>NC_140587.1:929076401-929753544 GCF_964204655.1 Triturus cristatus
AAATCAATTTCTGATGAAAAACGATGACCCGCGACCTGTCGATTTTTCTCAAGATGGTCAGAAATGGTAATTTTTTAATGTTTAAATTTTTTGACTGTAGATGACTATTGTATGTGAATTATCACTTTTGGAACTAAAATAAGTGTGTTTAGAGTCATTTTAATGCCTGAAATTGGTCAAAATAGAAGCTTCTGAGTAGGAGAAAAAGTCTGTAAAAATGGCAATTTTGGTCACATTGAGTCTTTAAAAAGTAGTTATTCAACATGCGGCACAAACCAAATGACATTTTGAATCTTTTTTTCTACAGTCCGAAAAATCAATTTTCTTCTTAAAAATGATGACCCGCGACCTGTCGATTTTTCTCAAGATGGTCAGAAATGGTAATTTTTTAATGTTTAATTTTTTGACTGTAGATGACTATTGTATGTGAATTATCACTTTTGGAACTAAAATAAGTGTGTTTAGAGTCATTTTAATGCCTGAAATTGGTGGAAATAGAAGCTTCTGAGTAGGAGAAAAAGTCTGTAAAAATGGCAATTTTGGTCACATTGAGGCTTTCAAAATTAGTTATTCAACATTAGGCACAATCCAAATGACATTTTGAATCTTTTTTTCTACAGTCCAAAAAATCAATTTTCTGATGAAAAACGATGACCCGTGACCTGTGGATTTTTCTCAAGATGGTCAGAAATGGTAATTTTGTAATGTATATATTTTTGAAAGTAAATGACTATTGCATGTGAATTATCACTTTTGGAACTAAAATTAGTGTGTTTAGAGTCATTTTATTGCCTGAAATTGGTTGAAATAGAAGCTTCTGAGTAGGAGAAAAGTCTGTAAAAATGGCAATTTTGGTCACATTGAGGCTTTAAAAAGTAGTTATTCAACATGAGGCACAATCCAAATGACATTTTGAATCTTTTTTTCTACAGTCCAAAAAATCAATTTTCTGATGAAAAACGATGACCCGCGACCTGTCGATTTTTCTCAAGATGGTCAGAAATGGTAATTTTGTAATGTTTAACTTTTTTGACTGTAAATGACTATTGCATGTGAATTATCACTTTTGGAACGAAAATAAGAGTGTTTAGAGTCATTTTAATGGCTGAAATTGGTGGAAATAGAAGCTTCTGTGTAGGAGAAAAAGTCTGTAAAAATGGCAATTTTGGTCACATTGAGGCTTTAAAAAGTAGTTATTCAACATGAGGCTCAATCCAAATGACATTTTGAATCTTTTTTTCTACACTCCAAAAAATCAATTTCTGATGAAAAACGATGACCCGCGACCTGTCGATTTTTCTCAAGATGGTCAGAAATGGTAATTTTGTAATGTTTATATTTTTGAAAGTAAATGACTATTGCATGTGAATTATCACTTTTGGAACTAAAATTAGTGTGTTTAGAGTCATTTTATTGCCTGAAATTGGTCGAAATAGAAGCTTCTGAGTAGGAGAAAAGTCTGTAAAAATGGCAATTTTGGTCACATTGAGGCTTTAAAAAGTAGTTATTCAACATGAGGCACAATCCAAATGACATTTTGAATCTTTTTTTCTACAGTCCAAAAAATCAATTTTCTGATGAAAAACGATGACCCGCGACCTGTCGATTTTTCTCAAGATGGTCAGAAATGGTAATTTTGTAATGTTTAACTTTTTTGACTGTAAATGACTATTGCATGTGAATTATCACTTTTGGAATTAAAATAAATGTGTTTAGAGTCATTTTAATGCCTGACATTGGTCGAAATAGAAGCTTCTGAGTAGGAGAAAAAGTCTGTAA
The DNA here is from genome assembly GCF_964204655.1 of Triturus cristatus. Taxonomy (NCBI): domain Eukaryota; kingdom Metazoa; phylum Chordata; class Amphibia; order Caudata; family Salamandridae; genus Triturus; species Triturus cristatus. Next base: position 929,078,181 of record NC_140587.1, read on the forward strand.
AAATGGCAATTTTGGTCACATTGAGGCTTTAAAAAGTAGTTATTCAACATGAGGCACAATCCAAATGACATTTTGAATCTTTTTTTCTACAGTCCAAAAAATCAATTTTCTGATGAAAAACGATGACCCGCGACCTGTCGATTTTTCTCAAGATGGTCAGAAATGGTAATTTTGTAATGTTTAACTTTTTTGACTGTAAATGACTATTGCATGTGAATTATCACTTTTGGAATTAAAATAAATGTGTTTAGAGTCATTTTAATGCCTGACATTGGTCGAAATAGAAGCTTCTGAGTAGGAGAAAAAGTCTGTAAAAATGGCAATTTTGGTCACATTGAGGCTTTAAAAAGTAGTTATTCAACATGAGGCACAATCCAAATTACATTTTGAATAATTTTTTCTACAGTGCAAAAAATCAATTTTCTGATGCAAAACGATGACCCGCGACCTGTCGATTTTTCTCAAGATGGTTAGAAATGGTAATTTTTTAATGTTTAAGTTTTTTGACTGTAAATGACTATTGCTTGTGAATTATCACTTTTGGAACTAAAAGAAGTGTGTTTAGAGTCATTTTAATGCCTGAAATTGGTGGAAATAGAAGCTTCTGTGTAGGAGAAAAAGTCTGTAAAAATGGCAATTTTGGTCACATTGAGGCTTTAAAAAGTAGTTATTCAACATGAGACACAAGCCAAATGACATTTTGAATCTTTTTTCCTACACTCCAAAAAATCAATTTTCTGATGAAAAACGATGACCCGCGACCTGTCGATTTTTCTCAAGAAGGTCAGAAATGGTAATTTTTTAATGTTTAATTTTTTGACTGTAAATGACTATTGCATGTGAATTATCACTTTTGGAACGAAAATAAATGTGTTTAGAGTCATTTTAATGGCTGAAATTGGTGGAAATAGAAGCTTCTGTGTAGGAGAAAAAGTCTGTAAAAATGGCAATTTTGGTCACATTGAGGCTTTAAAAAGTAGTTATTCAACATGAGGCTCAATCCAAATGACATTTTGAATCTTATTTTCTACACTCCAAAAAATCAATTTCTGATGAAAAACGATGACCCGCGACCTGTCGATTTTTCTCAAGATGGTCAGAAATGGTAATTTTGTAATGTTTAACTTTTTTGACTGTAAATGACTATTGCATGTGAATTATCACTTTTGGAACTAAAATAAATGTGTTTAGAGTCATTTTAATGCCTGACATTGGTCGAAATAGAAGCTTCTGAGTAGGAGAAAAAGTCTGTAAAAATGGCAATTTTGGTCACATTGAGGCTTTAAAAAGTAGTTATTCAACATGAGGCACAATCCAAATGACATTTTGAATCTTTTTTTCTACAGTCCAAAAAATCAATTTTCTGATGCAAAACGATGACCCGTGACCTGTCGATTTTTCTCAAGATGGTCAGAAATGGTAATTTTGTAATGTTTATATTTTTGAAAGTAAATGACTATTGCATGTGAATTATCACTTTTGGAACTAAAATTAGTGTGTTTAGAGTCATTTTATTGCCTGAAATTGGTCGAAATAGAAGCTTCTGAGTAGGAGAAAAGTCTGTAAAAATGGCAATTTTGGTCACATTGAGGCTTTAAAAAGTAGTTATTCAACATGAGGCACAATCCAAATGACATTTTGAATCTTTTTTTCTACAGTCCAAAAAATCAATTTTCTGATGAAAAACGATGACCCGCGACCTGTCGATTTTTCTCAAGATGGTCAGAAATGGTAATTTTGTAATGTTTAACTTTTTTGACTGTAAATGACTATTGCATGTGAATTATCACTTTTGGAATTAAAATAAATGTGTTTAGAGTCATTTTAATGCCTGACATTGGTCGAAATAGAAGCTTCTGAGTAGGAGAAAAAGTCTGTAAAAATGGCAATTTTGGTCACATTGAGGCTTTAAAAAGTAGTTATTCAACATGAGGCACAATCCAAATGACATTTTGAATCTTTTTTTCTACAGTCCAAAAAATCAATTTTCTGATGAAAAACGATGACCCGCGACCTGTCGATTTTTCTCAAGATGGTCAGAAATGGTAATTTTGTAATGTTTAACTTTTTTGACTGTAAATGACTATTGCATGTGAATGATCACTTTTGGAATTAAAATAAATGTGTTTAGAGTCATTTTAATGCCTGACATTGGTCGAAATAGAAGCTTCTGAGTAGGAGAAAAAGTCTGTAAAAATGGCAATTTTGGTCACATTGAGGCTTTAAAAAGTAGTTATTCAACATGAGGCACAATCCAAATGACATTTTGAATAATTTTTTCTACAGTCCAAAAAATCAATTTTCTGATGCAAAACGATGACCCGCGACCTGTCGATTTTTCTCAAGATGGTTAGAAATGGTAATTTTTTAATGTTTAAGTTTTTTGACTGTAAATGACTATTGCTTGTGAATTATCACTTTTGGAACTAAAATAAGTGTGTTTAGAGTCATTTTAATGCCTGAAATTGGTGGAAATAGAAGCTTCTGTGTAGGAGAAAAAGTCTGTAAAAATGGCAATTTTGGTCACATTGAGGCTTTAAAAAGTAGTTATTCAACATGAGACACAAGCCAAATGACATTTTGAATCTTTTTTCCTACACTCCAAAAAATCAATTTTCTGATGAAAAACGATGACCCGCGACCTGTCGATTTTTCTCAAGATGGTCAGAAATGGTAATTTTTTAATGTTTAATTTTTTGACTGTAAATGACTATTGCATGTGAATTATCACTTTTGGAACGAAAATAAGTGTGTTTAGAGTCATTTTAATGGCTGAAATTGGTGGAAATAGAAGCTTCTGTGTAGGAGAAAAAGTCTGTAAAAATGGCAATTTTGGTCACATTGAGGCTTTAAAAAGTAGTTATTCAACATGAGGCACAATCCAAATGACATTTTGAATCTTTTTTTCTACAGTCCAAAAAATCAATTTTCTGATGAAAAACGATGACCCGCGACCTGTCGATTTTTCTCAAGATGGTCAGAAATGGTAATTTTGTAATGTTTAACTTTTTTGACTGTAAATGACTATTGCATGTGAATTATCACTTTTGGAATTAAAATAAATGTGTTTAGAGTCATTTTAATGCCTGACATTGGTCGAAATAGAAGCTTCTGAGTAGGAGAAAAAGTCTGTAAAAATGGCAATTTTGGTCACATTGAGGCTTTAAAAAGTAGTTATTCAACATGAGGCACAATCCAAATGACATTTTGAATCATTTTTTCTACAGTCCAAAAAATCAATTTTCTGATGCAAAACGATGACCCGCGACCTGTCGATTTTTCTCAAGATGGTCAGAAATGGTAATTTTGTAATGTTTAACTTTTTTGACTGTAAATGACTATTGCATGTGAATTATCACTTTTGGAACTAAAATTAGTGTGTTTAGAGTCATTTTATTGCCTGAAATTGGTCGAAATAGAAGCTTCTGAGTAGGAGAAAAGTCTGTGAAAATGGCAATTTTGGTCACATTGAGGCTTTAAAAAGTAGTTATTCAACATGAGGCACAATCCAAATGACATTTTGAATCTTTTTTTCTACAGTCCAAAAAATCAATTTTCTGATGAAAAACGATGACCCGCGACCTGTCGATTTTTCTCAAGATGGTCAGAAATAGTAATTTTTTAATGTTTAATTTTTTGACTGTAAATGACTATTGCATGTGAGTTATCACTTTTGGAACGAAAATAAGTGTGTTTAGAGTCATTTTAATGGCTGAAATTGGTGGAAATAGAAGCTTCTGTGTAGGAGAAAAAGTCTTTAAAAATGGCAATTTTGGTCACATTGAGGCTTTAAAAAGTAGTTATTCAACATGAGGCTCAATCCAAATGACATTTTGAATCTTTTTTTCTACACTCCAAAAAATCAATTTTCTGATGAAAAACGATGACCCGCGACCTGTCGATTTTTCTCAAGATGGTCAGAAATGGTAATTTTTTAATGTTTAATTTTTTGACTGTAGAAGACTATTGTATGTGAATTATCACTTTTGGAACTAAAATAAGTGTGTTTAGAGTCATTTTAATGCCTGAAATTGGTCGAAATAGAAGCTTCTGAGTAGGAGAAAAAGTCTGTAAAAATGGCAATTTTGGTCACATTGAGTCTTTAAAAAGTAGTTATTCAACATGAGGCACAATCCAAATGACATTTTGAATCTTTTTTCTACAGTCCAAAAAATCAATTTTCTGATGAAAAACGATGACCCGTGACCTGTCGATTTTTCTCAAGATGGTCAGAAATGGTAATTTTGTAATGTTTATATTTTTGAAAGTAAATGACTATTGCATGTGAATTATCACTTTTGGAACTAAAATTAGTGTGTTTAGAGTCATTTTATTGCCTGAAATTGGTCGAAATAGAAGCTTCTGAGTAGGAGAAAAGTCTGTAAAAATGGCAATTTTGGTCACATTGAGGCTTTAAAAAGTAGTTATTCAACATGAGGCACAATCCAAATGACATTTTTAATCTTTTTTTCTACAGTCCAAAAAATCAATTTTCTGATGAAAAACGATGACCCGCGACCTGTCGATTTTTCTCAAGATGGTCAGAAATGGTAATTTTTTAATGTTTAAGTTTTTTGACTGTAAATGACTATTGCTTGTGAATTATCACTTTTGGAACTAAAATAAGTGTGTTTAGAGTCATTTTAATGCCTGAAATTGGTGGAAATAGAAGCTTCTGTGTAGGAGAAAAAGTCTGTAAAAATGGCAATTTTGGTCACATTGAGGCTTTAAAAAGTAGTTATTCAACATGAGACACAAGCCAAATGACATTTTGAATCTTTTTTCCTACACTCCAAAAAATCAATTTTCTGATGAAAAACGATGACCCGCGACCTGTTGATTTTTCTCAAGATGGTCAGAAATGGTAATTTTTTAATGTTTAATTTTTTGACTGTAAATGACTATTGCATGTGAATTATCACTTTTGGAACGAAAATAAGTGTGTTTAGAGTCATTTTAATGGCTGAAATTGGTGGAAATAGAAGCTTCTGTGTAGGAGAAAAAGTCTGTAAAAATGGCAATTTTGGTCACATTGAGGCTTTAAAAAGTAGTTATTCAACATGAGGCTCAATCCAAATGACATTTTGAATCTTTTTTTCTACACTCCAAAAAATCAATTTCTGATGAAAAACGATGACCCGCGACCTGTCGATTTTTCTCAAGATGGTCAGAAATGGTAATTTTTTAATGTTTACATTTTTTGACTGTAGATGACTATTGTATGTGAATTATCACTTTTGGAACTAAAATAAGTGTGTTTAGAGTCATTTTAATGCCTGAAATTGGTCAAAATAGAAGCTTCTGAGTAGGAGAAAAAGTCTGTAAAAATGGCAATTTTGGTCACATTGAGTCTTTAAAAAGTAGTTATTCAACATGAGGCACAAACCAAATGACATTTTGAATCTTTTTTTCTACAGTCCGAAAAATCAATTTTCTTCTTAAAAATGATGACCCGCGACCTGTCGATTTTTCTCAAGATGGTCAGAAATGGTAATTTTTTAATGTTTAATTTTTTGACTGTAGATGACTATTGTATGTGAATTATCACTTTTGGAACTAAAATAAGTGTGTTTAGAGTCATTTTAATGCCTGAAATTGGTGGAAATAGAAGCTTCTGAGTAGGAGAAAAAGTCTGTAAAAATGGCAATTTTGGTCACATTGAGGCTTTCAAAATTAGTTATTCAACATTAGGCACAATCCAAATGACATTTTGAATCTTTTTTTCTACAGTCCAAAAAATCAATTTTCTGATGAAAAACGATGACCCGTGACCTGTCGATTTTTCTCAAGATGGTCAGAAATGGTAATTTTGTAATGTATATATTTTTGAAAGTAAATGACTATTGCATGTGAATTATCACTTTTGGAACTAAAATTAGTGTGTTTAGAGTCATTTTATTGCCTGAAATTGGTCGAAATAGAAGCTTCTGAGTAGGAGAAAAGTCTGTAAAAATGGCAATTTTGGTCACATTGAGGCTTTAAAAAGTAGTTATTCAACATGAGGCACAATCCAAATGACATTTTGAATCTTTTTTCCTACACTCCAAAAAATCAATTTTCTGATGAAAAACGATGACCCGCGACCTGTCGATTTTTCTCAAGAAGGTCAGAAATGGTAATTTTTTAATGTTTAATTTTTTGACTGTAAATGACTATTGCATGTGAATTATCACTTTTGGAACGAAAATAAATGTGTTTAGAGTCATTTTAATGGCTGAAATTGGTGGAAATAGAAGCTTCTGTGTAGGAGAAAAAGTCTGTAAAAATGGCAATTTTGGTCACATTGAGGCTTTAAAAAGTAGTTATTCAACATGAGGCTCAATCCAAATGACATTTTGAATTTTTTTTTCTACACTCCAAAAAATCAATTTCTGATGAAAAACGATGACCCGCGACCTGTCGATTTTTCTCAAGATGGTCAGAAATGGTAATTTTGTAATGTTTAACTTTTTTGACTGTAAATGACTATTGCATGTGAATTATCACTTTTGGAACTAAAATAAATGTGTTTAGAGTCATTTTAATGCCTGACATTGGTCGAAATAGAAGCTTCTGAGTAGGAGAAAAAGTCTGTAAAAATGGCAATTTTGGTCACATTGAGGCTTTAAAAAGTAGTTATTCAACATGAGGCACAATCCAAATGACATTTTGAATCTTTTTTTCTACAGTCCAAAAAATCAATTTTCTGATGCAAAACGATGACCCGTGACCTGTCGATTTTTCTCAAGATGGTCAGAAATGGTAATTTTGTAATGTTTATATTTTTGAAAGTAAATGACTATTGCATGTGAATTATCACTTTTGGAACTAAAATTAGTGTGTTTAGAGTCATTTTATTGCCTGAAATTGGTCGAAATAGAAGCTTCTGAGTAGGAGAAAAAGTCTGTAAAAATGGCAATTTTGGTCACATTGAGGCTTTAAAAAGTAGTTATTCAACATGAGGCACAATCCAAATGACATTTTGAATAATTTTTTCTACAGTCCAAAAAATCAATTTTCTGATGCAAAACGATGACCCGCGACCTGTCGATTTTTCTCAAGATGGTTAGAAATGGTAATTTTTTAATGTTTAAGTTTTTTGACTGTAAATGACTATTGCTTGTGAATTATCACTTTTGGAACTAAAATAAGTGTGTTTAGAGTCATTTTAATGCCTGAAATTGGTGGAAATAGAAGCTTCTGTGTAGGAGAAAAAGTCTGTAAAAATTGCAATTTTGGTCACATTGAGGCTTTAAAAAGTAGTTATTCAACATGAGACACAAGCCAAATGACATTTTGAATCTTTTTTCCTACACTCCAAAAAATCAATTTTCTGATGAAAAACGATGACCCGCGACCTGTCGATTTTTCTCAAGATGGTCAGAAATGGTAATTTTTTAATGTTTAATTTTTTGACTGTAAATGACTATTGCATGTGAATTATCACTTTTGGAACGAAAATAAGTGTGTTTAGAGTCATTTTAATGGCTGAAATTGGTGGAAATAGAAGCTTCTGTGTAGGAGAAAAAGTCTGTAAAAATGGCAATTTTGGTCACATTGAGGCTTTAAAAAGTAGTTATTCAACATGAGGCACAATCCAAATGACATTTTGAATCTTTTTTTCTACAGTCCAAAAAATCAATTTTCTGATGAAAAACGATGACCCGCGACCTGTCGATTTTTCTCAAGATGGTCAGAAATGGTAATTTTGTAATGTTTAACTTTTTTGACTGTAAATGACTATTGCATGTGAATTATCACTTTTGGAATTAAAATAAATGTGTTTAGAGTCATTTTAATGCCTGACATTGGTCGAAATAGAAGCTTCTGAGTAGGAGAAAAAGTCTGTAAAAATGGCAATTTTGGTCACATTGAGGCTTTAAAAAGTAGTTATTCAACATGAGGCACAATCCAAATGACATTTTGAATCATTTTTTCTACAGTCCAAAAAATCAATTTTCTGATGCAAAACGATGACCCGCGACCTGTCGATTTTTCTCAAGATGGTTAGAAATGGTAATTTTTTAATGTTTAAGTTTTTTGACTGTAAATGACTATTGCTTGTGAATTATCACTTTTGGAACTAAAAGAAGTGTGTTTAGAGTCATTTTAATGCCTGAAATTGGTGGAAATAGAAGCTTCTGTGTAGGAGAAAAAGTCTGTAAAAATGGCAATTTTGGTCACATTGAGGCTTTAAAAAGTAGTTATTCAACATGAGACACAAGCCAAATGACATTTTGAATCTTTTTTCCTACACTCCAAAAAATCAATTTTCTGATGAAAAACGATGACCCGCGACCTGTCGATTTTTCTCAAGATGGTCAGAAATGGTAATTTTTTAATGTTTAATTTTTTGACTGTAAATGACTATTGCATGTGAATTATCACTTTTGGAACGAAAATAAGTGTGTTTAGAGTCATTTTAATGGCTGAAATTGGTGGAAATAGAAGCTTCTGTGTAGGAGAAAAAGTCTGTAAAAATGGCAATTTTGGTCACATTGAGGCTTTAAAAAGTAGTTATTCAACATGAGGCTCAATCCAAATGACATTTTGAATCTTTTTTTCTACACTCCAAAAAATCAATTTCTGATGAAAAACGATGACCCGCGACCTGTCGATTTTTCTCAAGATGGTCAGAAATGGTAATTTTGTAATGTTTAACTTTTTTGACTGTAAATGACTATTGCATGTGAATTATCACTTTTGGAACTAAAATTAGTGTGTTTAGAGTCATTTTATTGCCTGAAATTGGTCGAAATAGAAGCTTCTGAGTAGGAGAAAAGTCTGTGAAAATGGCAATTTTGGTCACATTGAGGCTTTAAAAAGTAGTTATTCAACATGAGGCACAATCCAAATGACATTTTGAATCTTTTTTTCTACAGTCCAAAAAATCAATTTTCTGATGAAAAACGATGACCCGCGACCTGTCGATTTTTCTCAAGATGGTCAGAAATAGTAATTTTTTAATGTTTAATTTTTTGACTGTAAATGACTATTGCATGTGAGTTATCACTTTTGGAACGAAAATAAGTGTGTTTAGAGTCATTTTAATGGCTGAAATTGGTGGAAATAGAAGCTTCTGTGTAGGAGAAAAAGTCTTTAAAAATGGCAATTTTGGTCACATTGAGGCTTTAAAAAGTAGTTATTCAACATGAGGCTCAATCCAAATGACATTTTGAATCTTTTTTTCTACACTCCAAAAAATCAATTTTCTGATGAAAAACGATGACCCGCGACCTGTCGATTTTTCTCAAGATGGTCAGAAATGGTAATTTTTTAATGTTTAATTTTTTGACTGTAGAAGACTATTGTATGTGAATTATCACTTTTGGAACTAAAATAAGTGTGTTTAGAGTCATTTTAATGCCTGAAATTGGTCGAAATAGAAGCTTCTGAGTAGGAGAAAAAGTCTGTAAAAATGGCAATTTTGGTCACATTGAGTCTTTAAAAAGTAGTTATTCAACATGAGGCACAATCCAAATGACATTTTGAATCTTTTTTCTACAGTCCAAAAAATCAATTTTCTGATGAAAAACGATGACCCGTGACCTGTCGATTTTTCTCAAGATGGTCAGAAATGGTAATTTTGTAATGTTTATATTTTTGAAAGTAAATGACTATTGCATGTGAATTATCACTTTTGGAACTAAAATTAGTGTGTTTAGAGTCATTTTATTGCCTGAAATTGGTCGAAATAGAAGCTTCTGAGTAGGAGAAAAGTCTGTAAAAATGGCAATTTTGGTCACATTGAGGCTTTAAAAAGTAGTTATTCAACATGAGGCACAATCCAAATGACATTTTTAATCTTTTTTTCTACAGTCCAAAAAATCAATTTTCTGATGAAAAACGATGACCCGCGACCTGTCGATTTTTCTCAAGATGGTCAGAAATGGTAATTTTTTAATGTTTAAGTTTTTTGACTGTAAATGACTATTGCTTGTGAATTATCACTTTTGGAACTAAAATAAGTGTGTTTAGAGTCATTTTAATGCCTGAAATTGGTGGAAATAGAAGCTTCTGTGTAGGAGAAAAAGTCTGTAAAAATGGCAATTTTGGTCACATTGAGGCTTTAAAAAGTAGTTATTCAACATGAGACACAAGCCAAATGACATTTTGAATCTTTTTTCCTACACTCCAAAAAATCAATTTTCTGATGACAAACGATGACCCGCGACCTGTCGATTTTTCTCAAGATGGTCAGAAATGGTAATTTTTTAATGTTTAATTTTTTGACTGTAAATGACTATTGCATGTGAATTATCACTTTTGGAACGAAAATAAGTGTGTTTAGAGTCATTTTAATGGCTGAAATTGGTGGAAATAGAAGCTTCTGTGTAGGAGAAAAAGTCTGTAAAAATGGCAATTTTGGTCACATTGAGGCTTTAAAAAGTAGTTATTCAACATGAGGCTCAATCCAAATGACATTTTGAATCTTTTTTTCTACACTCCAAAAAATCAATTTCTGATGAAAAACGATGACCCGCGACCTGTCGATTTTTCTCAAGATGGTCAGAAATGGTAATTTTTTAATGTTTACATTTTTTGACTGTAGATGACTATTGTATGTGAATTATCACTTTTGGAACTAAAATAAGTGTGTTTAGAGTCATTTTAATGCCTGAAATTGGTCAAAATAGAAGCTTCTGAGTAGGAGAAAAAGTCTGTAAAAATGGCAATTTTGGTCACATTGAGTCTTTAAAAAGTAGTTATTCAACATGAGGCACAAACCAAATGACATTTTGAATCTTTTTTTCTACAGTCCGAAAAATCAATTTTCTTCTTAAAAATGATGACCCGCGACCTGTCGATTTTTCTCAAGATGGTCAGAAATGGTAATTTTTTAATGTTTAATTTTTTGACTGTAGATGACTATTGTATGTGAATTATCACTTTTGGAACTAAAATAAGTGTGTTTAGAGTCATTTTAATGCCTGAAATTGGTGGAAATAGAAGCTTCTGAGTAGGAGAAAAAGTCTGTAAAAATGGCAATTTTGGTCACATTGAGGCTTTCAAAATTAGTTATTCAACATTAGGCACAATCCAAATGACATTTTGAATCTTTTTTTCTACAGTCCAAAAAATCAATTTTCTGATGAAAAACGATGACCCGTGACCTGTCGATTTTTCTCAAGATGGTCAGAAATGGTAATTTTGTAATGTATATATTTTTGAAAGTAAATGACTATTGCATGTGAATTATCACTTTTGGAACTAAAATTAGTGTGTTTAGAGTCATTTTATTGCCTGAAATTGGTCGAAATAGAAGCTTCTGAGTAGGAGAAAAGTCTGTAAAAATGGCAATTTTGGTCACATTGAGGCTTTAAAAAGTAGTTATTCAACATGAGGCACAATCCAAATGACATTTTGAATCTTTTTTCCTACACTCCAAAAAATCAATTTTCTGATGAAAAACGATGACCCGCGACCTGTCGATTTTTCTCAAGAAGGTCAGAAATGGTAATTTTTTAATGTTTAATTTTTTGACTGTAAATGACTATTGCATGTGAATTATCACTTTTGGAACGAAAATAAATGTGTTTAGAGTCATTTTAATGGCTGAAATTGGTGGAAATAGAAGCTTCTGTGTAGGAGAAAAAGTCTGTAAAAATGGCAATTTTGGTCACATTGAGGCTTTAAAAAGTAGTTATTCAACATGAGGCTCAATCCAAATGACATTTTGAATTTTTTTTTCTACACTCCAAAAAATCAATTTCTGATGAAAAACGATGACCCGCGACCTGTCGATTTTTCTCAAGATGGTCAGAAATGGTAATTTTGTAATGTTTAACTTTTTTGACTGTAAATGACTATTGCATGTGAATTATCACTTTTGGAACTAAAATAAATGTGTTTAGAGTCATTTTAATGCCTGACATTGGTCGAAATAGAAGCTTCTGAGTAGGAGAAAAAGTCTGTAAAAATGGCAATTTTGGTCACATTGAGGCTTTAAAAAGTAGTTATTCAACATGAGGCACAATCCAAATGACATTTTGAATCTTTTTTTCTACAGTCCAAAAAATCAATTTTCTGATGCAAAACGATGACCCGTGACCTGTCGATTTTTCTCAAGATGGTCAGAAATGGTAATTTTGTAATGTTTATATTTTTGAAAGTAAATGACTATTGCATGTGAATTATCACTTTTGGAACTAAAATTAGTGTGTTTAGAGTCATTTTATTGCCTGAAATTGGTCGAAATAGAAGCTTCTGAGTAGGAGAAAAGTCTGTAAAAATGGCAATTTTGGTCACATTGAGGCTTTAAAAAGTAGTTATTCAACATGAGGCACAATCCAAATGACATTTTGAATCTTTTTTTCTACAGTCCAAAAAATCAATTTTCTGATGAAAAACGATGACCCGCGACCTGTCGATTTTTCTCAAGATGGTCAGAAATGGTAATTTTGTAATGTTTAACTTTTTTGACTGTAAATGACTATTGCATGTGAATTATCACTTTTGGAATTAAAATAAATGTGTTTAGAGTCATTTTAATGCCTGACATTGGACGAAATAGAAGCTTCTGAGTAGGAGAAAAAGTCTGTAAAAATGGCAATTTTGGTCACATTGAGGCTTTAAAAAGTAGTTATTCAACATGAGGCACAATCCAAATGACATTTTGAATCTTTTTTTCTACAGTCCAAAAAATCAATTTTCTGATGAAAAACGATGACCCGCGACCTGTCGATTTTTCTCAAGATGGTCAGAAATGGTAATTTTGTAATGTTTAACTTTTTTGACTGTAAATGACTATTGCATGTGAATTATCACTTTTGGAATTAAAATAAATGTGTTTAGAGTCATTTTAATGCCTGACATTGGTCGAAATAGAAGCTTCTGAGTAGGAGAAAAAGTCTGTAAAAATGGCAATTTTGGTCACATTGAGGCTTTAAAAAGTAGTTATTCAACATGAGGCACAATCCAAATGACATTTTGAATAATTTTTTCTACAGTGCAAAAAATCAATTTTCTGATGCAAAACGATGACCCGCGACCTGTCGATTTTTCTCAAGATGGTTAGAAATGGTAATTTTTTAATGTTTACGTTTTTTGACTGTAAATGACTATTGCTTGTGAATTATCACTTTTGGAACTAAAATAAGTGTGTTTAGAGTCATTTTAATGCCTGAAATTGGTGGAAATAGAAGCTTCTGTGTAGGAGAAAAAGTCTGTAAAAATGGCAATTTTGGTCACATTGAGGCTTTAAAAAGTAGTTATTCAACATGAGGCACAATCCAAATGACATTTTGAATCTTTTTTTCTACAGTCCAAAAAATCAATTTTCTGATGAAAAACGATGACCCGCGACCTGTCGATTTTTCTCAAGATGGTCAGAAATGGTAATTTTGTAATGTTTAACTTTTTTGACTGTAAATGACTATTGCATGTGAATTATCACTTTTGGAATTAAAATAAATGTGTTTAGAGTCATTTTAATGCCTGACATTGGTCGAAATAGAAGCTTCTGAGTAGGAGAAAAGGTCTGTAAAAATGGCAATTTTGGTCACATTGAGGCTTTAAAAAGTAGTTATTCAACATGAGGCACAATCCAAATGACATTTTGAATCATTTTTTCTACAGTCCAAAAAATCAATTTTCTGATGCAAAACGATGACCCGCGACCTGTCGATTTTTCTCAAGATGGTTAGAAATGGTAATTTTTTAATGTTTAAGTTTTTTGACTGTAAATGACTATTGCTTGTGAATTATCACTTTTGGAACTAAAAGAAGTGTGTTTAGAGTCATTTTAATGCCTGAAATTGGTGGAAATAGAAGCTTCTGTGTAGGAGAAAAAGTCTGTAAAAATGGCAATTTTGGTCACATTGAGGCTTTAAAAAGTAGTTATTCAACATGAGACACAAGCCAAATGACATTTTGAATCTTTTTTCCTACACTCCAAAAAATCAATTTTCTGATGAAAAACGATGACCCGCGACCTGTCGATTTTTCTCAAGATGGTCAGAAATGGTAATTTTTTAATGTTTAATTTTTTGACTGTAAATGACTATTGCATGTGAATTATCACTTTTGGAACGAAAATAAGTGTGTTTAGAGTCATTTTAATGGCTGAAATTGGTGGAAATAGAAGCTTCTGTGTAGGAGAAAAAGTCTGTAAAAATGGCAATTTTGGTCACATTGAGGCTTTAAAAAGTAGTTATTCAACATGAGGCTCAATCCAAATGACATTTTGAATCTTTTTTTCTACACTCCAAAAAATCAATTTCTGATGAAAAACGATGACCCGCGACCTGTCGATTTTTCTCAAGATGGTCAGAAATGGTAATTTTTTAATGTTTAAATTTTTTGACTGTAGATGACTATTGTATGTGAATTATCACTTTTGGAACTAAAATAAGTGTGTTTAGAGTCATTTTAATGCCTGAAATTGGTCAAAATAGAAGCTTCTGAGTAGGAGAAAAAGTCTGTAAAAATGGCAATTTTGGTCACATTGAGTCTTTAAAAAGTAGTTATTCAACATGCGGCACAAACCAAATGACATTTTGAATCTTTTTTTCTACAGTCCGAAAAATCAATTTTCTTCTTAAAAATGATGACCCGCGACCTGTCGATTTTTCTCAAGATGGTCAGAAATGGTAATTTTTTAATGTTTAATTTTTTGACTGTAGATGACTATTGTATGTGAATTATCACTTTTGGAACTAAAATAAGTGTGTTTAGAGTCATTTTAATGCCTGAAATTGGTGGAAATAGAAGCTTCTGAGTAGGAGAAAAAGTCTGTAAAAATGGCAATTTTGGTCACATTGAGGCTTTCAAAATTAGTTATTCAACATTAGGCACAATCCAAATGACATTTTGAATCTTTTTTTCTACAGTCCAAAAAATCAATTTTCTGATGAAAAACGATGACCCGTGACCTGTGGATTTTTCTCAAGATGGTCAGAAATGGTAATTTTGTAATGTATATATTTTTGAAAGTAAATGACTATTGCATGTGAATTATCACTTTTGGAACTAAAATTAGTGTGTTTAGAGTCATTTTATTGCCTGAAATTGGTTGAAATAGAAGCTTCTGAGTAGGAGAAAAGTCTGTAAAAATGGCAATTTTGGTCACATTGAGGCTTTAAAAAGTAGTTATTCAACATGAGGCACAATCCAAATGACATTTTGAATCTTTTTTTCTACAGTCCAAAAAATCAATTTTCTGATGAAAAACGATGACCCGCGACCTGTCGATTTTTCTCAAGATGGTCAGAAATGGTAATTTTGTAATGTTTAACTTTTTTGACTGTAAATGACTATTGCATGTGAATTATCACTTTTGGAACGAAAATAAGTGTGTTTAGAGTCATTTTAATGGCTGAAATTGGTGGAAATAGAAGCTTCTGTGTAGGAGAAAAAGTCTGTAAAAATGGCAATTTTGGTCACATTGAGGCTTTAAAAAGTAGTTATTCAACATGAGGCTCAATCCAAATGACATTTTGAATCTTTTTTTCTACACTCCAAAAAATCAATTTCTGATGAAAAACGATGACCCGCGACCTGTCGATTTTTCTCAAGATGGTCAGAAATGGTAATTTTGTAATGTTTATATTTTTGAAAGTAAATGACTATTGCATGTGAATTATCACTTTTGGAACTAAAATTAGTGTGTTTAGAGTCATTTTATTGCCTGAAATTGGTCGAAATAGAAGCTTCTGAGTAGGAGAAAAGTCTGTAAAAATGGCAATTTTGGTCACATTGAGGCTTTAAAAAGTAGTTATTCAACATGAGGCACAATCCAAATGACATTTTGAATCTTTTTTTCTACAGTCCAAAAAATCAATTTTCTGATGAAAAACGATGACCCGCGACCTGTCGATTTTTCTCAAGATGGTCAGAAATGGTAATTTTGTAATGTTTAACTTTTTTGACTGTAAATGACTATTGCATGTGAATTATCACTTTTGGAATTAAAATAAATGTGTTTAGAGTCATTTTAATGCCTGACATTGGTCGAAATAGAAGCTTCTGAGTAGGAGAAAAAGTCTGTAAAAATGGCAATTTTGGTCACATTGAGGCTTTAAAAAGTAGTTATTCAACATGAGGCACAATCCAAATGACATTTTGAATCTTTTTTTCTACAGTCCAAAAAATCAATTTTCTGATGAAAAACGATGACCCGCGACCTGTCGATTTTTCTCAAGATGGTCAGAAATGGTAATTTTGTAATGTTTAACTTTTTTGACTGTAAATGACTATTGCATGTGAATTATCACTTTTGGAATTAAAATAAATGTGTTTAGAGTCATTTTAATGCCTGACATTGGTCGAAATAGAAGCTTCTGAGTAGGAGAAAAAGTCTGTAAAAATGGCAATTTTGGTCACATTGAGGCTTTAAAAAGTAGTTATTCAACATGAGGCACAATCCAAATGACATTTTGAATAATTTTTTCTACAGTGCAAAAAATCAATTTTCTGATGCAAAACGATGACCCGCGACCTGTCGATTTTTCTCAAGATGGTTAGAAATGGTAATTTTTTAATGTTTAAGTTTTTTGACTGTAAATGACTATTGCTTGTGAATTATCACTTTTGGAACTAAAAGAAGTGTGTTTAGAGTCATTTTAATGCCTGAAATTGGTGGAAATAGAAGCTTCTGTGTAGGAGAAAAAGTCTGTAAAAATGGCAATTTTGGTCACATTGAGGCTTTAAAAAGTAGTTATTCAACATGAGGCACAATCCAAATGACATTTTGAATCTTTTTTTCTACAGTCCAAAAAATCAATTTTCTGATGAAAAACGATGACCCGCGACCTGTCGATTTTTCTCAAGATGGTCAGAAATGGTAATTTTGTAATGTTTAACTTTTTTGACTGTAAATGACTATTGCATGTGAATTATCACTTTTGGAATTAAAATAAATGTGTTTAGAGTCATTTTAATGCCTGACATTGGTCGAAATAGAAGCTTCTGAGTAGGAGAAAAGGTCTGTAAAAATGGCAATTTTGGTCACATTGAGGCTTTAAAAAGTAGTTATTCAACATGAGGCACAATCCAAATGACATTTTGAATCATTTTTTCTACAGTCCAAAAAATCAATTTTCTGATGCAAAACGATGACCCGCGACCTGTCGTTTTTTCTCAAGATGGTTAGAAATGGTAATTTTTTAATGTTTAAGTTTTTTGACTGTAAATGACTATTGCTTGTGAATTATCACTTTTGGAACTAAAAGAAGTGTGTTTAGAGTCATTTTAATGCCTGAAATTGGTGGAAATAGAAGCTTCTGTGTAGGAGAAAAAGTCTGTAAAAATGGCAATTTTGGTCACATTGAGGCTTTAAAAAGTAGTTATTCAACATGAGACACAAGCCAAATGACATTTTGAATCTTTTTTCCTACACTCCAAAAAATCAATTTTCTGATGAAAAACGATGACCCGCGACCTGTCGATTTTTCTCAAGATGGTCAGAAATGGTAATTTTTTAATGTTTAATTTTTTGACTGTAAATGACTATTGCATGTGAATTATCACTTTTGGAACGAAAATAAGTGTGTTTAGAGTCATTTTAATGGCTGAAATTGGTGGAAATAGAAGCTTCTGTGTAGGAGAAAAAGTCTGTAAAAATGGCAATTTTGGTCACATTGAGGCTTTAAAAAGTAGTTATTCAACATGAGGCTCAATCCAAATGACATTTTGAATCTTTTTTTCTACACTCCAAAAAATCAATTTCTGATGAAAAACGATGACCCGCGACCTGTCGATTTTTCTCAAGATGGTCAGAAATGGTAATTTTTTAATGTTTACATTTTTTGACTGTAGATGACTATTGTATGTGAATTATCACTTTTGGAACTAAAATAAGTGTGTTTAGAGTCATTTTAATGCCTGAAATTGGTCAAAATAGAAGCTTCTGAGTAGGAGAAAAAGTCTGTAAAAATGGCAATTTTGGTCACATTGAGTCTTTAAAAAGTAGTTATTCAACATGCGGCACAAACCAAATGACATTTTGAATCTTTTTTTCTACAGTCCGAAAAATCAATTTTCTTCTTAAAAATGATGACCCGCGACCTGTCGATTTTTCTCAAGATGGTCAGAAATGGTAATTTTTTAATGTTTAATTTTTTGACTGTAGATGACTATTGTATGTGAATTATCACTTTTGGAACTAAAATAAGTGTGTTTAGAGTCATTTTAATGCCTGAAATTGGTGGAAATAGAAGCTTCTGAGTAGGAGAAAAAGTCTGTAAAAATGGCAATTTTGGTCACATTGAGGCTTTCAAAATTAGTTATTCAACATTAGGCACAATCCAAATGACATTTTGAATCTTTTTTTCTACAGTCCAAAAAATCAATTTTCTGATGAAAAACGATGACCCGTGACCTGTCGATTTTTCTCAAGATGGTCAGAAATGGTAATTTTGTAATGTATATATTTTTGAAAGTAAATGACTATTGCATGTGAATTATCACTTTTGGAACTAAAATTAGTGTGTTTAGAGTCATTTTATTGCCTGAAATTGGTTGAAATAGAAGCTTCTGAGTAGGAGAAAAGTCTGTAAAAATGGCAATTTTGGTCACATTGAGGCTTTAAAAAGTAGTTATTCAACATGAGGCACAATCCAAATGACATTTTGAATCTTTTTTTCTACAGTCCAAAAAATCAATTTTCTGATGAAAAACGATGACCCGCGACCTGTCGATTTTTCTCAAGATGGTCAGAAATGGTAATTTTGTAATGTTTAACTTTTTTGACTGTAAATGACTATTGCATGTGAATTATCACTTTTGGAACGAAAATAAGTGTGTTTAGAGTCATTTTAATGGCTGAAATTGGTGGAAATAGAAGCTTCTGTGTAGGAGAAAAAGTCTGTAAAAATGGCAATTTTGGTCACATTGAGGCTTTAAAAAGTAGTTATTCAACATGAGGCTCAATCCAAATGACATTTTGAATCTTTTTTTCTACACTCCAAAAAATCAATTTCTGATGAAAAACGATGACCCGCGACCTGTCGATTTTTCTCAAGATGGTCAGAAATGGTGATATTGTAATGTTTAACTTTTTTGACTGTAAATGACTATTGCATGTGAATTATCACTTTTGGAACTGAAATTAGTGTGTTTAGAGTCATTTTATTGCCTGAAATTGGTCGAAATAGAAGCTTCTGAGTAGGAGAAAAGTCTGTAAAAATGGCAATTTTGGTCACATTGAGGCTTTAAAAAGTAGTTATTCAACATGAGGCACAATCCAAATGACATTTTGAATCTTTTTTTCTACAGTCCAAAAAATCAATTTTCTGATGAAAAACGATGACCCGCGACCTGTCGATTTTTCTCAAGATGGTCAGAAATGGTAATTTTGTAATGTTTATATTTTTGAAAGTAAATGACTATTGCATGCGAATTATCACTTTTGGAACTAAAATTAGTGTGTTTAGAGTCATTTTATTGCCTGAAATTGGTCGAAATAGAAGCTTCTGAGTAGGAGAAAAGTCTGTAAAAATGGCAATTTTGGTCACATTGAGGCTTTAAAAAGTAGTTATTCAACATGAGGCACAATCCAAATGACATTTTGAATCTTTTTTCCTACACTCCAAAAAATCAATTTTCTGATGAAAAACGATGACCCGCGACCTGTCGATTTTTCTCAAGAAGGTCAGAAATGGTAATTTTTTAATGTTTAATTTTTTGACTGTAAATGACTATTGCATGTGAATTATCACTTTTGGAACGAAAATAAATGTGTTTAGAGTCATTTTAATGGCTGAAATTGGTGGAAATAGAAGCTTCTGTGTAGGGGAAAAAGTCTGTAAAAATGGCAATTTTGGTCACATTGAGGCTTTAAAAAGTAGTTATTCAACATGAGGCTCAATCCAAATGACATTTTGAATCTTATTTTCTACACTCCAAAAAATCAATTTCTGGTGAAAAACGATGACCCGCGACCTGTCGATTTTTCTCAAGATGGTCAGAAATGGTAATTTTGTAATGTTTAACTTTTTTGACTGTAAATGACTATTGCATGTGAATTATCACTTTTGGAACTAAAATAAATGTGTTTAGAGTCATTTTAATGCCTGACATTGGTCGAAATAGAAGCTTCTGAGTAGGAGAAAAAGTCTGTAAAAATGGCAATTTTGGTCACATTGAGGCTTTAAAAAGTAGTTATTCAACATGAGGCACAATCCAAATGACATTTTGAATCTTTTTTTCTACAGTCCAAAAAATCAATTTTCTGATGCAAAACGATGACCCGTGACCTGTCGATTTTTCTCAAGATGGTCAGAAATGGTAATTTTGTAATGTTTATATTTTTGAAAGTAAATGACTATTGCATGTGAATTATCACTTTTGGAACTAAAATTAGTGTGTTTAGAGTCATTTTATTGCCTGAAATTGGTCGAAATAGAAGCTTCTGAGTAGGAGAAAAGTCTGTAAAAATGGCAATTTTGGTCACATTGAGGCTTTAAAAAGTAGTTATTCAACATGAGGCACAATCCAAATGACATTTTGAATCTTTTTTTCTACAGTCCAAAAAATCAATTTTCTGATGAAAAACGATGACCCGCGACCTGTCGATTTTTCTCAAGATGGTCAGAAATGGTAATTTTGTAATGTTTAACTTTTTTGACTGTAAATGACTATTGCATGTGAATTATCACTTTTGGAATTAAAATAAATGTGTTTAGAGTCATTTTAATGCCTGACATTGGTCGAAATAGAAGCTTCTGAGTAGGAGAAAAAGTCTGTAAAAATGGCAATTTTGGTCACATTGAGGCTTTAAAAAGTAGTTATTCAACATGAGGCACAATCCAAATGACATTTTGAATCTTTTTTTCTACAGTCCAAAAAATCAATTTTCTGATGAAAAACGATGACCCGCGACCTGTCGATTTTTCTCAAGATGGTCAGAAATGGTAATTTTGTAATGTTTAACTTTTTTGACTGTAAATGACTATTGCATGTGAATTATCACTTTTGGAATTAAAATAAATGTGTTTAGAGTCATTTTAATGCCTGACATTGGTCGAAATAGAAGCTTCTGAGTAGGAGAAAAAGTCTGTAAAAATGGCAATTTTGGTCACATTGAGGCTTTAAAAAGTAGTTATTCAACATGAGGCACAATCCAAATGACATTTTGAATAATTTTTTCTACAGTGCAAAAAATCAATTTTCTGATGCAAAACGATGACCCGCGACCTGTCGATTTTTCTCAAGATGGTTAGAAATGGTAATTTTTTAATGTTTAAGTTTTTTGACTGTAAATGACTATTGCTTGTGAATTATCACTTTTGGAACTAAAATAAGTGTGTTTAGAGTCATTTTAATGCCTGAAATTGGTGGAAATAGAAGCTTCTGTGTAGGAGAAAAAGTCTGTAAAAATGGCAATTTTGGTCACATTGAGGCTTTAAAAAGTAGTTATTCAACATGAGGCACAATCCAAATGACATTTTGAATCTTTTTTTCTACAGTCCAAAAAATCAATTTTCTGATGAAAAACGATGACCCGCGACCTGTCGATTTTTCTCAAGATGGTCAGAAATGGTAATTTTGTAATGTTTAACTTTTTTGACTGTAAATGACTATTGCATGTGAATTATCACTTTTGGAATTAAAATAAATGTGTTTAGAGTCATTTTAATGCCTGACATTGGTCGAAATAGAAGCTTCTGAGTAGGAGAAAAAGTCTGTAAAAATGGCAATTTTGGTCACATTGAGGCTTTAAAAAGTAGTTATTCAACATGAGGCACAAGCCAAATGACATTTTGAATCATTTTTTCTACAGTCCAAAAAATCAATTTTCTGATGCAAAACGATGACCCGCGACCTGTCGATTTTTCTCAAGATGGTTAGAAATGGTAATTTTTTAATGTTTAAGTTTTTTGACTGTAAATGACTATTGCTTGTGAATTATCACTTTTGGAACTAAAAGAAGTGTGTTTAGAGTCATTTTAATGCCTGAAATTGGTGGAAATAGAAGCTTCTGTGTAGGAGAAAAAGTCTGTAAAAATGGCAATTTTGGTCACATTGAGGCTTTAAAAAGTAGTTATTCAACATGAGACACAAGCCAAATGACATTTTGAATCTTTTTTCCTACACTCCAAAAAATCAATTTTCTGATGAAAAACGATGACCCGCGACCTGTCGATTTTTCTCAAGATGGTCAGAAATGGTAATTTTTTAATGTTTAATTTTTTGACTGTAAATGACTATTGCATGTGAATTATCACTTTTGGAACGAAAATAAGTGTGTTTAGAGTCATTTTAATGGCTGAAATTGGTGGAAATAGAAGCTTCTGTGTAGGAGAAAAAGTCTGTAAAAATGGCAATTTTGGTCACATTGAGGCTTTAAAAAGTAGTTATTCAACATGAGGCTCAATCCAAATGACATTTTGAATCTTTTTTTCTACACTCCAAAAAATCAATTTCTGATGAAAAACGATGACCCGCGACCTGTCGATTTTTCTCAAGATGGTCAGAAATGGTAATTTTTTAATGTTTAAATTTTTTGACTGTAGATGACTATTGTATGTGAATTATCACTTTTGGAACTAAAATAAGTGTGTTTAGAGTCATTTTAATGCCTGAAATTGGTCAAAATAGAAGCTTCTGAGTAGGAGAAAAAGTCTGTAAAAATGGCAATTTTGGTCACATTGAGGCTTTAAAAAGTAGTTATTCAACATGAGGCACAATCCAAATGACATTTTGAATAATTTTTTCTACAGTGCAAAAAATCAATTTTCTGATGCAAAACGATGACCCGCGACCTGTCGATTTTTCTCAAGATGGTTAGAAATGGTAATTTTTTAATGTTTAAGTTTTTTGACTGTAAATGACTATTGCTTGTGAATTATCACTTTTGGAACTAAAATAAGTGTGTTTAGAGTCATTTTAATGCCTGAAATTGGTGGAAATAGAAGCTTCTGTGTAGGAGAAAAAGTCTGTAAAAATGGCAATTTTGGTCACATTGAGGCTTTAAAAAGTAGTTATTCAACATGAGGCACAATCCAAATGACATTTTGAATCTTTTTTTCTACAGTCCAAAAAATCAATTTTCTGATGAAAAACGATGACCCGCGACCTGTCGATTTTTCTCAAGATGGTCAGAAATGGTAATTTTGTAATGTTTAACTTTTTTGACTGTAAATGACTATTGCATGTGAATTATCACTTTTGGAATTAAAATAAATGTGTTTAGAGTCATTTTAATGCCTGACATTGGTCGAAATAGAAGCTTCTGAGTAGGAGAAAAGGTCTGTAAAAATGGCAATTTTGGTCACATTGAGGCTTTAAAAAGTAGTTATTCAACATGAGGCACAATCCAAATGACATTTTGAATCATTTTTTCTACAGTCCAAAAAATCAATTTTCTGATGCAAAACGATGACCCGCGACCTGTCGATTTTTCTCAAGATGGTTAGAAATGGTAATTTTTTAATGTTTAAGTTTTTTGACTGTAAATGACTATTGCTTGTGAATTATCACTTTTGGAACTAAAAGAAGTGTGTTTAGAGTCATTTTAATGCCTGAAATTGGTGGAAATAGAAGCTTCTGTGTAGGAGAAAAAGTCTGTAAAAATGGCAATTTTGGTCACATTGAGGCTTTAAAAAGTAGTTATTCAACATGAGACACAAGCCAAATGACATTTTGAATCTTTTTTCCTACACTCCAAAAAATCAATTTTCTGATGAAAAACGATGACCCGCGACCTGTCGATTTTTCTCAAGATGGTCAGAAATGGTAATTTTTTAATGTTTAATTTTTTGACTGTAAATGACTATTGCATGTGAATTATCACTTTTGGAACGAAAATAAGTGTGTTTAGAGTCATTTTAATGGCTGAAATTGGTGGAAATAGAAGCTTCTGTGTAGGAGAAAAAGTCTGTAAAAATGGCAATTTTGGTCACATTGAGGCTTTAAAAAGTAGTTATTCAACATGAGGCTCAATCCAAATGACATTTTGAATCTTTTTTTCTACACTCCAAAAAATCAATTTCTGATGAAAAACGATGACCCGCGACCTGTCGATTTTTCTCAAGATGGTCAGAAATGGTAATTTTTTAATGTTTAAATTTTTTGACTGTAGATGACTATTGTATGTGAATTATCACTTTTGGAACTAAAATAAGTGTGTTTAGAGTCATTTTAATGCCTGAAATTGGTCAAAATAGAAGCTTCTGAGTAGGAGAAAAAGTCTGTAAAAATGGCAATTTTGGTCACATTGAGTCTTTAAAAAGTAGTTATTCAACATGCGGCACAAACCAAATGACATTTTGAATCTTTTTTTCTACAGTCCGAAAAATCAATTTTCTTCTTAAAAATGATGACCCGCGACCTGTCGATTTTTCTCAAGATGGTCAGAAATGGTAATTTTTTAATGTTTAATTTTTTGACTGTAGATGACTATTGTATGTGAATTATCACTTTTGGAACTAAAATAAGTGTGTTTAGAGTCATTTTAATGCCTGAAATTGGTGGAAATAGAAGCTTCTGAGTAGGAGAAAAAGTCTGTAAAAATGGCAATTTTGGTCACATTGAGGCTTTCAAAATTAGTTATTCAACATTAGGCACAATCCAAATGACATTTTGAATCTTTTTTTCTACAGTCCAAAAAATCAATTTTCTGATGAAAAACGATGACCCGTGACCTGTCGATTTTTCTCAAGATGGTCAGAAATGGTAATTTTGTAATGTTTATATTTTTGAAAGTAAATGACTATTGCATGTGAATTATCACTTTTGGAACTAAAATTAGTGTGTTTAGAGTCATTTTATTGCCTGAAATTGGTCGAAATAGAAGCTTCTGAGTAGGAGAAAAGTCTGTAAAAATGGCAATTTTGGTCACATTGAGGCTTTAAAAAGTAGTTATTCAACATGAGGCACAATCCAAATGACATTTTGAATCTTTTTTTCTACAGTCCAAAAAATCAATTTTCTGATGAAAAACGATGACCCGCGACCTGTCGATTTTTCTCAAGATGGTCAGAAATGGTAATTTTGTAATGTTTAACTTTTTTGACTGTAAATGACTATTGCATGTGAATTATCACTTTTGGAATTAAAATAAATGTGTTTAGAGTCATTTTAATGCCTGACATTGGTCGAAATAGAAGCTTCTGAGTAGGAGAAAAAGTCTGTAAAAATGGCAATTTTGGTCACATTGAGGCTTTAAAAAGTAGTTATTCAACATGAGGCACAATCCAAATGACATTTTGAATCTTTTTTTCTACAGTCCAAAAAATCAATTTTCTGATGAAAAACGATGACCCGCGACCTGTCGATTTTTCTCAAGATGGTCAGAAATGGTAATTTTGTAATGTTTAACTTTTTTGACTGTAAATGACTATTGCATGTGAATTATCACTTTTGGAATTAAAATAAATGTGTTTAGAGTCATTTTAATGCCTGACATTGGTCGAAATAGAAGCTTCTGAGTAGGAGAAAAAGTCTGTAAAAATGGCAATTTTGGTCACATTGAGGCTTTAAAAAGTAGTTATTCAACATGAGACACAAGCCAAATGACATTTTGAATCTTTTTTCCTACACTCCAAAAAATCAATTTTCTGATGAAAAACGATGACCCGCGACCTGTCGATTTTTCTCAAGATGGTCAGAAATGGTAATTTTTTAATGTTTAATTTTTTGACTGTAAATGACTATTGCATGTGAATTATCACTTTTGGAACGAAAATAAGTGTGTTTAGAGTCATTTTAATGGCTGAAATTGGTGGAAATAGAAGCTTCTGTGTAGGAGAAAAAGTCTGTAAAAATGGCAATTTTGGTCACATTGAGGCTTTAAAAAGTAGTTATTCAACATGAGGCTCAATCCAAATGACATTTTGAATCTTTTTTTCTACACTCCAAAAAATCAATTTCTGATGAAAAACGATGACCCGCGACCTGTCGATTTTTCTCAAGATGGTCAGAAATGGTAATTTTTTAATGTTTAAATTTTTTGACTGTAGATGACTATTGTATGTGAATTATCACTTTTGGAACTAAAATAAGTGTGTTTAGAGTCATTTTAATGCCTGAAATTGGTCAAAATAGAAGCTTCTGAGTAGGAGAAAAAGTCTGTAAAAATGGCAATTTTGGTCACATTGAGGCTTTAAAAAGTAGTTATTCAACATGAGGCACAATCCAAATGACATTTTGAATAATTTTTTCTACAGTGCAAAAAATCAATTTTCTGATGCAAAACGATGACCCGCGACCTGTCGATTTTTCTCAAGATGGTTAGAAATGGTAATTTTTTAATGTTTAAGTTTTTTGACTGTAAATGACTATTGCTTGTGAATTATCACTTTTGGAACTAAAATAAGTGTGTTTAGAGTCATTTTAATGCCTGAAATTGGTGGAAATAGAAGCTTCTGTGTAGGAGAAAAAGTCTGTAAAAATGGCAATTTTGGTCACATTGAGGCTTTAAAAAGTAGTTATTCAACATGAGGCACAATCCAAATGACATTTTGAATCTTTTTTTCTACAGTCCAAAAAATCAATTTTCTGATGAAAAACGATGACCCGCGACCTGTCGATTTTTCTCAAGATGGTCAGAAATGGTAATTTTGTAATGTTTAACTTTTTTGACTGTAAATGACTATTGCATGTGAATTATCACTTTTGGAATTAAAATAAATGTGTTTAGAGTCATTTTAATGCCTGACATTGGTCGAAATAGAAGCTTCTGAGTAGGAGAAAAGGTCTGTAAAAATGGCAATTTTGGTCACATTGAGGCTTTAAAAAGTAGTTATTCAACATGAGGCACAATCCAAATGACATTTTGAATCATTTTTTCTACAGTCCAAAAAATCAATTTTCTGATGCAAAACGATGACCCGCGACCTGTCGATTTTTCTCAAGATGGTTAGAAATGGTAATTTTTTAATGTTTAAGTTTTTTGACTGTAAATGACTATTGCTTGTGAATTATCACTTTTGGAACTAAAAGAAGTGTGTTTAGAGTCATTTTAATGCCTGAAATTGGTGGAAATAGAAGCTTCTGTGTAGGAGAAAAAGTCTGTAAAAATGGCAATTTTGGTCACATTGAGGCTTTAAAAAGTAGTTATTCAACATGAGACACAAGCCAAATGACATTTTGAATCTTTTTTCCTACACTCCAAAAAATCAATTTTCTGATGAAAAACGATGACCCGCGACCTGTCGATTTTTCTCAAGATGGTCAGAAATGGTAATTTTTTAATGTTTAATTTTTTGACTGTAAATGACTATTGCATGTGAATTATCACTTTTGGAACGAAAATAAGTGTGTTTAGAGTCATTTTAATGGCTGAAATTGGTGGAAATAGAAGCTTCTGTGTAGGAGAAAAAGTCTGTAAAAATGGCAATTTTGGTCACATTGAGGCTTTAAAAAGTAGTTATTCAACATGAGGCTCAATCCAAATGACATTTTGAATCTTTTTTTCTACACTCCAAAAAATCAATTTCTGATGAAAAACGATGACCCGCGACCTGTCGATTTTTCTCAAGATGGTCAGAAATGGTAATTTTTTAATGTTTAAATTTTTTGACTGTAGATGACTATTGTATGTGAATTATCACTTTTGGAACTAAAATAAGTGTGTTTAGAGTCATTTTAATGCCTGAAATTGGTCAAAATAGAAGCTTCTGAGTAGGAGAAAAAGTCTGTAAAAATGGCAATTTTGGTCACATTGAGTCTTTAAAAAGTAGTTATTCAACATGCGGCACAAACCAAATGACATTTTGAATCTTTTTTTCTACAGTCCGAAAAATCAATTTTCTTCTTAAAAATGATGACCCGCGACCTGTCGATTTTTCTCAAGATGGTCAGAAATGGTAATTTTTTAATGTTTAATTTTTTGACTGTAGATGACTATTGTATGTGAATTATCACTTTTGGAACTAAAATAAGTGTGTTTAGAGTCATTTTAATGCCTGAAATTGGTGGAAATAGAAGCTTCTGAGTAGGAGAAAAAGTCTGTAAAAATGGCAATTTTGGTCACATTGAGGCTTTCAAAATTAGTTATTCAACATTAGGCACAATCCAAATGACATTTTGAATCTTTTTTTCTACAGTCCAAAAAATCAATTTTCTGATGAAAAACGATGACCCGTGACCTGTCGATTTTTCTCAAGATGGTCAGAAATGGTAATTTTGTAATGTTTATATTTTTGAAAGTAAATGACTATTGCATGTGAATTATCACTTTTGGAACTAAAATTAGTGTGTTTAGAGTCATTTTATTGCCTGAAATTGGTCGAAATAGAAGCTTCTGAGTAGGAGAAAAGTCTGTAAAAATGGCAATTTTGGTCACATTGAGGCTTTAAAAAGTAGTTATTCAACATGAGGCACAATCCAAATGACATTTTGAATCTTTTTTTCTACAGTCCAAAAAATCAATTTTCTGATGAAAAACGATGACCCGCGACCTGTCGATTTTTCTCAAGATGGTCAGAAATGGTAATTTTGTAATGTTTAACTTTTTTGACTGTAAATGACTATTGCATGTGAATTATCACTTTTGGAATTAAAATAAATGTGTTTAGAGTCATTTTAATGCCTGACATTGGTCGAAATAGAAGCTTCTGAGTAGGAGAAAAAGTCTGTAAAAATGGCAATTTTGGTCACATTGAGGCTTTAAAAAGTAGTTATTCAACATGAGGCACAATCCAAATGACATTTTGAATCTTTTTTTCTACAGTCCAAAAAATCAATTTTCTGATGAAAAACGATGACCCGCGACCTGTCGATTTTTCTCAAGATGGTCAGAAATGGTAATTTTGTAATGTTTAACTTTTTTGACTGTAAATGACTATTGCATGTGAATTATCACTTTTGGAATTAAAATAAATGTGTTTAGAGTCATTTTAATGCCTGACATTGGTCGAAATAGAAGCTTCTGAGTAGGAGAAAAAGTCTGTAAAAATGGCAATTTTGGTCACATTGAGGCTTTAAAAAGTAGTTATTCAACATGAGGCACAATCCAAATGACATTTT
Organism: Triturus cristatus; assembly: GCF_964204655.1. Lineage (NCBI taxonomy): Eukaryota > Metazoa > Chordata > Amphibia > Caudata > Salamandridae > Triturus > Triturus cristatus. The sequence continues at coordinate 929,107,071 of NC_140587.1, forward strand.
GAATAATTTTTTCTACAGTGCAAAAAATCAATTTTCTGATGCAAAACGATGACCCGCGACCTGTCGATTTTTCTCAAGATGGTTAGAAATGGTAATTTTTTAATGTTTAAGTTTTTTGACTGTAAATGACTATTGCTTGTGAATTATCACTTTTGGAACTAAAATAAGTGTGTTTAGAGTCATTTTAATGCCTGAAATTGGTGGAAATAGAAGCTTCTGTGTAGGAGAAAAAGTCTGTAAAAATGGCAATTTTGGTCACATTGAGGCTTTAAAAAGTAGTTATTCAACATGAGGCACAATCCAAATGACATTTTGAATCTTTTTTTCTACAGTCCAAAAAATCAATTTTCTGATGAAAAACGATGACCCGCGACCTGTCGATTTTTCTCAAGATGGTCAGAAATGGTAATTTTGTAATGTTTAACTTTTTTGACTGTAAATGACTATTGCATGTGAATTATCACTTTTGGAATTAAAATAAATGTGTTTAGAGTCATTTTAATGCCTGACATTGGTCGAAATAGAAGCTTCTGAGTAGGAGAAAAAGTCTGTAAAAATGGCAATTTTGGTCACATTGAGGCTTTAAAAAGTAGTTATTCAACATGAGGCACAATCCAAATGACATTTTGAATCATTTTTTCTACAGTCCAAAAAATCAATTTTCTGATGCAAAACGATGACCCGCGACCTGTCGATTTTTCTCAAGATGGTTAGAAATGGTAATTTTTTAATGTTTAAGTTTTTTGACTGTAAATGACTATTGCTTGTGAATTATCACTTTTGGAACTAAAAGAAGTGTGTTTAGAGTCATTTTAATGCCTGAAATTGGTGGAAATAGAAGCTTCTGTGTAGGAGAAAAAGTCTGTAAAAATGGCAATTTTGGTCACATTGAGGCTTTAAAAAGTAGTTATTCAACATGAGACACAAGCCAAATGACATTTTGAATCTTTTTTCCTACACTCCAAAAAATCAATTTTCTGATGAAAAACGATGACCCGCGACCTGTCGATTTTTCTCAAGATGGTCAGAAATGGTAATTTTTTAATGTTTAATTTTTTGACTGTAAATGACTATTGCATGTGAATTATCACTTTTGGAACGAAAATAAGTGTGTTTAGAGTCATTTTAATGGCTGAAATTGGTGGAAATAGAAGCTTCTGTGTAGGAGAAAAAGTCTGTAAAAATGGCAATTTTGGTCACATTGAGGCTTTAAAAAGTAGTTATTCAACATGAGGCTCAATCCAAATGACATTTTGAATCTTTTTTTCTACACTCCAAAAAATCAATTTCTGATGAAAAACGATGACCCGCGACCTGTCGATTTTTCTCAAGATGGTCAGAAATGGTAATTTTTTAATGTTTAAATTTTTTGACTGTAGATGACTATTGTATGTGAATTATCACTTTTGGAACTAAAATAAGTGTGTTTAGAGTCATTTTAATGCCTGAAATTGGTCAAAATAGAAGCTTCTGAGTAGGAGAAAAAGTCTGTAAAAATGGCAATTTTGGTCACATTGAGGCTTTAAAAAGTAGTTATTCAACATGAGGCACAATCCAAATGACATTTTGAATAATTTTTTCTACAGTGCAAAAAATCAATTTTCTGATGCAAAACGATGACCCGCGACCTGTCGATTTTTCTCAAGATGGTTAGAAATGGTAATTTTTTAATGTTTAAGTTTTTTGACTGTAAATGACTATTGCTTGTGAATTATCACTTTTGGAACTAAAAGAAGTGTGTTTAGAGTCATTTTAATGCCTGAAATTGGTGGAAATAGAAGCTTCTGTGTAGGAGAAAAAGTCTGTAAAAATGGCAATTTTGGTCACATTGAGGCTTTAAAAAGTAGTTATTCAACATGAGACACAAGCCAAATGACATTTTGAATCTTTTTTCCTACACTCCAAAAAATCAATTTTCTGATGAAAAACGATGACCCGCGACCTGTCGATTTTTCTCAAGATGGTCAGAAATGGTAATTTTTTAATGTTTAATTTTTTGACTGTAAATGACTATTGCATGTGAATTATCACTTTTGGAACGAAAATAAGTGTGTTTAGAGTCATTTTAATGGCTGAAATTGGTGGAAATAGAAGCTTCTGTGTAGGAGAAAAAGTCTGTAAAAATGGCAATTTTGGTCACATTGAGGCTTTAAAAAGTAGTTATTCAACATGAGGCTCAATCCAAATGACATTTTGAATCTTTTTTTCTACACTCCAAAAAATCAATTTCTGATGAAAAACGATGACCCGCGACCTGTCGATTTTTCTCAAGATGGTCAGAAATGGTAATTTTTTAATGTTTAAATTTTTTGACTGTAGATGACTATTGTATGTGAATTATCACTTTTGGAACTAAAATAAGTGTGTTTAGAGTCATTTTAATGCCTGAAATTGGTCAAAATAGAAGCTTCTGAGTAGGAGAAAAAGTCTGTAAAAATGGCAATTTTGGTCACATTGAGTCTTTAAAAAGTAGTTATTCAACATGCGGCACAAACCAAATGACATTTTGAATCTTTTTTTCTACAGTCCGAAAAATCAATTTTCTTCTTAAAAATGATGACCCGCGACCTGTCGATTTTTCTCAAGATGGTCAGAAATGGTAATTTTTTAATGTTTAATTTTTTGACTGTAGATGACTATTGTATGTGAATTATCACTTTTGGAACTAAAATAAGTGTGTTTAGAGTCATTTTAATGCCTGAAATTGGTGGAAATAGAAGCTTCTGAGTAGGAGAAAAAGTCTGTAAAAATGGCAATTTTGGTCACATTGAGGCTTTCAAAATTAGTTATTCAACATTAGGCACAATCCAAATGACATTTTGAATCTTTTTTTCTACAGTCCAAAAAATCAATTTTCTGATGAAAAACGATGACCCGTGACCTGTCGATTTTTCTCAAGATGGTCAGAAATGGTAATTTTGTAATGTATATATTTTTGAAAGTAAATGACTATTGCATGTGAATTATCACTTTTGGAACTAAAATTAGTGTGTTTAGAGTCATTTTATTGCCTGAAATTGGTTGAAATAGAAGCTTCTGAGTAGGAGAAAAGTCTGTAAAAATGGCAATTTTGGTCACATTGAGGCTTTAAAAAGTAGTTATTCAACATGAGGCACAATCCAAATGACATTTTGAATCTTTTTTTCTACAGTCCAAAAAATCAATTTTCTGATGAAAAACGATGACCCGCGACCTGTCGATTTTTCTCAAGATGGTCAGAAATGGTAATTTTGTAATGTTTAACTTTTTTGACTGTAAATGACTATTGCATGTGAATTATCACTTTTGGAACGAAAATAAGTGTGTTTAGAGTCATTTTAATGGCTGAAATTGGTGGAAATAGAAGCTTCTGTGTAGGAGAAAAAGTCTGTAAAAATGGCAATTTTGGTCACATTGAGGCTTTAAAAAGTAGTTATTCAACATGAGGCTCAATCCAAATGACATTTTGAATCTTTTTTTCTACACTCCAAAAAATCAATTTCTGATGAAAAACGATGACCCGCGACCTGTCGATTTTTCTCAAGATGGTCAGAAATGGTAATTTTGTAATGTTTATATTTTTGAAAGTAAATGACTATTGCATGTGAATTATCACTTTTGGAACTAAAATTAGTGTGTTTAGAGTCATTTTATTGCCTGAAATTGGTCGAAATAGAAGCTTCTGAGTAGGAGAAAAGTCTGTAAAAATGGCAATTTTGGTCACATTGAGGCTTTAAAAAGTAGTTATTCAACATGAGGCACAATCCAAATGACATTTTGAATCTTTTTTTCTACAGTCCAAAAAATCAATTTTCTGATGAAAAACGATGACCCGCGACCTGTCGATTTTTCTCAAGATGGTCAGAAATGGTAATTTTGTAATGTTTAACTTTTTTGACTGTAAATGACTATTGCATGTGAATTATCACTTTTGGAATTAAAATAAATGTGTTTAGAGTCATTTTAATGCCTGACATTGGTCGAAATAGAAGCTTCTGAGTAGGAGAAAAAGTCTGTAAAAATGGCAATTTTGGTCACATTGAGGCTTTAAAAAGTAGTTATTCAACATGAGGCACAATCCAAATGACATTTTGAATCTTTTTTTCTACAGTCCAAAAAATCAATTTTCTGATGAAAAACGATGACCCGCGACCTGTCGATTTTTCTCAAGATGGTCAGAAATGGTAATTTTGTAATGTTTAACTTTTTTGACTGTAAATGACTATTGCATGTGAATTATCACTTTTGGAATTAAAATAAATGTGTTTAGAGTAATTTTAATGCCTGACATTGGTCGAAATAGAAGCTTCTGAGTAGGAGAAAAAGTCTGTAAAAATGGCAATTTTGGTCACATTGAGGCTTTAAAAAGTAGTTATTCAACATGAGGCACAATCCAAATGACATTTTGAATAATTTTTTCTACAGTGCAAAAAATCAATTTTCTGATGCAAAACGATGACCCGCGACCTGTCGATTTTTCTCAAGATGGTTAGAAATGGTAATTTTTTAATGTTTAAGTTTTTTGACTGTAAATGACTATTGCTTGTGAATTATCACTTTTGGAACTAAAATAAGTGTGTTTAGAGTCATTTTAATGCCTGAAATTGGTGGAAATAGAAGCTTCTGTGTAGGAGAAAAAGTCTGTAAAAATGGCAATTTTGGTCACATTGAGGCTTTAAAAAGTAGTTATTCAACATGAGGCACAATCCAAATGACATTTTGAATCTTTTTTTCTACAGTCCAAAAAATCAATTTTCTGATGAAAAACGATGACCCGCGACCTGTCGATTTTTCTCAAGATGGTCAGAAATGGTAATTTTGTAATGTTTAACTTTTTTGACTGTAAATGACTATTGCATGTGAATTATCACTTTTGGAATTAAAATAAATGTGTTTAGAGTCATTTTAATGCCTGACATTGGTCGAAATAGAAGCTTCTGAGTAGGAGAAAAGGTCTGTAAAAATGGCAATTTTGGTCACATTGAGGCTTTAAAAAGTAGTTATTCAACATGAGGCACAATCCAAATGACATTTTGAATCATTTTTTCTACAGTCCAAAAAATCAATTTTCTGATGCAAAACGATGACCCGCGACCTGTCGATTTTTCTCAAGATGGTTAGAAATGGTAATTTTTTAATGTTTAAGTTTTTTGACTGTAAATGACTATTGCTTGTGAATTATCACTTTTGGAACTAAAAGAAGTGTGTTTAGAGTCATTTTAATGCCTGAAATTGGTGGAAATAGAAGCTTCTGTGTAGGAGAAAAAGTCTGTAAAAATGGCAATTTTGGTCACATTGAGGCTTTAAAAAGTAGTTATTCAACATGAGACACAAGCCAAATGACATTTTGAATCTTTTTTCCTACACTCCAAAAAATCAATTTTCTGATGAAAAACGATGACCCGCGACCTGTCGATTTTTCTCAAGATGGTCAGAAATGGTAATTTTTTAATGTTTAATTTTTTGACTGTAAATGACTATTGCATGTGAATTATCACTTTTGGAACGAAAATAAGTGTGTTTAGAGTCATTTTAATGGCTGAAATTGGTGGAAATAGAAGCTTCTGTGTAGGAGAAAAAGTCTGTAAAAATGGCAATTTTGGTCACATTGAGGCTTTAAAAAGTAGTTATTCAACATGAGGCTCAATCCAAATGACATTTTGAATCTTTTTTTCTACACTCCAAAAAATCAATTTCTGATGAAAAACGATGACCCGCGACCTGTCGATTTTTCTCAAGATGGTCAGAAATGGTAATTTTTTAATGTTTACATTTTTTGACTGTAGATGACTATTGTATGTGAATTATCACTTTTGGAACTAAAATAAGTGTGTTTAGAGTCATTTTAATGCCTGAAATTGGTCAAAATAGAAGCTTCTGAGTAGGAGAAAAAGTCTGTAAAAATGGCAATTTTGGTCACATTGAGTCTTTAAAAAGTAGTTATTCAACATGCGGCACAAACCAAATGACATTTTGAATCTTTTTTTCTACAGTCCGAAAAATCAATTTTCTTCTTAAAAATGATGACCCGCGACCTGTCGATTTTTCTCAAGATGGTCAGAAATGGTAATTTTTTAATGTTTAATTTTTTGACTGTAGATGACTATTGTATGTGAATTATCACTTTTGGAACTAAAATAAGTGTGTTTAGAGTCATTTTAATGCCTGAAATTGGTGGAAATAGAAGCTTCTGAGTAGGAGAAAAAGTCTGTAAAAATGGCAATTTTGGTCACATTGAGGCTTTCAAAATTAGTTATTCAACATTAGGCACAATCCAAATGACATTTTGAATCTTTTTTTCTACAGTCCAAAAAATCAATTTTCTGATGAAAAACGATGACCCGTGACCTGTCGATTTTTCTCAAGATGGTCAGAAATGGTAATTTTGTAATGTATATATTTTTGAAAGTAAATGACTATTGCATGTGAATTATCACTTTTGGAACTAAAATTAGTGTGTTTAGAGTCATTTTATTGCCTGAAATTGGTTGAAATAGAAGCTTCTGAGTAGGAGAAAAGTCTGTAAAAATGGCAATTTTGGTCACATTGAGGCTTTAAAAAGTAGTTATTCAACATGAGGCACAATCCAAATGACATTTTGAATCTTTTTTCCTACACTCCAAAAAATCAATTTTCTGATGAAAAACGATGACCCGCGACCTGTCGATTTTTCTCAAGAAGGTCAGAAATGGTAATTTTTTAATGTTTAATTTTTTGACTGTAAATGACTATTGCATGTGAATTATCACTTTTGGAACGAAAATAAATGTGTTTAGAGTCATTTTAATGGCTGAAATTGGTGGAAATAGAAGCTTCTGTGTAGGGGAAAAAGTCTGTAAAAATGGCAATTTTGGTCACATTGAGGCTTTAAAAAGTAGTTATTCAACATGAGGCTCAATCCAAATGACATTTTGAATCTTATTTTCTACACTCCAAAAAATCAATTTCTGGTGAAAAACGATGACCCGCGACCTGTCGATTTTTCTCAAGATGGTCAGAAATGGTAATTTTGTAATGTTTAACTTTTTTGACTGTAAATGACTATTGCATGTGAATTATCACTTTTGGAACTAAAATAAATGTGTTTAGAGTCATTTTAATGCCTGACATTGGTCGAAATAGAAGCTTCTGAGTAGGAGAAAAAGTCTGTAAAAATGGCAATTTTGGTCACATTGAGGCTTTAAAAAGTAGTTATTCAACATGAGGCACAATCCAAATGACATTTTGAATCTTTTTTTCTACAGTCCAAAAAATCAATTTTCTGATGCAAAACGATGACCCGCGACCTGTCGATTTTTCTCAAGATGGTCAGAAATGGTAATTTTGTAATGTTTATATTTTTGAAAGTAAATGACTATTGCATGTGAATTATCACTTTTGGAACTAAAATTAGTGTGTTTAGAGTCATTTTATTGCCTGAAATTGGTCGAAATAGAAGCTTCTGAGTAGGAGAAAAGTCTGTAAAAATGGCAATTTTGGTCACATTGAGGCTTTAAAAAGTAGTTATTCAACATGAGGCACAATCCAAATGACATTTTGAATCTTTTTTTCTACAGTCCAAAAAATCAATTTTCTGATGAAAAACGATGACCCGCGACCTGTCGATTTTTCTCAAGATGGTCAGAAATGGTAATTTTGTAATGTTTAACTTTTTTGACTGTAAATGACTATTGCATGTGAATTATCACTTTTGGAATTAAAATAAATGTGTTTAGAGTCATTTTAATGCCTGACATTGGTCGAAATAGAAGCTTCTGAGTAGGAGAAAAAGTCTGTAAAAATGGCAATTTTGGTCACATTGAGGCTTTAAAAAGTAGTTATTCAACATGAGGCACAATCCAAATGACATTTTGAATCATTTTTTCTACAGTCCAAAAAATCAATTTTCTGATGCAAAACGATGACCCGCGACCTGTCGATTTTTCTCAAGATGGTTAGAAATGGTAATTTTTTAATGTTTAAGTTTTTTGACTGTAAATGACTATTGCTTGTGAATTATCACTTTTGGAACTAAAAGAAGTGTGTTTAGAGTCATTTTAATGCCTGAAATTGGTGGAAATAGAAGCTTCTGTGTAGGAGAAAAAGTCTGTAAAAATGGCAATTTTGGTCACATTGAGGCTTTAAAAAGTAGTTATTCAACATGAGACACAAGCCAAATGACATTTTGAATCTTTTTTCCTACACTCCAAAAAATCAATTTTCTGATGAAAAACGATGACCCGCGACCTGTCGATTTTTCTCAAGATGGTCAGAAATGGTAATTTTTTAATGTTTAATTTTTTGACTGTAAATGACTATTGCATGTGAATTATCACTTTTGGAACGAAAATAAGTGTGTTTAGAGTCATTTTAATGGCTGAAATTGGTGGAAATAGAAGCTTCTGTGTAGGAGAAAAAGTCTGTAAAAATGGCAATTTTGGTCACATTGAGGCTTTAAAAAGTAGTTATTCAACATGAGGCTCAATCCAAATGACATTTTGAATCTTTTTTTCTACACTCCAAAAAATCAATTTCTGATGAAAAACGATGACCCGCGACCTGTCGATTTTTCTCAAGATGGTCAGAAATGGTAATTTTTTAATGTTTAAATTTTTTGACTGTAGATGACTATTGTATGTGAATTATCACTTTTGGAACTAAAATAAGTGTGTTTAGAGTCATTTTAATGCCTGAAATTGGTCAAAATAGAAGCTTCTGAGTAGGAGAAAAAGTCTGTAAAAATGGCAATTTTGGTCACATTGAGGCTTTAAAAAGTAGTTATTCAACATGAGGCACAATCCAAATGACATTTTGAATAATTTTTTCTACAGTGCAAAAAATCAATTTTCTGATGCAAAACGATGACCCGCGACCTGTCGATTTTTCTCAAGATGGTTAGAAATGGTAATTTTTTAATGTTTAAGTTTTTTGACTGTAAATGACTATTGCTTGTGAATTATCACTTTTGGAACTAAAAGAAGTGTGTTTAGAGTCATTTTAATGCCTGAAATTGGTGGAAATAGAAGCTTCTGTGTAGGAGAAAAAGTCTGTAAAAATGGCAATTTTGGTCACATTGAGGCTTTAAAAAGTAGTTATTCAACATGAGACACAAGCCAAATGACATTTTGAATCTTTTTTCCTACACTCCAAAAAATCAATTTTCTGATGAAAAACGATGACCCGCGACCTGTCGATTTTTCTCAAGATGGTCAGAAATGGTAATTTTTTAATGTTTAATTTTTTGACTGTAAATGACTATTGCATGTGAATTATCACTTTTGGAACGAAAATAAGTGTGTTTAGAGTCATTTTAATGGCTGAAATTGGTGGAAATAGAAGCTTCTGTGTAGGAGAAAAAGTCTGTAAAAATGGCAATTTTGGTCACATTGAGGCTTTAAAAAGTAGTTATTCAACATGAGGCTCAATCCAAATGACATTTTGAATCTTTTTTTCTACACTCCAAAAAATCAATTTCTGATGAAAAACGATGACCCGCGACCTGTCGATTTTTCTCAAGATGGTCAGAAATGGTAATTTTTTAATGTTTAAATTTTTTGACTGTAGATGACTATTGTATGTGAATTATCACTTTTGGAACTAAAATAAGTGTGTTTAGAGTCATTTTAATGCCTGAAATTGGTCAAAATAGAAGCTTCTGAGTAGGAGAAAAAGTCTGTAAAAATGGCAATTTTGGTCACATTGAGTCTTTAAAAAGTAGTTATTCAACATGCGGCACAAACCAAATGACATTTTGAATCTTTTTTTCTACAGTCCGAAAAATCAATTTTCTTCTTAAAAATGATGACCCGCGACCTGTCGATTTTTCTCAAGATGGTCAGAAATGGTAATTTTTTAATGTTTAATTTTTTGACTGTAGATGACTATTGTATGTGAATTATCACTTTTGGAACTAAAATAAGTGTGTTTAGAGTCATTTTAATGCCTGAAATTGGTGGAAATAGAAGCTTCTGAGTAGGAGAAAAAGTCTGTAAAAATGGCAATTTTGGTCACATTGAGGCTTTCAAAATTAGTTATTCAACATTAGGCACAATCCAAATGACATTTTGAATCTTTTTTTCTACAGTCCAAAAAATCAATTTTCTGATGAAAAACGATGACCCGTGACCTGTCGATTTTTCTCAAGATGGTCAGAAATGGTAATTTTGTAATGTATATATTTTTGAAAGTAAATGACTATTGCATGTGAATTATCACTTTTGGAACTAAAATTAGTGTGTTTAGAGTCATTTTATTGCCTGAAATTGGTTGAAATAGAAGCTTCTGAGTAGGAGAAAAGTCTGTAAAAATGGCAATTTTGGTCACATTGAGGCTTTAAAAAGTAGTTATTCAACATGAGGCACAATCCAAATGACATTTTGAATCTTTTTTTCTACAGTCCAAAAAATCAATTTTCTGATGAAAAACGATGACCCGCGACCTGTCGATTTTTCTCAAGATGGTCAGAAATGGTAATTTTGTAATGTTTAACTTTTTTGACTGTAAATGACTATTGCATGTGAATTATCACTTTTGGAACGAAAATAAGTGTGTTTAGAGTCATTTTAATGGCTGAAATTGGTGGAAATAGAAGCTTCTGTGTAGGAGAAAAAGTCTGTAAAAATGGCAATTTTGGTCACATTGAGGCTTTAAAAAGTAGTTATTCAACATGAGGCTCAATCCAAATGACATTTTGAATCTTTTTTTCTACACTCCAAAAAATCAATTTCTGATGAAAAACGATGACCCGCGACCTGTCGATTTTTCTCAAGATGGTCAGAAATGGTAATTTTGTAATGTTTATATTTTTGAAAGTAAATGACTATTGCATGTGAATTATCACTTTTGGAACTAAAATTAGTGTGTTTAGAGTCATTTTATTGCCTGAAATTGGTCGAAATAGAAGCTTCTGAGTAGGAGAAAAGTCTGTAAAAATGGCAATTTTGGTCACATTGAGGCTTTAAAAAGTAGTTATTCAACATGAGGCACAATCCAAATGACATTTTGAATCTTTTTTTCTACAGTCCAAAAAATCAATTTTCTGATGAAAAACGATGACCCGCGACCTGTCGATTTTTCTCAAGATGGTCAGAAATGGTAATTTTGTAATGTTTAACTTTTTTGACTGTAAATGACTATTGCATGTGAATTATCACTTTTGGAATTAAAATAAATGTGTTTAGAGTCATTTTAATGCCTGACATTGGTCGAAATAGAAGCTTCTGAGTAGGAGAAAAAGTCTGTAAAAATGGCAATTTTGGTCACATTGAGGCTTTAAAAAGTAGTTATTCAACATGAGGCACAATCCAAATGACATTTTGAATCTTTTTTTCTACAGTCCAAAAAATCAATTTTCTGATGAAAAACGATGACCCGCGACCTGTCGATTTTTCTCAAGATGGTCAGAAATGGTAATTTTGTAATGTTTAACTTTTTTGACTGTAAATGACTATTGCATGTGAATTATCACTTTTGGAATTAAAATAAATGTGTTTAGAGTAATTTTAATGCCTGACATTGGTCGAAATAGAAGCTTCTGAGTAGGAGAAAAAGTCTGTAAAAATGGCAATTTTGGTCACATTGAGGCTTTAAAAAGTAGTTATTCAACATGAGGCACAATCCAAATGACATTTTGAATAATTTTTTCTACAGTGCAAAAAATCAATTTTCTGATGCAAAACGATGACCCGCGACCTGTCGATTTTTCTCAAGATGGTTAGAAATGGTAATTTTTTAATGTTTAAGTTTTTTGACTGTAAATGACTATTGCTTGTGAATTATCACTTTTGGAACTAAAATAAGTGTGTTTAGAGTCATTTTAATGCCTGAAATTGGTGGAAATAGAAGCTTCTGTGTAGGAGAAAAAGTCTGTAAAAATGGCAATTTTGGTCACATTGAGGCTTTAAAAAGTAGTTATTCAACATGAGGCACAATCCAAATGACATTTTGAATCTTTTTTTCTACAGTCCAAAAAATCAATTTTCTGATGAAAAACGATGACCCGCGACCTGTCGATTTTTCTCAAGATGGTCAGAAATGGTAATTTTGTAATGTTTAACTTTTTTGACTGTAAATGACTATTGCATGTGAATTATCACTTTTGGAATTAAAATAAATGTGTTTAGAGTCATTTTAATGCCTGACATTGGTCGAAATAGAAGCTTCTGAGTAGGAGAAAAGGTCTGTAAAAATGGCAATTTTGGTCACATTGAGGCTTTAAAAAGTAGTTATTCAACATGAGGCACAATCCAAATGACATTTTGAATCATTTTTTCTACAGTCCAAAAAATCAATTTTCTGATGCAAAACGATGACCCGCGACCTGTCGATTTTTCTCAAGATGGTTAGAAATGGTAATTTTTTAATGTTTAAGTTTTTTGACTGTAAATGACTATTGCTTGTGAATTATCACTTTTGGAACTAAAAGAAGTGTGTTTAGAGTCATTTTAATGCCTGAAATTGGTGGAAATAGAAGCTTCTGTGTAGGAGAAAAAGTCTGTAAAAATGGCAATTTTGGTCACATTGAGGCTTTAAAAAGTAGTTATTCAACATGAGACACAAGCCAAATGACATTTTGAATCTTTTTTCCTACACTCCAAAAAATCAATTTTCTGATGAAAAACGATGACCCGCGACCTGTCGATTTTTCTCAAGATGGTCAGAAATGGTAATTTTTTAATGTTTAATTTTTTGACTGTAAATGACTATTGCATGTGAATTATCACTTTTGGAACGAAAATAAGTGTGTTTAGAGTCATTTTAATGGCTGAAATTGGTGGAAATAGAAGCTTCTGTGTAGGAGAAAAAGTCTGTAAAAATGGCAATTTTGGTCACATTGAGGCTTTAAAAAGTAGTTATTCAACATGAGGCTCAATCCAAATGACATTTTGAATCTTTTTTTCTACACTCCAAAAAATCAATTTCTGATGAAAAACGATGACCCGCGACCTGTCGATTTTTCTCAAGATGGTCAGAAATGGTAATTTTTTAATGTTTACATTTTTTGACTGTAGATGACTATTGTATGTGAATTATCACTTTTGGAACTAAAATAAGTGTGTTTAGAGTCATTTTAATGCCTGAAATTGGTCAAAATAGAAGCTTCTGAGTAGGAGAAAAAGTCTGTAAAAATGGCAATTTTGGTCACATTGAGTCTTTAAAAAGTAGTTATTCAACATGCGGCACAAACCAAATGACATTTTGAATCTTTTTTTCTACAGTCCGAAAAATCAATTTTCTTCTTAAAAATGATGACCCGCGACCTGTCGATTTTTCTCAAGATGGTCAGAAATGGTAATTTTTTAATGTTTAATTTTTTGACTGTAGATGACTATTGTATGTGAATTATCACTTTTGGAACTAAAATAAGTGTGTTTAGAGTCATTTTAATGCCTGAAATTGGTGGAAATAGAAGCTTCTGAGTAGGAGAAAAAGTCTGTAAAAATGGCAATTTTGGTCACATTGAGGCTTTCAAAATTAGTTATTCAACATTAGGCACAATCCAAATGACATTTTGAATCTTTTTTTCTACAGTCCAAAAAATCAATTTTCTGATGAAAAACGATGACCCGTGACCTGTCGATTTTTCTCAAGATGGTCAGAAATGGTAATTTTGTAATGTATATATTTTTGAAAGTAAATGACTATTGCATGTGAATTATCACTTTTGGAACTAAAATTAGTGTGTTTAGAGTCATTTTATTGCCTGAAATTGGTTGAAATAGAAGCTTCTGAGTAGGAGAAAAGTCTGTAAAAATGGCAATTTTGGTCACATTGAGGCTTTAAAAAGTAGTTATTCAACATGAGGCACAATCCAAATGACATTTTGAATCTTTTTTCCTACACTCCAAAAAATCAATTTTCTGATGAAAAACGATGACCCGCGACCTGTCGATTTTTCTCAAGAAGGTCAGAAATGGTAATTTTTTAATGTTTAATTTTTTGACTGTAAATGACTATTGCATGTGAATTATCACTTTTGGAACGAAAATAAATGTGTTTAGAGTCATTTTAATGGCTGAAATTGGTGGAAATAGAAGCTTCTGTGTAGGGGAAAAAGTCTGTAAAAATGGCAATTTTGGTCACATTGAGGCTTTAAAAAGTAGTTATTCAACATGAGGCTCAATCCAAATGACATTTTGAATCTTATTTTCTACACTCCAAAAAATCAATTTCTGGTGAAAAACGATGACCCGCGACCTGTCGATTTTTCTCAAGATGGTCAGAAATGGTAATTTTGTAATGTTTAACTTTTTTGACTGTAAATGACTATTGCATGTGAATTATCACTTTTGGAACTAAAATAAATGTGTTTAGAGTCATTTTAATGCCTGACATTGGTCGAAATAGAAGCTTCTGAGTAGGAGAAAAAGTCTGTAAAAATGGCAATTTTGGTCACATTGAGGCTTTAAAAAGTAGTTATTCAACATGAGGCACAATCCAAATGACATTTTGAATCTTTTTTTCTACAGTCCAAAAAATCAATTTTCTGATGCAAAACGATGACCCGTGACCTGTCGATTTTTCTCAAGATGGTCAGAAATGGTAATTTTGTAATGTTTATATTTTTGAAAGTAAATGACTATTGCATGTGAATTATCACTTTTGGAACTAAAATTAGTGTGTTTAGAGTCATTTTATTGCCTGAAATTGGTCGAAATAGAAGCTTCTGAGTAGGAGAAAAGTCTGTAAAAATGGCAATTTTGGTCACATTGAGGCTTTAAAAAGTAGTTATTCAACATGAGGCACAATCCAAATGACATTTTGAATCTTTTTTTCTACAGTCCAAAAAATCAATTTTCTGATGAAAAACGATGACCCGCGACCTGTCGATTTTTCTCAAGATGGTCAGAAATGGTAATTTTGTAATGTTTAACTTTTTTGACTGTAAATGACTATTGCATGTGAATTATCACTTTTGGAATTAAAATAAATGTGTTTAGAGTCATTTTAATGCCTGACATTGGTCGAAATAGAAGCTTCTGAGTAGGAGAAAAAGTCTGTAAAAATGGCAATTTTGGTCACATTGAGGCTTTAAAAAGTAGTTATTCAACATGAGGCACAATCCAAATGACATTTTGAATCTTTTTTTCTACAGTCCAAAAAATCAATTTTCTGATGAAAAACGATGACCCGCGACCTGTCGATTTTTCTCAAGATGGTCAGAAATGGTAATTTTGTAATGTTTAACTTTTTTGACTGTAAATGACTATTGCATGTGAATTATCACTTTTGGAATTAAAATAAATGTGTTTAGAGTCATTTTAATGCCTGACATTGGTCGAAATAGAAGCTTCTGAGTAGGAGAAAAAGTCTGTAAAAATGGCAATTTTGGTCACATTGAGGCTTTAAAAAGTAGTTATTCAACATGAGGCACAATCCAAATGACATTTTGAATAATTTTTTCTACAGTGCAAAAAATCAATTTTCTGATGCAAAACGATGACCCGCGACCTGTCGATTTTTCTCAAGATGGTTAGAAATGGTAATTTTTTAATGTTTAAGTTTTTTGACTGTAAATGACTATTGCTTGTGAATTATCACTTTTGGAACTAAAATAAGTGTGTTTAGAGTCATTTTAATGCCTGAAATTGGTGGAAATAGAAGCTTCTGTGTAGGAGAAAAAGTCTGTAAAAATGGCAATTTTGGTCACATTGAGGCTTTAAAAAGTAGTTATTCAACATGAGGCACAATCCAAATGACATTTTGAATCTTTTTTTCTACAGTCCAAAAAATCAATTTTCTGATGAAAAACGATGACCCGCGACCTGTCGATTTTTCTCAAGATGGTCAGAAATGGTAATTTTGTAATGTTTAACTTTTTTGACTGTAAATGACTATTGCATGTGAATTATCACTTTTGGAATTAAAATAAATGTGTTTAGAGTCATTTTAATGCCTGACATTGGTCGAAATAGAAGCTTCTGAGTAGGAGAAAAAGTCTGTAAAAATGGCAATTTTGGTCACATTGAGGCTTTAAAAAGTAGTTATTCAACATGAGGCACAATCCAAATGACATTTTGAATCATTTTTTCTACAGTCCAAAAAATCAATTTTCTGATGCAAAACGATGACCCGCGACCTGTCGATTTTTCTCAAGATGGTTAGAAATGGTAATTTTTTAATGTTTAAGTTTTTTGACTGTAAATGACTATTGCTTGTGAATTATCACTTTTGGAACTAAAAGAAGTGTGTTTAGAGTCATTTTAATGCCTGAAATTGGTGGAAATAGAAGCTTCTGTGTAGGAGAAAAAGTCTGTAAAAATGGCAATTTTGGTCACATTGAGGCTTTAAAAAGTAGTTATTCAACATGAGACACAAGCCAAATGACATTTTGAATCTTTTTTCCTACACTCCAAAAAATCAATTTTCTGATGAAAAACGATGACCCGCGACCTGTCGATTTTTCTCAAGATGGTCAGAAATGGTAATTTTTTAATGTTTAATTTTTTGACTGTAAATGACTATTGCATGTGAATTATCACTTTTGGAACGAAAATAAGTGTGTTTAGAGTCATTTTAATGGCTGAAATTGGTGGAAATAGAAGCTTCTGTGTAGGAGAAAAAGTCTGTAAAAATGGCAATTTTGGTCACATTGAGGCTTTAAAAAGTAGTTATTCAACATGAGGCTCAATCCAAATGACATTTTGAATCTTTTTTTCTACACTCCAAAAAATCAATTTCTGATGAAAAACGATGACCCGCGACCTGTCGATTTTTCTCAAGATGGTCAGAAATGGTAATTTTTTAATGTTTAAATTTTTTGACTGTAGATGACTATTGTATGTGAATTATCACTTTTGGAACTAAAATAAGTGTGTTTAGAGTCATTTTAATGCCTGAAATTGGTCAAAATAGAAGCTTCTGAGTAGGAGAAAAAGTCTGTAAAAATGGCAATTTTGGTCACATTGAGGCTTTAAAAAGTAGTTATTCAACATGAGGCACAATCCAAATGACATTTTGAATAATTTTTTCTACAGTGCAAAAAATCAATTTTCTGATGCAAAACGATGACCCGCGACCTGTCGATTTTTCTCAAGATGGTTAGAAATGGTAATTTTTTAATGTTTAAGTTTTTTGACTGTAAATGACTATTGCTTGTGAATTATCACTTTTGGAACTAAAATAAGTGTGTTTAGAGTCATTTTAATGCCTGAAATTGGTGGAAATAGAAGCTTCTGTGTAGGAGAAAAAGTCTGTAAAAATGGCAATTTTGGTCACATTGAGGCTTTAAAAAGTAGTTATTCAACATGAGGCACAATCCAAATGACATTTTGAATCTTTTTTTCTACTGTCCAAAAAATCAATTTTCTGATGAAAAACGATGACCCGCGACCTGTCGATTTTTCTCAAGATGGTCAGAAATGGTAATTTTGTAATGTTTAACTTTTTTGACTGTAAATGACTATTGCATGTGAATTATCACTTTTGGAATTAAAATAAATGTGTTTAGAGTCATTTTAATGCCTGACATTGGTCGAAATAGAAGCTTCTGAGTAGGAGAAAAGGTCTGTAAAAATGGCAATTTTGGTCACATTGAGGCTTTAAAAAGTAGTTATTCAACATGAGGCACAATCCAAATGACATTTTGAATCATTTTTTCTACAGTCCAAAAAATCAATTTTCTGATGCAAAACGATGACCCGCGACCTGTCGATTTTTCTCAAGATGGTTAGAAATGGTAATTTTTTAATGTTTAAGTTTTTTGACTGTAAATGACTATTGCTTGTGAATTATCACTTTTGGAACTAAAAGAAGTGTGTTTAGAGTCATTTTAATGCCTGAAATTGGTGGAAATAGAAGCTTCTGTGTAGGAGAAAAAGTCTGTAAAAATGGCAATTTTGGTCACATTGAGGCTTTAAAAAGTAGTTATTCAACATGAGACACAAGCCAAATGACATTTTGAATCTTTTTTCCTACACTCCAAAAAATCAATTTTCTGATGAAAAACGATGACCCGCGACCTGTCGATTTTTCTCAAGATGGTCAGAAATGGTAATTTTTTAATGTTTAATTTTTTGACTGTAAATGACTATTGCATGTGAATTATCACTTTTGGAACGAAAATAAGTGTGTTTAGAGTCATTTTAATGGCTGAAATTGGTGGAAATAGAAGCTTCTGTGTAGGAGAAAAAGTCTGTAAAAATGGCAATTTTGGTCACATTGAGGCTTTAAAAAGTAGTTATTCAACATGAGGCTCAATCCAAATGACATTTTGAATCTTTTTTTCTACACTCCAAAAAATCAATTTCTGATGAAAAACGATGACCCGCGACCTGTCGATTTTTCTCAAGATGGTCAGAAATGGTAATTTTTTAATGTTTAAATTTTTTGACTGTAGATGACTATTGTATGTGAATTATCACTTTTGGAACTAAAATAAGTGTGTTTAGAGTCATTTTAATGCCTGAAATTGGTCAAAATAGAAGCTTCTGAGTAGGAGAAAAAGTCTGTAAAAATGGCAATTTTGGTCACATTGAGTCTTTAAAAAGTAGTTATTCAACATGCGGCACAAACCAAATGACATTTTGAATCTTTTTTTCTACAGTCCGAAAAATCAATTTTCTTCTTAAAAATGATGACCCGCGACCTGTCGATTTTTCTCAAGATGGTCAGAAATGGTAATTTTTTAATGTTTAATTTTTTGACTGTAGATGACTATTGTATGTGAATTATCACTTTTGGAACTAAAATAAGTGTGTTTAGAGTCATTTTAATGCCTGAAATTGGTGGAAATAGAAGCTTCTGAGTAGGAGAAAAAGTCTGTAAAAATGGCAATTTTGGTCACATTGAGGCTTTCAAAATTAGTTATTCAACATTAGGCACAATCCAAATGACATTTTGAATCTTTTTTTCTACAGTCCAAAAAATCAATTTTCTGATGAAAAACGATGACCCGTGACCTGTCGATTTTTCTCAAGATGGTCAGAAATGGTAATTTTGTAATGTATATATTTTTGAAAGTAAATGACTATTGCATGTGAATTATCACTTTTGGAACTAAAATTAGTGTGTTTAGAGTCATTTTATTGCCTGAAATTGGTTGAAATAGAAGCTTCTGAGTAGGAGAAAAGTCTGTAAAAATGGCAATTTTGGTCACATTGAGGCTTTAAAAAGTAGTTATTCAACATGAGGCACAATCCAAATGACATTTTGAATCTTTTTTTCTACAGTCCAAAAAATCAATTTTCTGATGAAAAACGATGACCCGCGACCTGTCGATTTTTCTCAAGATGGTCAGAAATGGTAATTTTGTAATGTTTAACTTTTTTGACTGTAAATGACTATTGCATGTGAATTATCACTTTTGGAACGAAAATAAGTGTGTTTAGAGTCATTTTAATGGCTGAAATTGGTGGAAATAGAAGCTTCTGTGTAGGAGAAAAAGTCTGTAAAAATGGCAATTTTGGTCACATTGAGGCTTTAAAAAGTAGTTATTCAACATGAGGCTCAATCCAAATGACATTTTGAATCTTTTTTTCTACACTCCAAAAAATCAATTTCTGATGAAAAACGATGACCCGCGACCTGTCGATTTTTCTCAAGATGGTCAGAAATGGTAATTTTGTAATGTTTATATTTTTGAAAGTAAATGACTATTGCATGTGAATTATCACTTTTGGAACTAAAATTAGTGTGTTTAGAGTCATTTTATTGCCTGAAATTGGTCGAAATAGAAGCTTCTGAGTAGGAGAAAAGTCTGTAAAAATGGCAATTTTGGTCACATTGAGGCTTTAAAAAGTAGTTATTCAACATGAGGCACAATCCAAATGACATTTTGAATCTTTTTTTCTACAGTCCAAAAAATCAATTTTCTGATGAAAAACGATGACCCGCGACCTGTCGATTTTTCTCAAGATGGTCAGAAATGGTAATTTTGTAATGTTTAACTTTTTTGACTGTAAATGACTATTGCATGTGAATTATCACTTTTGGAATTAAAATAAATGTGTTTAGAGTCATTTTAATACCTGACATTGGTCGAAATAGAAGCTTCTGAGTAGGAGAAAAAGTCTGTAAAAATGGCAATTTTGGTCACATTGAGGCTTTAAAAAGTAGTTATTCAACATGAGGCACAATCCAAATGACATTTTGAATCTTTTTTTCTACAGTCCAAAAAATCAATTTTCTGATGAAAAACGATGACCCGCGACCTGTCGATTTTTCTCAAGATGGTCAGAAATGGTAATTTTGTAATGTTTAACTTTTTTGACTGTAAATGACTATTGCATGTGAATTATCACTTTTGGAATTAAAATAAATGTGTTTAGAGTCATTTTAATGCCTGACATTGGTCGAAATAGAAGCTTCTGAGTAGGAGAAAAAGTCTGTAAAAATGGCAATTTTGGTCACATTGAGGCTTTAAAAAGTAGTTATTCAACATGAGGCACAATCCAAATGACATTTTGAATAATTTTTTCTACAGTGCAAAAAATCAATTTTCTGATGCAAAACGATGACCCGCGACCTGTCGATTTTTCTCAAGATGGTTAGAAATGGTAATTTTTTAATGTTTAAGTTTTTTGACTGTAAATGACTATTGCTTGTGAATTATCACTTTTGGAACTAAAATAAGTGTGTTTAGAGTCATTTTAATGCCTGAAATTGGTGGAAATAGAAGCTTCTGTGTAGGAGAAAAAGTCTGTAAAAATGGCAATTTTGGTCACATTGAGGCTTTAAAAAGTAGTTATTCAACATGAGGCACAATCCAAATGACATTTTGAATCTTTTTTTCTACAGTCCAAAAAATCAATTTTCTGATGAAAAACGATGACCCGCGACCTGTCGATTTTTCTCAAGATGGTCAGAAATGGTAATTTTGTAATGTTTAACTTTTTTGACTGTAAATGACTATTGCATGTGAATTATCACTTTTGGAATTAAAATAAATGTGTTTAGAGTCATTTTAATGCCTGACATTGGTCGAAATAGAAGCTTCTGAGTAGGAGAAAAGGTCTGTAAAAATGGCAATTTTGGTCACATTGAGGCTTTAAAAAGTAGTTATTCAACATGAGGCACAATCCAAATGACATTTTGAATCATTTTTTCTACAGTCCAAAAAATCAATTTTCTGATGCAAAACGATGACCCGCGACCTGTCGATTTTTCTCAAGATGGTTAGAAATGGTAATTTTTTAATGTTTAAGTTTTTTGACTGTAAATGACTATTGCTTGTGAATTATCACTTTTGGAACTAAAAGAAGTGTGTTTAGAGTCATTTTAATGCCTGAAATTGGTGGAAATAGAAGCTTCTGTGTAGGAGAAAAAGTCTGTAAAAATGGCAATTTTGGTCACATTGAGGCTTTAAAAAGTAGTTATTCAACATGAGACACAAGCCAAATGACATTTTGAATCTTTTTTCCTACACTCCAAAAAATCAATTTTCTGATGAAAAACGATGACCCGCGACCTGTCGATTTTTCTCAAGATGGTCAGAAATGGTAATTTTTTAATGTTTAATTTTTTGACTGTAAATGACTATTGCATGTGAATTATCACTTTTGGAACGAAAATAAGTGTGTTTAGAGTCATTTTAATGGCTGAAATTGGTGGAAATAGAAGCTTCTGTGTAGGAGAAAAAGTCTGTAAAAATGGCAATTTTGGTCACATTGAGGCTTTAAAAAGTAGTTATTCAACATGAGGCTCAATCCAAATGACATTTTGAATCTTTTTTTCTACACTCCAAAAAATCAATTTCTGATGAAAAACGATGACCCGCGACCTGTCGATTTTTCTCAAGATGGTCAGAAATGGTAATTTTTTAATGTTTACATTTTTTGACTGTAGATGACTATTGTATGTGAATTATCACTTTTGGAACTAAAATAAGTGTGTTTAGAGTCATTTTAATGCCTGAAATTGGTCAAAATAGAAGCTTCTGAGTAGGAGAAAAAGTCTGTAAAAATGGCAATTTTGGTCACATTGAGTCTTTAAAAAGTAGTTATTCAACATGCGGCACAAACCAAATGACATTTTGAATCTTTTTTTCTACAGTCCGAAAAATCAATTTTCTTCTTAAAAATGATGACCCGCGACCTGTCGATTTTTCTCAAGATGGTCAGAAATGGTAATTTTTTAATGTTTAATTTTTTGACTGTAGATGACTATTGTATGTGAATTATCACTTTTGGAACTAAAATAAGTGTGTTTAGAGTCATTTTAATGCCTGAAATTGGTGGAAATAGAAGCTTCTGAGTAGGAGAAAAAGTCTGTAAAAATGGCAATTTTGGTCACATTGAGGCTTTCAAAATTAGTTATTCAACATTAGGCACAATCCAAATGACATTTTGAATCTTTTTTTCTACAGTCCAAAAAATCAATTTTCTGATGAAAAACGATGACCCGTGACCTGTCGATTTTTCTCAAGATGGTCAGAAATGGTAATTTTGTAATGTATATATTTTTGAAAGTAAATGACTATTGCATGTGAATTATCACTTTTGGAACTAAAATTAGTGTGTTTAGAGTCATTTTATTGCCTGAAATTGGTTGAAATAGAAGCTTCTGAGTAGGAGAAAAGTCTGTAAAAATGGCAATTTTGGTCACATTGAGGCTTTAAAAAGTAGTTATTCAACATGAGGCACAATCCAAATGACATTTTGAATCTTTTTTTCTACAGTCCAAAAAATCAATTTTCTGATGAAAAACGATGACCCGCGACCTGTCGATTTTTCTCAAGATGGTCAGAAATGGTAATTTTGTAATGTTTAACTTTTTTGACTGTAAATGACTATTGCATGTGAATTATCACTTTTGGAACGAAAATAAGTGTGTTTAGAGTCATTTTAATGGCTGAAATTGGTGGAAATAGAAGCTTCTGTGTAGGAGAAAAAGTCTGTAAAAATGGCAATTTTGGTCACATTGAGGCTTTAAAAAGTAGTTATTCAACATGAGGCTCAATCCAAATGACATTTTGAATCTTTTTTTCTACACTCCAAAAAATCAATTTCTGATGAAAAACGATGACCCGCGACCTGTCGATTTTTCTCAAGATGGTCAGAAATGGTAATTTTGTAATGTTTAACTTTTTTGACTGTAAATGACTATTGCATGTGAATTATCACTTTTGGAACTGAAATTAGTGTGTTTAGAGTCATTTTATTGCCTGAAATTGGTCGAAATAGAAGCTTCTGAGTAGGAGAAAAGTCTGTAAAAATGGCAATTTTGGTCACATTGAGGCTTTAAAAAGTAGTTATTCAACATGAGGCACAATCCAAATGACATTTTGAATCTTTTTTTCTACAGTCCAAAAAATCAATTTTCTGATGAAAAACGATGACCCGCGACCTGTCGATTTTTCTCAAGATGGTTAGAAATGGTAATTTTGTAATGTTTATATTTTTGAAAGTAAATGACTATTGCATGCGAATTATCACTTTTGGAACTAAAATTAGTGTGTTTAGAGTCATTTTATTGCCTGAAATTGGTCGAAATAGAAGCTTCTGAGTAGGAGAAAAGTCTGTAAAAATGGCAATTTTGGTCACATTGAGGCTTTAAAAAGTAGTTATTCAACATGAGGCACAATCCAAATGACATTTTGAATCTTTTTTCCTACACTCCAAAAAATCAATTTTCTGATGAAAAACGATGACCCGCGACCTGTCGATTTTTCTCAAGAAGGTCAGAAATGGTAATTTTTTAATGTTTAATTTTTTGACTGTAAATGACTATTGCATGTGAATTATCACTTTTGGAATGAAAATAAATGTGTTTAGAGTCATTTTAATGGCTGAAATTGGTGGAAATAGAAGCTTCTGTGTAGGGGAAAAAGTCTGTAAAAATGGCAATTTTGGTCACATTGAGGCTTTAAAAAGTAGTTATTCAACATGAGGCTCAATCCAAATGACATTTTGAATCTTATTTTCTACACTCCAAAAAATCAATTTCTGGTGAAAAACGATGACCCGCGACCTGTCGATTTTTCTCAAGATGGTCAGAAATGGTAATTTTGTAATGTTTAACTTTTTTGACTGTAAATGACTATTGCATGTGAATTATCACTTTTGGAACTAAAATAAATGTGTTTAGAGTCATTTTAATGCCTGACATTGGTCGAAATAGAAGCTTCTGAGTAGGAGAAAAAGTCTGTAAAAATGGCAATTTTGGTCACATTGAGGCTTTAAAAAGTAGTTATTCAACATGAGGCACAATCCAAATGACATTTTGAATCTTTTTTTCTACAGTCCAAAAAATCAATTTTCTGATGCAAAACGATGACCCGTGACCTGTCGATTTTTCTCAAGATGGTCAGAAATGGTAATTTTGTAATGTTTATATTTTTGAAAGTAAATGACTATTGCATGTGAATTATCACTTTTGGAACTAAAATTAGTGTGTTTAGAGTCATTTTATTGCCTGAAATTGGTCGAAATAGAAGCTTCTGAGTAGGAGAAAAGTCTGTAAAAATGGCAATTTTGGTCACATTGAGGCTTTAAAAAGTAGTTATTCAACATGAGGCACAATCCAAATGACATTTTGAATCTTTTTTTCTACAGTCCAAAAAATCAATTTTCTGATGAAAAACGATGACCCGCGACCTGTCGATTTTTCTCAAGATGGTCAGAAATGGTAATTTTGTAATGTTTAACTTTTTTGACTGTAAATGACTATTGCATGTGAATTATCACTTTTGGAATTAAAATAAATGTGTTTAGAGTCATTTTAATGCCTGACATTGGTCGAAATAGAAGCTTCTGAGTAGGAGAAAAAGTCTGTAAAAATGGCAATTTTGGTCACATTGAGGCTTTAAAAAGTAGTTATTCAACATGAGGCACAATCCAAATGACATTTTGAATCTTTTTTTCTACAGTCCAAAAAATCAATTTTCTGATGAAAAACGATGACCCGCGACCTGTCGATTTTTCTCAAGATGGTCAGAAATGGTAATTTTGTAATGTTTAACTTTTTTGACTGTAAATGACTATTGCATGTGAATTATCACTTTTGGAATTAAAATAAATGTGTTTAGAGTCATTTTAATGCCTGACATTGGTCGAAATAGAAGCTTCTGAGTAGGAGAAAAAGTCTGTAAAAATGGCAATTTTGGTCACATTGAGGCTTTAAAAAGTAGTTATTCAACATGAGGCACAATCCAAATGACATTTTGAATAATTTTTTCTACAGTGCAAAAAATCAATTTTCTGATGCAAAACGATGACCCGCGACCTGTCGATTTTTCTCAAGATGGTTAGAAATGGTAATTTTTTAATGTTTAAGTTTTTTGACTGTAAATGACTATTGCTTGTGAATTATCACTTTTGGAACTAAAATAAGTGTGTTTAGAGTCATTTTAATGCCTGAAATTGGTGGAAATAGAAGCTTCTGTGTAGGAGAAAAAGTCTGTAAAAATGGCAATTTTGGTCACATTGAGGCTTTAAAAAGTAGTTATTCAACATGAGGCACAATCCTAATGACATTTTGAATCTTTTTTTCTACAGTCCAAAAAATCAATTTTCTGATGAAAAACGATGACCCGCGACCTGTCGATTTTTCTCAAGATGGTCAGAAATGGTAATTTTGTAATGTTTAACTTTTTTGACTGTAAATGACTATTGCATGTGAATTATCACTTTTGGAATTAAAATAAATGTGTTTAGAGTCATTTTAATGCCTGACATTGGTCGAAATAGAAGCTTCTGAGTAGGAGAAAAAGTCTGTAAAAATGGCAATTTTGGTCACATTGAGGCTTTAAAAAGTAGTTATTCAACATGAGGCACAATCCAAATGACATTTTGAATCATTTTTTCTACAGTCCAAAAAATCAATTTTCTGATGCAAAACGATGACCCGCGACCTGTCGATTTTTCTCAAGATGGTTAGAAATGGTAATTTTTTAATGTTTAAGTTTTTTGACTGTAAATGACTATTGCTTGTGAATTATCACTTTTGGAACTAAAAGAAGTGTGTTTAGAGTCATTTTAATGCCTGAAATTGGTGGAAATAGAAGCTTCTGTGTAGGAGAAAAAGTCTGTAAAAATGGCAATTTTGGTCACATTGAGGCTTTAAAAAGTAGTTATTCAACATGAGACACAAGCCAAATGACATTTTGAATCTTTTTTCCTACACTCCAAAAAATCAATTTTCTGATGAAAAACGATGACCCGCGACCTGTTGATTTTTCTCAAGATGGTCAGAAATGGTAATTTTTTAATGTTTAATTTTTTGACTGTAAATGACTATTGCATGTGAATTATCACTTTTGGAACGAAAATAAGTGTGTTTAGAGTCATTTTAATGGCTGAAATTGGTGGAAATAGAAGCTTCTGTGTAGGAGAAAAAGTCTGTAAAAATGGCAATTTTGGTCACATTGAGGCTTTAAAAAGTAGTTATTCAACATGAGGCTCAATCCAAATGACATTTTGAATCTTTTTTTCTACACTCCAAAAAATTTGATGAAAAACGATGACCCGCGACCTGTCGATTTTTCTCAAGATGGTCAGAAATGGTAATTTTTTAATGTTTAAATTTTTTGACTGTAGATGACTATTGTATGTGAATTATCACTTTTGGAACTAAAATAAGTGTGTTTAGAGTCATTTTAATGCCTGAAATTGGTCAAAATAGAAGCTTCTGAGTAGGAGAAAAAGTCTGTAAAAATGGCAATTTTGGTCACATTGAGTCTTTAAAAAGTAGTTATTCAACATGCGGCACAAACCAAATGACATTTTGAATCTTTTTTTCTACAGTCCGAAAAATCAATTTTCTTCTTAAAAATGATGACCCGCGACCTGTCGATTTTTCTCAAGATGGTCAGAAATGGTAATTTTTTAATGTTTAATTTTTTGACTGTAGATGACTATTGTATGTGAATTATCACTTTTGGAACTAAAATAAGTGTGTTTAGAGTCATTTTAATGCCTGAAAGTGGTGGAAATAGAAGCTTCTGAGTAGGAGAAAAAGTCTGTAAAAATGGCAATTTTGGTCACATTGAGGCTTTCAAAATTAGTTATTCAACATTAGGCACAATCCAAATGACATTTTGAATCTTTTTTTCTACAGTCCAAAAAATCAATTTTCTGATGAAAAACGATGACCCGTGACCTGTCGATTTTTCTCAAGATGGTCAGAAATGGTATTTTTGTAATGTATATATTTTTGAAAGTAAATGACTATTGCATGTGAATTATCACTTTTGGAACTAAAATTAGTGTGTTTAGAGTCATTTTATTGCCTGAAATTGGTCGAAATAGAAGCTTCTGAGTAGGAGAAAAGTCTGTAAAAATGGCAATTTTGGTCACATTGAGGCTTTAAAAAGTAGTTATTCAACATGAGGCACAATCCAAATGACATTTTGAATCTTTTTTTCTACAGTCCAAAAAATCAATTTTCTGATGAAAAACGATGACCCGCGACCTGTCGATTTTTCTCAAGATGGTCAGAAATGGTAATTTTGTAATGTTTAACTTTTTTGACTGTAAATGACTATTGCATGTGAATTATCACTTTTGGAACGAAAATAAGTGTGTTTAGAGTCATTTTAATGGCTGAAATTGGTGGAAATAGAAGCTTCTGTGTAGGAGAAAAAGTCTGTAAAAATGGCAATTTTGGTCACATTGAGGCTTTAAAAAGTAGTTATTCAACATGAGGCTCAATCCAAATGACATTTTGAATCTTTTTTTCTACACTCCAAAAAATCAATTTCTGATGAAAAACGATGACCCGCGACCTGTCGATTTTTCTCAAGATGGTCAGAAATGGTAATTTTGTAATGTTTAACTTTTTTGACTGTAAATGACTATTGCATGTGAATTATCACTTTTGGAACTGAAATTAGTGTGTTTAGAGTCATTTTATTGCCTGAAATTGGTCGAAATAGAAGCTTCTGAGTAGGAGAAAAGTCTGTAAAAATGGCAATTTTGGTCACATTGAGGCTTTAAAAAGTAGTTATTCAACATGAGGCACAATCCAAATGACATTTTGAATCTTTTTTTCTACAGTCCAAAAAATCAATTTTCTGATGAAAAACGATGACCCGCGACCTGTCGATTTTTCTCAAGATGGTCAGAAATGGTAATTTTGTAATGTTTAACTTTTTTGACTGTAAATGACTATTGCATGTGAATTATCACTTTTGGAACGAAAATAAGTGTGTTTAGAGTCATTTTAATGGCTGAAATTGGTGGAAATAGAAGCTTCTGTGTAGGAGAAAAGTCTGTAAAAATGGCAATTTTGGTCACATTGAGGCTTTAAAAAGTAGTTATTCAACATGAGGCACAATCCAAATGACATTTTGAATCTTTTTTTCTACAGTCCAAAAAATCAATTTTCTGATGAAAAACGATGACCCGCGACCTGTCGATTTTTCTCAAGATGGTCAGAAATAGTAATTTTTTAATGTTTAATTTTTTGACTGTAAATGACTATTGCATGTGAGTTATCACTTTTGGAACGAAAATAAGTGTGTTTAGAGTCATTTTAATGGCTGAAATTGGTGGAAATAGAAGCTTCTGTGTAGGAGAAAAAGTCTTTAAAAATGGCAATTTTGGTCACATTGAGGCTTTAAAAAGTAGTTATTCAACATGAGGCTCAATCCAAATGACATTTTGAATCTTTTTTTCTACAGTCCAAAAAATCAATTTTCTGATGAAAAACGATGACCCGCGACCTGTCGATTTTTCTCAAGATGGTTAGAAATGGTAATTTTGTAATGTTTATATTTTTGAAAGTAAATGACTATTGCATGCGAATTATCACTTTTGGAACTAAAATTAGTGTGTTTAGAGTCATTTTATTGCCTGAAATTGGTCGAAATAGAAGCTTCTGAGTAGGAGAAAAGTCTGTAAAAATGGCAATTTTGGTCACATTGAGGCTTTAAAAAGTAGTTATTCAACATGAGGCACAATCCAAATGACATTTTGAATCTTTTTTCCTACACTCCAAAAAATCAATTTTCTGATGAAAAACGATGACCCGCGACCTGTCGATTTTTCTCAAGAAGGTCAGAAATGGTAATTTTTTAATGTTTAATTTTTTGACTGTAAATGACTATTGCATGTGAATTATCACTTTTGGAATGAAAATAAATGTGTTTAGAGTCATTTTAATGGCTGAAATTGGTGGAAATAGAAGCTTCTGTGTAGGGGAAAAAGTCTGTAAAAATGGCAATTTTGGTCACATTGAGGCTTTAAAAAGTAGTTATTCAACATGAGGCTCAATCCAAATGACATTTTGAATCTTATTTTCTACACTCCAAAAAATCAATTTCTGGTGAAAAACGATGACCCGCGACCTGTCGATTTTTCTCAAGATGGTCAGAAATGGTAATTTTGTAATGTTTAACTTTTTTGACTGTAAATGACTATTGCATGTGAATTATCACTTTTGGAACTAAAATAAATGTGTTTAGAGTCATTTTAATGCCTGACATTGGTCGAAATAGAAGCTTCTGAGTAGGAGAAAAAGTCTGTAAAAATGGCAATTTTGGTCACATTGAGGCTTTAAAAAGTAGTTATTCAACATGAGGCACAATCCAAATGACATTTTGAATCTTTTTTTCTACAGTCCAAAAAATCAATTTTCTGATGCAAAACGATGACCCGTGACCTGTCGATTTTTCTCAAGATGGTCAGAAATGGTAATTTTGTAATGTTTATATTTTTGAAAGTAAATGACTATTGCATGTGAATTATCACTTTTGGAACTAAAATTAGTGTGTTTAGAGTCATTTTATTGCCTGAAATTGGTCGAAATAGAAGCTTCTGAGTAGGAGAAAAGTCTGTAAAAATGGCAATTTTGGTCACATTGAGGCTTTAAAAAGTAGTTATTCAACATGAGGCACAATCCAAATGACATTTTGAATCTTTTTTTCTACAGTCCAAAAAATCAATTTTCTGATGAAAAACGATGACCCGCGACCTGTCGATTTTTCTCAAGATGGTCAGAAATGGTAATTTTGTAATGTTTAACTTTTTTGACTGTAAATGACTATTGCATGTGAATTATCACTTTTGGAATTAAAATAAATGTGTTTAGAGTCATTTTAATGCCTGACATTGGTCGAAATAGAAGCTTCTGAGTAGGAGAAAAAGTCTGTAAAAATGGCAATTTTGGTCACATTGAGGCTTTAAAAAGTAGTTATTCAACATGAGGCACAATCCAAATGACATTTTGAATCTTTTTTTCTACAGTCCAAAAAATCAATTTTCTGATGAAAAACGATGACCCGCGACCTGTCGATTTTTCTCAAGATGGTCAGAAATGGTAATTTTGTAATGTTTAACTTTTTTGACTGTAAATGACTATTGCATGTGAATTATCACTTTTGGAATTAAAATAAATGTGTTTAGAGTCATTTTAATGCCTGACATTGGTCGAAATAGAAGCTTCTGAGTAGGAGAAAAAGTCTGTAAAAATGGCAATTTTGGTCACATTGAGGCTTTAAAAAGTAGTTATTCAACATGAGGCACAATCCAAATGACATTTTGAATAATTTTTTCTACAGTGCAAAAAATCAATTTTCTGATGCAAAACGATGACCCGCGACCTGTCGATTTTTCTCAAGATGGTTAGAAATGGTAATTTTTTAATGTTTAAGTTTTTTGACTGTAAATGACTATTGCTTGTGAATTATCACTTTTGGAACTAAAATAAGTGTGTTTAGAGTCATTTTAATGCCTGAAATTGGTGGAAATAGAAGCTTCTGTGTAGGAGAAA
The DNA here is from genome assembly GCF_964204655.1 of Triturus cristatus. NCBI lineage: Eukaryota > Metazoa > Chordata > Amphibia > Caudata > Salamandridae > Triturus > Triturus cristatus. The sequence goes on from NC_140587.1 coordinate 929,137,677, forward strand.
AAGTCTGTAAAAATGGCAATTTTGGTCACATTGAGGCTTTAAAAAGTAGTTATTCAACATGAGGCACAATCCTAATGACATTTTGAATCTTTTTTTCTACAGTCCAAAAAATCAATTTTCTGATGAAAAACGATGACCCGCGACCTGTCGATTTTTCTCAAGATGGTCAGAAATGGTAATTTTGTAATGTTTAACTTTTTTGACTGTAAATGACTATTGCATGTGAATTATCACTTTTGGAATTAAAATAAATGTGTTTAGAGTCATTTTAATGCCTGACATTGGTCGAAATAGAAGCTTCTGAGTAGGAGAAAAAGTCTGTAAAAATGGCAATTTTGGTCACATTGAGGCTTTAAAAAGTAGTTATTCAACATGAGGCACAATCCAAATGACATTTTGAATCATTTTTTCTACAGTCCAAAAAATCAATTTTCTGATGCAAAACGATGACCCGCGACCTGTCGATTTTTCTCAAGATGGTTAGAAATGGTAATTTTTTAATGTTTAAGTTTTTTGACTGTAAATGACTATTGCTTGTGAATTATCACTTTTGGAACTAAAAGAAGTGTGTTTAGAGTCATTTTAATGCCTGAAATTGGTGGAAATAGAAGCTTCTGTGTAGGAGAAAAAGTCTGTAAAAATGGCAATTTTGGTCACATTGAGGCTTTAAAAAGTAGTTATTCAACATGAGACACAAGCCAAATGACATTTTGAATCTTTTTTCCTACACTCCAAAAAATCAATTTTCTGATGAAAAACGATGACCCGCGACCTGTTGATTTTTCTCAAGATGGTCAGAAATGGTAATTTTTTAATGTTTAATTTTTTGACTGTAAATGACTATTGCATGTGAATTATCACTTTTGGAACGAAAATAAGTGTGTTTAGAGTCATTTTAATGGCTGAAATTGGTGGAAATAGAAGCTTCTGTGTAGGAGAAAAAGTCTGTAAAAATGGCAATTTTGGTCACATTGAGGCTTTAAAAAGTAGTTATTCAACATGAGGCTCAATCCAAATGACATTTTGAATCTTTTTTTCTACACTCCAAAAAATTTGATGAAAAACGATGACCCGCGACCTGTCGATTTTTCTCAAGATGGTCAGAAATGGTAATTTTTTAATGTTTAAATTTTTTGACTGTAGATGACTATTGTATGTGAATTATCACTTTTGGAACTAAAATAAGTGTGTTTAGAGTCATTTTAATGCCTGAAATTGGTCAAAATAGAAGCTTCTGAGTAGGAGAAAAAGTCTGTAAAAATGGCAATTTTGGTCACATTGAGTCTTTAAAAAGTAGTTATTCAACATGCGGCACAAACCAAATGACATTTTGAATCTTTTTTTCTACAGTCCGAAAAATCAATTTTCTTCTTAAAAATGATGACCCGCGACCTGTCGATTTTTCTCAAGATGGTCAGAAATGGTAATTTTTTAATGTTTAATTTTTTGACTGTAGATGACTATTGTATGTGAATTATCACTTTTGGAACTAAAATAAGTGTGTTTAGAGTCATTTTAATGCCTGAAAGTGGTGGAAATAGAAGCTTCTGAGTAGGAGAAAAAGTCTGTAAAAATGGCAATTTTGGTCACATTGAGGCTTTCAAAATTAGTTATTCAACATTAGGCACAATCCAAATGACATTTTGAATCTTTTTTTCTACAGTCCAAAAAATCAATTTTCTGATGAAAAACGATGACCCGTGACCTGTCGATTTTTCTCAAGATGGTCAGAAATGGTATTTTTGTAATGTATATATTTTTGAAAGTAAATGACTATTGCATGTGAATTATCACTTTTGGAACTAAAATTAGTGTGTTTAGAGTCATTTTATTGCCTGAAATTGGTCGAAATAGAAGCTTCTGAGTAGGAGAAAAGTCTGTAAAAATGGCAATTTTGGTCACATTGAGGCTTTAAAAAGTAGTTATTCAACATGAGGCACAATCCAAATGACATTTTGAATCTTTTTTTCTACAGTCCAAAAAATCAATTTTCTGATGAAAAACGATGACCCGCGACCTGTCGATTTTTCTCAAGATGGTCAGAAATGGTAATTTTGTAATGTTTAACTTTTTTGACTGTAAATGACTATTGCATGTGAATTATCACTTTTGGAACGAAAATAAGTGTGTTTAGAGTCATTTTAATGGCTGAAATTGGTGGAAATAGAAGCTTCTGTGTAGGAGAAAAAGTCTGTAAAAATGGCAATTTTGGTCACATTGAGGCTTTAAAAAGTAGTTATTCAACATGAGGCTCAATCCAAATGACATTTTGAATCTTTTTTTCTACACTCCAAAAAATCAATTTCTGATGAAAAACGATGACCCGCGACCTGTCGATTTTTCTCAAGATGGTCAGAAATGGTAATTTTGTAATGTTTAACTTTTTTGACTGTAAATGACTATTGCATGTGAATTATCACTTTTGGAACTGAAATTAGTGTGTTTAGAGTCATTTTATTGCCTGAAATTGGTCGAAATAGAAGCTTCTGAGTAGGAGAAAAGTCTGTAAAAATGGCAATTTTGGTCACATTGAGGCTTTAAAAAGTAGTTATTCAACATGAGGCACAATCCAAATGACATTTTGAATCTTTTTTTCTACAGTCCAAAAAATCAATTTTCTGATGAAAAACGATGACCCGCGACCTGTCGATTTTTCTCAAGATGGTCAGAAATGGTAATTTTGTAATGTTTAACTTTTTTGACTGTAAATGACTATTGCATGTGAATTATCACTTTTGGAACGAAAATAAGTGTGTTTAGAGTCATTTTAATGGCTGAAATTGGTGGAAATAGAAGCTTCTGTGTAGGAGAAAAGTCTGTAAAAATGGCAATTTTGGTCACATTGAGGCTTTAAAAAGTAGTTATTCAACATGAGGCACAATCCAAATGACATTTTGAATCTTTTTTTCTACAGTCCAAAAAATCAATTTTCTGATGAAAAACGATGACCCGCGACCTGTCGATTTTTCTCAAGATGGTCAGAAATAGTAATTTTTTAATGTTTAATTTTTTGACTGTAAATGACTATTGCATGTGAGTTATCACTTTTGGAACGAAAATAAGTGTGTTTAGAGTCATTTTAATGGCTGAAATTGGTGGAAATAGAAGCTTCTGTGTAGGAGAAAAAGTCTTTAAAAATGGCAATTTTGGTCACATTGAGGCTTTAAAAAGTAGTTATTCAACATGAGGCTCAATCCAAATGACATTTTGAATCTTTTTTTCTACACTCCAAAAAATCAATTTTCTGATGAAAAACGATGACCCGCGACCTGTCGATTTTTTTCAAGATGGTCAGAAATGGTAATTTTTTAATGTTTAATTTTTTGACTGTAGAAGACTATTGTATGTGAATTATCACTTTTGGAACTAAAATAAGTGTGTTTAGAGTCATTTTAATGCCTGAAATTGGTCGAAATAGAAGCTTCTGAGTAGGAGAAAAAGTCTGTAAAAATGGCAATTTTGGTCACATTGAGTCTTTAAAAAGTAGTTATTCAACATGAGGCACAATCCAAATGACATTTTGAATCTTTTTTCTACAGTCCAAAAAATCAATTTTCTGATGAAAAACGATGACCCGTGACCTGTCGATTTTTCTCAAGATGGTCAGAAATGGTAATTTTGTAATGTTTATATTTTTGAAAGTAAATGACTATTGCATGTGAATTATCACTTTTGGAACTAAAATTAGTGTGTTTAGAGTCATTTTATTGCCTGAAATTGGTCGAAATAGAAGCTTCTGAGTAGGAGAAAAGTCTGTAAAAATGGCAATTTTGGTCACATTGAGGCTTTAAAAAGTAGTTATTCAACATGAGGCACAATCCAAATGACATTTTTAATCTTTTTTTCTACAGTCCAAAAAATCAATTTTCTGATGAAAAACGATGACCCGCGACCTGTCGATTTTTCTCAAGATGGTCAGAAATGGTAATTTTTTAATGTTTAAGTTTTTTGACTGTAAATGACTATTGCTTGTGAATTATCACTTTTGGAACTAAAATAAGTGTGTTTAGAGTCATTTTAATGCCTGAAATTGGTGGAAATAGAAGCTTCTGTGTAGGAGAAAAAGTCTGTAAAAATGGCAATTTTGGTCACATTGAGGCTTTAAAAAGTAGTTATTCAACATGAGACACAAGCCAAATGACATTTTGAATCTTTTTTCCTACACTCCAAAAAATCAATTTTCTGATGAAAAACGATGACCCGCGACCTGTCGATTTTTCTCAAGATGGTCAGAAATGGTAATTTTTTAATGTTGAATTTTTTGACTGTAAATGACTATTGCATGTGAATTATCACTTTTGGAACGAAAATAAGTGTGTTTAGAGTCATTTTAATGGCTGAAATTGGTGGAAATAGAAGCTTCTGTGTAGGAGAAAAAGTCTGTAAAAATGGCAATTTTGGTCACATTGAGGCTTTAAAAAGTAGTTATTCAACATGAGGCTCAATCCAAATGACATTTTGAATCTTTTTTTCTACACTCCAAAAAATCAATTTCTGATGAAAAACGATGACCCGCGACCTGTCGATTTTTCTCAAGATGGTCAGAAATGGTAATTTTTTAATGTTTACATTTTTTGACTGTAGATGACTATTGTATGTGAATTATCACTTTTGGAACTAAAATAAGTGTGTTTAGAGTCATTTTAATGCCTGAAATTGGTCAAAATAGAAGCTTCTGAGTAGGAGAAAAAGTCTGTAAAAATGGCAATTTTGGTCACATTGAGTCTTTAAAAAGTAGTTATTCAACATGAGGCACAAACCAAATGACATTTTGAATCTTTTTTTCTACAGTCCAAAAAATCAATTTTCTTCTTAAAAATGATGACCCGCGACCTGTCGATTTTTCTCAAGATGGTCAGAAATGGTAATTTTTTAATGTTTAATTTTTTGACTGTAGATGACTATTGTATGTGAATTATCACTTTTGGAACTAAAATAAGTGTGTTTAGAGTCATTTTAATGCCTGAAATTGGTGGAAATAGAAGCTTCTGAGTAGGAGAAAAAGTCTGTAAAAATGGCAATTTTGGTCACATTGAGGCTTTCAAAATTAGTTATTCAACATTAGGCACAATCCAAATGACATTTTGAATCTTTTTTTCTACACTCCAAAAAATCAATTTTCTGATGAAAAACGATGACCCGCGACCTGTCGATTTTTTTCAAGATGGTCAGAAATGGTAATTTTTTAATGTTTAATTTTTTGACTGTAGAAGACTATTGTATGTGAATTATCACTTTTGGAACTAAAATAAGTGTGTTTAGAGTCATTTTAATGCCTGAAATTGGTCGAAATAGAAGCTTCTGAGTAGGAGAAAAAGTCTGTAAAAATGGCAATTTTGGTCACATTGAGTCTTTAAAAAGTAGTTATTCAACATGAGGCACAATCCAAATGACATTTTGAATCTTTTTTCTACAGTCCAAAAAATCAATTTTCTGATGAAAAACGATGACCCGTGACCTGTCGATTTTTCTCAAGATGGTCAGAAATGGTAATTTTGTAATGTTTATATTTTTGAAAGTAAATGACTATTGCATGTGAATTATCACTTTTGGAACTAAAATTAGTGTGTTTAGAGTCATTTTATTGCCTGAAATTGGTCGAAATAGAAGCTTCTGAGTAGGAGAAAAGTCTGTAAAAATGGCAATTTTGGTCACATTGAGGCTTTAAAAAGTAGTTATTCAACATGAGGCACAATCCAAATGACATTTTTAATCTTTTTTTCTACAGTCCAAAAAATCAATTTTCTGATGAAAAACGATGACCCGCGACCTGTCGATTTTTCTCAAGATGGTCAGAAATGGTAATTTTTTAATGTTTAAGTTTTTTGACTGTAAATGACTATTGCTTGTGAATTATCACTTTTGGAACTAAAATAAGTGTGTTTAGAGTCATTTTAATGCCTGAAATTGGTGGAAATAGAAGCTTCTGTGTAGGAGAAAAAGTCTGTAAAAATGGCAATTTTGGTCACATTGAGGCTTTAAAAAGTAGTTATTCAACATGAGACACAAGCCAAATGACATTTTGAATCTTTTTTCCTACACTCCAAAAAATCAATTTTCTGATGAAAAACGATGACCCGCGACCTGTCGATTTTTCTCAAGATGGTCAGAAATGGTAATTTTTTAATGTTGAATTTTTTGACTGTAAATGACTATTGCATGTGAATTATCACTTTTGGAACGAAAATAAGTGTGTTTAGAGTCATTTTAATGGCTGAAATTGGTGGAAATAGAAGCTTCTGTGTAGGAGAAAAAGTCTGTAAAAATGGCAATTTTGGTCACATTGAGGCTTTAAAAAGTAGTTATTCAACATGAGGCTCAATCCAAATGACATTTTGAATCTTTTTTTCTACACTCCAAAAAATCAATTTCTGATGAAAAACGATGACCCGCGACCTGTCGATTTTTCTCAAGATGGTCAGAAATGGTAATTTTTTAATGTTTACATTTTTTGACTGTAGATGACTATTGTATGTGAATTATCACTTTTGGAACTAAAATAAGTGTGTTTAGAGTCATTTTAATGCCTGAAATTGGTCAAAATAGAAGCTTCTGAGTAGGAGAAAAAGTCTGTAAAAATGGCAATTTTGGTCACATTGAGTCTTTAAAAAGTAGTTATTCAACATGAGGCACAAACCAAATGACATTTTGAATCTTTTTTTCTACAGTCCAAAAAATCAATTTTCTTCTTAAAAATGATGACCCGCGACCTGTCGATTTTTCTCAAGATGGTCAGAAATGGTAATTTTTTAATGTTTAATTTTTTGACTGTAGATGACTATTGTATGTGAATTATCACTTTTGGAACTAAAATAAGTGTGTTTAGAGTCATTTTAATGCCTGAAATTGGTGGAAATAGAAGCTTCTGAGTAGGAGAAAAAGTCTGTAAAAATGGCAATTTTGGTCACATTGAGGCTTTCAAAATTAGTTATTCAACATTAGGCACAATCCAAATGACATTTTGAATCTTTTTTTCTACAGTCCAAAAAATCAATTTTCTGATGAAAAACGATGACCCGTGACCTGTCGATTTTTCTCAAGATGGTCAGAAATGGTAATTTTGTAATGTATATATTTTTGAAAGTAAATGACTATTGCATGTGAATTATCACTTTTGGAACTAAAATTAGTGTGTTTAGAGTCATTTTATTGCCTGAAATTGGTCGAAATAGAAGCTTCTGAGTAGGAGAAAAGTCTGTAAAAATGGCAATTTTGGTCACATTGAGGCTTTAAAAAGTAGTTATTCAACATGAGGCACAATCCAAATGACATTTTGAATCTTTTTTTCTACAGTCCAAAAAATCAATTTTCTGATGAAAAACGATGACCCGCGACCTGTCGATTTTTCTCAAGATGGTCAGAAATGGTAATTTTGTAATGTTTAACTTTTTTGACTGTAAATGACTATTGCATGTGAATTATCACTTTTGGAACTAAAATAAATGTGTTTAGAGTCATTTTAATGCCTGACATTGGTCGAAATAGAAGCTTCTGAGTAGGAGAAAAAGTCTGTAAAAATGGCAATTTTCTCACATTGAGGCTTTAAAAAGTAGTTATTCAACATGAGGCACAATCCAAATGACATTTAGAATCATTTTTTCTACACTCCAAAAAATCAATTTTCTGATGCAAAACGATGACCCGCGACCTGTCGATTTTTCTCAAGATGGTCAGAAATGGTAATTTTTTAATGTTTAAGTTTTTTGACTGTAAATAACTATTGCTTGTGAATTATCACTTTTGGAACTAAAATAAGTGTGTTTAGAGTCATTTTAATGCCTGAAATTGGTGGAAATAGAAGCTTCTGTGTAGGAGAAAAAGTCTGTAAAAATGGCAATTTTGGTCACATTGAGGCTTTAAAAATAGTTATTCAACATGAGACACAATCCAAATGACATTTTGAATCTTTTTTCCTACACTCCAAAAAATCAATTTTCTGATGAAAAACGATGACCCGCGACCTGTCGATTTTTCTCAAGATGGTCAGAAATGGTAATTTTTTAATGTTTAATTTTTTGACTGTAGATGACTATTGTATGTGAATTATCACTTTTGGAACTAAAATAAGTGTGTTTAGAGTCATTTTAATGCCTGAAATTGGTCGAAATAGAAGCTTCTGAGTAGGAGAAAAAGTCTGTAAAAATGGCAATTTTGGTCACATTGAGGCTTTCAAAATTAGTTATTCAACATTAGGCACAATCCAAATGACATTTTGAATCTTTTTTTCTACAGTCCAAAAAATCAATTTTCTGATGAAAAACGATGACCCGTGACCTGTCGATTTTTCTCAAGATGGTCAGAAATGGTAATTTTGTAATGTTTATATTTTTGAAAGTAAATGACTATTGCATGTGAATTATCACTTTTGGAGCTAAAATTAGTGTGTTTAGAGTCATTTTATTGCCTGAAATTGGTCGAAATAGAAGCTTCTGAGTAGGAGAAAAGTCTGTAAAAATGGCAATTTTGGTCACATTGAGGCTTTAAAAAGTAGTTATTCAACATGAGGCACAATCCAAATGACATTTTGAATCTTTTTTTCTACAGTCCAAAAAATCAATTTTCTGATGAAAAACGATGACCCGCGACCTGTCGATTTTTCTCAAGATGATCAGAAATGGTAATTTTGTAATGTTTAACTTTTTTGACTGTAAATGACTATTGCATGTGAATTATCACTTTGGGAACTAAAATAAATGTGTTTAGAGTCATTTTAATGCCTGACATTGGTCGAAATAGAAGCTTCTGCGTAGGAGAAAAAGTCTGTAAAAATGGCAATTTTGGTCACATTGAGGCTTTAAAAAGTAGTTATTCAACATGAGGCACAATCCAAATGACATTTTCAATCATTTTTTCTACAGTCCAAAAAATCAATTTTCTGATGCAAAACGATGACCCGCGACCTGTCGATTTTTCTCAAGATGGTCAGAAATGGTAATTTTTTAATGTTTAAGTTTTTTGATTGTAAATGACTACTGCTTGTGAATTATCACTGTTGGAACTAAAATAAGTATGTTTAGAGTCATTTTAATGCCTGAAATTGGTGGAAATAGAAGCTTCTGTGTAGGAGAAAAAGTCTGTAAAAATGGCAATTTTGGTCACATTGAGGCTTTAAAAAGTAGTTATTCAACATGAGACACAATCCAAATGACATTTTGAATATTTTTTTCTACACTCCAAAATATCAATGAAAAACGATGACCCACGACCTGTCGATTTTTCTCAAGATGGTCAGAAATGGTAATTTTTTAATGTTTATTTTTTTGTCTGTAAATGACTATTGTGTGTGAATTATCACTTTTGGAACTAAAATAAGTGTGTTTAGAGTCATTTTAATGCCTGAAATTGGTCGAAATAGAAGCTTCTGAGTAGGAGAAAAAGTCTGTAAAAATGGCAATTTTGGTCACATTGAGGCTTTAAAAAGTAGTTATTCAACATGAGGCTCAATCCAAATGACATTTTGAATCTTTTTTTCTACACTCCAAAAAATCAATTTTCTGATGAAAAACGATGACCCGCGACCTGTCGATTTTTCTCAAGATGGTCAGAAATGGTAATTTTGTAATGTTTAACTTTTTTGACTGTAAATGACTATTGCATGTGAATTATCACTTTTGGAACTAAAATTAGTGTGTTTAGAGTCATTTTATTGCCTGAAATTGGTCGAAATAGAAGCTTCTGAGTAGGAGAAAAAGTCTGTAAAAATGGCAATTTTGGTCACAATGAGGCTTGAAAATGTAGTTATTCAACATGAGGCACAATCCAAATGACATTTTGAATCTTTTTTCTACAGTCCAAAAAATCAATTTTCTGATGAAAAACGATGACCCGCGACCTGTCGATTTTTCTCAAGATGGTCAGAAATGGTAATTTTTTAATGTTTAATTTTTTGACTGTAAATTACTATTGCATGTGAATTATCACTTTTGTAACTAAAATAAGTGTGTTTAGAGTCATTTTAATGCCTGAAATTGGTGGAAATAGAAGCTTCTGTGTAGGAGAAAAAGTCTGTAAAAATGGCAATTTTGGTCACATTGAGGCTTTCAAAATTAGTTATTCAACATTAGGCACAATCCAAATGACATTTTGAATCTTTTTTTCTACAGTCCAAAAAATCAATTTTCTGATGAAAAACGATGACCCGTGACCTGTCGATTTTTCTCAAGATGGTCAGAAATGGTAATTTTGTAATGTTTATATTTTTGAAAGTAAATGACTATTGCATGTGAATTATCACTTTTGGAACTAAAATTAGTGTGTTTAGAGTCATTTTATTGCCTGAAATTGGTCGAAATAGAAGCTTCTGAGTAGGAGAAAAGTCTGTAAAAATGGCAATTTTGGTCACATTGAGGCTTTAAAAAGTAGTTATTCAACATGAGGCACAATCCAAATGACATTTTGAATCTTTTTTTCTACAGTCCAAAAAATCAATTTTCTGATGAAAAACGATGACCCGCGACCTGTCGATTTTTCTCAAGATGGTCAGAAATGGTAATTTTGTAATGTTTAACTTTTTTGACTGTAAATGACTATTGCATGTGAATTATCACTTTTGGAATTAAAATAAATGTGTTTAGAGTCATTTTAATGCCTGACATTGGTCGAAATAGAAGCTTCTGAGTAGGAGAAAAAGTCTGTAAAAATGGCAATTTTGGTCACATTGAGGCTTTAAAAAGTAGTTATTCAACATGAGACACAAGCCAAATGACATTTTGAATCTTTTTTCCTACACTCCAAAAAATCAATTTTCTGATGAAAAACGATGACCCGCGACCTGTCGATTTTTCTCAAGATGGTCAGAAATGGTAATTTTTTAATGTTTAAGTTTTTTGACTGTAAATGACTATTGCATGTGAATTATCACTTTTGGAACTAAAATAAGTGTGTTTAGAGTCATTTTAATGCCTGAAATTGGTCGAAATAGAAGCTTCTGAGTAGGAGAAAATGTCTGTAAAAATGGCAATTTTGGTCACATTGAGTCTTTAAAAAGTAGTTATTCAACATGAGGCACAAACCAAATGACATTTTGAATCTTTTTTTCTACAGTCCGAAAAATCAATTTTCTTCTTAAAAATGATGACCCGCGACCTGTCGATTTTTCTCAAGATGGTCAGAAATGGTAATTTTTTAATGTTTAATTTTTTGACTGTAGATGACTATTGTATGTGAATTATCACTTTTGGAACTAAAATAAGTGTGTTTAGAGTCATTTTAATGCCTGAAATTGGTCGAAATAGAAGCTTCTGAGTAGGAGAAAAAGTCTGTAAAAATGGCAATTTTGGTCACATTGAGGCTTTCAAAATTAGTTATTCAACATTAGGCACAATCCAAATGACATTTTGAATCTTTTTTTCTACAGTCCAAAAAATCAATTTTCTGATGAAAAACGATGACCCGTGACCTGTCGATTTTTCTCAAGATGGTCAGAAATGGTAATTTTGTAATGTTTAACTTTTTTGACTGTAAATGACTATTGCATGTGAATTATCACTTTTGGAATTAAAATAAATGTGTTTAGAGTCATTTTAATGCCTGACATTGGTCGAAATAGAAGCTTCTGAGTAGGAGAAAAAGTCTGTAAAAATGGCAATTTTGGTCACATTGAGGCTTTAAAAAGTAGTTATTCAACATGAGGCACAATCCAAATGACATTGTGAATCATTTTTTCTACAGTCCAAAAAATCAATTTTCTGATGCAAAACGATGACCCGCGACCTGTCGATTTTTCTCAAGATGGTTAGAAATGGTAATTTTTTAATGTTTAAGTTTTTTGACTGTAAATGACTATTGCTTGTGAATTATCACTTTTGGAACTAAAATAAGTGTGTTTAGAGTCATTTTAATGCCTGAAATTGGTGGAAATAGAAGCTTCTGTGTAGGAGAAAAAGTCTGTAAAAATGGCAATTTTGGTCACATTGAGGCTTTAAAAAGTAGTTATTCAACATGAGGCTCAATCCAAATGACATTTTGAATCTTTTTTTCTACACTCCAAAAAATCAATTTTCTGATGAAAAACGATGACCCGCGACCTGTCGATTTTTCTCAAGATGGTCAGAAATGGTAATTTTTTAATGTTTAATTTTTTGACTGTAGAAGACTATTGTATGTGAATTATCACTTTTGGAACTAAAATAAGTGTGTTTAGAGTCATTTTAATGCCTGAAATTGGTCGAAATAGAAGCTTCTGAGTAGGAGAAAAAGTCTGTAAAAATGGCAATTTTGGTCACATTGAGGCTTTCAAAATTAGTTATTCAACATTAGGCACAATCCAAATGACATTTTGAATCTTTTTTTCTACAGTCCAAAAAATCAATTTTCTGATGAAAAACGATGACCCGTGACCTGTCGATTTTTCTCAAGATGGTCAGAAATGGTAATTTTGTAATGTTTATATTTTTGAAAGTAAATGACTATTGCATGTGAATTATCACTTTTGGAGCTAAAATTAGTGTGTTTAGAGTCATTTTATTGCCTGAAATTGGTCGAAATAGAAGCTTCTGAGTAGGAGAAAAGTCTGTAAAAATGGCAATTTTGGTCACATTGAGGCTTTAAAAAGTAGTTATTCAACATGAGGCACAATCCAAATGACATTTTGAATCATTTTTTCTACACTCCAAAAAATCAATTTTCTGATGCAAAACGATGACCCGCGACCTGTCGATTTTTCTCAAGATGGTCAGAAATGGTAATTTTGTAATGTTTAACTTTTTTGACTGTAAATGACTATTGCATGTGAATTATCACTTTTGGAACTAAAATAAATGTGTTTAGAGTCATTTTAATGCCTGACATTGGTCGAAATAGAAGCTTCTGCGTAGGAGAAAAAGTCTGTAAAAATGGCAATTTTGGTCACATTGAGGCTTTAAAAAGTAGTTATTCAACATGAGGCACAATCCAAATGACATTTTCAATCATTTTTCGTACAGTCCAAAAAATCAATTTTCTGATGCAAAACGATGACCCGCGACCTGTCGATTTTTCTCAAGATGGTCAGAAATGGTAATTTTTTAATGTTTAAGTTTTTTGATTGTAAATGACTATTGCTTGTGAATTATCACTGTTGGAACTAAAATAAGTATGTTTAGAGTCATTTTAATGCCTGAAATTGGTGGAAATAGAAGCTTCTGTGTAGGAGAAAAAGTCTGTAAAAATGGCAATTTTGGTCACATTGAGGCTTTAAAAAGTAGTTATTCAACATGAGACACAATCCAAATGACATTTTGAATATTTTTTCTACACTCCAAAATATCAATGAAAAACGATGACCCACGACCTGTCGATTTTTCTCAAGATGGTCAGAAATGGTAATTTTTTAATGTTTATTTTTTTGTCTGTAAATGACTATTGTGTGTGAATTATCACTTTTGGAACTAAAATAAGTGTGTTTAGAGTCATTTTAATGCCTGAAATTGGTCGAAATAGAAGCTTCTGAGTAGGAGAAAAAGTCTGTAAAAATGGCAATTTTGGTCACATTGAGGCTTTAAAAAGTAGTTATTCAACATGAGGCTCAATCCAAATGACATTTTGAATCTTTTTTTCTACACTCCAAAAAATCAATTTTCTGATGAAAAACGATGACCCGCGACCTGTCGATTTTTCTCAAGATGGTCAGAAATGGTAATTTTGTAATGTTTAACTTTTTTGACTGTAAATGACTATTGCATGTGAATTATCACTTTTGGAACTAAAATTAGTGTGTTTAGAGTCATTTTATTGCCTGAAATTGGTCGAAATAGAAGCTTCTGAGTAGGAGAAAAAGTCTGTAAAAATGGCAATTTTGGTCACAATGAGGCTTGAAAATGTAGTTATTCAACATGAGGCACAATCCAAATGACATTTTGAATCTTTTTTCTACAGTCCAAAAAATCAATTTTCTGATGAAAAACGATGACCCGCGACCTGTCGATTTTTCTCAAGATGGTCAGAAATGGTAATTTTGTAATGTTTAACATTTTTGACTGTAAATGACTATTGCATGTGAATTATCACTTTTGGAACTAAAATTAGTGTGTTTAGAGTCATTTTATTGCCTGAAATTGGTCGAAATAGAAGCTTCTGAGTAGGAGAAAAAGTTTGTAAAAATGGCAATTTTGGTCACATTGAGGCTTGAAAAGTAGTTATTCAACATGAGGCACAATCCAAATGACATTTTGAATCTTTTTTTCTACAGTCCAAAAAATCAATTTTCTGATGCAAAACGATGACCCGCGACCTGTCGATTTTTCTCAAGATGGTCAGAAATGGTAATTTTTTAATGTTTAATTTTTTGACTGTAAATTACTATTGCATGTGAATTATCACTTTTGGAACTAAAATAAGTGTGTTTAGAGTCATTTTAATGCCTGAAATTGGTGGAAATAGAAGCTTCTGTGTAGGAGAAAAAGTCTGTAAAAATGGCAATTTTGGTCACATTGAGGCTTTCAAAATTAGTTATTCAACATTAGGCACAATCCAAATGACATTTTGAATCTTTTTTTCTACAGTCCAAAAAATCAATTTTCTGATGAAAAACGATGACCCGTGACCTGTCGATTTTTCTCAAGATGGTCAGAAATGGTAATTTTGTAATGTTTATATTTTTGAAAGTAAATGACTATTGCATGTGAATTATCACTTTTGGAACTAAAATTAGTGTGTTTAGAGTCATTTTATTGCCTGAAATTGGTCGAAATAGAAGCTTCTGAGTAGGAGAAAAGTCTGTAAAAATGGCAATTTTGGTCACATTGAGGCTTTAAAAAGTAGTTATTCAACATGAGGCACAATCCAAATGACATTTTGAATCTTTTTTTCTACAGTCCAAAAAATCAATTTTCTGGTGAAAAACAATGACCCGCGACCTGTCGATTTTTCTCAAGATGGTCAGAAATGGTAATTTTGTAATGTTTAACTTTTTTGACTGTAAATGACTATTGCATGTGAATTATCACTTTTGGAATTAAAATAAATGTGTTTAGAGTCATTTTAATGCCTGACATTGGTCGAAATAGAAGCTTCTGAGTAGGAGAAAAAGTCTGTAAAAATGGCAATTTTGGTCACATTGAGGCTTTAAAAAGTAGTTATTCAACATGAGGCACAATCCAAATGACATTTTGAATATTTTTTCTACACTCCAAAATATCAATGAAAAACGATGACCCACGACCTGTCGATTTTTCTCAAGATGGTCAGAAATGGTAATTTTTTAATGTTTATTTTTTTGTCTGTAAATGACTATTGTGTGTGAATTATCACTTTTGGAACTAAAATAAGTGTGTTTAGAGTCATTTTAATGCCTGAAATTGGTCGAAATAGAAGCTTCTGAGTAGGAGAAAAAGTCTGTAAAAATGGCAATTTTGGTCACATTGAGGCTTTAAAAAGTAGTTATTCAACATGAGGCTCAATCCAAATGACATTTTGAATCTTTTTTTCTACACTCCAAAAAATCAATTTTCTGATGAAAAACGATGACCCGCGACCTGTCGATTTTTCTCAAGATGGTCAGAAATGGTAATTTTGTAATGTTTAACTTTTTTGACTGTAAATGACTATTGCATGTGAATTATCACTTTTGGAACTAAAATTAGTGTGTTTAGAGTCATTTTATTGCCTGAAATTGGTCGAAATAGAAGATTCTGAGTAGGAGAAAAAGTTTGTAAAAATGGCAATTTTGGTCACATTGAGGCTTGAAAAGTAGTTATTCAACATGAGGCACAATCCAAATGACATTTTGAATCTTTTTTTCTACAGTCCAAAAAATCAATTTTCTGATGCAAAACGATGACCCGCGACCTGTCGATTTTTCTCAAGATGGTCAGAAATGGTAATTTTTTAATGTTTAATTTTTTGACTGTAAATTACTATTGCATGTGAATTATCACTTTTGGAACTAAAATAAGTGTGTTTAGAGTCATTTTAATGCCTGAAATTGGTGGAAATAGAAGCTTCTGTGTAGGAGAAAAAGTCTGTAAAAATGGCAATTTTGGTCACATTGAGGCTTTCAAAATTAGTTATTCAACATTAGGCACAATCCAAATGACATTTTGAATCTTTTTTTCTACAGTCCAAAAAATCAATTTTCTGATGAAAAACGATGACCCGTGACCTGTCGATTTTTCTCAAGATGGTCAGAAATGGTAATTTTGTAATGTTTAAGTTTTTTGATTGTAAATGACTATTGCTTGTGAATTATCACTGTTGGAACTAAAATAAGTATGTTTAGAGTCATTTTAATGCCTGAAATTGGTGGAAATAGAAGCTTCTGTGTAGGAGAAAAAGTCTGTAAAAATGGCAATTTTGGTCACATTGAGGCTTTAAAAAGTAGTTATTCAACATGAGACACAATCCAAATGACATTTTGAATATTTTTTCTACACTCCAAAATATCAATGAAAAACGATGACCCACGACCTGTCGATTTTTCTCAAGATGGTCAGAAATGGTAATTTTTTAATGTTTATTTTTTTGTCTGTAAATGACTATTGTGTGTGAATGATCACTTTTGGAACTAAAATAAGTGTGTTTAGAGTCATTTTAATGCCTGAAATAGGTCGAAATAGAAGCTTCTGAGTAGGAGAAAAAGTCTGTAAAAATGGCAATTTTGGTCACATTGAGGCTTTAAAAAGTAGTTATTCAACATGAGGCTCAATCCAAATGACATTTTGAATCTTTTTTTCTACACTCCAAAAAAATCAATTTTCTGATGAAAAACGATGACCCGCGACCTGTCGATTTTTCTCAAGATCGTCAGAAATGGTAATTTTGTAATGTTTAACTTTTTTGACTGTAAATGACTATTGCATGTGAATTATCACTTTTGGAACTAAAATTAGTGTGTTTAGAGTCATTTTATTGCCTGAAATTGGTCGAAATAGAAGCTTCTGAGTAGGAGAAAAAGTTTGTAAAAATGGCAATTTTGGTCACATTGAGGCTTGAAAAGTAGTTATTCAACATGAGGCACAATCCAAATGACATTTTGAATCTTTTTTTCTACAGTCCAAAAAATCAATTTTCTGATGCAAAACGATGACCCGCGACCTGTTGATTTTTCTCAAGATGGTCAGAAATGGTAATTTTTTAATGTTTAATTTTTTGACTGTAAATTACTATTGCATGTGAATTATCACTTTTGGAACTAAAATAAGTGTGTTTAGAGTCATTTTAATGCCTGAAATTGGTGGAAATAGAAGCTTCTGTGTAGGAGAAAAAGTCTGTAAAAATGGCAATTTTGGTCACATTGAGGCTTTCAAAATTAGTTATTCAACATTAGGCACAATCCAAATGACATTGTGAATCTTTTTTTCTACAGTCCAAAAAATCAATTTTCTGATGAAAAACGATGACCCGTGACCTGTCGATTTTTCTCAAGATGGTCAGAAATGGTAATTTTGTAATGTTTATATTTTTGAAAGTAAATGACTATTGCATGTGAATTATCACTTTCGGAACTAAAATTAGTGTGTTTAGAGTCATTTTATTGCCTGAAATTGGTCGAAATAGAAGCTTCTGAGTAGGAGAAAAGTCTGTACAAATGGCAATTTTGGTCACATTGAGGCTTTAAAAAGTAGTTATTCAACATGAGGCACAATCCAAATGACATTTTGAATCATTTTTTCTACAGTCCAAAAAATCAATTTTCTGATGCAAAACGATGACCCGCGACCTGTCGATTTTTCTCAAGATGGTTAGAAATGGTAATTTTTTAATGTTTAAGTTTTTTGACTGTAAATGACTATTGCTTGTGAATTATCACTTTTGGAACTAAAATAAGTGTGTTTAGAGTCATTTTAATGCCTGAAATTGGTGGAAATAGAAGCTTCTGTGTAGGAGAAAAAGTCTGTAAAAATGGCAATTTTGGTCACATTGAGGCTTTAAAAAGTAGTTATTCAACATGAGACACAAGCCAAATGACATTTTGAATCTTTTTTCCTACACTCCAAAAAATCAATTTTCTGATGAAAAACGATGACCCGCGACCTGTCGATTTTTCTCAAGATGGTCAGAAATGGTAATTTTTTAATGTTTAATTTTTTGACTGTAAATGACTATTGCATGTGAATTATCACTTTTGGAACTAAAATAAGTGTGTTTAGAGTCATTTTATTGCCTGAAATTGGTCGAAATAGAAGCTTCTGAGTAGGAGAAAAGTCTGTAAAAATGGCAATTTTGGTCACATTGAGGCTTTAAAAAGTAGTTATTCAACATGAGGCACAATCCAAATGACATTTTGAATCTTTTTTTCTACAGTCTGAAAAATCAATTTTCTTCTTAAAAATGATGACCCGCGACCTGTCGATTTTTCTCAAGATGGTCAGAAATGGTAATTTTTTAATGTTTAATTTTTTGACTGTAAATGACTATTGCATGTGAATTATCACTTTTGGAACTAAAATACGTGTGTTTAGAGTCATTTTAATGCCTGAAATTGGTGGAAATAGAAGCTTCTGTGTAGGCGAAAAAGTCTGTAAAAATGGCAATTTTGGTCACATTGAGGCTTTCAAAATTAGTTACTCAACATTAGGCACAATCCAAATGACATTTTGAATCTTTTTTTCTACAGTCCAAAAAATCAATTTTCTGATGAAAAACGATGACCCGTGACCTGTCGATTTTTCTCAAGATGGTCAGAAATGGTAATTTTGTAATGTTTATATTTTTGAAAGTAAATGACTATTGCATGTGAATTATCACTTTTAGAACTAAAATTAGTGTGTTTAGAGTCATTTTATTGCCTGAAATTGGTCGAAATAGAAGCTTCTGAGTAGGAGAAAAGTCTGTAAAAATGGCAATTTTGGTCACATTGAGGCTTTAAAAAGTAGTTATTCAACATGAGGCACAATCCAAATTACATTTTGAATCTTTTTTCTACAGTCCAAAAAATCAATTTTCTGATGAAAAACGATGACCCGCGACCTGTCGATTTTTCTCAAGATGGTCAGAAATGGTAATTTTGTAATGTTTAACTTTTTTGACTGTAAATGACTATTGCATGTGAATTATCACTTTTGGAACTAAAATTAGTGTGTTTAGAGTCATTTTATTGCCTGAAATTGGTTGAAATAGAAGCTTCTGAGTAGGAGAAAAGTCTGTAAAAATGGCAATTTTGGTCACATTGAGGCTTTAAAAAGTAGTTATTCAACATGAGGCACAATCCAAATGACATTTTGAATCTTTTTTTCTACAGTCCAAAAAATCAATTTTCTGATGAAAAACGATGACCCGCGACCTGTCGATTTTTCTCAAGATGGTCAGAAATGGTAATTTTGTAATGTTTAACTTTTTTGACTGTAAATGACTATTGCATGTGAATTATCACTTTTGGAACTAAAATAAATGTGTTTAGAGTCATTTTAATGCCTGACATTGGTCGAAATAGAAGCTTCTGCGTAGGAGAAAAAGTCTGTAAAAATGGCAATTTTGGTCACATTGAGGCTTTAAAAAGTAGTTATTCAACATGAGGCACAATCCAAATGACATTTTCAATCATTTTTTCTACAGTCCAAAAAATCAATTTTCTGATGCAAAACGATGACCCGCGACCTGTCGATTTTTCTCAAGATGGTCAGAAATGGTAATTTTTTAATGTTTAAGTTTTTTGATTGTAAATGACTATTGCTTGTGAATTATCACTGTTGGAACTAAAATAATTATGTTTAGAGTCATTTTAATGCCTGAAATTGGTGGAAATAGAAGCTTCTGTGTAGGAGAAAAAGTCTGTCAAAATGGCAATTTTGGTCACATTGAGGCTTTAAAAAGTAGTTATTCAACATGAGACACAATCCAAATGACATTTTGAATATTTTTTCTACACTCCAAAATATCAATGTAAAACGATGACCCACGACCTGTCGATTTTTCTCAAGATGGTCAGAAATGGTAATTTTTTAATGTTTATTTTTTTGTCTGTAAATGACTATTGTGTGTGAATTATCACTTTTGGAACTAAAATAAGTGTGTTTAGAGTCATTTTAATGCCTGAAATTGGTCGAAATAGAAGCTTCTGAGTAGGAGAAAAAGTCTGTAAAAATGGCAATTTTGGTCACATTGAGGCTTTAAAAAGTAGTTATTCAACATGAGGCTCAATCCAAATGACATTTTGAATCTTTTTTTCTACACTCCAAAAAATCAATTTTCTGATGAAAAACGATGACCCGCGACCTGTCGATTTTTCTCAAGATGGTCAGAAATGGTAATTTTGTAATGTTTAACTTTTTTGACTGTAAATGACTATTGCATGTGAATTATCACTTTTGGAACTAAAATTAGTGTGTTTAGAGTCATTTTATTGCCTGAAATTGGTCGAAATAGAAGATTCTGAGTAGGAGAAAAAGTTTGTAAAAATGGCAATTTTGGTCACATTGAGGCTTGAAAAGTAGTTATTCAACATGAGGCACAATCCAAATGACATTTTGAATCTTTTTTTCTACAGTCCAAAAAATCAATTTTCTGATGCAAAACGATGACCCGCGACCTGTCGATTTTTCTCAAGATGGTCAGAAATGGTAATTTTTTAATGTTTAATTTTTTGACTGTAAATTACTATTGCATGTGAATTATCACTTTTGGAACTAAAATAAGTGTGTTTAGAGTCATTTTAATGCCTGAAATTGGTGGAAATAGAAGCTTCTGTGTAGGAGAAAAAGTCTGTAAAAATGGCAATTTTGGTCACATTGAGGCTTTCAAAATTAGTTATTCAACATTAGGCACAATCCAAATGACATTTTGAATCTTTTTTTCTACAGTCCAAAAAATCAATTTTCTGATGAAAAACGATGACCCGTGACCTGTCGATTTTTCTCAAGATGGTCAGAAATGGTAATTTTGTAATGTTTAAGTTTTTTGATTGTAAATGACTATTGCTTGTGAATTATCACTGTTGGAACTAAAATTAGTGTGTTTAGAGTCATTTTATTGCCTGAAATTGGTCGAAATAGAAGCTTCTGAGTAGGAGAAAAGTCTGTACAAATGGCAATTTTGGTCACATTGAGGCTTTAAAAAGTAGTTATTCAACATGAGGCACAATCCAAATGACATTTTGAATCTTTTTTTCTACACTCCAAAAAATCAATTTTCTGATGAAAAACGATGACCCGCGACCTGTCGATTTTTCTCAAGATGGTCAGAAATGGTAATTTTGTAATGTTTAACTTTTTTGACTGTAAATGACTATTGCATGTGAATTATCACTTTTGGAATTAAAATAAATGTGTTTAGAGTCATTTTAATGCCTGACATTGGTCGAAATAGAAGCTTCTGAGTAGGAGTAAAGTCTGTAAAAATGGCAATTTTGGTCACATTGAGGCTTTAAAAAGTAGTTATTCAACATGAGGCACAATCCAAATGACATTTTGAATCATTTTTTCTACAGTCCAAAAAATCAATTTTCTGATGCAAAACGATGACCCGCAACCTGTCGATTTTTCTCAAGATGGTTAGAAATGGTAATTTTTTAATGTTTAAGTTTTTTGACTGTAAATGACTATTGCTTGTGAATTATCACTTTTGGAACTAAAATAAGTGTGTTTAGAGTCATTTTAATGCCTGAAATTGGTGGAAATAGAAGCTTCTGTGTAGGAGAAAAAGTCTGTAAAAATGGCAATTTTGGTCACATTGAGGCTTTAAAAAGTAGTTATTCAACATGAGACACAAGCCAAATGACATTTTGAATCTTTTTTCCTACACTCCAAAAAATCAATTTTCTGATGAAAAACGATGACCCGCGACCTGTCGATTTTTCTCAAGATGGTCAGAAATGGTAATTTTTTAATGTTTAATTTTTTGACTGTAAATGACTATTGCATGTGAATTATCACTTTTGGAACTAAAATAAGTGTGTTTAGAGTCATTTTATTGCCTGAAATTGGTCGAAATAGAAGCTTCTGAGTAGGAGAAAAGTCTGTAAAAATGGCAATTTTGGTCACATTGAGGCTTTAAAAAGTAGTTATTCAACATGAGGCACAATCCAAATGACATTTTGAATCTTTTTTTCTACAGTCTGAAAAATCAATTTTCTTCTTAAAAATGATGACCCGCGACCTGTCGATTTTTCTCAAGATGGTCAGAAATGGTAATTTTTTAATGTTTAATTTTTTGACTATAAATGACTATTGCATGTGAATTATCACTTTTGGAACTAAAATACGTGTGTTTAGAGTCATTTTAATGCCTGAAATTGGTGGAAATAGAAGCTTCTGTGTAGGCGAAAAAGTCTGTAAAAATGGCAATTTTGGTCACATTGAGGCTTTCAAAATTAGTTACTCAACATTAGGCACAATCCAAATGACATTTTGAATCTTTTTTTCTACAGTCCAAAAAATCAATTTTCTGATGAAAAACGATGACCCGTGACCTGTCGATTTTTCTCAAGATGGTCAGAAATGGTAATTTTGTAATGTTTATATTTTTGAAAGTAAATGACTATTGCATGTGAATTATCACTTTTGGAACTAAAATTAGTGTGTTTAGAGTCATTTTATTGCCTGAAATTGGTCGAAATAGAAGCTTCTGAGTAGGAGAAAAGTCTGTAAAAATGGCAATTTTGGTCACATTGAGGCTTTAAAAAGTAGTTATTCAACATGAGGCACAATCCAAATTACATTTTGAATCTTTTTTCTACAGTCCAAAAAATCAATTTTCTGATGAAAAACGATGACCCGCGACCTGTCGATTTTTCTCAAGATGGTCAGAAATGGTAATTTTGTAATGTTTAACTTTTTTGACTGTAAATGACTATTGCATGTGAATTATCACTTTTGGAACTAAAATTAGTGTGTTTAGAGTCATTTTATTGCCTGAAATTGGTTGAAATAGAAGCTTCTGAGTAGGAGAAAAGTCTGTAAAAATGGCAATTTTGGTCACATTGAGGCTTTAAAAAGTAGTTATTCAACATGAGGCACAATCCAAATGACATTTTGAATCTTTTTTTCTACAGTCCAAAAAATCAATTTTCTGATGAAAAACGATGACCCGCGACCTGTCGATTTTTCTCAAGATGGTCAGAAATGGAAATTTTTTAATGTTTAATTTTTTGACTGTAAATGACTATTGCATGTGAGTTATCACTTTTGGAACGAAAATAAGTGTGTTTAGAGTCATTTTAATGGCTGAATTGGTGGAAATAGAAGCTTCTGTGTAGGAGAAAAAGTCTTTAAAAATGGCAATTTTGGTCCCATTGAGGCTTTAAAAAGTAGTTATTCAACATGAGGCTCAATCCAAATGACATTTTGAATCTTTTTTTCTTCACTCCAAAAAATCAATTTTCTGATGAAAAACGATGACCCGCGACCTGTCGATTTTTCTCAAGATGGTCAGAAATGGTAATTTTTTAATGTTTAATTTTTTGACTGTAGAAGACTATTGTATGTGAATTATCACTTTTGGAACTAAAATAAGTGTGTTTAGAGTCATTTTAATGCCTGAAATTGGTCGAAATAGAAGCTTCTGAGTAGGAGAAAAAGTCTGTAAAAATGGCAATTTTGGTCACATTGAGTCTTTAAAAAGTAGTTATTCAACATGAGGCACAAACCAAATGACATTTTGAATCTTTTTTTCTACAGTCCGAAAAATCAATTTTCTTCTTAAAAATGATGACCCGCGACCTGTCGATTTTTCTCAAGATGGTCAGAAATGGTAACTTTTTTAAAGTTTAATTTTTTGACTGTAAATGACTATTGCATGTGAATTATCACCTTTGGAACTAAAATACGTGTGTTTAGAGTCATTTTAATGCCTGAAATTGGTGGAAATAGAAGCTTCTGTGTAGGAGAAAAAGTCTGTAAAAATGGCAATTTTGGTCACATTGAGGCTTTAAAAAGTAGTTATTCAACATGAGGCACAATCCAAATGACATTTTGAATCTTTTTTTCTACAGTCCAAAAAATCAATTTTCTGATGAAAAACGATGACCCGCGACCTGTCGATTTTTCTCAAGATGGTCAGAAATGGTAATTTTTTAATGTTTAATTTTTTGACTGTAAATGACTATTGCATGTGAATTATCACTTTTGGAACTAAAATAAGTGTGTTTAGAGTCATTTTAATGCCTGAAATTGGTCGAAATAGAAGCTCCTGAGTAGGAGAAAATGTCTGTAAAAATGGCAATTTTGGTCACATTGAGTCTTTAAAAAGTAGTTATTCAACATGAGGCACAAACCAAATGACATTTTGAATCTTTTTTTCTACAGTCCGAAAAATCAATTTTCTTCTTAAAAATGATGACCCGCGACCTGTCGATTTTTCTCAAGATGGTCAGAAATGGTAATTTTTTAATGTTTAATTTTTTGACTGTAGATGACTATTGTATGTGAATTATCACTTTTGGAACTAAAATAAGTGTGTTTAGAGTCATTTTAATGCCTGAAATTGGTCGAAATAGAAGCTTCTGAGTAGGAGAAAAAGTCTGTAAAAATGGCAATTTTGGTCGCATTGAGGCTTTAAAAAGTAGTTATTCAACATGAGGCACAATCCAAATTACATTTTGAATCTTTTTTCTACAGTCCAAAAAATCAATTTTCTGATGAAAAACGATGACCCGCAACCTGTCGATTTTTCTCAAGATGGTCAGAAATGGTAATTTTGTAATGTTTAACTTTTTTGACTGTAAATGACTATTGCATGTGAATTATCACTTTTGGAACTAAAATTAGTGTGTTTAGAGTCATTTTATTGCCTGAAATTGATCGAAATAGAAGCTTCTGAGTAGGAGAAAAGTCTGTAAAAATGGCAATTTTGGTCACATTGAGTCTTTAAAAAGAAGTTATTCAACATGAGGCACAATCCAAATGACATTTTGAATCTTTTTTTCTACAGTCCGAAAAATCAATTTTCTTCTTAAAAATGATGACCCGCGACCTGTCGATTTTTCTCAAGATGGTCAGAAATGGTAATATTTTAATGTTTAATTTTTTGACTGTAAATGACTATTGCATGTGAATTATCACTTTTGGAACTAAAATACGTGTGTTTAGAGTCATTTTAATGCCTGAAATTGGTGGAAATAAAAGCTTCTGTGTAGGAGAAAAAGTCTGTAAAAATGGCAATTTTGGTCACATTGAGGCTTTCAAAATTAGTTACTCAACATTAGGCACAATCCAAATGACATTTTGAATCTTTTTTTCTACAGTCCAAAAAATCAATTTTCTGATGAAAAACGATGACCCGCGTGACCTGTCGATTTTTCTCAAGATGGTCAGAAATGGTAATTTTGTAATGTTTATATTTTTGAAAGTAAATGATTATTGCATGTGAATTATCACTTTTGGAACTAAAATTAGTGTGTTTAGAGTCATTTTATTGCCTGAAATTGGTCGAAATAGAAGCTTCTGAGTAGGAGAAAAGTCTGTAAAAATGGCAATTTTGGTCACATTGAGGCTTTAAAAAGTAGTTATTCAACATGAGGCACAATCCAAATGACATTTTGAATCTTTTTTTCTACAGTCCAAAAAATCAATTTTCTGATGAAAAACGATGACCCGCGACCTGTCGATTTTTCTCAAGATGGTCAGAAATGGTAATTTTGTAATGTTTAACTTTTTTGACTGTAAATGACTATTGTATGTGAATTATCACTTTTGGAACTAAAATTAGTGTGTTTAGAGTCATTTTATTGCCTGAAATTGGTCGAAATAGAAGCTTCTGAGTAGGAGAAAAAGTCTGTAAAAATGGCAATTTTGGTCACATTGAGGCTTTAAAAAGTAGTTATTCAACATGAGGCACAATCCAAATTACATTTTGAATCTTTTTTCTACAGTCCAAAAAATCAATTTTCTGATGAAAAACGATGACCCGCGACCTGTCGATTTTTCTCAAGATGGTCAGAAATGGTAATTTTGTAATGTTTAACTTTTTTGACTGTAAATGACTATTGCATGTGAATTATCACTTTTAGAACTAAAATTAGTGTGTTTAGAGTCATTTTATTGCCTGAAATTGGTCGAAATAGAAGCTTCTGAGTAGGAGAAAAGTCTGTAAAAATGGCAATTTTGGTCACATTGAGGCTTTAAAAAGTAGTTATTCAACATGAGGCACAATCCAAATGACATTTTGAATCTTTTTTTCTACAGTCTGAAAAATCAATTTTCTTCTTAAAAATGATGACCAGCGACCTGTCGATTTTTCTCAAGATGGTCAGAAATGGTAATTTTTTAATGTTTAATTTTTTGACTGTAAATGACTATTGCATGTGAATTATCACTTTTGGAACTAAAATACGTGTGTTTAGAGTCATTTTAATGCCTGAAATTGGTCGAAATAGAAGCTTCTGAGTAGGAGAAAAAGTCTGTAAAAATGGCAATTTTGGTCACATTGAGGCTTTAAAAAGTAGTTATTCAACATGAGGCACAATCCAAATTACATTTTGAATCTTTTTTCTACAGTCCAAAAAAATCAATTTTCTGATGAAAAACGATGACCCGCGACCTGTCGATTTTTCTCAAGATGGTCAGAAATGGTAATATTTTAATGTTTAATTTTTTGACTGTAAATGACTATTGCATGTGAATTATCACTTTTGGAACTAAAATACGTGTGTTTAGAGTCATTTTAATGCCTGAAATTGGTGGAAATAGAAGCTTCTGTGTAGGAGAAAAAGTCTGTAAAAATGGCAATTTTGGTCACATTGAGTCTTTAAAAAGAAGTTATTCAACATGAGGCACAATCCAAATGACATTTTGAATCTTTTTTTCTACAGTCCGAAAAATCAATTTTCTTCTTAAAAATGATGACCCGCGACCTGTCGATTTTTCTCAAGATGGTCAGAAATGGTAATTTTTTAATGTTTAATTTTTTGACTGTAAATGACTATTGCATGTGAATTATCACTTTTGGAACTAAAATACGTGTGTTTAGAAACATTTTAATGCCTGAAATTGGTGGAAATAGAAGCTTCTGTGTAGGAGAAAAAGTCTGTAAAAATGGCAATTTTGGTCACATTGAGGCTTTCAAAATTAGTTACTCAACATTAGGCACAATCCAAATGACATTTTGAATCTTTTTTTCTACAGTCCAAAAAATCAATTTTCTGATGAAAAACGATGACCCGTGACCTGTCGATTTTTCTCAAGATGGTCAGAAATGGTAATTTTGTAATGTTTATATTTTTGAAAGTAAATGATTATTGCATGTGAATTATCACTTTTGGAACTAAAATTAGTGTGTTTAGAGTCATTTTATTGCCTGAAATTGGTCGAAATAGAAGCTTCTGAGTAGGAGAAAAGTCTGTAAAAATGGCAATTTTGGTCACATTGAGGCTTTAAAAAGTAGTTATTCAACATGAGGCACAATCCAAATGACATTTTGAATCTTTTTTTCTACAGTCCAAAAAATTCAATTTTCTGATGAAAAACGATGACCCGCGACCTGTCGATTTTTCTCAAGATGGTCAGAAATGGTAATTTTGTAATGTTTAACTTTTTTGACTGTAAATGACTATTGTATGTGAATTATCACTTTTGGAACTAAAATTAGTATGTTTAGAGTCATTTTATTGCCTGAAATTGGTCGAAATAGAAGCTTCTGAGTAGGAGAAAAAGTCTGTAAAAATGGCAATTTTGGTCACATTGAGGCTTTAAAAAGTAGTTATTCAACATGAGGCACAATCCAAATTACATTTTGAATCTTTTTTCTACAGTCCAAAAAATCAATTTTCTGATGAAAAACGATGACCCGCGACCTGTCGATTTTTCTCAAGATGGTCAGAAATGGTAATTTTGTAATGTTTAACTTTTTTGACTGTAAATGACTATTGCATGTGAATTATCACTTTTAGAACTAAAATTAGTGTGTTTAGAGTCATTTTATTGCCTGAAATTGGTCGAAATAGAAGCTTCTGAGTAGGAGAAAAGTCTGTAAAAATGGCAATTTTGGTCACATTGAGGCTTTAAAAAGTAGTTATTCAACATGAGGCACAATCCAAATGACATTTTGAATCTTTTTTTCTACAGTCTGAAAAATCAATTTTCTTCTTAAAAATGATGACCCGCGACCTGTCGATTTTTCTCAAGATGGTCAGAAATGGTAATTTTGTAATGTTTAACTTTTTTGACTGTAAATGACTATTGTATGTGAATTATCACTTTTGGAACTAAAATAAGTCTGTTTAGAGTCATTTTAATGCCTGAAATTGGTCGAAATAGAAGCTTCTGAGTAGGAGAAAAAGTCTGTAAAAATGGCAATTTTGGTCACATTGAGGCTTTAAAAAGTAGTTATTCAACATGAGGCACAATCCAAATTACATTTTGAATCTTTTTTCTACAGTCCAAAAAATCAATTTTCTGATGAAAAACGATGACCCGCGACCTGTCGATTTTTCTCAAGATGGTCAGAAATGGTAATTTTGTAATGTTTAACTTTTTTGACTGTAAATGACTATTGCATGTGAATTATCACTTTTGGAACTAAAATTAGTGTGTTTAGAGTCATTTTATTGCCTGAAATTGGTTGAAATAGAAGCTTCTGAGTAGGAGAAAAGTCTGTAAAAATGGCAATTTTGGTCACATTGAGGCTTTAAAAAGTAGTTATTCAACATGAGGCACAATCCAAATGACATTTTGAATCTTTTTTTCTACAGTCCAAAAAATCAATTTTCTGATGAAAAACGATGACCCGCGACCTGTCGATTTTTCTCAAGATGGTCAGAAATGGTAATTTTTTAATGTTTAATTTTTTGACTGTAAATGACTATTGCATGTGAATTATCACTTTTGGAACTAAAATAAGTGTGTTTAGAGTCATTTTAATGCCTGAAATTGGTCGAAATAGAAGCTCCTGAGTAGGAGAAAATGTCTGTAAAAATGGCAATTTTGGTCACATTGAGTCTTTAAAAAGTAGTTATTCAACATGAGGCACAAACCAAATGACATTTTGAATCTTTTTTTCTACAGTCCGAAAAATCAATTTTCTTCTTAAAAATGATGACCCGCGACCTGTCGATTTTTCTCAAGATGGTCAGAAATGGTAATTTTTTAATGTTTAATTTTTTGACTGTAGATGACTATTGTATGTGAATTATCACTTTTGGAACTAAAATAAGTGTGTTTAGAGTCATTTTAATGCCTGAAATTGGTCGAAATAGAAGCTTCTGAGTAGGAGAAAAAGTCTGTAAAAATGGCAATTTTGGTCGCATTGAGGCTTTAAAAAGTAGTTATTCAACATGAGGCACAATCCAAATTACATTTTGAATCTTTTTTCTACAGTCCAAAAAATCAATTTTCTGATGAAAAACGATGACCCGCGACCTGTCGATTTTTCTCAAGATGGTTAGAAATGGTAATTTTGTAATGTTTAACTTTTTTGACTGTAAATGACTATTGCATGTGAATTATCACTTTTGGAACTAAAATTAGTGTGTTTAGAGTCATTTTATTGCCTGAAATTGATCGAAATAGAAGCTTCTGAGTAGGAGAAAAGTCTGTAAAAATGGCAATTTTGGTCACATTGAGTCTTTACAAAGAAGTTATTCAACATGAGGCACAATCCAAATGACATTTTGAATCTTTTTTTCTACAGTCCGAAAAATCAATTTTCTTCTTAAAAATGATGACCCGCGACCTGTCGATTTTTCTCAAGATGGTCAGAAATGGTAATATTTTAATGTTTAATTTTTTGACTGTAAATGACTATTGCATGTGAATTATCACTTTTGGAACTAAAATACGTGTGTTTAGAGTCATTTTAATGCCTGAAATTGGTGGAAATAGAAGCTTCTGTGTAGGAGAAAAAGTCTGTAAAAATGGCAATTTTGGTCACATTGAGGCTTTCAAAATTAGTTACTCAACATTAGGCACAATCCAAATGACATTTTGAATCTTTTTTTCTACAGTCCAAAAAATCAATTTTCTGATGAAAAACGATGACCCGTGACCTGTCGATTTTTCTCAAGATGGTCAGAAATGGTAATTTTGTAATGTTTATATTTTTGAAAGTAAATGATTATTGCATGTGAATTATCACTTTTGGAACTAAAATTAGTGTGTTTAGAGTCATTTTATTGCCTGAAATTGGTCGAAATAGAAGCTTCTGAGTAGGAGAAAAGTCTGTAAAAATGGCAATTTTGGTCACATTGAGGCTTTAAAAAGTAGTTATTCAACATGAGGCACAATCCAAATGACATTTTGAATCTTTTTTTCTACAGTCCAAAAAATTCAATTTTCTGATGAAAAACGATGACCCGCGACCTGTCGATTTTTCTCAAGATGGTCAGAAATGGTAATTTTGTAATGTTTAACTTTTTTGACTGTAAATGACTATTGTATGTGAATTATCACTTTTGGAACTAAAATTAGTGTGTTTAGAGTCATTTTATTGCCTGAAATTGGTCGAAATAGAAGCTTCTGAGTAGGAGAAAAAGTCTGTAAAAATGGCAATTTTGGTCACATTGAGGCTTTAAAAAGTAGTTATTCAACATGAGGCACAATCCAAATTACATTTTGAATCTTTTTTCTACAGTCCAAAAAATCAATTTTCTGATGAAAAACGATGACCCGCGACCTGTCGATTTTTCTCAAGATGGTCAGAAATGGTAATTTTGTAATGTTTAACTTTTTTGACTGTAAATGACTATTGCATGTGAATTATCACTTTTAGAACTAAAATTAGTGTGTTTAGAGTCATTTTATTGCCTGAAATTGGTCGAAATAGAAGCTTCTGAGTAGGAGAAAAGTCTGTAAAAATGGCAATTTTGGTCACATTGAGGCTTTAAAAAGTAGTTATTCAACATGAGGCACAATCCAAATGACATTTTGAATCTTTTTTTCTACAGTCTGAAAAATCAATTTTCTTCTTAAAAATGATGACCCGCGACCTGTCGATTTTTCTCAAGATGGTCAGAAATGGTAATTTTGTAATGTTTAACTTTTTTGACTGTAAATGACTATTGTATGTGAATTATCACTTTTGGAACTAAAATAAGTCTGTTTAGAGTCATTTTAATGCCTGAAATTGGTCGAAATAGAAGCTTCTGAGTAGGAGAAAAAGTCTGTAAAAATGGCAATTTTGGTCACATTGAGGCTTTAAAAAGTAGTTATTCAACATGAGGCACAATCCAAATTACATTTTGAATCTTTTTTCTACAGTCCAAAAAATCAATTTTCTGATGAAAAACGATGACCCGCGACCTGTCGATTTTTCTCAAGATGGTCAGAAATGGTAATTTTGTAATGTTTAACTTTTTTGACTGTAAATGACTATTGCATGTGAATTATCACTTTTGGAACTAAAATTAGTGTGTTTAGAGTCATTTTATTGCCTGAAATTGGTTGAAATAGAAGCTTCTGAGTAGGAGAAAAGTCTGTAAAAATGGCAATTTTGGTCACATTGAGGCTTTAAAAAGTAGTTATTCAACATGAGGCACAATCCAAATGACATTTTGAATCTTTTTTTCTACAGTCCAAAAAATCAATTTTCTGATGAAAAACGATGACCCGCGACCTGTCGATTTTTCTCAAGATGGTCAGAAATGGTAATTTTTTAATGTTTAATTTTTTGACTGTAAATGACTATTGCATGTGAATTATCACTTTTGGAACTAAAATAAGTGTGTTTAGAGTCATTTTAATGCCTGAAATTGGTCGAAATAGAAGCTCCTGAGTAGGAGAAAATGTCTGTAAAAATGGCAATTTTGGTCACATTGAGTCTTTAAAAAGTAGTTATTCAACATGAGGCACAAACCAAATGACATTTTGAATCTTTTTTTCTACAGTCCGAAAAATCAATTTTCTTCTTAAAAATGATGACCCGCGACCTGTCGATTTTTCTCAAGATGGTCAGAAATGGTAATTTTTTAATGTTTAATTTTTTGACTGTAGATGACTATTGTATGTGAATTATCACTTTTGGAACTAAAATAAGTGTGTTTAGAGTCATTTTAATGCCTGAAATTGGTCGAAATAGAAGCTTCTGAGTAGGAGAAAAAGTCTGTAAAAATGGCAATTTTGGTCGCATTGAGGCTTTAAAAAGTCGTTATTCAACATGAGGCACAATCCAAATTACATTTTGAATCTTTTTTCTACAGTCCAAAAAATCAATTTTCTGATGAAAAACGATGACCCGCGACCTGTCGATTTTTCTCAAGATGGTCAGAAATGGTAATTTTGTAATGTTTAACTTTTTTGACTGTAAATGACTATTGCATGTGAATTATCACTTTTGGAACTAAAATTAGTGTGTTTAGAGTCATTTTATTGCCTGAAATTGATCGAAATAGAAGCTTCTGAGTAGGAGAAAAGTCTGTAAAAATGGCAATTTTGGTCACATTGAGTCTTTACAAAGAAGTTATTCAACATGAGGCACAATCCAAATGACATTTTGAATCTTTTTTTCTACAGTCCGAAAAATCAATTTTCTTCTTAAAAATGATGACCCGCGACCTGTCGATTTTTCTCAAGATGGTCAGAAATGGTAATATTTTAATGCTTAATTTTTTGACTGTAAATGACTATTGCATGTGAATTATCACTTTTGGAACTAAAATACGTGTGTTTAGAGTCATTTTAATGCCTGAAATTGGTGGAAATAGAAGCTTCTGTGTAGGAGAAAAAGTCTGTAAAAATGGCAATTTTGGTCACATTGAGGCTTTCAAAATTAGTTACTCAACATTAGGCACAATCCAAATGACATTTTGAATCTTTTTTTCTACAGTCCAAAAAATCAATTTTCTGATGAAAAACGATGACCCGTGACCTGTCGATTTTTCTCAAGATGGTCAGAAATGGTAATTTTGTAATGTTTATATTTTTGAAAGTAAATGATTATTGCATGTGAATTATCACTTTTGGAACTAAAATTAGTGTGTTTAGAGTCATTTTATTGCCTGAAATTGGTCGAAATAGAAGCTTCTGAGTAGGAGAAAAGTCTGTAAAAATGGCAATTTTGGTCACATTGAGGCTTTAAAAAGTAGTTATTCAACATGAGGCACAATCCAAATGACATTTTGAATCTTTTTTTCTACAGTCCAAAAAATCAATTTTCTGATGAAAAACGATGACCCGCGACCTGTCGATTTTTCTCAAGATGGTCAGAAATGGTAATTTTGTAATGTTTAACTTTTTTGACTGTAAATGACTATTGTATGTGAATTATCACTTTTGGAACTAAAATTAGTGTGTTTAGAGTCATTTTATTGCCTGAAATTGGTCGAAATAGAAGCTTCTGAGTAGGAGAAAAAGTCTGTAAAAATGGCAATTTTGGTCACATTGAGGCTTTAAAAAGTAGTTATTCAACATGAGGCACAATCCAAATGACATTTTGAATCTTTTTTTCTACAGTCCAAAAAATCAATTTTCTGATGAAAAACGATGACCCGCGACCTGTCGATTTTTCTCAAGATGGTCAGAAATGGTAATTTTGTAATGTTTAACTTTTTTGACTGTAAATGACTATTGTATGTGAATTATCACTTTTGGAACTAAAATTAGTGTGTTTAGAGTCATTTTATTGCCTGAAATTGGTCGAAATAGAAGCTTCTGAGTAGGAGAAAAGTCTGTAAAAATGGCAATTTTGGTCACATTGAGGCTTTAAAAAGTAGTTATTCAACATGAGGCACAATCCAAATTACATTTTGAATCTTTTTTCTACAGTCCAAAAAATCAATTTTCTGATGAAAAGCGATGACCCGCGACCTGTCGATTTTTCTCAAGATGGTCAGAAATGGTAATTTTGTAATGTTTAACTTTTTTGACTGTAAATGACTATTGCATGTGAATTATCACTTTTAGAACTAAAATTAGTGTGTTTAGAGTCATTTTATTGCCTGAAATTGGTCGAAATAGAAGCTTCTGAGTAGGAGAAAAGTCTGTAAAAATGGCAATTTTGGTCACATTGAGGCTTTAAAAAGTAGTTATTCAACATGAGGCACAATCCAAATGACATTTTGAATCTTTTTTTCTACAGTCCAAAAAATCAATTTTCTGATGAAAAACGATGACCCGCGACCTTTCGATTTTTCTCAAGATGGTCAGAAATGGTAATTTTGTAATGTTTAACTTTTTTGACTGTAAATGACTATTGTATGTGAATTATCACTTTTGGAACTAAAATAAGTCTTTTTAGAGTCATTTTAATGCCTGAAATTGGTCGAAATAGAAGCTTCTGAGTAGGAGAAAAAGTCTGTAAAAATGGCAATTTTGGTCACATTGAGGCTTTAAAAAGTAGTTATTCAACATGAGGCACAATCCAAATTACATTTTGAATCTTTTTTCTACAGTCCAAAAAATCAATTTTCTGATGAAAAACGATGACCCGCGACCTGTCGATTTTTCTCAAGATGGTCAGAAATGGTGATTTTGTAATGTTTAACTTTTTTGACTGTAAATGACTATTGCATGTGAATTATCACTTTTGGAACTAAAATAAGTCTGTTTAGAGTCATTTTAATGCCTGAAATTGGTCGAAATAGAAGCTTCTGAGTAGGAGAAAAAGTCTGTAAAAATGGCAATTTTGGTCACATTGAGGCTTTAAAAAGTAGTTATTCAACATGAGGCACAATCCAAATTACATTTTGAATCTTTTTTCTACAGTCCAAAAAAATCAATTTTCTGATGAAAAACGATGACCCGCGACCTGTCGATTTTTCTCAAGATGGTCAGAAATGGTAATATTTTAATGTTTAATTTTTTGACTGTAAATGACTATTGCATGTGAATTATCACTTTTGGAACTAAAATACGTGTGTTTAGAGTCATTTTAATGCCTGAAATTGGTGGAAATAGAAGCTTCTGTGTAGGAGAAAAAGTCTGTAAAAATGGCAATTTTGGTCACATTGAGTCTTTAAAAAGAAGTTATTCAACATGAGGCACAATCCAAATGACATTTTGAATCTTTTTTTCTACAGTCCGAAAAATCAATTTTCTTCTTAAAAATGATGACCCGCGACCTGTCGATTTTTCTCAAGATGGTCAGAAATGGTAATATTTTAATGTTTAATTTTTTGACTGTAAATGACTATTGCATGTGAATTATCACTTTTGGAACTAAAATACGTGTGTTTAGAGTCATTTTAATGCCTGAAATTGGTGGAAATAGAAGCTTCTGTGTAGGAGAAAAAGTCTGTAAAAATGGCAATTTTGGTCACATTGAGGCTTTCAAAATTAGTTACTCAACATTAGGCACAATCCAAATGACATTTTGAATCTTTTTTTCTACAGTCCAAAAAATCAATTTTCTGATGAAAAACGATGACCCGTGACCTGTCGATTTTTCTCAAGATGGTCAGAAATGGTAATTTTGTAATGTTTATATTTTTGAAAGTAAATGATTATTGCATGTGAATTATCACTTTTGGAACTAAAATTAGTGTGTTTAGAGTCATTTTATTGCCTGAAATTGGTCGAAATAGAAGCTTCTGAGTAGGAGAAAAGTCTGTAAAAATGGCAATTTTGGTCACATTGAGGCTTTAAAAAGTAGTTATTCAACATGAGGCACAATCCAAATGACATTTTGAATCTTTTTTTCTACAGTCCAAAAAATCAATTTTCTGATGAAAAACGATGACCCGCGACCTGTCGATTTTTCTCAAGATGGTCAGAAATGGTAATTTTGTAATGTTTAACTTTTTTGACTGTAAATGACTATTGTATGTGAATTATCACTTTTGGAACTAAAATTAGTGTGTTTAGAGTCATTTTATTGCCTGAAATTGGTCGAAATAGAAGCTTCTGAGTAGGAGAAAAAGTCTGTAAAAATGGCAATTTTGGTCACATTGAGGCTTTAAAAAGTAGTTATTCAACATGAGGCACAATCCAAATTACATTTTGAATCTTTTTTCTACAGTCCAAAAAATCAATTTTCTGATGAAAAACGATGACCCGCGACCTGTCGATTTTTCTCAAGATGGTCAGAAATGGTAATATTTTAATGTTTAATTTTTTGACTGTAAATGACTATTGCATGTGAATTATCACTTTTGGAACTAAAATACGTGTGTTTAGAGTAATTTTAATGCCTGAAATTGGTCGAAATAGAAGCTTCTGAGTAGGAGAAAAGTCTGTAAAAATGGCAATTTTGGTCACATTGAGGCTTTAAAAAGTAGTTATTCAACATGAGGCACAATCCAAATGACATTTTGAATCTTTTTTTCTACAGTCCAAAAAATCAATTTTCTGATGAAAAACGATGACCCGCGACCTGTCGATTTTTCTCAAGATGGTCAGAAATGGTAATTTTGTAATGTTTAACTTTTTTGACTGTAAATGACTATTGTATGTGAATTATCACTTTTGGAACTAAAATAAGTCTGTTTAGAGTCATTTTAATGCCTGAAATTGGTCGAAATAGAAGCTTCTGAGTAGGAGAAAAAGTCTGTAAAAATGGCAATTTTGGTCACATTGAGGCTTTAAAAAGTAGTTATTCAACATGAGGCACAATCCAAATTACATTTTGAATCTTTTTTCTACAGTCCAAAAAAATCAATTTTCTGATGAAAAACGATGACCCGCGACCTGTCGATTTTTCTCAAGATGGTCAGAAATGGTAATATTTTAATGTTTAATTTTTTGACTGTAAATGACTATTGCATGTGAATTATCACTTTTGGAACTAAAATACGTGTGTTTAGAGTCATTTTAATGCCTGAAATTGGTGGAAATAGAAGCTTCTGTGTAGGAGAAAAAGTCTGTAAAAATGGCAATTTTGGTCACATTGAGTCTTTAAAAAGAAGTTATTCAACATGAGGCACAATCCAAATGACATTTTGAATCTTTTTTTCTACAGTCCGAAAAATCAATTTTCTTCTTAAAAATGATGACCCGCGACCTGTCGATTTTTCTCAAGATGGTCAGAAATGGTAATATTTTAATGTTTAATTTTTTGACTGTAAATGACTATTGCATGTGAATTATCACTTTTGGAACTAAAATACGTGTGTTTAGAGTCATTTTAATGCCTGAAATTGGTGGAAATAGAAGCTTCTGTGTAGGAGAAAAAGTCTGTAAAAATGGCAATTTTGGTCACATTGAGGCTTTCAAAATTAGTTACTCAACATTAGGCACAATCCAAATGACATTTTGAATCTTTTTTTCTACAGTCCAAAAAATCAATTTTCTGATGAAAAACGATGACCCGTGACCTGTCGATTTTTCTCAAGATGGTCAGAAATGGTAATTTTGTAATGTTTATATTTTTGAAAGTAAATGATTATTGCATGTGAATTATCACTTTTGGAACTAAAATTAGTGTGTTTAGAGTCATTTTATTGCCTGAAATTGGTCGAAATAGAAGCTTCTGAGTAGGAGAAAAGTCTGTAAAAATGGCAATTTTGGTCACATTGAGGCTTTAAAAAGTAGTTATTCAACATGAGGCACAATCCAAATGACATTTTGAATCTTTTTTTCTACAGTCCAAAAAATTCAATTTTCTGATGAAAAACGATGACCCGCGACCTGTCGATTTTTCTCAAGATGGTCAGAAATGGTAATTTTGTAATGTTTAACTTTTTTGACTGTAAATGACTATTGTATGTGAATTATCACTTTTGGAACTAAAATTAGTGTGTTTAGAGTCATTTTATTGCCTGAAATTGGTCGAAATAGAAGCTTCTGAGTAGGAGAAAAAGTCTGTAAAAATGGCAATTTTGGTCACATTGAGGCTTTAAAAAGTAGTTATTCAACATGAGGCACAATCCAAATTACATTTTGAATCTTTTTTCTACAGTCCAAAAAATCAATTTTCTGATGAAAAACGATGACCCGCGACCTGTCGATTTTTCTCAAGATGGTCAGAAATGGTAATTTTGTAATGTTTAACTTTTTTGACTGTAAATGACTATTGCATGTGAATTATCACTTTTAGAACTAAAATTAGTGTGTTTAGAGTCATTTTATTGCCTGAAATTGGTCGAAATAGAAGCTTCTGAGTAGGAGAAAAGTCTGTAAAAATGGCAATTTTGGTCACATTGAGGCTTTAAAAAGTAGTTATTCAACATGAGGCACAATCCAAATGACATTTTGAATCTTTTTTTCTACAGTCTGAAAAATCAATTTTCTTCTTAAAAATGATGACCCGCGACCTGTCGATTTTTCTCAAGATGGTCAGAAATGGTAATTTTGTAATGTTTAACTTTTTTGACTGTAAATGACTATTGTATGTGAATTATCACTTTTGGAACTAAAATAAGTCTGTTTAGAGTCATTTTAATGCCTGAAATTGGTCGAAATAGAAGCTTCTGAGTAGGAGAAAAAGTCTGTAAAAATGGCAATTTTGGTCACATTGAGGCTTTAAAAAGTAGTTATTCAACATGAGGCACAATCCAAATTACATTTTGAATCTTTTTTCTACAGTCCAAAAAATCAATTTTCTGATGAAAAACGATGACCCGCGACCTGTCGATTTTTCTCAAGATGGTCAGAAATGGTAATTTTGTAATGTTTAACTTTTTTGACTGTAAATGACTATTGCATGTGAATTATCACTTTTGGAACTAAAATTAGTGTGTTTAGAGTCATTTTATTGCCTGAAATTGGTTGAAATAGAAGCTTCTGAGTAGGAGAAAAGTCTGTAAAAATGGCAATTTTGGTCACATTGAGGCTTTAAAAAGTAGTTATTCAACATGAGGCACAATCCAAATGACATTTTGAATCTTTTTTTCTACAGTCCAAAAAATCAATTTTCTGATGAAAAACGATGACCCGCGACCTGTCGATTTTTCTCAAGATGGTCAGAAATGGTAATTTTTTAATGTTTAATTTTTTGACTGTAAATGACTATTGCATGTGAATTATCACTTTTGGAACTAAAATAAGTGTGTTTAGAGTCATTTTAATGCCTGAAATTGGTCGAAATAGAAGCTCCTGAGTAGGAGAAAATGTCTGTAAAAATGGCAATTTTGGTCACATTGAGTCTTTAAAAAGTAGTTATTCAACATGAGGCACAAACCAAATGACATTTTGAATCTTTTTTTCTACAGTCCGAAAAATCAATTTTCTTCTTAAAAATGATGACCCGCGACCTGTCGATTTTTCTCAAGATGGTCAGAAATGGTAATTTTTTAATGTTTAATTTTTTGACTGTAGATGACTATTGTATGTGAATTATCACTTTTGGAACTAAAATAAGTGTGTTTAGAGTCATTTTAATGCCTGAAATTGGTCGAAATAGAAGCTTCTGAGTAGGAGAAAAAGTCTGTAAAAATGGCAATTTTGGTCGCATTGAGGCTTTAAAAAGTAGTTATTCAACATGAGGCACAATCCAAATTACATTTTGAATCTTTTTTCTACAGTCCAAAAAATCAATTTTCTGATGAAAAACGATGACCCGCGACCTGTCGATTTTTCTCAAGATGGTCAGAAATGGTAATTTTGTAATGTTTAACTTTTTTGACTGTAAATGACTATTGCATGTGAATTATCACTTTTGGAACTAAAATTAGTGTGTTTAGAGTCATTTTATTGCCTGAAATTGATCGAAATAGAAGCTTCTGAGTAGGAGAAAAGTCTGTAAAAATGGCAATTTTGGTCACATTGAGTCTTTACAAAGAAGTTATTCAACATGAGGCACAATCCAAATGACATTTTGAATCTTTTTTTCTACAGTCCGAAAAATCAATTTTCTGATGAAAAACGATGACCCGTGACCTGTCGATTTTTCTCAAGATGGTCAGAAATGGTAATTTTGTAATGTTTATATTTTTGAAAGTAAATGATTATTGCATGTGAATTATCACTTTTGGAACTAAAATTAGTGTGTTTAGAGTCATTTTATTGCCTGAAATTGGTCGAAATAGAAGCTTCTGAGTAGGAGAAAAGTCTGTAAAAATGGCAATTTTGGTCACATTGAGGCCTTAAAAAGTAGTTATTCAACATGAGGCACAATCCAAATGACATTTTGAATCTTTTTTTCTACAGTCCAAAAAATCAATTTTCTGATGAAAAACGATGACCCGCGACCTGTCGATTTTTCTCAAGATGGTCAGAAATGGTAATTTTGTAATGTTTAACTTTTTTGACTGTAAATGACTATTGTATGTGAATTATCACTTTTGGAACTAAAATTAGTGTGTTTAGAGTCATTTTATTGCCTGAAATTGGTTGAAATAGAAGCTTCTGAGTAGGAGAAAAGTCTGTAAAAATGGCAATTTTGGTCACATTGAGGCTTTAAAAAGTAGTTATTCAACATGAGGCACAATCCAAATGACATTTTGAATCTTTTTTTCTACAGTCCAAAAAATCAATTTTCTGATGAAAAACGATGACCCGCGACCTGTCGATTTTTCTCAAGATGGTCAGAAATGGTAATTTTTTAATGTTTAATTTTTTGACTGTAGAAGACTATTGTATGTGAATTATCACTTTTGGAACTAAAATAAGTGTGTTTAGAGTCATTTTAATGCCTGAAATTGGTCGAAATAGAAGCTTCTGAGTAGGAGAAAAAGTCTGTAAAAATGGCAATTTTGGTCACATTGAGGCTTTAAAAAGTAGTTATTCAACATGAGGCACAATCCAAATTACATTTTGAATCTTTTTTCTACAGTCCAAAAAATCAATTTTCTGATGAAAAACGATGACCCGCGACCTGTCGATTTTTCTCAAGATGGTCAGAAATGGTAATTTTGTAATGTTTAACTTTTTTGACTGTAAATGACTATTGCATGTGAATTATCACTTTTGGAACTAAAATTAGTGTGTTTAGAGTCATTTTATTGCCTGAAATTGGTTGAAATAGAAGCTTCTGAGTAGGAGAAAAGTCTGTAAAAATGGCAATTTTGGTCACATTGAGGCTTTAAAAAGTAGTTATTCAACATGAGGCACAATCCAAATGACATTTTGAATCTTTTTTTCTACAGTCCAAAAAATCAATTTTCTGATGAAAAAGATGACCCGCGACCTGTCGATTTTTCTCAAGATGGTCAGAAATGGTAATTTTTTAATGTTTAATTTTTTGACTGTAGAAGACTATTGTATGTGAATTATCACTTTTGGAACTAAAATAAGTGTGTTTAGAGTCATTTTAATGCCTGAAATTGGTCGAAATAGAAGCTTCTGAGTAGGAGAAAAAGTCTGTAAAAATGGCAATTTTGGTCACATTGAGTCTTTAAAAAGTAGTTATTCAACATGAGGCACAAACCAAATGACATTTTGAATCTTTTTTTCTACAGTCCGAAAAATCAATTTTCTTCTTAAAAATGATGACCCGCGACCTGTCGATTTTTCTCAAGATGGTCAGAAATGGTAATTTTTTAATGTTTAATTTTTTGACTGTAAATGACTATTGCATGTGAATTATCACCTTTGGAACTAAAATACGTGTGTTTAGAGTCATTTTAATGCCTGAAATTGGTGGAAATAGAAGCTTCTGTGTAGGAGAAAAAGTCTGTAAAAATGGCAATTTTGGTCACATTGAGGCTTTCAAAATTAGTTACTCAACATTAGGCACAATCCAAATGACATTTTGAATCTTTTTTTCTACAGTCCAAAAAATCAATTTTCTGATGAAAAACGATGACCCGTGACCTGTCGATTTTTCTCAAGATGGTCAGAAATGGTAATTTTGTAATGTTTATATTTTTGAAAGTAAATGACTATTGCATGTGAATTATCACTTTTGGAACTAAAATTAGTGTGTTTAGAGTCATTTTATTGCCTGAAATTGGTCGAAATAGAAGCTCTGAGTAGGAGAAAAGTCTGTAAAAATGGCAATTTTGGTCACATTGAGGCTTTAAAAAGTAGTTATTCAACATGAGGCACAATCCAAATGACATTTTGAATCTTTTTTTCTACAGTCCAAAAAATCAATTTTCTGATGAAAAACGATGACCCGCGACCTGTCGATTTTTCTCAAGATGGTCAGAAATGGTAATTTTTTAATGTTTAATTTTTTGACTGTAAATGACTATTGCATGTGAATTATCACTTTTGGAACTAAAATAAGTGTGTTTAGAGTCATTTTAATGCCTGAAATTGGTCGAAATAGAAGCTCCTGAGTAGGAGAAAATGTCTGTAAAAATGGCAATTTTGGTCACATTGAGTCTTTAAAAAGTAGTTATTCAACATGAGGCACAAACCAAATGACATTTTGAATCTTTTTTTCTACAGTCCGAAAAATCAATTTTCTTCTTAAAAATGATGACCCGCGACCTGTCGATTTTTCTCAAGATGGTCAGAAATGGTAATTTTTTAATGTTTAATTTTTTGACTGTAGATGACTATTGTATGTGAATTATCACTTTTGGAACTAAAATAAGTGTGTTTAGAGTCATTTTAATGCCTGAAATTGGTCGAAATAGAAGCTTCTGAGTAGGAGAAAAAGTCTGTAAAAATGGCAATTTTGGTCGCATTGAGGCTTTAAAAAGTAGTTATTCAACATGAGGCACAATCCAAATTACATTTTGAATCTTTTTTCTACAGTCCAAAAAATCAATTTTCTGATGAAAAACGATGACCCGCGACCTGTCGATTTTTCTCAAGATGGTCAGAAATGGTAATTTTGTAATGTTTAACTTTTTTGACTGTAAATGACTATTGCATGTGAATTATCACTTTTGGAACTAAAATTAGTGTGTTTAGAGTCATTTTATTGCCTGAAATTGATCGAAATAGAAGCTTCTGAGTAGGAGAAAAGTCTGTAAAAATGGCAATTTTGGTCACATTGAGTCTTTACAAAGAAGTTATTCAACATGAGGCACAATCCAAATGACATTTTGAATCTTTTTTTCTACAGTCCGAAAAATCAATTTTCTTCTTAAAAATGATGACCCGCGACCTGTCGATTTTTCTCAAGATGGTCAGAAATGGTAATATTTTAATGTTTAATTTTTTGACTGTAAATGACTATTGCATGTGAATTATCACTTTTGGAACTAAAATACGTGTGTTTAGAGTCATTTTAATGCCTGAAATTGGTGTAAATAGAAGCTTCTGTGTAGGAGAAAAAGTCTGTAAAAATGGCAATTTTGGTCACATTGAGGCTTTCAAAATTAGTTACTCAACATTAGGCACAATCCAAATGACATTTTGAATCTTTTTTTCTACCGTCCAAAAAATCAATTTTCTGATGAAAAACGATGACCCGTGACCTGTCGATTTTTCTCAAGATGGTCAGAAATGGTAATTTTGTAATGTTTATATTTTTGAAAGTAAATGATTATTGCATGTGAATTATCACTTTTGGAACTAAAATTAGTGTGTTTAGAGTCATTTTATTGCCTGAAATTGGTCGAAATAGAAGCTTCTGAGTAGGAGAAAAGTCTGTAAAAATGGCAATTTTGGTCACATTGAGGCTTTAAAAAGTAGTTATTCAACATGAGGCACAATCCAAATGACATTTTGAATCTTTTTTTCTACAGTCCAAAAAATCAATTTTCTGATGAAAAACGATGACCCGCGACCTGTCGATTTTTCTCAAGATGGTCAGAAATGGTAATTTTGTAATGTTTAACTTTTTTGACTGTAAATGACTATTGTATGTGAATTATCACTTTTGGAACTAAAATTAGTGTGTTTAGAGTCATTTTATTGCCTGAAATTGGTCGAAATAGAAGCTTCTGAGTAGGAGAAAAAGTCTGTAAAAATGGCAATTTTGGTCACATTGAGGCTTTAAAAAGTAGTTATTCAACATGAGGCACAATCCAAATTACATTTTGAATCTTTTTTCTACAGTCCAAAAAATCAATTTTCTGATGAAAAGCGATGACCCGCGACCTGTCGATTTTTCTCAAGATGGTCAGAAATGGTAATTTTGTAATGTTTAACTTTTTTGACTGTAAATGACTATTGCATGTGAATTATCACTTTTAGAACTAAAATTAGTGTGTTTAGAGTCATTTTATTGCCTGAAATTGGTCGAAATAGAAGCTTCTGAGTAGGAGAAAAGTCTGTAAAAATGGCAATTTTGGTCACATTGAGGCTTTAAAAAGTAGTTATTCAACATGAGGCACAATCCAAATGACATTTTGAATCTTTTTTTCTACAGTCCAAAAAATCAATTTTCTGATGAAAAACGATGACCCGCGACCTTTCGATTTTTCTCAAGATGGTCAGAAATGGTAATTTTGTAATGTTTAACTTTTTTGACTGTAAATGACTATTGTATGTGAATTATCACTTTTGGAACTAAAATAAGTCTTTTTAGAGTCATTTTAATGCCTGAAATTGGTCGAAATAGAAGCTTCTGAGTAGGAGAAAAAGTCTGTAAAAATGGCAATTTTGGTCACATTGAGGCTTTAAAAAGTAGTTATTCAACATGAGGCACAATCCAAATTACATTTTGAATCTTTTTTCTACAGTCCAAAAAATCA
The DNA here is from genome assembly GCF_964204655.1 of Triturus cristatus. Lineage (NCBI taxonomy): Eukaryota > Metazoa > Chordata > Amphibia > Caudata > Salamandridae > Triturus > Triturus cristatus. Next base: position 929,181,865 of record NC_140587.1, read on the forward strand.
ATTTTCTGATGAAAAACGATGACCCGCGACCTGTCGATTTTTCTCAAGATGGTCAGAAATGGTGATTTTGTAATGTTTAACTTTTTTGACTGTAAATGACTATTGCATGTGAATTATCACTTTTGGAACTAAAATAAGTCTGTTTAGAGTCATTTTAATGCCTGAAATTGGTCGAAATAGAAGCTTCTGAGTAGGAGAAAAAGTCTGTAAAAATGGCAATTTTGGTCACATTGAGGCTTTAAAAAGTAGTTATTCAACATGAGGCACAATCCAAATTACATTTTGAATCTTTTTTCTACAGTCCAAAAAAATCAATTTTCTGATGAAAAACGATGACCCGCGACCTGTCGATTTTTCTCAAGATGGTCAGAAATGGTAATATTTTAATGTTTAATTTTTTGACTGTAAATGACTATTGCATGTGAATTATCACTTTTGGAACTAAAATACGTGTGTTTAGAGTCATTTTAATGCCTGAAATTGGTGGAAATAGAAGCTTCTGTGTAGGAGAAAAAGTCTGTAAAAATGGCAATTTTGGTCACATTGAGTCTTTAAAAAGAAGTTATTCAACATGAGGCACAATCCAAATGACATTTTGAATCTTTTTTTCTACAGTCCGAAAAATCAATTTTCTTCTTAAAAATGATGACCCGCGACCTGTCGATTTTTCTCAAGATGGTCAGAAATGGTAATATTTTAATGTTTAATTTTTTGACTGTAAATGACTATTGCATGTGAATTATCACTTTTGGAACTAAAATACGTGTGTTTAGAGTCATTTTAATGCCTGAAATTGGTGGAAATAGAAGCTTCTGTGTAGGAGAAAAAGTCTGTAAAAATGGCAATTTTGGTCACATTGAGGCTTTCAAAATTAGTTACTCAACATTAGGCACAATCCAAATGACATTTTGAATCTTTTTTTCTACAGTCCAAAAAATCAATTTTCTGATGAAAAACGATGACCCGTGACCTGTCGATTTTTCTCAAGATGGTCAGAAATGGTAATTTTGTAATGTTTATATTTTTGAAAGTAAATGATTATTGCATGTGAATTATCACTTTTGGAACTAAAATTAGTGTGTTTAGAGTCATTTTATTGCCTGAAATTGGTCGAAATAGAAGCTTCTGAGTAGGAGAAAAGTCTGTAAAAATGGCAATTTTGGTCACATTGAGGCTTTAAAAAGTAGTTATTCAACATGAGGCACAATCCAAATGACATTTTGAATCTTTTTTTCTACAGTCCAAAAAATCAATTTTCTGATGAAAAACGATGACCCGCGACCTGTCGATTTTTCTCAAGATGGTCAGAAATGGTAATTTTGTAATGTTTAACTTTTTTGACTGTAAATGACTATTGTATGTGAATTATCACTTTTGGAACTAAAATTAGTGTGTTTAGAGTCATTTTATTGCCTGAAATTGGTCGAAATAGAAGCTTCTGAGTAGGAGAAAAAGTCTGTAAAAATGGCAATTTTGGTCACATTGAGGCTTTAAAAAGTAGTTATTCAACATGAGGCACAATCCAAATTACATTTTGAATCTTTTTTCTACAGTCCAAAAAATCAATTTTCTGATGAAAAACGATGACCCGCGACCTGTCGATTTTTCTCAAGATGGTCAGAAATGGTAATATTTTAATGTTTAATTTTTTGACTGTAAATGACTATTGCATGTGAATTATCACTTTTGGAACTAAAATACGTGTGTTTAGAGTAATTTTAATGCCTGAAATTGGTCGAAATAGAAGCTTCTGAGTAGGAGAAAAGTCTGTAAAAATGGCAATTTTGGTCACATTGAGGCTTTAAAAAGTAGTTATTCAACATGAGGCACAATCCAAATGACATTTTGAATCTTTTTTTCTACAGTCCAAAAAATCAATTTTCTGATGAAAAACGATGACCCGCGACCTGTCGATTTTTCTCAAGATGGTCAGAAATGGTAATTTTGTAATGTTTAACTTTTTTGACTGTAAATGACTATTGTATGTGAATTATCACTTTTGGAACTAAAATAAGTCTGTTTAGAGTCATTTTAATGCCTGAAATTGGTCGAAATAGAAGCTTCTGAGTAGGAGAAAAAGTCTGTAAAAATGGCAATTTTGGTCACATTGAGGCTTTAAAAAGTAGTTATTCAACATGAGGCACAATCCAAATTACATTTTGAATCTTTTTTCTACAGTCCAAAAAAATCAATTTTCTGATGAAAAACGATGACCCGCGACCTGTCGATTTTTCTCAAGATGGTCAGAAATGGTAATATTTTAATGTTTAATTTTTTGACTGTAAATGACTATTGCATGTGAATTATCACTTTTGGAACTAAAATACGTGTGTTTAGAGTCATTTTAATGCCTGAAATTGGTGGAAATAGAAGCTTCTGTGTAGGAGAAAAAGTCTGTAAAAATGGCAATTTTGGTCACATTGAGTCTTTAAAAAGAAGTTATTCAACATGAGGCACAATCCAAATGACATTTTGAATCTTTTTTTCTACAGTCCGAAAAATCAATTTTCTTCTTAAAAATGATGACCCGCGACCTGTCGATTTTTCTCAAGATGGTCAGAAATGGTAATATTTTAATGTTTAATTTTTTGACTGTAAATGACTATTGCATGTGAATTATCACTTTTGGAACTAAAATACGTGTGTTTAGAGTCATTTTAATGCCTGAAATTGGTGGAAATAGAAGCTTCTGTGTAGGAGAAAAAGTCTGTAAAAATGGCAATTTTGGTCACATTGAGGCTTTCAAAATTAGTTACTCAACATTAGGCACAATCCAAATGACATTTTGAATCTTTTTTTCTACAGTCCAAAAAATCAATTTTCTGATGAAAAACGATGACCCGTGACCTGTCGATTTTTCTCAAGATGGTCAGAAATGGTAATTTTGTAATGTTTATATTTTTGAAAGTAAATGATTATTGCATGTGAATTATCACTTTTGGAACTAAAATTAGTGTGTTTAGAGTCATTTTATTGCCTGAAATTGGTCGAAATAGAAGCTTCTGAGTAGGAGAAAAGTCTGTAAAAATGGCAATTTTGGTCACATTGAGGCTTTAAAAAGTAGTTATTCAACATGAGGCACAATCCAAATGACATTTTGAATCTTTTTTTCTACAGTCCAAAAAATTCAATTTTCTGATGAAAAACGATGACCCGCGACCTGTCGATTTTTCTCAAGATGGTCAGAAATGGTAATTTTGTAATGTTTAACTTTTTTGACTGTAAATGACTATTGTATGTGAATTATCACTTTTGGAACTAAAATTAGTGTGTTTAGAGTCATTTTATTGCCTGAAATTGGTCGAAATAGAAGCTTCTGAGTAGGAGAAAAAGTCTGTAAAAATGGCAATTTTGGTCACATTGAGGCTTTAAAAAGTAGTTATTCAACATGAGGCACAATCCAAATTACATTTTGAATCTTTTTTCTACAGTCCAAAAAATCAATTTTCTGATGAAAAACGATGACCCGCGACCTGTCGATTTTTCTCAAGATGGTCAGAAATGGTAATTTTGTAATGTTTAACTTTTTTGACTGTAAATGACTATTGCATGTGAATTATCACTTTTAGAACTAAAATTAGTGTGTTTAGAGTCATTTTATTGCCTGAAATTGGTCGAAATAGAAGCTTCTGAGTAGGAGAAAAGTCTGTAAAAATGGCAATTTTGGTCACATTGAGGCTTTAAAAAGTAGTTATTCAACATGAGGCACAATCCAAATGACATTTTGAATCTTTTTTTCTACAGTCTGAAAAATCAATTTTCTTCTTAAAAATGATGACCCGCGACCTGTCGATTTTTCTCAAGATGGTCAGAAATGGTAATTTTGTAATGTTTAACTTTTTTGACTGTAAATGACTATTGTATGTGAATTATCACTTTTGGAACTAAAATAAGTCTGTTTAGAGTCATTTTAATGCCTGAAATTGGTCGAAATAGAAGCTTCTGAGTAGGAGAAAAAGTCTGTAAAAATGGCAATTTTGGTCACATTGAGGCTTTAAAAAGTAGTTATTCAACATGAGGCACAATCCAAATTACATTTTGAATCTTTTTTCTACAGTCCAAAAAATCAATTTTCTGATGAAAAACGATGACCCGCGACCTGTCGATTTTTCTCAAGATGGTCAGAAATGGTAATTTTGTAATGTTTAACTTTTTTGACTGTAAATGACTATTGCATGTGAATTATCACTTTTGGAACTAAAATTAGTGTGTTTAGAGTCATTTTATTGCCTGAAATTGGTCGAAATAGAAGCTTCTGAGTAGGAGAAAAGTCTGTAAAAATGGCAATTTTGGTCACATTGAGGCTTTAAAAAGTAGTTATTCAACATGAGGCACAATCCAAATGACATTTTGAATCTTTTTTTCTACAGTCCAAAAAATCAATTTTCTGATGAAAAACGATGACCCGCGACCTGTCGATTTTTCTCAAGATGGTCAGAAATGGTAATTTTTTAATGTTTAATTTTTTGACTGTAAATGACTATTGCATGTGAATTATCACTTTTGGAACTAAAATAAGTGTGTTTAGAGTCATTTTAATGCCTGAAATTGGTCGAAATAGAAGCTCCTGAGTAGGAGAAAATGTCTGTAAAAATGGCAATTTTGGTCACATTGAGTCTTTAAAAAGTAGTTATTCAACATGAGGCACAAACCAAATGACATTTTGAATCTTTTTTTCTACAGTCCGAAAAATCAATTTTCTTCTTAAAAATGATGACCCGCGACCTGTCGATTTTTCTCAAGATGGTCAGAAATGGTAATTTTTTAATGTTTAATTTTTTGACTGTAGATGACTATTGTATGTGAATTATCACTTTTGGAACTAAAATAAGTGTGTTTAGAGTCATTTTAATGCCTGAAATTGGTCGAAATAGAAGCTTCTGAGTAGGAGAAAAAGTCTGTAAAAATGGCAATTTTGGTCGCATTGAGGCTTTAAAAAGTAGTTATTCAACATGAGGCACAATCCAAATTACATTTTGAATCTTTTTTCTACAGTCCAAAAAATCAATTTTCTGATGAAAAACGATGACCCGCGACCTGTCGATTTTTCTCAAGATGGTCAGAAATGGTAATTTTGTAATGTTTAACTTTTTTGACTGTAAATGACTATTGCATGTGAATTATCACTTTTGGAACTAAAATTAGTGTGTTTAGAGTCATTTTATTGCCTGAAATTGATCGAAATAGAAGCTTCTGAGTAGGAGAAAAGTCTGTAAAAATGGCAATTTTGGTCACATTGAGTCTTTACAAAGAAGTTATTCAACATGAGGCACAATCCAAATGACATTTTGAATCTTTTTTTCTACAGTCCGAAAAATCAATTTTCTTCTTAAAAATGATGACCCGCGACCTGTCGATTTTTCTCAAGATGGTCAGAAATGGTAATATTTTAATGTTTAATTTTTTGACTGTAAATGACTATTGCATGTGAATTATCACTTTTGGAACTAAAATACGTGTGTTTAGAGTCATTTTAATGCCTGAAATTGGTGTAAATAGAAGCTTCTGTGTAGGAGAAAAAGTCTGTAAAAATGGCAATTTTGGTCACATTGAGGCTTTCAAAATTAGTTACTCAACATTAGGCACAATCCAAATGACATTTTGAATCTTTTTTTCTACCGTCCAAAAAATCAATTTTCTGATGAAAAACGATGACCCGTGACCTGTCGATTTTTCTCAAGATGGTCAGAAATGGTAATTTTGTAATGTTTATATTTTTGAAAGTAAATGATTATTGCATGTGAATTATCACTTTTGGAACTAAAATTAGTGTGTTTAGAGTCATTTTATTGCCTGAAATTGGTCGAAATAGAAGCTTCTGAGTAGGAGAAAAGTCTGTAAAAATGGCAATTTTGGTCACATTGAGGCTTTAAAAAGTAGTTATTCAACATGAGGCACAATCCAAATGACATTTTGAATCTTTTTTTCTACAGTCCAAAAAATCAATTTTCTGATGAAAAACGATGACCCGCGACCTGTCGATTTTTCTCAAGATGGTCAGAAATGGTAATTTTGTAATGTTTAACTTTTTTGACTGTAAATGACTATTGTATGTGAATTATCACTTTTGGAACTAAAATTAGTGTGTTTAGAGTCATTTTATTGCCTGAAATTGGTCGAAATAGAAGCTTCTGAGTAGGAGAAAAAGTCTGTAAAAATGGCAATTTTGGTCACATTGAGGCTTTAAAAAGTAGTTATTCAACATGAGGCACAATCCAAATTACATTTTGAATCTTTTTTCTACAGTCCAAAAAATCAATTTTCTGATGAAAAGCGATGACCCGCGACCTGTCGATTTTTCTCAAGATGGTCAGAAATGGTAATTTTGTAATGTTTAACTTTTTTGACTGTAAATGACTATTGCATGTGAATTATCACTTTTAGAACTAAAATTAGTGTGTTTAGAGTCATTTTATTGCCTGAAATTGGTCGAAATAGAAGCTTCTGAGTAGGAGAAAAGTCTGTAAAAATGGCAATTTTGGTCACATTGAGGCTTTAAAAAGTAGTTATTCAACATGAGGCACAATCCAAATGACATTTTGAATCTTTTTTTCTACAGTCCAAAAAATCAATTTTCTGATGAAAAACGATGACCCGCGACCTTTCGATTTTTCTCAAGATGGTCAGAAATGGTAATTTTGTAATGTTTAACTTTTTTGACTGTAAATGACTATTGTATGTGAATTATCACTTTTGGAACTAAAATAAGTCTTTTTAGAGTCATTTTAATGCCTGAAATTGGTCGAAATAGAAGCTTCTGAGTAGGAGAAAAAGTCTGTAAAAATGGCAATTTTGGTCACATTGAGGCTTTAAAAAGTAGTTATTCAACATGAGGCACAATCCAAATTACATTTTGAATCTTTTTTCTACAGTCCAAAAAATCAATTTTCTGATGAAAAACGATGACCCGCGACCTGTCGATTTTTCTCAAGATGGTCAGAAATGGTGATTTTGTAATGTTTAACTTTTTTGACTGTAAATGACTATTGCATGTGAATTATCACTTTTGGAACTAAAATAAGTCTGTTTAGAGTCATTTTAATGCCTGAAATTGGTCGAAATAGAAGCTTCTGAGTAGGAGAAAAAGTCTGTAAAAATGGCAATTTTGGTCACATTGAGGCTTTAAAAAGTAGTTATTCAACATGAGGCACAATCCAAATTACATTTTGAATCTTTTTTCTACAGTCCAAAAAAATCAATTTTCTGATGAAAAACGATGACCCGCGACCTGTCGATTTTTCTCAAGATGGTCAGAAATGGTAATATTTTAATGTTTAATTTTTTGACTGTAAATGACTATTGCATGTGAATTATCACTTTTGGAACTAAAATACGTGTGTTTAGAGTCATTTTAATGCCTGAAATTGGTGGAAATAGAAGCTTCTGTGTAGGAGAAAAAGTCTGTAAAAATGGCAATTTTGGTCACATTGAGTCTTTAAAAAGAAGTTATTCAACATGAGGCACAATCCAAATGACATTTTGAATCTTTTTTTCTACAGTCCGAAAAATCAATTTTCTTCTTAAAAATGATGACCCGCGACCTGTCGATTTTTCTCAAGATGGTCAGAAATGGTAATATTTTAATGTTTAATTTTTTGACTGTAAATGACTATTGCATGTGAATTATCACTTTTGGAACTAAAATACGTGTGTTTAGAGTCATTTTAATGCCTGAAATTGGTGGAAATAGAAGCTTCTGTGTAGGAGAAAAAGTCTGTAAAAATGGCAATTTTGGTCACATTGAGGCTTTCAAAATTAGTTACTCAACATTAGGCACAATCCAAATGACATTTTGAATCTTTTTTTCTACAGTCCAAAAAATCAATTTTCTGATGAAAAACGATGACCCGTGACCTGTCGATTTTTCTCAAGATGGTCAGAAATGGTAATTTTGTAATGTTTATATTTTTGAAAGTAAATGATTATTGCATGTGAATTATCACTTTTGGAACTAAAATTAGTGTGTTTAGAGTCATTTTATTGCCTGAAATTGGTCGAAATAGAAGCTTCTGAGTAGGAGAAAAGTCTGTAAAAATGGCAATTTTGGTCACATTGAGGCTTTAAAAAGTAGTTATTCAACATGAGGCACAATCCAAATGACATTTTGAATCTTTTTTTCTACAGTCCAAAAAATCAATTTTCTGATGAAAAACGATGACCCGCGACCTGTCGATTTTTCTCAAGATGGTCAGAAATGGTAATTTTGTAATGTTTAACTTTTTTGACTGTAAATGACTATTGTATGTGAATTATCACTTTTGGAACTAAAATTAGTGTGTTTAGAGTCATTTTATTGCCTGAAATTGGTCGAAATAGAAGCTTCTGAGTAGGAGAAAAAGTCTGTAAAAATGGCAATTTTGGTCACATTGAGGCTTTAAAAAGTAGTTATTCAACATGAGGCACAATCCAAATTACATTTTGAATCTTTTTTCTACAGTCCAAAAAATCAATTTTCTGATGAAAAACGATGACCCGCGACCTGTCGATTTTTCTCAAGATGGTCAGAAATGGTAATATTTTAATGTTTAATTTTTTGACTGTAAATGACTATTGCATGTGAATTATCACTTTTGGAACTAAAATACGTGTGTTTAGAGTAATTTTAATGCCTGAAATTGGTCGAAATAGAAGCTTCTGAGTAGGAGAAAAGTCTGTAAAAATGGCAATTTTGGTCACATTGAGGCTTTAAAAAGTAGTTATTCAACATGAGGCACAATCCAAATGACATTTTGAATCTTTTTTTCTACAGTCCAAAAAATCAATTTTCTGATGAAAAACGATGACCCGCGACCTGTCGATTTTTCTCAAGATGGTCAGAAATGGTAATTTTGTAATGTTTAACTTTTTTGACTGTAAATGACTATTGTATGTGAATTATCACTTTTGGAACTAAAATAAGTCTGTTTAGAGTCATTTTAATGCCTGAAATTGGTCGAAATAGAAGCTTCTGAGTAGGAGAAAAAGTCTGTAAAAATGGCAATTTTGGTCACATTGAGGCTTTAAAAAGTAGTTATTCAACATGAGGCACAATCCAAATTACATTTTGAATCTTTTTTCTACAGTCCAAAAAAATCAATTTTCTGATGAAAAACGATGACCCGCGACCTGTCGATTTTTCTCAAGATGGTCAGAAATGGTAATATTTTAATGTTTAATTTTTTGACTGTAAATGACTATTGCATGTGAATTATCACTTTTGGAACTAAAATACGTGTGTTTAGAGTCATTTTAATGCCTGAAATTGGTGGAAATAGAAGCTTCTGTGTAGGAGAAAAAGTCTGTAAAAATGGCAATTTTGGTCACATTGAGTCTTTAAAAAGAAGTTATTCAACATGAGGCACAATCCAAATGACATTTTGAATCTTTTTTTCTACAGTCCGAAAAATCAATTTTCTTCTTAAAAATGATGACCCGCGACCTGTCGATTTTTCTCAAGATGGTCAGAAATGGTAATATTTTAATGTTTAATTTTTTGACTGTAAATGACTATTGCATGTGAATTATCACTTTTGGAACTAAAATACGTGTGTTTAGAGTCATTTTAATGCCTGAAATTGGTGGAAATAGAAGCTTCTGTGTAGGAGAAAAAGTCTGTAAAAATGGCAATTTTGGTCACATTGAGGCTTTCAAAATTAGTTACTCAACATTAGGCACAATCCAAATGACATTTTGAATCTTTTTTTCTACAGTCCAAAAAATCAATTTTCTGATGAAAAACGATGACCCGTGACCTGTCGATTTTTCTCAAGATGGTCAGAAATGGTAATTTTGTAATGTTTATATTTTTGAAAGTAAATGATTATTGCATGTGAATTATCACTTTTGGAACTAAAATTAGTGTGTTTAGAGTCATTTTATTGCCTGAAATTGGTCGAAATAGAAGCTTCTGAGTAGGAGAAAAGTCTGTAAAAATGGCAATTTTGGTCACATTGAGGCTTTAAAAAGTAGTTATTCAACATGAGGCACAATCCAAATGACATTTTGAATCTTTTTTTCTACAGTCCAAAAAATTCAATTTTCTGATGAAAAACGATGACCCGCGACCTGTCGATTTTTCTCAAGATGGTCAGAAATGGTAATTTTGTAATGTTTAACTTTTTTGACTGTAAATGACTATTGTATGTGAATTATCACTTTTGGAACTAAAATTAGTGTGTTTAGAGTCATTTTATTGCCTGAAATTGGTCGAAATAGAAGCTTCTGAGTAGGAGAAAAAGTCTGTAAAAATGGCAATTTTGGTCACATTGAGGCTTTAAAAAGTAGTTATTCAACATGAGGCACAATCCAAATTACATTTTGAATCTTTTTTCTACAGTCCAAAAAATCAATTTTCTGATGAAAAACGATGACCCGCGACCTGTCGATTTTTCTCAAGATGGTCAGAAATGGTAATTTTGTAATGTTTAACTTTTTTGACTGTAAATGACTATTGCATGTGAATTATCACTTTTAGAACTAAAATTAGTGTGTTTAGAGTCATTTTATTGCCTGAAATTGGTCGAAATAGAAGCTTCTGAGTAGGAGAAAAGTCTGTAAAAATGGCAATTTTGGTCACATTGAGGCTTTAAAAAGTAGTTATTCAACATGAGGCACAATCCAAATGACATTTTGAATCTTTTTTTCTACAGTCTGAAAAATCAATTTTCTTCTTAAAAATGATGACCCGCGACCTGTCGATTTTTCTCAAGATGGTCAGAAATGGTAATTTTGTAATGTTTAACTTTTTTGACTGTAAATGACTATTGTATGTGAATTATCACTTTTGGAACTAAAATAAGTCTGTTTAGAGTCATTTTAATGCCTGAAATTGGTCGAAATAGAAGCTTCTGAGTAGGAGAAAAAGTCTGTAAAAATGGCAATTTTGGTCACATTGAGGCTTTAAAAAGTAGTTATTCAACATGAGGCACAATCCAAATTACATTTTGAATCTTTTTTCTACAGTCCAAAAAATCAATTTTCTGATGAAAAACGATGACCCGCGACCTGTCGATTTTTCTCAAGATGGTCAGAAATGGTAATTTTGTAATGTTTAACTTTTTTGACTGTAAATGACTATTGCATGTGAATTATCACTTTTGGAACTAAAATTAGTGTGTTTAGAGTCATTTTATTGCCTGAAATTGGTCGAAATAGAAGCTTCTGAGTAGGAGAAAAGTCTGTAAAAATGGCAATTTTGGTCACATTGAGGCTTTAAAAAGTAGTTATTCAACATGAGGCACAATCCAAATGACATTTTGAATCTTTTTTTCTACAGTCCAAAAAATCAATTTTCTGATGAAAAACGATGACCCGCGACCTGTCGATTTTTCTCAAGATGGTCAGAAATGGTAATTTTTTAATGTTTAATTTTTTGACTGTAAATGACTATTGCATGTGAATTATCACTTTTGGAACTAAAATAAGTGTGTTTAGAGTCATTTTAATGCCTGAAATTGGTCGAAATAGAAGCTCCTGAGTAGGAGAAAATGTCTGTAAAAATGGCAATTTTGGTCACATTGAGTCTTTAAAAAGTAGTTATTCAACATGAGGCACAAACCAAATGACATTTTGAATCTTTTTTTCTACAGTCCGAAAAATCAATTTTCTTCTTAAAAATGATGACCCGCGACCTGTCGATTTTTCTCAAGATGGTCAGAAATGGTAATTTTTTAATGTTTAATTTTTTGACTGTAGATGACTATTGTATGTGAATTATCACTTTTGGAACTAAAATAAGTGTGTTTAGAGTCATTTTAATGCCTGAAATTGGTCGAAATAGAAGCTTCTGAGTAGGAGAAAAAGTCTGTAAAAATGGCAATTTTGGTCGCATTGAGGCTTTAAAAAGTAGTTATTCAACATGAGGCACAATCCAAATTACATTTTGAATCTTTTTTCTACAGTCCAAAAAATCAATTTTCTGATGAAAAACGATGACCCGCGACCTGTCGATTTTTCTCAAGATGGTCAGAAATGGTAATTTTGTAATGTTTAACTTTTTTGACTGTAAATGACTATTGCATGTGAATTATCACTTTTGGAACTAAAATTAGTGTGTTTAGAGTCATTTTATTGCCTGAAATTGATCGAAATAGAAGCTTCTGAGTAGGAGAAAAGTCTGTAAAAATGGCAATTTTGGTCACATTGAGTCTTTACAAAGAAGTTATTCAACATGAGGCACAATCCAAATGACATTTTGAATCTTTTTTTCTACAGTCCGAAAAATCAATTTTCTTCTTAAAAATGATGACCCGCGACCTGTCGATTTTTCTCAAGATGGTCAGAAATGGTAATATTTTAATGTTTAATTTTTTGACTGTAAATGACTATTGCATGTGAATTATCACTTTTGGAACTAAAATACGTGTGTTTAGAGTCATTTTAATGCCTGAAATTGGTGTAAATAGAAGCTTCTGTGTAGGAGAAAAAGTCTGTAAAAATGGCAATTTTGGTCACATTGAGGCTTTCAAAATTAGTTACTCAACATTAGGCACAATCCAAATGACATTTTGAATCTTTTTTTCTACCGTCCAAAAAATCAATTTTCTGATGAAAAACGATGACCCGTGACCTGTCGATTTTTCTCAAGATGGTCAGAAATGGTAATTTTGTAATGTTTATATTTTTGAAAGTAAATGATTATTGCATGTGAATTATCACTTTTGGAACTAAAATTAGTGTGTTTAGAGTCATTTTATTGCCTGAAATTGGTCGAAATAGAAGCTTCTGAGTAGGAGAAAAGTCTGTAAAAATGGCAATTTTGGTCACATTGAGGCTTTAAAAAGTAGTTATTCAACATGAGGCACAATCCAAATGACATTTTGAATCTTTTTTTCTACAGTCCAAAAAATCAATTTTCTGATGAAAAACGATGACCCGCGACCTGTCGATTTTTCTCAAGATGGTCAGAAATGGTAATTTTGTAATGTTTAACTTTTTTGACTGTAAATGACTATTGTATGTGAATTATCACTTTTGGAACTAAAATTAGTGTGTTTAGAGTCATTTTATTGCCTGAAATTGGTCGAAATAGAAGCTTCTGAGTAGGAGAAAAAGTCTGTAAAAATGGCAATTTTGGTCACATTGAGGCTTTAAAAAGTAGTTATTCAACATGAGGCACAATCCAAATTACATTTTGAATCTTTTTTCTACAGTCCAAAAAATCAATTTTCTGATGAAAAGCGATGACCCGCGACCTGTCGATTTTTCTCAAGATGGTCAGAAATGGTAATTTTGTAATGTTTAACTTTTTTGACTGTAAATGACTATTGCATGTGAATTATCACTTTTAGAACTAAAATTAGTGTGTTTAGAGTCATTTTATTGCCTGAAATTGGTCGAAATAGAAGCTTCTGAGTAGGAGAAAAGTCTGTAAAAATGGCAATTTTGGTCACATTGAGGCTTTAAAAAGTAGTTATTCAACATGAGGCACAATCCAAATGACATTTTGAATCTTTTTTTCTACAGTCCAAAAAATCAATTTTCTGATGAAAAACGATGACCCGCGACCTTTCGATTTTTCTCAAGATGGTCAGAAATGGTAATTTTGTAATGTTTAACTTTTTTGACTGTAAATGACTATTGTATGTGAATTATCACTTTTGGAACTAAAATAAGTCTTTTTAGAGTCATTTTAATGCCTGAAATTGGTCGAAATAGAAGCTTCTGAGTAGGAGAAAAAGTCTGTAAAAATGGCAATTTTGGTCACATTGAGGCTTTAAAAAGTAGTTATTCAACATGAGGCACAATCCAAATTACATTTTGAATCTTTTTTCTACAGTCCAAAAAATCAATTTTCTGATGAAAAACGATGACCCGCGACCTGTCGATTTTTCTCAAGATGGTCAGAAATGGTGATTTTGTAATGTTTAACTTTTTTGACTGTAAATGACTATTGCATGTGAATTATCACTTTTGGAACTAAAATAAGTCTGTTTAGAGTCATTTTAATGCCTGAAATTGGTCGAAATAGAAGCTTCTGAGTAGGAGAAAAAGTCTGTAAAAATGGCAATTTTGGTCACATTGAGGCTTTAAAAAGTAGTTATTCAACATGAGGCACAATCCAAATTACATTTTGAATCTTTTTTCTACAGTCCAAAAAAATCAATTTTCTGATGAAAAACGATGACCCGCGACCTGTCGATTTTTCTCAAGATGGTCAGAAATGGTAATATTTTAATGTTTAATTTTTTGACTGTAAATGACTATTGCATGTGAATTATCACTTTTGGAACTAAAATACGTGTGTTTAGAGTCATTTTAATGCCTGAAATTGGTGGAAATAGAAGCTTCTGTGTAGGAGAAAAAGTCTGTAAAAATGGCAATTTTGGTCACATTGAGTCTTTAAAAAGAAGTTATTCAACATGAGGCACAATCCAAATGACATTTTGAATCTTTTTTTCTACAGTCCGAAAAATCAATTTTCTTCTTAAAAATGATGACCCGCGACCTGTCGATTTTTCTCAAGATGGTCAGAAATGGTAATATTTTAATGTTTAATTTTTTGACTGTAAATGACTATTGCATGTGAATTATCACTTTTGGAACTAAAATACGTGTGTTTAGAGTCATTTTAATGCCTGAAATTGGTGGAAATAGAAGCTTCTGTGTAGGAGAAAAAGTCTGTAAAAATGGCAATTTTGGTCACATTGAGGCTTTCAAAATTAGTTACTCAACATTAGGCACAATCCAAATGACATTTTGAATCTTTTTTTCTACAGTCCAAAAAATCAATTTTCTGATGAAAAACGATGACCCGTGACCTGTCGATTTTTCTCAAGATGGTCAGAAATGGTAATTTTGTAATGTTTATATTTTTGAAAGTAAATGATTATTGCATGTGAATTATCACTTTTGGAACTAAAATTAGTGTGTTTAGAGTCATTTTATTGCCTGAAATTGGTCGAAATAGAAGCTTCTGAGTAGGAGAAAAGTCTGTAAAAATGGCAATTTTGGTCACATTGAGGCTTTAAAAAGTAGTTATTCAACATGAGGCACAATCCAAATGACATTTTGAATCTTTTTTTCTACAGTCCAAAAAATCAATTTTCTGATGAAAAACGATGACCCGCGACCTGTCGATTTTTCTCAAGATGGTCAGAAATGGTAATTTTGTAATGTTTAACTTTTTTGACTGTAAATGACTATTGTATGTGAATTATCACTTTTGGAACTAAAATTAGTGTGTTTAGAGTCATTTTATTGCCTGAAATTGGTCGAAATAGAAGCTTCTGAGTAGGAGAAAAAGTCTGTAAAAATGGCAATTTTGGTCACATTGAGGCTTTAAAAAGTAGTTATTCAACATGAGGCACAATCCAAATTACATTTTGAATCTTTTTTCTACAGTCCAAAAAATCAATTTTCTGATGAAAAACGATGACCCGCGACCTGTCGATTTTTCTCAAGATGGTCAGAAATGGTAATATTTTAATGTTTAATTTTTTGACTGTAAATGACTATTGCATGTGAATTATCACTTTTGGAACTAAAATACGTGTGTTTAGAGTAATTTTAATGCCTGAAATTGGTCGAAATAGAAGCTTCTGAGTAGGAGAAAAGTCTGTAAAAATGGCAATTTTGGTCACATTGAGGCTTTAAAAAGTAGTTATTCAACATGAGGCACAATCCAAATGACATTTTGAATCTTTTTTTCTACAGTCCAAAAAATCAATTTTCTGATGAAAAACGATGACCCGCGACCTGTCGATTTTTCTCAAGATGGTCAGAAATGGTAATTTTGTAATGTTTAACTTTTTTGACTGTAAATGACTATTGTATGTGAATTATCACTTTTGGAACTAAAATAAGTCTGTTTAGAGTCATTTTAATGCCTGAAATTGGTCGAAATAGAAGCTTCTGAGTAGGAGAAAAAGTCTGTAAAAATGGCAATTTTGGTCACATTGAGGCTTTAAAAAGTAGTTATTCAACATGAGGCACAATCCAAATTACATTTTGAATCTTTTTTCTACAGTCCAAAAAAATCAATTTTCTGATGAAAAACGATGACCCGCGACCTGTCGATTTTTCTCAAGATGGTCAGAAATGGTAATATTTTAATGTTTAATTTTTTGACTGTAAATGACTATTGCATGTGAATTATCACTTTTGGAACTAAAATACGTGTGTTTAGAGTCATTTTAATGCCTGAAATTGGTGGAAATAGAAGCTTCTGTGTAGGAGAAAAAGTCTGTAAAAATGGCAATTTTGGTCACATTGAGTCTTTAAAAAGAAGTTATTCAACATGAGGCACAATCCAAATGACATTTTGAATCTTTTTTTCTACAGTCCGAAAAATCAATTTTCTTCTTAAAAATGATGACCCGCGACCTGTCGATTTTTCTCAAGATGGTCAGAAATGGTAATATTTTAATGTTTAATTTTTTGACTGTAAATGACTATTGCATGTGAATTATCACTTTTGGAACTAAAATACGTGTGTTTAGAGTCATTTTAATGCCTGAAATTGGTGGAAATAGAAGCTTCTGTGTAGGAGAAAAAGTCTGTAAAAATGGCAATTTTGGTCACATTGAGGCTTTCAAAATTAGTTACTCAACATTAGGCACAATCCAAATGACATTTTGAATCTTTTTTTCTACAGTCCAAAAAATCAATTTT
This sequence comes from Triturus cristatus, assembly GCF_964204655.1. Classification (NCBI taxonomy): domain Eukaryota; kingdom Metazoa; phylum Chordata; class Amphibia; order Caudata; family Salamandridae; genus Triturus; species Triturus cristatus. The sequence goes on from NC_140587.1 coordinate 929,198,455, forward strand.
CTGATGAAAAACGATGACCCGTGACCTGTCGATTTTTCTCAAGATGGTCAGAAATGGTAATTTTGTAATGTTTATATTTTTGAAAGTAAATGATTATTGCATGTGAATTATCACTTTTGGAACTAAAATTAGTGTGTTTAGAGTCATTTTATTGCCTGAAATTGGTCGAAATAGAAGCTTCTGAGTAGGAGAAAAGTCTGTAAAAATGGCAATTTTGGTCACATTGAGGCTTTAAAAAGTAGTTATTCAACATGAGGCACAATCCAAATGACATTTTGAATCTTTTTTTCTACAGTCCAAAAAATTCAATTTTCTGATGAAAAACGATGACCCGCGACCTGTCGATTTTTCTCAAGATGGTCAGAAATGGTAATTTTGTAATGTTTAACTTTTTTGACTGTAAATGACTATTGTATGTGAATTATCACTTTTGGAACTAAAATTAGTGTGTTTAGAGTCATTTTATTGCCTGAAATTGGTCGAAATAGAAGCTTCTGAGTAGGAGAAAAAGTCTGTAAAAATGGCAATTTTGGTCACATTGAGGCTTTAAAAAGTAGTTATTCAACATGAGGCACAATCCAAATTACATTTTGAATCTTTTTTCTACAGTCCAAAAAATCAATTTTCTGATGAAAAACGATGACCCGCGACCTGTCGATTTTTCTCAAGATGGTCAGAAATGGTAATTTTGTAATGTTTAACTTTTTTGACTGTAAATGACTATTGCATGTGAATTATCACTTTTAGAACTAAAATTAGTGTGTTTAGAGTCATTTTATTGCCTGAAATTGGTCGAAATAGAAGCTTCTGAGTAGGAGAAAAGTCTGTAAAAATGGCAATTTTGGTCACATTGAGGCTTTAAAAAGTAGTTATTCAACATGAGGCACAATCCAAATGACATTTTGAATCTTTTTTTCTACAGTCTGAAAAATCAATTTTCTTCTTAAAAATGATGACCCGCGACCTGTCGATTTTTCTCAAGATGGTCAGAAATGGTAATTTTGTAATGTTTAACTTTTTTGACTGTAAATGACTATTGTATGTGAATTATCACTTTTGGAACTAAAATAAGTCTGTTTAGAGTCATTTTAATGCCTGAAATTGGTCGAAATAGAAGCTTCTGAGTAGGAGAAAAAGTCTGTAAAAATGGCAATTTTGGTCACATTGAGGCTTTAAAAAGTAGTTATTCAACATGAGGCACAATCCAAATTACATTTTGAATCTTTTTTCTACAGTCCAAAAAATCAATTTTCTGATGAAAAACGATGACCCGCGACCTGTCGATTTTTCTCAAGATGGTCAGAAATGGTAATTTTGTAATGTTTAACTTTTTTGACTGTAAATGACTATTGCATGTGAATTATCACTTTTGGAACTAAAATTAGTGTGTTTAGAGTCATTTTATTGCCTGAAATTGGTTGAAATAGAAGCTTCTGAGTAGGAGAAAAGTCTGTAAAAATGGCAATTTTGGTCACATTGAGGCTTTAAAAAGTAGTTATTCAACATGAGGCACAATCCAAATGACATTTTGAATCTTTTTTTCTACAGTCCAAAAAATCAATTTTCTGATGAAAAACGATGACCCGCGACCTGTCGATTTTTCTCAAGATGGTCAGAAATGGTAATTTTTTAATGTTTAATTTTTTGACTGTAAATGACTATTGCATGTGAATTATCACTTTTGGAACTAAAATAAGTGTGTTTAGAGTCATTTTAATGCCTGAAATTGGTCGAAATAGAAGCTCCTGAGTAGGAGAAAATGTCTGTAAAAATGGCAATTTTGGTCACATTGAGTCTTTAAAAAGTAGTTATTCAACATGAGGCACAAACCAAATGACATTTTGAATCTTTTTTTCTACAGTCCGAAAAATCAATTTTCTTCTTAAAAATGATGACCCGCGACCTGTCGATTTTTCTCAAGATGGTCAGAAATGGTAATTTTTTAATGTTTAATTTTTTGACTGTAGATGACTATTGTATGTGAATTATCACTTTTGGAACTAAAATAAGTGTGTTTAGAGTCATTTTAATGCCTGAAATTGGTCGAAATAGAAGCTTCTGAGTAGGAGAAAAAGTCTGTAAAAATGGCAATTTTGGTCACATTGAGGCTTTAAAAAGTAGTTATTCAACATGAGGCACAATCCAAATTACATTTTGAATCTTTTTTCTACAGTCCAAAAAATCAATTTTCTGATGAAAAACGATGACCCGCGACCTGTCGATTTTTCTCAAGATGGTCAGAAATGGTGATTTTGTAATGTTTAACTTTTTTGACTGTAAATGACTATTGCATGTGAATTATCACTTTTGGAACTAAAATAAGTCTGTTTAGAGTCATTTTAATGCCTGAAATTGGTCGAAATAGAAGCTTCTGAGTAGGAGAAAAAGTCTGTAAAAATGGCAATTTTGGTCACATTGAGGCTTTAAAAAGTAGTTATTCAACATGAGGCACAATCCAAATTACATTTTGAATCTTTTTTCTACAGTCCAAAAAAATCAATTTTCTGATGAAAAACGATGACCCGCGACCTGTCGATTTTTCTCAAGATGGTCAGAAATGGTAATATTTTAATGTTTAATTTTTTGACTGTAAATGACTATTGCATGTGAATTATCACTTTTGGAACTAAAATACGTGTGTTTAGAGTCATTTTAATGCCTGAAATTGGTGGAAATAGAAGCTTCTGTGTAGGAGAAAAAGTCTGTAAAAATGGCAATTTTGGTCACATTGAGTCTTTAAAAAGAAGTTATTCAACATGAGGCACAATCCAAATGACATTTTGAATCTTTTTTTCTACAGTCCGAAAAATCAATTTTCTTCTTAAAAATGATGACCCGCGACCTGTCGATTTTTCTCAAGATGGTCAGAAATGGTAATATTTTAATGTTTAATTTTTTGACTGTAAATGACTATTGCATGTGAATTATCACTTTTGGAACTAAAATACGTGTGTTTAGAGTCATTTTAATGCCTGAAATTGGTGGAAATAGAAGCTTCTGTGTAGGAGAAAAAGTCTGTAAAAATGGCAATTTTGGTCACATTGAGGCTTTCAAAATTAGTTACTCAACATTAGGCACAATCCAAATGACATTTTGAATCTTTTTTTCTACAGTCCAAAAAATCAATTTTCTGATGAAAAACGATGACCCGTGACCTGTCGATTTTTCTCAAGATGGTCAGAAATGGTAATTTTGTAATGTTTATATTTTTGAAAGTAAATGATTATTGCATGTGAATTATCACTTTTGGAACTAAAATTAGTGTGTTTAGAGTCATTTTATTGCCTGAAATTGGTCGAAATAGAAGCTTCTGAGTAGGAGAAAAGTCTGTAAAAATGGCAATTTTGGTCACATTGAGGCTTTAAAAAGTAGTTATTCAACATGAGGCACAATCCAAATGACATTTTGAATCTTTTTTTCTACAGTCCAAAAAATCAATTTTCTGATGAAAAACGATGACCCGCGACCTGTCGATTTTTCTCAAGATGGTCAGAAATGGTAATTTTGTAATGTTTAACTTTTTTGACTGTAAATGACTATTGTATGTGAATTATCACTTTTGGAACTAAAATTAGTGTGTTTAGAGTCATTTTATTGCCTGAAATTGGTCGAAATAGAAGCTTCTGAGTAGGAGAAAAAGTCTGTAAAAATGGCAATTTTGGTCACATTGAGGCTTTAAAAAGTAGTTATTCAACATGAGGCACAATCCAAATTACATTTTGAATCTTTTTTCTACAGTCCAAAAAATCAATTTTCTGATGAAAAACGATGACCCGCGACCTGTCGATTTTTCTCAAGATGGTCAGAAATGGTAATATTTTAATGTTTAATTTTTTGACTGTAAATGACTATTGCATGTGAATTATCACTTTTGGAACTAAAATACGTGTGTTTAGAGTAATTTTAATGCCTGAAATTGGTCGAAATAGAAGCTTCTGAGTAGGAGAAAAGTCTGTAAAAATGGCAATTTTGGTCACATTGAGGCTTTAAAAAGTAGTTATTCAACATGAGGCACAATCCAAATGACATTTTGAATCTTTTTTTCTACAGTCCAAAAAATCAATTTTCTGATGAAAAACGATGACCCGCGACCTGTCGATTTTTCTCAAGATGGTCAGAAATGGTAATTTTGTAATGTTTAACTTTTTTGACTGTAAATGACTATTGTATGTGAATTATCACTTTTGGAACTAAAATAAGTCTGTTTAGAGTCATTTTAATGCCTGAAATTGGTCGAAATAGAAGCTTCTGAGTAGGAGAAAAAGTCTGTAAAAATGGCAATTTTGGTCACATTGAGGCTTTAAAAAGTAGTTATTCAACATGAGGCACAATCCAAATTACATTTTGAATCTTTTTTCTACAGTCCAAAAAAATCAATTTTCTGATGAAAAACGATGACCCGCGACCTGTCGATTTTTCTCAAGATGGTCAGAAATGGTAATATTTTAATGTTTAATTTTTTGACTGTAAATGACTATTGCATGTGAATTATCACTTTTGGAACTAAAATACGTGTGTTTAGAGTCATTTTAATGCCTGAAATTGGTGGAAATAGAAGCTTCTGTGTAGGAGAAAAAGTCTGTAAAAATGGCAATTTTGGTCACATTGAGTCTTTAAAAAGAAGTTATTCAACATGAGGCACAATCCAAATGACATTTTGAATCTTTTTTTCTACAGTCCGAAAAATCAATTTTCTTCTTAAAAATGATGACCCGCGACCTGTCGATTTTTCTCAAGATGGTCAGAAATGGTAATATTTTAATGTTTAATTTTTTGACTGTAAATGACTATTGCATGTGAATTATCACTTTTGGAACTAAAATACGTGTGTTTAGAGTCATTTTAATGCCTGAAATTGGTGGAAATAGAAGCTTCTGTGTAGGAGAAAAAGTCTGTAAAAATGGCAATTTTGGTCACATTGAGGCTTTCAAAATTAGTTACTCAACATTAGGCACAATCCAAATGACATTTTGAATCTTTTTTTCTACAGTCCAAAAAATCAATTTTCTGATGAAAAACGATGACCCGTGACCTGTCGATTTTTCTCAAGATGGTCAGAAATGGTAATTTTGTAATGTTTATATTTTTGAAAGTAAATGATTATTGCATGTGAATTATCACTTTTGGAACTAAAATTAGTGTGTTTAGAGTCATTTTATTGCCTGAAATTGGTCGAAATAGAAGCTTCTGAGTAGGAGAAAAGTCTGTAAAAATGGCAATTTTGGTCACATTGAGGCTTTAAAAAGTAGTTATTCAACATGAGGCACAATCCAAATGACATTTTGAATCTTTTTTTCTACAGTCCAAAAAATTCAATTTTCTGATGAAAAACGATGACCCGCGACCTGTCGATTTTTCTCAAGATGGTCAGAAATGGTAATTTTGTAATGTTTAACTTTTTTGACTGTAAATGACTATTGTATGTGAATTATCACTTTTGGAACTAAAATTAGTGTGTTTAGAGTCATTTTATTGCCTGAAATTGGTCGAAATAGAAGCTTCTGAGTAGGAGAAAAAGTCTGTAAAAATGGCAATTTTGGTCACATTGAGGCTTTAAAAAGTAGTTATTCAACATGAGGCACAATCCAAATTACATTTTGAATCTTTTTTCTACAGTCCAAAAAATCAATTTTCTGATGAAAAACGATGACCCGCGACCTGTCGATTTTTCTCAAGATGGTCAGAAATGGTAATTTTGTAATGTTTAACTTTTTTGACTGTAAATGACTATTGCATGTGAATTATCACTTTTAGAACTAAAATTAGTGTGTTTAGAGTCATTTTATTGCCTGAAATTGGTCGAAATAGAAGCTTCTGAGTAGGAGAAAAGTCTGTAAAAATGGCAATTTTGGTCACATTGAGGCTTTAAAAAGTAGTTATTCAACATGAGGCACAATCCAAATGACATTTTGAATCTTTTTTTCTACAGTCTGAAAAATCAATTTTCTTCTTAAAAATGATGACCCGCGACCTGTCGATTTTTCTCAAGATGGTCAGAAATGGTAATTTTGTAATGTTTAACTTTTTTGACTGTAAATGACTATTGTATGTGAATTATCACTTTTGGAACTAAAATAAGTCTGTTTAGAGTCATTTTAATGCCTGAAATTGGTCGAAATAGAAGCTTCTGAGTAGGAGAAAAAGTCTGTAAAAATGGCAATTTTGGTCACATTGAGGCTTTAAAAAGTAGTTATTCAACATGAGGCACAATCCAAATTACATTTTGAATCTTTTTTCTACAGTCCAAAAAATCAATTTTCTGATGAAAAACGATGACCCGCGACCTGTCGATTTTTCTCAAGATGGTCAGAAATGGTAATTTTGTAATGTTTAACTTTTTTGACTGTAAATGACTATTGCATGTGAATTATCACTTTTGGAACTAAAATTAGTGTGTTTAGAGTCATTTTATTGCCTGAAATTGGTTGAAATAGAAGCTTCTGAGTAGGAGAAAAGTCTGTAAAAATGGCAATTTTGGTCACATTGAGGCTTTAAAAAGTAGTTATTCAACATGAGGCACAATCCAAATGACATTTTGAATCTTTTTTTCTACAGTCCAAAAAATCAATTTTCTGATGAAAAACGATGACCCGCGACCTGTCGATTTTTCTCAAGATGGTCAGAAATGGTAATTTTTTAATGTTTAATTTTTTGACTGTAAATGACTATTGCATGTGAATTATCACTTTTGGAACTAAAATAAGTGTGTTTAGAGTCATTTTAATGCCTGAAATTGGTCGAAATAGAAGCTCCTGAGTAGGAGAAAATGTCTGTAAAAATGGCAATTTTGGTCACATTGAGTCTTTAAAAAGTAGTTATTCAACATGAGGCACAAACCAAATGACATTTTGAATCTTTTTTTCTACAGTCCGAAAAATCAATTTTCTTCTTAAAAATGATGACCCGCGACCTGTCGATTTTTCTCAAGATGGTCAGAAATGGTAATTTTTTAATGTTTAATTTTTTGACTGTAGATGACTATTGTATGTGAATTATCACTTTTGGAACTAAAATAAGTGTGTTTAGAGTCATTTTAATGCCTGAAATTGGTCGAAATAGAAGCTTCTGAGTAGGAGAAAAAGTCTGTAAAAATGGCAATTTTGGTCGCATTGAGGCTTTAAAAAGTAGTTATTCAACATGAGGCACAATCCAAATTACATTTTGAATCTTTTTTCTACAGTCCAAAAAATCAATTTTCTGATGAAAAACGATGACCCGCGACCTGTCGATTTTTCTCAAGATGGTCAGAAATGGTAATTTTGTAATGTTTAACTTTTTTGACTGTAAATGACTATTGCATGTGAATTATCACTTTTGGAACTAAAATTAGTGTGTTTAGAGTCATTTTATTGCCTGAAATTGATCGAAATAGAAGCTTCTGAGTAGGAGAAAAGTCTGTAAAAATGGCAATTTTGGTCACATTGAGTCTTTACAAAGAAGTTATTCAACATGAGGCACAATCCAAATGACATTTTGAATCTTTTTTTCTACAGTCCGAAAAATCAATTTTCTGATGAAAAACGATGACCCGTGACCTGTCGATTTTTCTCAAGATGGTCAGAAATGGTAATTTTGTAATGTTTATATTTTTGAAAGTAAATGATTATTGCATGTGAATTATCACTTTTGGAACTAAAATTAGTGTGTTTAGAGTCATTTTATTGCCTGAAATTGGTCGAAATAGAAGCTTCTGAGTAGGAGAAAAGTCTGTAAAAATGGCAATTTTGGTCACATTGAGGCTTTAAAAAGTAGTTATTCAACATGAGGCACAATCCAAATGACATTTTGAATCTTTTTTTCTACAGTCCAAAAAATCAATTTTCTGATGAAAAACGATGACCCGCGACCTGTCGATTTTTCTCAAGATGGTCAGAAATGGTAATTTTGTAATGTTTAACTTTTTTGACTGTAAATGACTATTGTATGTGAATTATCACTTTTGGAACTAAAATTAGTGTGTTTAGAGTCATTTTATTGCCTGAAATTGGTTGAAATAGAAGCTTCTGAGTAGGAGAAAAGTCTGTAAAAATGGCAATTTTGGTCACATTGAGGCTTTAAAAAGTAGTTATTCAACATGAGGCACAATCCAAATGACATTTTGAATCTTTTTTTCTACAGTCCAAAAAATCAATTTTCTGATGAAAAACGATGACCCGCGACCTGTCGATTTTTCTCAAGATGGTCAGAAATGGTAATTTTTTAATGTTTAATTTTTTGACTGTAGAAGACTATTGTATGTGAATTATCACTTTTGGAACTAAAATAAGTGTGTTTAGAGTCATTTTAATGCCTGAAATTGGTCGAAATAGAAGCTTCTGAGTAGGAGAAAAAGTCTGTAAAAATGGCAATTTTGGTCACATTGAGGCTTTAAAAAGTAGTTATTCAACATGAGGCACAATCCAAATTACATTTTGAATCTTTTTTCTACAGTCCAAAAAATCAATTTTCTGATGAAAAACGATGACCCGCGACCTGTCGATTTTTCTCAAGATGGTCAGAAATGGTAATTTTGTAATGTTTAACTTTTTGGACTGTAAATGACTATTGCATGTGAATTATCACTTTTGGAACTAAAATTAGTGTGTTTAGAGTCATTTTATTGCCTGAAATTGGTTGAAATAGAAGCTTCTGAGTAGGAGAAAAGTCTGTAAAAATGGCAATTTTGGTCACATTGAGGCTTTAAAAAGTAGTTATTCAACATGAGGCACAATCCAAATGACATTTTGAATCTTTTTTTCTACAGTCCAAAAAATCAATTTTCTGATGAAAAAGATGACCCGCGACCTGTCGATTTTTCTCAAGATGGTCAGAAATGGTAATTTTTTAATGTTTAATTTTTTGACTGTAGAAGACTATTGTATGTGAATTATCACTTTTGGAACTAAAATAAGTGTGTTTAGAGTCATTTTAATGCCTGAAATTGGTCGAAATAGAAGCTTCTGAGTAGGAGAAAAAGTCTGTAAAAATGGCAATTTTGGTCACATTGAGTCTTTAAAAAGTAGTTATTCAACATGAGGCACAAACCAAATGACATTTTGAATCTTTTTTTCTACAGTCCGAAAAATCAATTTTCTTCTTAAAAATGATGACCCGCGACCTGTCGATTTTTCTCAAGATGGTCAGAAATGGTAATTTTTTAATGTTTAATTTTTTGACTGTAAATGACTATTGCATGTGAATTATCACCTTTGGAACTAAAATACGTGTGTTTAGAGTCATTTTAATGCCTGAAATTGGTGGAAATAGAAGCTTCTGTGTAGGAGAAAAAGTCTGTAAAAATGGCAATTTTGGTCACATTGAGGCTTTCAAAATTAGTTACTCAACATTAGGCACAATCCAAATGACATTTTGAATCTTTTTTTCTACAGTCCAAAAAATCAATTTTCTGATGAAAAACGATGACCCGTGACCTGTCGATTTTTCTCAAGATGGTCAGAAATGGTAATTTTGTAATGTTTATATTTTTGAAAGTAAATGACTATTGCATGTGAATTATCACTTTTGGAACTAAAATTAGTGTGTTTAGAGTCATTTTATTGCCTGAAATTGGTCGAAATAGAAGCTTCTGAGTAGGAGAAAAGTCTGTAAAAATGGCAATTTTGGTCACATTGAGGCTTTAAAAAGTAGTTATTCAACATGAGGCACAATCCAAATGACATTTTGAATCTTTTTTTCTACAGTCCAAAAAATCAATTTTCTGATGAAAAACGATGACCCGCGACCTGTCGATTTTTCTCAAGATGGTCAGAAATGGTAATTTTTTAATGTTTAATTTTTTGACTGTAAATGACTATTGCATGTGAATTATCACTTTTGGAACTAAAATAAGTATGTTTAGAGTCATTTTAATGCCTGAAATTGGTCGAAATAGAAGCTCCTGAGTAGGAGAAAATGTCTGTAAAAATGGCAATTTTGGTCACATTGAGTCTTTAAAAAGTAGTTATTCAACATGAGGCACAAACCAAATGACATTTTGAATCTTTTTTTCTACAGTCCGAAAAATCAATTTTCTTCTTAAAAATGATGACCCGCGACCTGTCGATTTTTCTCAAGATGGTCAGAAATGGTAATTTTTTAATGTTTAATTTTTTGACTGTAGATGACTATTGTATGTGAATTATCACTTTTGGAACTAAAATAAGTGTGTTTAGAGTCATTTTAATGCCTGAAATTGGTCGAAATAGAAGCTTCTGAGTAGGAGAAAAAGTCTGTAAAAATGGCAATTTTGGTCGCATTGAGGCTTTAAAAAGTAGTTATTCAACATGAGGCACAATCCAAATTACATTTTGAATCTTTTTTCTACAGTCCAAAAAATCAATTTTCTGATGAAAAACGATGACCCGCGACCTGTCGATTTTTCTCAAGATGGTCAGAAATGGTAATTTTGTAATGTTTAACTTTTTTGACTGTAAATGACTATTGCATGTGAATTATCACTTTTGGAACTAAAATTAGTGTGTTTAGAGTCATTTTATTGCCTGAAATTGATCGAAATAGAAGCTTCTGAGTAGGAGAAAAGTCTGTAAAAATGGCAATTTTGGTCACATTGAGTCTTTAAAAAGAAGTTATTCAACATGAGGCACAATCCAAATGACATTTTGAATCTTTTTTTCTACAGTCCGAAAAATCAATTTTCTTCTTAAAAATGATGACCCGCGACCTGTCGATTTTTCTCAAGATGGTCAGAAATGGTAATATTTTAATGTTTAATTTTTTGACTGTAAATGACTATTGCATGTGAATTATCACTTTTGGAACTAAAATACGTGTGTTCAGAGTCATTTTAATGCCTGAAATTGGTGGAAATAGAAGCTTCTGTGTAGGAGAAAAAGTCTGTAAAAATGGCAATTTTGGTCACATTGAGGCTTTCAAAATTAGTTACTCAACATTAGGCACAATCCAAATGACATTTTGAATCTTTTTTTCTACAGTCCAAAAAATCAATTTTCTGATGAAAAACGATGACCCGCGTGACCTGTCGATTTTTCTCAAGATGGTCAGAAATGGTAATTTTGTAATGTTTATACTTTTGAAAGTAAATGATTATTGCATGTGAATTATCACTTTTGGAACTAAAATTAGTGTGTTTAGAGTCATTTTATTGCCTGAAATTGGTCGAAATAGAAGCTTCTGAGTAGGAGAAAAGTCTGTAAAAATGGCAATTTTGGTCACATTGAGGCTTTAAAAAGTAGTTATTCAACATGAGGCACAATCCAAATGACATTTTGAATCTTTTTTTCTACAGTCCAAAAAATCAATTTTCTGATGAAAAACGATGACCCGCGACCTGTCGATTTTTCTCAAGATGGTCAGAAATGGTAATTTTGTAATGTTTAACTTTTTTGACTGTAAATGACTATTGTATGTGAATTATCACTTTTGGAACTAAAATTAGTGTGTTTAGAGTCATTTTATTGCCTGAAATTGGTCGAAATAGAAGCTTCTGAGTAGGAGAAAAAGTCTGTAAAAATGGCAATTTTGGTCACATTGAGGCTTTAAAAAGTAGTTATTCAACATGAGGCACAATCCAAATTACATTTTGAATCTTTTTTCTACAGTCCAAAAAATCAATTTTCTGATGAAAAACGATGACCCGCGACCTGTCGATTTTTCTCAAGATGGTCAGAAATGGTAATTTTGTAATGTTTAACTTTTTTGACTGTAAATGACTATTGCATGTGAATTATCACTTTTAGAACTAAAATTAGTGTGTTTAGAGTCATTTTATTGCCTGAAATTGGTCGAAAAAGAAGCTTCTGAGTAGGAGAAAAGTCTGTAAAAATGGCAATTTTGGTCACATTGAGGCTTTAAAAAGTAGTTATTCAACATGAGGCACAATCCAAATGACATTTTGAATCTTTTTTTCTACAGTCCAAAAAATCAATTTTCTGATGAAAAACGATGACCCGCGACCTGTCGATTTTTCTCAAGATGGTCAGAAATGGTAATTTTGTAATGTTTAACTTTTTTGACTGTAAATGACTATTGTATGTGAATTATCACTTTTGGAACTAAAATAAGTCTGTTTAGAGTCATTTTAATGCCTGAAATTGGTCGAAATAGAAGCTTCTGAGTAGGAGAAAAAGTCTGTAAAAATGGCAATTTTGGTCACATTGAGGCTTTAAAAAGTAGTTATTCAACATGAGGCACAATCCAAATTACATTTTGAATCTTTTTTCTACAGTCCAAAAAATCAATTTTCTGATGAAAAACGATGACCCGACCTGTCGATTTTTCTCAAGATGGTCAGAAATGGTAATTTTGTAATGTTTAACTTTTTTGACTGTAAATGACTATTGCATGTGAATTATCACTTTTGGAACTAAAATTAGTGTGTTTAGAGTCATTTTATTGCCTGAAATTGGTTGAAATAGAAGCTTCTGAGTAGGAGAAAAGTCTGTAAAAATGGCAATTTTGGTCACATTGAGGCTTTAAAAAGTAGTTATTCAACATGAGGCACAATCCAAATGACATTTTGAATCTTTTTTTCTACAGTCCAAAAAATCAATTTTCTGATGAAAAACGATGACCCGCGACCTGTCGATTTTTCTCAAGATGGTCAGAAATGGTAATTTTTTAATGTTTAATTTTTTGACTGTAAATGACTATTGCATGTGAGTTATCACTTTTGGAACGAAAATAAGTGTGTTTAGAGTCATTTTAATGGCTGAAATTGGTGGAAATAGAAGCTTCTGTGTAGGAGAAAAAGTCTTTAAAAATGGCAATTTTGGTCACATTGAGGCTTTAAAAAGTAGTTATTCAACATGAGGCTCAATCCAAATGACATTTTGAATCTTTTTTTCTTCACTCCAAAAAATCAATTTTCTGATGAAAAACGATGACCCGCGACCTGTCGATTTTTCTCAAGATGGTCAGAAATGGTAATTTTTTAATGTTTAATTTTTTGACTGTAGAAGACTATTGTATGTGAATTATCACTTTTGGAACTAAAATAAGTGTGTTTAGAGTCATTTTAATGCCTGAAATTGGTCGAAATAGAAGCTTCTGAGTAGGAGAAAAAGTCTGTAAAAATGGCAATTTTGGTCACATTGAGTCTTTAAAAAGTAGTTATTCAACATGAGGCACAAACCAAATGACATTTTGAATCTTTTTTTCTACAGTCCGAAAAATCAATTTTCTTCTTAAAAATGATGACCCGCGACCTGTCGATTTTTCTCAAGATGGTCAGAAATGGTAATTTTTTAATGTTTAATTTTTTGACTGTAAATGACTATTGCATGTGAATTATCACCTTTGGAACTAAAATACGTGTGTTTAGAGTCATTTTAATGCCTGAAATTGGTGGAAACAGAAGCTTCTGTGTAGGAGAAAAAGTCTGTAAAAATGGCAATTTTGGTCACATTGAGGCTTTCAAAATTAGTTACTCAACATTAGGCACAATCCAAATGACATTTTGAATCTTTTTTTCTACAGTCCAAAAAATCAATTTTCTGATGAAAAACGATGACCCGTGACCTGTCGATTTTTCTCAAGATGGTCAGAAATGGTAATTTTGTAATGTTTATATTTTTGAAAGTAAATGACTATTGCATGTGAATTATCACTTTTGGAACTAAAATTAGTGTGTTTAGAGTCATTTTATTGCCTGAAATTGGTCGAAATAGAAGCTACTGAGTAGGAGAAAAGTCTGTAAAAATGGCAATTTTGGTCACATTGAGGCTTTAAAAAGTAGTTATTCAACATGAGGCACAATCCAAATGACATTTTGAATCTTTTTTTCTACAGTCCAAAAAATCAATTTTCTGATGAAAAACGATGACCCGCGACCTGTCGATTTTTCTCAAGATGGTCAGAAATGGTAATTTTGTAATGTTTAACTTTTTTGACTGTAAATGACTATTGTATGTGAATTATCACTTTTGGAACTAAAATAAGTCTGTTTAGAGTCATTTTAATGCCTGAAATTGGTCGAAATAGAAGTTTCTGAGTAGGAGAAAAAGTCTGTAAAAATGGCAATTTTGGTCACATTGAGGCTTTAAAAAGTAGTTATTCAACATGAGGCACAATCCAAATTACATTTTGAATCTTTTTTCTACAGTCCAAAAAATCAATTTTCTGATGAAAAACGATGACCTGCGACCTGTCGATTTTTCTCAAGATGGTCAGAAATGGTAATATTTTAATGTTTAATTTTTTGACTGTAAATGACTATTGCATGTGAATTATCACTTTTGGAACTAAAATACGTGTGTTTAGAGTCATTTTAATGCCTGAAATTGGTGGAAATAGAAGCTTCTGTGTAGGAGAAAAAGTCTGTAAAAATGGCAATTTTGGTCACATTGAGTCTTTAAAAAGAAGTTATTCAACATGAGGCACAATCCAAATGACATTTTGAATCTTTTTTTCTACAGTCCGAAAAATCAATTTTCTTCTTAAAAATGATGACCCGCGACCTGTCGATTTTTCTCAAGATGGTCAGAAATGGTAATATTTTAATGTTTAATTTTTTGACTGTAAATGACTATTGCATGTGAATTATCACTTTTGGAACTAAAATACGTGTGTTTAGAGTCATTTTAATGCCTGAAATTGGTGGAAATAGAAGCTTCTGTGTAGGAGAAAAAGTCTGTAAAAATGGCAATTTTGGTCACATTGAGGCTTTCAAAATTAGTTACTCAACATTAGGCACAATCCAAATGACATTTTGAATCTTTTTTTCTACAGTCTAAAAAATCAATTTTCTGATGAAAAACGATGACCCGTGACCTGTCGATTTTTCTCAAGATGGTCAGAAATGGTAATTTTGTAATGTTTATATTTTTGAAAGTAAATGATTATTGCATGTGAATTATCACTTTTGGAACTAAAATTAGTGTGTTTAGAGTCATTTTATTGCCTGAAATTGGTCGAAATAGAAGCTTCTGAGTAGGAGAAAAAGTCTGTAAAAATGGCAATTTTGGTCACATTGAGGCTTTAAAAAGTAGTTATTCAACATGAGGCACAATCCAAATGACATTTTGAATCTTTTTTCTACAGTCCAAAAAATCAATTTTCTGATGAAAAACGATGACCCGCGACCTGTCGATTTTTCTCAAGATGGTCAGAAATGGTAATTTTGTAATGTTTAACTTTTTTGACTGTAAATGACTATTGCATGTGAATTATCACTTTTGGAACGAAAATAAGTGTGTTTAGAGTCATTTTATTGCCTGAAATTGGTGGAAATAGAAGCGTCTGTGTAGGAGAAAAAGTCTGTAAAAATGGCAATTTTGGTCACATTGAGGCTTTAAAAAGTAGTTATTCAACATGAGACACAAGCCAAATGACATTTTGAATCTTTTTTCCTACACTCCAAAAAATCAATTTTCTGATGAAAAACGATGACCCGCGACCTGTCGATTTTTCTCAAGATGGTCAGAAATGGTAATTTTTTAATGTTTAATTTTTTGACTGTAAATGACTATTGCATGTGAATTATCACTTTTGGAACGAAAATAAGTGTGTTTAGAGTCATTTTAATGGCTGAAATTGGTGGAAATAGAAGCTTCTGTGTAGGAGAAAAAGTCTGTAAAAATGGCAATTTTGGTCACATTGAGGCTTTAAAAAGTAGTTATTCAACATGAGGCTCAATCCAAATGACATTTTGAATCTTTTTTTCTACACTCCAAAAAATCAATTTTCTGATGAAAAACGATGACCCGCGACCTGTCGATTTTTCTCAAGATGGTCAGAAATGGTAATTTTTTAATGTTTAATTTTTTGACTGTAAATGACTATTGCATGTGAATTATCACTTTTGGAACTAAAATACGTGTGTTTAGAGTCATTTTAATGCCTGAAATTGGTGGAAATAGAAGCTTCTGTGTAGGAGAAAAAGTCTGTAAAAATGGCAATTTTGGTCACATTGAGGCTTTAAAAAGTAGTTATTCAACATGAGGCTCAATCCAAATGACATTTTGAATCTTTTTTTCTACACTCCAAAAAATCAATTTTCTGATGAAAAACGATGACCCGCGACCTGTCGATTTTTCTCAAGATGGTCAGAAATGGTAATTTTGTAATGTTTATATTTTTGAAAGTAAATGACTATTGCATGTGAATTATCACTTTTGGAACTAAAATAAGTCTGTTTAGAGTCATTTTAATGCCTGAAATTGGTCGAAATAGAAGTTTCTGAGTAGGAGAAAAAGTCTGTAAAAATGGCAATTTTGGTCACATTGAGGCTTTAAAAAGTAGTTATTCAACATGAGGCACAATCCAAATTACATTTTGAATCTTTTTTCTACAGTCCAAAAAATCAATTTTCTGATGAAAAACGATGACCTGCGACCTGTCGATTTTTCTCAAGATGGTCAGAAATGGTAATATTTTAATGTTTAATTTTTTGACTGTAAATGACTATTGCATGTGAATTATCACTTTTGGAACTAAAATACGTGTGTTTAGAGTCATTTTAATGCCTGAAATTGGTGGAAATAGAAGCTTCTGTGTAGGAGAAAAAGTCTGTAAAAATGGCAATTTTGGTCACATTGAGTCTTTAAAAAGAAGTTATTCAACATGAGGCACAATCCAAATGACATTTTGAATCTTTTTTTCTACAGTCCGAAAAATCAATTTTCTTCTTAAAAATGATGACCCGCGACCTGTCGATTTTTCTCAAGATGGTCAGAAATGGTAATATTTTAATGTTTAATTTTTTGACTGTAAATGACTATTGCATGTGAATTATCACTTTTGGAACTAAAATACGTGTGTTTAGAGTCATTTTAATGCCTGAAATTGGTGGAAATAGAAGCTTCTGTGTAGGAGAAAAAGTCTGTAAAAATGGCAATTTTGGTCACATTGAGGCTTTCAAAATTAGTTACTCAACATTAGGCACAATCCAAATGACATTTTGAATCTTTTTTTCTACAGTCTAAAAAATCAATTTTCTGATGAAAAACGATGACCCGTGACCTGTCGATTTTTCTCAAGATGGTCAGAAATGGTAATTTTGTAATGTTTATATTTTTGAAAGTAAATGATTATTGCATGTGAATTATCACTTTTGGAACTAAAATTAGTGTGTTTAGAGTCATTTTATTGCCTGAAATTGGTCGAAATAGAAGCTTCTGAGTAGGAGAAAAAGTCTGTAAAAATGGCAATTTTGGTCACATTGAGGCTTTAAAAAGTAGTTATTCAACATGAGGCACAATCCAAATGACATTTTGAATCTTTTTTCTACAGTCCAAAAAATCAATTTTCTGATGAAAAACGATGACCCGCGACCTGTCGATTTTTCTCAAGATGGTCAGAAATGGTAATTTTGTAATGTTTAACTTTTTTGACTGTAAATGACTATTGCATGTGAATTATCACTTTTGGAACGAAAATAAGTGTGTTTAGAGTCATTTTATTGCCTGAAATTGGTGGAAATAGAAGCGTCTGTGTAGGAGAAAAAGTCTGTAAAAATGGCAATTTTGGTCACATTGAGGCTTTAAAAAGTAGTTATTCAACATGAGACACAAGCCAAATGACATTTTGAATCTTTTTTCCTACACTCCAAAAAATCAATTTTCTGATGAAAAACGATGACCCGCGACCTGTCGATTTTTCTCAAGATGGTCAGAAATGGTAATTTTTTAATGTTTAATTTTTTGACTGTAAATGACTATTGCATGTGAATTATCACTTTTGGAACGAAAATAAGTGTGTTTAGAGTCATTTTAATGGCTGAAATTGGTGGAAATAGAAGCTTCTGTGTAGGAGAAAAAGTCTGTAAAAATGGCAATTTTGGTCACATTGAGGCTTTAAAAAGTAGTTATTCAACATGAGGCTCAATCCAAATGACATTTTGAATCTTTTTTTCTACACTCCAAAAAATCAATTTTCTGATGAAAAACGATGACCCGCGACCTGTCGATTTTTCTCAAGATGGTCAGAAATGGTAATTTTTTAATGTTTAATTTTTTGACTGTAAATGACTATTGCATGTGAATTATCACTTTTGGAACTAAAATACGTGTGTTTAGAGTCATTTTAATGCCTGAAATTGGTGGAAATAGAAGCTTCTGTGTAGGAGAAAAAGTCTGTAAAAATGGCAATTTTGGTCACATTGAGGCTTTAAAAAGTAGTTATTCAACATGAGGCTCAATCCAAATGACATTTTGAATCTTTTTTTCTACACTCCAAAAAATCAATTTTCTGATGAAAAACGATGACCCGCGACCTGTCGATTTTTCTCAAGATGGTCAGAAATGGTAATTTTGTAATGTTTATATTTTTGAAAGTAAATGACTATTGCATGTGAATTATCACTTTTGGAACTAAAATTAGTGTGTTTAGAGTCATTTTATTGCCTGAAATTGGTCGAAATAGAAGCTTCTGAGTAGGAGAAAAGTCTGTAAAAATGGCAATTTTGGTCACATTGAGGCTTTAAAAAGTAGTTATTCAACATAAGGCACAATCCAAATGACATTTTGAATCTTTTTTTCTACAGTCCAAAAAATCAATTTTCTGATGAAAAACGATGACCCGCGACCTGTCGATTTTTCTCAAGATGGTCAGAAATGGTAATTTTTTAATGTTTAAGTTTTTTGACTGTAAATGACTATTGCTTGTGAATTATCACTTTTGGAACTAAAATAAGTGTGTTTAGAGTCATTTTAATGCCTGAAATTGGTGGAAATAGAAGCTTCTGAGTAGGAGAAAAGTCTGTAAAAATGGCAATTTTGGTCACATTGAGGCTTTAAAAAGTAGTTATTCAACATGAGGCACAATCCAAATGACATTTTGAATCTTTTTTTCTACAGTCCAAAAAATCAATTTTCTGATGAAAAACGATGACCCGCGACCTGTCGATTTTTCTCAAGATGGTCAGAAATGGTAATTTTTTAATGTTTAATTTTTTGACTGTAAATGACTATTGCATGTGAATTATCACTTTTGGAACTACAATAAGTGTGTTTAGAGTCATTTTAATGCCTGAAATTGGTCGAAATAGAAGCTCCTGAGTAGGAGAAAATGTCTGTAAAAATGGCAATTTTGGTCACATTGAGTCTTTAAAAAGTAGTTATTCAACATGAGGCACAAACCAAATGACATTTTGAATCTTTTTTTCTACAGTCCGAAAAATCAATTTTCTTCTTAAAAATGATGACCCGCGACCTGTCGATTTTTCTCAAGATGGTCAGAAATGGTAATTTTTTAATGTTTAATTTTTTGACTGTAGATGACTATTGTATGTGAATTATCACTTTTGGAACTAAAATAAGTGTGTTTAGAGTCATTTTAATGCCTGAAATTGGTCGAAATAGAAGCTTCTGAGTAGGAGAAAAAGTCTGTAAAAATGGCAATTTTGGTCGCATTGAGGCTTTAAAAAGTAGTTATTCAACATGAGTCACAATCCAAATTACATTTTGAATCTTTTTTCTACAGTCCAAAAAATCAATTTTCTGATGAAAAACGATGACCCGCGACCTGTCGATTTTTCTCAAGATGGTCAGAAATGGTAATTTTGTAATGTTTAACTTTTTTGACTGTAAATGACTATTGCATGTGAATTATCACTTTTGGAACTAAAATTAGTGTGTTTAGAGTCATTTTATTGCCTGAAATTGATCGAAATAGAAGCTTCTGAGTAGGAGAAAAGTCTGTAAAAATGGCAATTTTGGTCACATTGAGTCTTTAAAAAGAAGTTATTCAACATGAGGCACAATCCAAATGACATTTTGAATCTTTTTTTCTACAGTCCGAAAAATCAATTTTCTTCTTAAAAATGATGACCCGCGACCTGTCGATTTTTCTCAAGATGGTCAGAAATGGTAATATTTTAATGTTTAATTTTTTGACTGTAAATGACTATTGCATGTGAATTATCACTTTTGGAACTAAAATACGTGTGTTTAGAGTCATTTTAATGCCTGAAATTGGTGGAAATAGAAGCTTCTGTGTAGGAGAAAAAGTCTGTAAAAATGGCAATTTTGGTCACATTGAGGCTTTCAAAATTAGTTACTCAACATTAGGCACAATCCAAATGACATTTTGAATCTTTTTTTCTACAGTCCAAAAAATCAATTTTCTGATGAAAAACGATGACCCGCGTGACCTGTCGATTTTTCTCAAGATGGTCAGAAATGGTAATTTTGTAATGTTTATATTTTTGAAAGTAAATGATTATTGCATGTGAATTATCACTTTTGGAACTAAAATTAGTGTGTTTAGAGTCATTTTATTGCCTGAAATTGGTCGAAATAGAAGCTTCTGAGTAGGAGAAAAGTCTGTAAAAATGGCAATTTTGGTCACATTGAGGCTTTAAAAAGTAGTTATTCAACATGAGGCACAATCCAAATGACATTTTGAATCTTTTTTTCTACAGTCCAAAAAATCAATTTTCTGATGAAAAACGATGACCCGCGACCTGTCGATTTTTCTCAAGATGGTCAGAAATGGTAATTTTGTAATGTTTAACTTTTTTGACTGTAAATGACTATTGTATGTGAATTATCACTTTTGGAACTAAAATTAGTGTGTTTAGAGTCATTTTATTGCCTGAAATTGGTCGAAATAGAAGCTTCTGAGTAGGAGAAAAAGTCTGTAAAAATGGCAATTTTGGTCACATTGAGGCTTTAAAAAGTAGTTATTCAACATGAGGCACAATCCAAATTACATTTTGAATCTTTTTTCTACAGTCCAAAAAATCAATTTTCTGATGAAAAACGATGACCCGCGACCTGTCGATTTTTCTCAAGATGGTCAGAAATGGTAATTTTGTAATGTTTAACTTTTTTGACTGTAAATGACTATTGCATGTGAATTATCACTTTTAGAACTAAAATTAGTGTGTTTAGAGTCATTTTATTGCCTGAAATTGGTCGAAATAGAAGCTTCTGAGTAGGAGAAAAGTCTGTAAAAATGGCAATTTTGGTCACATTGAGGCTTTAAAAAGTAGTTATTCAACATGAGGCACAATCCAAATGACATTTTGAATCTTTTTTTCTACAGTCTGAAAAATCAATTTTCTTCTTAAAAATGATGACCCGCGACCTGTCGATTTTTCTCAAGAAGGTCAGAAATGGTAATTTTTTAATGTTTAATTTTTTGACTGTAAATGACTATTGCATGTGAATTATCACTTTTGGAACTAAAATACGTGTGTTTAGAGTCATTTTAATGCCTGAAATTGGTGGAAATAGAAGCTTCTGTGTAGGCGAAAAAGTCTGTAAAAATGGCAATTTTGGTCACATTGAGGCTTTCAAAATTAGTTACTCAACATTAGGCACAATCCAAATGACATTTTGAATCTTTTTTTCTACAGTCCAAAAAATCAATTTTCTGATGAAAAACGATGACCCATGACCTGTCGATTTTTCTCAAGATGGTCAGAAATGGTAATTTTGTAATGTTTATATTTTTGAAAGTAAATGACTATTGCATGTGAATTATCACTTTTGGAACTAAAATTAGTGTGTTTAGAGTCATTTTATTGCCTGAAATTGGTCGAAATAGAAGCTTCTGAGTAGGAGAAAAGTCTGTAAAAATGGCAATTTTGGTCACATTGAGGCTTTAAAAAGTTGTTATTCAACATGAGGCACAATCCAAATGACATTTTGAATCTTTTTTTCTACAGTCCAAAAAATCAATTTTCTGATGAAAAACGATGACCCGCGACCTGTCGATTTTTCTCAAGATGGTCAGAAATGGTAATTTTGTAATGTTTAACTTTTTTGACTGTAAATGACTATTGTATGTGAATTATCACTTTTGGAACTAAAATAAGTCTGTTTAGAGTCATTTTAATGCCTGAAATTGGTCGAAATAGAAGCTTCTGAGTAGGAGAAAAAGTCTGTAAAAATGGCAATTTTGGTCACATTGAGGCTTTAAAAAGTAGTTATTCAACATGAGGCACAATCCAAATTACATTTTGAATCTTTTTTCTACAGTCCAAAAAAATCAATTTTCTGATGAAAAACGATGACCCGCGACCTGTCGATTTTTCTCAAGATGGTCAGAAATGGTAATATTTTAATGTTTAATTTTTTGACTGTAAATGACTATTGCATGTGAATTATCACTTTTGGAACGAAAATACGTGTGTTTAGAGTCATTTTAATGCCTGAAATTGGTGGAAATAGAAGCTTCTGTGTAGGAGAAAAAGTCTGTAAAAATGGCAATTTTGGTCACATTGAGTCTTTAAAAAGAAGTTATTCAACATGAGGCACAATCCAAATGACATTTTGAATCTTTTTTTCTACAGTCCGAAAAATCAATTTTCTTCTTAAAAATGATGACCCGCGACCTGTCGATTTTTCTCAAGATGGTCAGAAATGGTAATATTTTAATGTTTAATTTTTTGACTGTAAATGACTATTGCATGTGAATTATCACTTTTGGAACTAAAATACGTGTGTTTAGAGTCATTTTAATGCCTGAAATTGGTGGAAATAGAAGCTTCTGTGTAGGAGAAAAAGTCTGTAAAAATGGCAATTTTGGTCACATTGAGGCTTTCAAAATTAGTTACTCAACATTAGGCACAATCCAAATGACATTTTGAATCTTTTTTTCTACAGTCCAAAAAATCAATTTTCTGATGAAAAACGATGACCCGTGACCTGTCGATTTTTCTCAAGATGGTCAGAAATGGTAATTTTGTAATGTTTATATTTTTGAAAGTAAATGATTATTGCATGTGAATTATCACTTTTGGAACTAAAATTAGTGTGTTTAGAGTCATTTTATTGCCTGAAATTGGTCGAAATAGAAGCTTCTGAGTAGGAGAAAAGTCTGTAAAAATGGCAATTTTGGTCACATTGAGGCTTTAAAAAGTAGTTATTCAACATGAGGCACAATCCAAATGACATTTTGAATCTTTTTTTCTACAGTCCAAAAAATCAATTTTCTGATGAAAAACGATGACCCGCGACCTGTCGATTTTTCTCAAGATGGTCAGAAATGGTAATTTTGTAATGTTTAACTTTTTTGACTGTAAATGACTATTGTATGTGAATTATCACTTTTGGAACTAAAATTAGTGTGTTTAGAGTCATTTTATTGCCTGAAATTGGTCGAAATAGAAGCTTCTGAGTAGGAGAAAAAGTCTGTAAAAATGGCAATTTTGGTCACATTGAGGCTTTAAAAAGTAGTTATTCAACATGAGGCACAATCCAAATTACATTTTGAATCTTTTTTCTACAGTCCAAAAAATCAATTTTCTGATGAAAAACGATGACCCGCGACCTGTCGATTTTTCTCAAGATGGTCAGAAATGGTAATTTTGTAATGTTTAACTTTTTTTACTGTAAATGACTATTGCATGTGAATTATCACTTTTAGAACTAAAATTAGTGTGTTTAGAGTCATTTTATTGCCTGAAATTGGTCGAAATAGAAGCTTCTGAGTAGGAGAAAAGTCTGTAAAAATGGCAATTTTGGTCACATTGAGGCTTTAAAAAGTAGTTATTCAACATGAGGCACAATCCAAATGACATTTTGAATCTTTTTTTCTACAGTCTGAAAAATCAATTTTCTTCTTAAAAATGATGACCCGCGACCTGTCGATTTTTCTCAAGATGGTCAGAAATGGTAATTTTGTAATGTTTAACTTTTTTGACTGTAAATGACTATTGTATGTGAATTATCACTTTTGGAACTAAAATAAGTCTGTTTAGAGTCATTTTAATGCCTGAAATTGGTCGAAATAGAAGCTTCTGAGTAGGAGAAAAAGTCTGTAAAAATGGCAATTTTGGTCACATTGAGGCTTTAAAAAGTAGTTATTCAACATGAGGCACAATCCAAATTACATTTTGAATCTTTTTTCTACAGTCCAAAAAATCAATTTTCTGATGAAAAACGATGACCCGCGACCTGTCGATTTTTCTCAAGATGGTCAGAAATGGTAATTTTGTAATGTTTAACTTTTTTGACTGTAAATGACTATTGCATGTGAATTATCACTTTTGGAACTAAAATTAGTGTGTTTAGAGTCATTTTATTGCCTGAAATTGGTTGAAATAGAAGCTTCTGAGTAGGAGAAAAGTCTGTAAAAATGGCAATTTTGGTCACATTGAGGCTTTAAAAAGTAGTTATTCAACATGAGGCACAATCCAAATGACATTTTGAATCTTTTTTTCTACAGTCCAAAAAATCAATTTTCTGATGAAAAACGATGACCCGCGACCTGTCGATTTTTCTCAAGATGGTCAGAAATGGTAATTTTTTAATGTTTAATTTTTTGACTGTAAATGACTATTGCATGTGAGTTATCACTTTTGGAACGAAAATAAGTGTGTTTAGAGTCATTTTAATGGCTGAAATTGGTGGAAATAGAAGCTTCTGTGTAGGAGAAAAAGTCTTTAAAAATGGCAATTTTGGTCACATTGAGGCTTTAAAAAGTAGTTATTCAACATGAGGCTCAATCCAAATGACATTTTGAATCTTTTTTTCTTCACTCCAAAAAATCAATTTTCTGATGAAAAACGATGACCCGCGACCTGTCGATTTTTCTCAAGATGGTCAGAAATGGTAATTTTTTAATGTTTAATTTTTTGACTGTAGAAGACTATTGTATGTGAATTATCACTTTTGGAACTAAAATAAGTGTGTTTAGAGTCATTTTAATGCCTGAAATTGGTCGAAATAGAAGCTTCTGTGTAGGAGAAAAAGTCTGTAAAAATGGCAATTTTGGTCACATTGAGTCTTTAAAAAGTAGTTATTCAACATGAGGCACAAACCAAATGACATTTTGAATCTTTTTTTCTACAGTCCGAAAAATCAATTTTCTTCTTAAAAATGATGACCCGCGACCTGTCGATTTTTCTCAAGATGGTCAGAAATGGTAATTTTTTCATGTTTAATTTTTTGACTGTAAATGACTATTGCATGTGAATTATCACCTTTGGAACTAAAATACGTGTGTTTAGAGTCATTTTAATGCCTGAAATTGGTGGAAATAGAAGCTTCTGTGTAGGAGAAAAAGTCTGTAAAAATGGCAATTTTGGTCACATTGAGGCTTTCAAAATTAGTTACTCAACATTAGGCACAATCCAAATGACATTTTGAATCTTTTTTTCTACAGTCCAAAAAATCAATTTTCTGATGAAAAACGATGACCCGTGACCTGTCGATTTTTCTCAAGATGGTCAGAAATGGTAATTTTGTAATGTTTATATTTTTGAAAGTAAATGACTATTGCATGTGAATTATCACTTTTGGAACTAAAATTAGTGTGTTTAGAGTCATTTTATTGCCTGAAATTGGTCGAAATAGAAGCTACTGAGTAGGAGAAAAGTCTGTAAAAATGGCAATTTTGGTCACATTGAGGCTTTAAAAAGTAGTTATTCAACATGAGGCACAATCCAAATGACATTTTGAATCTTTTTTTCTACAGTCCAAAAAATCAATTTTCTGATGAAAAACGATGACCCGCGACCTGTCGATTTTTCTCAAGATGGTCAGAAATGGTTATTTTGTAATGTTTAACTTTTTTGACTGTAAATGACTATTGTATGTGAATTATCACTTTTGGAACTAAAATAAGTCTGTTTAGAGTCATTTTAATGCCTGAAATTGGTCGAAATAGAAGCTTCTGAGTAGGAGAAAAAGTCTGTAAAAATGGCAATTTTGGTCACATTGAGGCTTTAAAAAGTAGTTATTCAACATGAGGCACAATCCAAATTACATTTTGAATCTTTTTTCTACAGTCCAAAAAATCAATTTTCTGATGAAAAACGATGACCTGCGACCTGTCGATTTTTCTCAAGATGGTCAGAAATGGTAATATTTTAATGTTTAATTTTTTGACTGTAAATGACTATTGCATGTGAATTATCACTTTTGGAACTAAAATACGTGTGTTTAGAGTCATTTTAATGCCTGAAATTGGTGGAAATAGAAGCTTCTGTGTAGGAGAAAAAGTCTGTAAAAATGGCAATTTTGGTCACATTGAGTCTTTAAAAAGAAGTTATTCAACATGAGGCACAATCCAAATGACATTTTGAATCTTTTTTTCTACAGTCCGAAAAATCAATTTTCTTCTTAAAAATGATGACCCGCGACCTGTCGATTTTTCTCAAGATGGTCAGAAATGGTAATATTTTAATGTTTAATTTTTTGACTGTAAATGACTATTGCATGTGAATTATCACTTTTGGAACTAAAATACGTGTGTTTAGAGTCATTTTAAGGCCTGAAATTGGTGGAAATAGAAGCTTCTGTGTAGGAGAAAAAGTCTGTAAAAATGGCAATTTTGGTCACATTGAGGCTTTCAAAATTAGTTACTCAACATTAGGCACAATCCAAATGACATTTTGAATCTTTTTTTCTACAGTCCAAAAAATCAATTTTCTGATGAAAAACGATGACCCGTGACCTGTCGATTTTTCTCAAGATGGTCAGAAATGGTAATTTTGTAATGTTTATATTTTTGAAAGTAAATGATTATTGCATGTGAATTATCACTTTTGGAACTAAAATTAGTGTGTTTAGAGTCATTTTATTGCCTGAAATTGGTCGAAATAGAAGCTTCTGAGTAGGAGAAAAAGTCTGTAAAAATGGCAATTTTGGTCACATTGAGGCTTTAAAAAGTAGTTATTCAACATGAGGCACAATCCAAATGACATTTTGAATCTTTTTTCTACAGTCCAAAAAATCAATTTTCTGATGAAAAACGATGACCCGCGACCTGTCGATTTTTCTCAAGATGGTCAGAAATGGTAATTTTGTAATGTTTAACTTTTTTGACTGTAAATGACTATTGCATGTGAATTATCACTTTTGGAACTAAAATTAGTGTGTTTAGAGTCATTTTAATGCCTGACATTGGTCGAAATAGAAGCTTCTGAGTAGGAGAAAAAGTCTGTAAAAATGGCAATTTTGGTCACATTGAGGCTTTAAAAAGTAGTTATTCAACATGAGGCACAATCCAAATGACATTTTGAATCATTTTTTCTACAGTCCAAAAAATCAATTTTCTGGTGCAAAACGATGACCCGCGACCTGTCGATTTTTCTCAAGATGGTCAGAAATGGTAATTTTTTAATGTTTAAGTTTTTTGATTGTAAATGACTATTGCTTGTGAATTATCACTTTTGGAACTAAAATAAGTATGTTTAGAGTCATTTTAATGCCTGAAATTGGTGGAAATAGAAGCGTCTGTGTAGGAGAAAAAGTCTGTAAAAATGGCAATTTTGGTCACATTGAGGCTTTAAAAAGTAGTTATTCAACATGAGACACAAGCCAAATGACATTTTGAATCTTTTTTCCTACACTCCAAAAAATCAATTTTCTGATGAAAAACGATGACCCGCGACCTGTCGATTTTTCTCAAGATGGTCAGAAATGGTAATTTTTTAATGTTTAATTTTTTGACTGTAAATGACTATTGCATGTGAATTATCACTTTTGGAACGAAAATAAGTGTGTTTAGAGTCATTTTAATGGCTGAAATTGGTGGAAATAGAAGCTTCTGTGTAGGAGAAAAAGTCTGTAAAAATGGCAATTTTGGTCACATTGAGGCTTTAAAAAGTAGTTATTCAACATGAGGCTCAATCCAAATGACATTTTGAATCTTTTTTTCTACACTCCAAAAAATCAATTTTCTGATGAAAAACGATGACCCGCGACCTGTCGATTTTTCTCAAGATGGTCAGAAATGGTAATTTTTTAATGTTTAATTTTTTGACTGTAAATGACTATTGCATGTGAATTATCACTTTTGGAACTAAAATACGTGTGTTTAGAGTCATTTTAATGCCTGAAATTGGTGGAAATAGAAGCTTCTGTGTAGGAGAAAAAGTCTGTAAAAATGGCAATTTTGGTCACATTGAGGCTTTAAAAAGTAGTTATTCAACATGAGGCTCAATCCAAATGACATTTTGAATCTTTTTTTCTACACTCCAAAAAATCAATTTTCTGATGAAAAACGATGACCCGCGACCTGTCGATTTTTCTCAAGATGGTCAGAAATGGTAATTTTGTAATGTTTATATTTTTGAAAGTAAATGACTATTGCATGTGAATTATCACTTTTGGAACTGAAATTAGTGTGTTGAGAGTCATTTTATTGCCTGAAATTGGTCGAAATAGAAGCTTCTGAGTAGGAGAAAAGTCTGTAAAAATGGCAATTTTGGTCACATTGAGGCTTTAAAAAGTAGTTATTCAACATAAGGCACAATCCAAATGACATTTTGAATCTTTTTTTCTACAGTCCAAAAAATCAATTTTCTGATGAAAAACGATGACCCGCGACCTGTCGATTTTTCTCAAGATGGTCAGAAATGGTAATTTTTTAATGTTTAAGTTTTTTGACTGTAAATGACTATTGCTTGTGAATTATCACTTTTGGAACTAAAATAAGTGTGTTTAGAGTCATTTTAATGCCTGAAATTGGTGGAAATAGAAGCTTCTGTGTAGGAGAAAAAGTCTGTAAAAATGGCAATTTTGGTCACATTGAGGCTTTAAAAAGTAGTTATTCAACATGAGACACAATCCAAATGACATTTTGAATCTTTTTTCCTACACTCCAAAAAATCAATTTTCTGATGAAAAACGATGACCCGCGACCTGTCGATTTTTCTCAAGATGGTCAGAAATGGTAATTTTTTAATGTTTAATTTTTTGACTGTAAATGACTATTGCATGTGAATTATCACTTTTGGAACTAAAATAAGTGTGTTTAGAGTCATTTTAATGCCTGAAATTGGTGGAAATAGAAGCTTCTGTGTAGGAGAAAAAGTCTGTAAAAATGGCAATTTTGGTCACATTGAGGCTTTAAAATGTAGTTATTCAACATGAGGCACAATCCAAATGACATTTTCAATCATTTTTTCTACAGTCCAAAAAATCAATTTTCTGATGCAAAACGATGACCCGCGACCTGTCGATTTTTCTCAAGATGGTCAGAAATGGTAATTTTTTAATGTTTAAGTTTTTTGATTGTAAATGACTATTGCATGTGAATTATCACTTTTGGAACTAAAATAAATGTGTTTAGAGTCATTTTAATGCCTGAAATTGGTGGAAATAGAAGCTTCTGTGTAGGAGAAAAAGTCTGTAAAAATGGCAATTTTGGTCACATTGAGGCTTTAAAAAGTAGTTATTCAACATGAGACACAAGCCAAATGACATTTTGAATCATTTTTTCTACACTCCAAAAAATCAATTTTCTGATGAAAAACGATGACCCGCGACCTGTCGATTTTTCTCAAGATGGTCAGAAATGGTAATTTTTTAATGTTTAAGTTTTTGACTGTAAATGACTATTGCTTGAGAATTATCACTTTTGGAACTAAAATAAGTGTGTTTAGAGTCATTTTAATGCCTGAAATTGGTGGAAATAGAAGCTTCTGTGTAGGAGAAAAAGTCTGTAAAAATGGCAATTTTGGTCACATTGAGGCTTTAAAAAGTAGTTATTCAACATGAGACACAATCCAAATGACATTTTGAATCTTTTTTCCTACACTCCAAAAAATCAATTTTCTGATGCAAAACGATGACCCGCGACCTGTCGATTTTTCTCAAGATGGTCAGAAATGGTAATTTTTTAATGTTTAATTTTTTGACTGTAAATGACTATTGCATGTGAATTATCACTTTTGGAACGAAAATAAGTGTGTTTAGAGTCATTTTAATGGCTGAAATTGGTGGAAATAGAAGATTCTGTGTAGGAGAAAAAGTCTGTAAAAATGGCAATTTTGGTCACATTGAGGCTTTAAAAAGTAGTTATTCAACATGAGGCTCAATCCAAATGACATTTTGAATCTTTTTTTCTACACTCCAAAAAATCAATTTTCTGATGAAAAACGATGACCCGCGACCTGTCGATTTTTCTCAAGATGGTCAGAAATGGTAATTTTTTAATGTTTAATTTTTTGACTGTAAATGACTATTGCATGTGAATTATCACTTTTGGAACTAAAATACGTGTGTTTAGAGTCATTTTAATGCCTGAAATTGGTGGAAATAGAAGCTTCTGTGTAGGAGAAAAAGTCTGTAAAAATGGCAATTTTGGTCACATTGAGGCTTTAAAAAGTAGTTATTCAACATGAGGCTCAATCCAAATGACATTTTGAATCTTTTTTTCTACACTCCAAAAAATCAATTTTCTGATGCAAAACGATGACCCGCGACCTGTCGATTTTTCTCAAGATGGTCAGAAATGGTAATTTTTTAATGTTTAATTTTTTGACTGTAAATGACTATTGCATGTGAATTATCACTTTTGGAACGAAAATAAGTGTGTTTAGAGTCATTTTAATGGCTGAAATTGGTGGAAATAGAAGATTCTGTGTAGGAGAAAAAGTCTGTAAAAATGGCAATTTTGGTCACATTGAGGCTTTAAAAAGTAGTTATTCAACATGAGGCTCAATCCAAATGACATTTTGAATCTTTTTTTCTACACTCCAAAAAATCAATTTTCTGATGAAAAACGATGACCCGCGACCTGTCGATTTTTCTCAAGATGGTCAGAAATGGTAATTTTTTAATGTTTAATTTTTTGACTGTAAATGACTATTGCATGTGAATTATCACTTTTGGAACTGAAATACGTGTGTTTAGAGTCATTTTAATGCCTGAAATTGGTGGAAATAGAAGCTTCTGTGTAGGAGAAAAAGTCTGTAAAAATGGCAATTTTGGTCACATTGAGGCTTTAAAAAGTAGTTATTCAACATGAGGCTCAATCCAAATGACATTTTGAATCTTTTTTTCTACACTCCAAAAAATCAATTTTCTGATGAAAAACGATGACCCGCGACCTGTCGATTTTTCTCAAGATGGTCAGAAATGGTAATTTTGTAATGTTTAACTTTTTTGACTGTAAATGACTATTGTATGTGAATTATCACTTTTGGAACTAAAATAAGTCTGTTTAGAGTCATTTTAATGCCTGAAATTGGTCGAAATAGAAGCTTCTGAGTAGGAGAAAAAGTCTGTAAAAATGGCAATTTTGGTCACATTGAGGCTTTAAAAAGTAGTTATTCAACATGAGGCACAATCCAAATTACATTTTGAATCTTTTTTCTACAGTCCAAAAAATCAATTTTCTGATGAAAAACGATGACCTGCGACCTGTCGATTTTTCTCAAGATGGTCAGAAATGGTAATATTTTAATGTTTAATTTTTTGACTGTAAATGACTATTGCATGTGAATTATCACTTTTGGAACTAAAATACGTGTGTTTAGAGTCATTTTAATGCCTGAAATTGGTGGAAATAGAAGCTTCTGTGTAGGAGAAAAAGTCTGTAAAAATGGCAATTTTGGTCACATTGAGGCTTTAAAAAGTAGTTATTCAACATGAGACACAATCCAAATGACATTTTGAATCTTTTTTCCTACACTCCAAAAAATCAATTTTCTGATGCAAAACGATGACCCGCGACCTGTCGATTTTTCTCAAGATGGTCAGAAATGGTAATTTTTTAATGTTTAATTTTTTGACTGTAAATGACTATTGCATGTGAATTATCACTTTTGGAACGAAAATAAGTGTGTTTAGAGTCATTTTAATGGCTGAAATTGGTGGAAATAGAAGATTCTGTGTAGGAGAAAAAGTCTGTAAAAATGGCAATTTTGGTCACATTGAGGCTTTAAAAAGTAGTTATTCAACATGAGGCTCAATCCAAATGACATTTTGAATCTTTTTTCTACAGTCCGAAAAATCAATTTTCTTCTTAAAAATGATGACCCGCGACCTGTCGATTTTTCTCAAGATGGTCAGAAATGGTAATATTTTAATGTTTAATTTTTTGACTGTAAATGACTATTGCATGTGAATTATCACTTTTGGAACTAAAATACGTGTGTTTAGAGTCATTTTAATGCCTGAAATTGGTGGAAATAGAAGCTTCTGTGTAGGAGAAAAAGTCTGTAAAAATGGCAATTTTGGTCACATTGAGGCTTTCAAAATTAGTTACTCAACATTAGGCACAATCCAAATGACATTTTGAATCTTTTTTTCTACAGTCCAAAAAATCAATTTTCTGATGAAAAACGATGACCCGTGACCTGTCGATTTTTCTCAAGATGGTCAGAAATGGTAATTTTGTAATGTTTATATTTTTGAAAGTAAATGATTATTGCATGTGAATTATCACTTTTGGAACTAAAATTAGTGTGTTTAGAGTCATTTTATTGCCTGAAATTGGTCGAAATAGAAGCTTCTGAGTAGGAGAAAAAGTCTGTAAAAATGGCAATTTTGGTCACATTGAGGCTTTAAAAAGTAGTTATTCAACATGAGGCACAATCCAAATGACATTTTGAATCTTTTTTCTACAGTCCAAAAAATCAATTTTCTGATGAAAAACGATGACCCGCGACCTGTCGATTTTTCTCAAGATGGTCAGAAATGGTAATTTTGTAATGTTTAACTTTTTTGACTGTAAATGACTATTGCATGTGAATTATCACTTTTGGAACTAAAATTAGTGTGTTTAGAGTCATTTTAATGCCTGACATTGGTCGAAATAGAAGCTTCTGAGTAGGAGAAAAAGTCTGTAAAAATGGCAATTTTGGTCACATTGAGGCTTTAAAAAGTAGTTATTCAACATGAGGCACAATCCAAATGACATTTTCAATCATTTTTTCTACAGTCCAAAAAATCAATTTTCTGATGCAAAACGATGACTCGCGACCTGTCGATTTTTCTCAAGATGGTCAGAAATGGTAATTTTTTAATGTTTAAGTTTTTTGATTGTAAATGACTATTGCTTGTGAATTATCACTTTTGGAACTAAAATAAGTATGTTTAGAGTCATTTTAATGCCTGAAATTGGTGGAAATAGAAGCGTCTGTGTAGGAGAAAAAGTCTGTAAAAATGGCAATTTTGGTCACATTGAGGCTTTAAAAAGTAGTTATTCAACATGAGACACAAGCCAAATGACATTTTGAATCTTTTTTCCTACACTCCAAAAAATCAATTTTCTGATGAAAAACGATGACCCGCGACCTGTCGATTTTTCTCAAGATGGTCAGAAATGGTAATTTTTTAATGTTTAATTTTTTGACTGTAAATGACTATTGCATGTGAATTATCACTTTTGGAACGAAAATAAGTGTGTTTAGAGTCATTTTAATGGCTGAAATTGGTGGAAATAGAAGCTTCTGTGTAGGAGAAAAAGTCTGTAAAAATGGCAATTTTGGTCAAATTGAGGCTTTAAAAAGTAGTTATTCAACATGAGGCTCAATCCAAATGACATTTTGAATCTTTTTTTCTACACTCCAAAAAATCAATTTTCTGATGAAAAACGATGACCCGCGACCTGTCGATTTTTCTCAAGATGGTCAGAAATGGTAATTTTTTAATGTTTAATTTTTTGACTGTAAATGACTATTGCATGTGAATTATCACTTTTGGAACTAAAATACGTGTGTTTAGAGTCATTTTAATGCCTGAAATTGGTGGAAATAGAAGCTTCTGTGTAGGAGAAAAAGTCTGTAAAAATGGCAATTTTGGTCACATTGAGGCTTTAAAAAGTAGTTATTCAACATGAGGCTCAATCCAAATGACATTTTGAATCTTTTTTTCTACACTCCAAAAAATCAATTTTCTGATGAAAAACGATGACCCGCGACCTGTCAATTTTTCTCAAGATGGTCAGAAATGGTAATTTTGTAATGTTTATATTTTTGAAAGTAAATGACTATTGCATGTGAATTATCACTTTTGGAACTAAAATTAGTGTGTTTAGAGTCATTTTATTGCCTGAAATTGGTCGAAATAGAAGCTTCTGAGTAGGAGAAAAGTCTGTAAAAATGGCAATTTTGGTCACATTGAGGCTTTAAAAAGTAGTTATTCAACATAAGGCACAATCCAAATGACATTTTGAATCTTTTTTTCTACAGTCCAAAAAATCAATTTTCTGATGAAAAACGATGACCCGCGACCTGTCGATTTTTCTCAAGATGGTCAGAAATGGTAATTTTTTAA
The DNA here is from genome assembly GCF_964204655.1 of Triturus cristatus. Classification (NCBI taxonomy): domain Eukaryota; kingdom Metazoa; phylum Chordata; class Amphibia; order Caudata; family Salamandridae; genus Triturus; species Triturus cristatus. The sequence goes on from NC_140587.1 coordinate 929,232,315, forward strand.
TGTTTAAGTTTTTTGACTGTAAATGACTATTGCTTGTGAATTATCACTTTTGGAACTAAAATAAGTGTGTTTAGAGTCATTTTAATGCCTGAAATTGGTGGAAATAGAAGCTTCTGTGTAGGAGAAAAAGTCTGTAAAAATTGCAATTTTGGTCACATTGAGGCTTTAAAAAGTAGTTATTCAACATGAGACACAATCCAAATGACATTTTGAATCTTTTTTCCTACACTCCAAAAAATCAATTTTCTGATGAAAAACGATGACCCGCGACCTGTCGATTTTTCTCAAGATGGTCAGAAATGGTAATTTTTTAATGTTTAATTTTTTGACTGTAAATGACTATTGCATGTGAATTATCACTTTTGGAACTAAAATAAGTGTGTTTAGAGTCATTTTAATGCCTGAAATTGGTGGAAATAGAAGCTTCTGTGTAGGAGAAAAAGTCTGTAAAAATGGCAATTTTGGTCACATTGAGGCTTTAAAATGTAGTTATTCAACATGAGGCACAATCCAAATGACATTTTCAATCATTTTTTCTACAGTCCAAAAAATCAATTTTCTGATGCAAAACGATGACCCGCGACCTGTCGATTTTTCTCAAGATGGTCAGAAATGGTAATTTTTTAATGTTTAAGTTTTTTGATTGTAAATGACTATTGCATGTGAATTATCACTTTTGGAACTAAAATAAATGTGTTTAGAGTCATTTTAATGCCTGAAATTGGTGGAAATAGAAGCTTCTGTGTAGGAGAAAAAGTCTGTAAAAATGGCAATTTTGGTCACATTGAGGCTTTAAAAAGTAGTTATTCAACATGAGACACAAGCCAAATGACATTTTGAATCATTTTTTCTACACTCCAAAAAATCAATTTTCTGATGAAAAACGATGACCCGCGACCTGTCGATTTTTCTCAAGATGGTCAGAAATGGTAATTTTTTAATGTTTAAGTTTTTGACTGTAAATGACTATTGCTTGAGAATTATCACTTTTGGAACTAAAATAAGTGTGTTTAGAGTCATTTTAATGCCTGAAATTGGTGGAAATAGAAGCTTCTGTGTAGGAGAAAAAGTCTGTAAAAATGGCAATTTTGGTCACATTGAGGCTTTAAAAAGTAGTTATTCAACATGAGACACAATCCAAATGACATTTTGAATCTTTTTTCCTACACTCCAAAAAATCAATTTTCTGATGCAAAACGATGACCCGCGACCTGTCGATTTTTCTCAAGATGGTCAGAAATGGTAATTTTTTAATGTTTAATTTTTTGACTGTAAATGACTATTGCATGTGAATTATCACTTTTGGAACGAAAATAAGTGTGTTTAGAGTCATTTTAATGGCTGAAATTGGTGGAAATAGAAGCTTCTGTGTAGGAGAAAAAGTCTGTAAAAATGGCAATTTTGGTCACATTGAGGCTTTAAAAAGTAGTTATTCAACATGAGACACAAGCCAAATGACATTTTGAATCATTTTTTCTACACTCCAAAAAATCAATTTTCTGATGAAAAACGATGACCCGCGACCTGTCGATTTTTCTCAAGATGTTCAGAAATGGTAATTTTTTAATGTTTAAGTTTTTTGACTGTAAATGACTATTGCTTGTGAATTATCACTTTTGGAACTAAAATAAGTGTGTTTAGAGTCATTTTAATGCCTGAAATTGGTGGAAATAGAAGCTTCTGTGTAGGAGAAAAAGTCTGTAAAAATGGCAATTTTGGTCACATTGAGGCTTTAAAAAGTAGTTATTCAACATGAGGCACAATCCAAATGACATTTTCAATCATTTTTTCTACAGTCCAAAAAATCAATTTTCTGATGCAAAACGATGACTCGCGACCTGTCGATTTTTCTCAAGATGGTCAGAAATGGTAATTTTTTAATGTTTAAGTTTTTTGATTGTAAATGACTATTGCATGTGAATTATCACTTTTGGAACTAAAATAAATGTGTTTAGAGTCATTTTAATGCCTGAAATTGGTGGAAATAGAAGCTTCTGTGTAGGAGAAAAAGTCTGTAAAAAGGGCAATTTTGGTCACATTGAGGCTTTAAAAAGTAGTTATTCAACATGAGACACAAGCCAAATGACATTTTGAATCATTTTTTCTACACTCCAAAAAATCAATTTTCTGATGAAAAACGATGACCCGCGACCTGTCGATTTTTCTCAAGATGGTCAGAAATGGTAATTTTTTAATGTTTAAGTTTTTTGACTGTAAATGACTATTGCTTGTGAATTATCACTTTTGGAACTAAAATAAGTGTGTTTAGAGTCATTTTAATGCCTGAAATTGGTGGAAATAGAAGCTTCTGTGTAGGAGAAAAAGTCTGTAAAAATGGCAATTTTGGTCACATTGAGGCTTTAAAAAGTAGTTATTCAACATGAGACACAATCCAAATGACATTTTGAATCTTTTTTCCTACACTCCAAAAAATCAATTTTCTGATGAAAAACGGTGACCCGCGACCTGTCGATTTTTCTCAAGATGGTCAGAAATGGTAATTTTTTAATGTTTAATTTTTTGACTGTAAATGACTATTGCATGTGAATTATCACTTTTGGAACTAAAATAAGTGTGTTTAGAGTCATTTTAATGCCTGAAATTGGTGGAAATAGAAGCTTCTGTGTAGGAGAAAAAGTCTGTAAAAATGGCAATTTTGGTCACATTGAGGCTTTAAAAAGTAGTTATTCAACATGAGGCTCAATCCAAATGACATTTTGAATCTTTTTTTCTACACTCCAAAAAATCAATTTTCTGATGAAAAACGATGACCCGCGACCTGTCGATTTTTCTCAAGATGGTCAGAAATGGCAATTTTTTAATGTTTAATTTTTTGACTGTAGATGACTATTGTATGTGAATTATCACTTTTGGAACTAAAATAAGTGTGTTTAGAGTCATTTTAATGCCTGAAATTGGTCGAAATAGAAGCTTCTGAGTAGGAGAAAAAGTCTGTAAAACTGGCAATTTTGGTCACATTGAGGCTTTAAAAAGTAGTTATTCAACATGAGGCACAATCCAAATGACATTTTGAATCTTTTTTCTACAGTCCAAAAAATCAATTTTCTGATGAAAAACGATGACCCGCGACCTGTCGATTTTTCTCAAGATGGTCAGAAATGGTAATTTTGTAATGTTTAACTTTTTTGACTATAAATGACTATTGCATGTGAATTATCACTTTTGGAACTAAAATTAGTGTGTTTAGAGTCATTTTATTGCCTGAAATTGGTCGAAATAGAAGCTTCTGAGTAGGAGAAAAGTCTGTAAAAATGGCAATTTTGGTCACATTGAGGCTTTAAAAAGTAGTTATTCAACATGAGGCACAATCCAAATGACATTTTGAATCTTTTTTTCTACAGTCCAAAAAATCAATTTTCTGATGCAAAACGATGACCCGCGACCTGTCGATTTTTCTCAAGATGGTCAGAAATGGTAATTTTTTTATGTTTAAGTTTTTTGATTGTAAATGACTATTGCTTGTGAATTATCACTTTTGGAACTAAAATAAGTATGTTTAGAGTCATTTTAATGCCTGAAATTGGTGGAAATAGAAGCGTCTGTGTAGGAGAAAAAGTCTGTAAAAATGGCAATTTTGGTCACATTGAGGCTTTAAAAAGTAGTTATTCAACATGAGACACAAGCCAAATGACATTTTGAATCTTTTTTCCTACACTCCAAAAAATCAATTTTCTGATGAAAAACGATGACCCACGACCTGTCGATTTTTCTCAAGATGGTCAGAAATGGTAATTTTTTAATGTTTAATTTTTTGACTGTAAATGACTATTGCATGTGAATTATCACTTTTGTAACGAAAATAAGTGTGTTTAGAGTCATTTTAATGGCTGAAATTGGTGGAAATAGAAGCTTCTGTGTGGGAGAAAAAGTCTGTAAAAATGGCAATTTTGGTCACATTGAGGCTTTCAAAATTAGTTATTCAACATTAGGCACAATCCAAATGACATTTTGAATCTTTTTTTCTACAGTCCAAAAAATCAATTTTCTGATGAAAAACAATGACCCGTGACCTGTCGATTTTTCTCAAGATGGTCAGAAATGGTAATTTTGTAATGTTTATATTTTTGAAAGTAAATGACTATTGCATGTGAATTATCACTTTTGGAACTAAAATTAGTGTGTTTAGAGTCATTTTAATGCCTGACATTGGTCGAAATAGAAGCTTCTGAGTAGGAGAAAAAGTCTGTAAAAATGGCAATTTTGGTCACATTGAGGCTTTAAAAAGTAGTTATTCAACATGAGACACAATCCAAATGACATTTTGAATCTTTTTTCCTACACTCCAAAAAATCAATTTTCTGATGCAAAACGATGACCCGCGACCTGTCGATTTTTCTCAAGATGGTCAGAAATGGTAATTTTTTAATGTTTAATTTTTTGACTGTAAATGACTATTGCATGTGAATTATCACTTTTGGAACGAAAATAAGTGTGTTTAGAGTCATTTTAATGGCTGAAATTGGTGGAAATAGAAGCTTCTGTGTAGGAGAAAAAGTCTGTAAAAATGGCAATTTTGGTCACATTGAGGCTTTAAAAAGTAGTTATTCAACATGAGGCTCAATCCAAATGACATTTTGAATCTTTTTTTCTACACTCCAAAAAATCAATTTTCTGATGAAAAACGATGACCCGCGACCTGTCGATTTTTCTCAAGATGGTCAGAAATGGTAATTTTTTAATGTTTAATTTTTTGACTGTAAATGACTATTGCATGTGAATTATCACTTTTGGAACTAAAATACGTGTGTTTAGAGTCATTTTAATGCCTGAAATTGGTGGAAATAGAAGCTTCTGTGTAGGAGAAAAAGTCTGTAAAAATGGCAATTTTGGTCACATTGAGGCTTTAAAAAGTAGTTATTCAACATGAGGCTCAATCCAAATGACATTTTGAATCTTTTTTTCTACACTCCAAAAAATCAATTTTCTGATGAAAAACGATGACCCGCGACCTGTCGATTTTTCTCAAGATGGTCAGAAATGGTAATTTTGTAATGTTTATATTTTTGAAAGTAAATGACTATTGCATGTGAATTATCACTTTTGGAACTAAAATTAGTGTGTTTAGAGTCATTTTAATGCCTGAAATTGGTGGAAATAGAAGCTTCTGTGTAGGAGAAAAAGTCTGTAAAAATGGCAATTTTGGTCACATTGAGGCTTTAAAAAGTAGTTATTCAACATGAGACACAATCCAAATGACATTTTGAATCTTTTTTCCTACACTCCAAAAAATCAATTTTCTGATGAAAAACGATGATCCGCGACCTGTCGATTTTTCTCAAGATGGTCAGAAATGGTAATTTTTTAATGTTTAATTTTTTGACTGTAAATGACCATTGCATGTGAATTATCACTTTTGGAACTAAAATAAGTGTGTTTAGAGTCATTTTAATGCCTGAAATTGGTGGAAATAGAAGCTTCTGTGTAGGAGAAAAAGTCTGTAAAAATGGCAATTTTGGTCACATTGAGGCTTTAAAAAGTAGTTATTCAACATGAGACACAAGCCAAATGACATTTTGAATCATTTTTTCTACACTCCAAAAAATCAATTTTCTGATGAAAAACGATGATGACCTGTCGATTTTTCTCAAGATGGTCATAAATGGTAATTTTTTAATGTTTAAGTTTTTTGACTGTAAATGACTATTGCTTGAGAATTATCACTTTTGGAACTAAAATAAGTGTGTTTAGAGTCATTTTAATGCCTGAAATTGGTGGAAATAGAAGCTTCTGTGTAGGAGAAAAAGTCTGTAAAAATGGCAATTTTGGTCACATTGAGGCTTTAAAAAGTAGTTATTCAACATGAGACACAATCCAAATGACATTTTGAATCTTTTTTCCTACACTCCAAAAAATCAATTTTCTGATGCAAAACGATGACCCGCGACCTGTCGATTTTTCTCAAGATGGTCAGAAATGGTAATTTTTTAATGTTTAAGTTTTTTGACTGTAAATGACTATTGCTTGTGATTTATCACTTTTGGAACTAAAATAAGTGTGTTTAGAGTCATTTTAATGCCTGAAATTGGTGGAAATAGAAGCTTCTGTGTAGGAGAAAAAGTCTGTAAAAATGGCAATTTTGGTCACATTGAGGCTTTAAAAAGTAGTTATTCAACATGAGGCACAATCCAAATGACATTTTCAATCATTTTTTCTACAGTCCAAAAAATCAATTTTCTGATGCAAAACGATGACCCGCGACCTGTCGATTCTTCTCAAGATGGTCAGAAATGGTAATTTTTTAATGTTTAAGTTTTTTGATTGTAAATGACTATTGCATGTGAATTATCACTTTTGGAACTAAAATAAGTGTGTTTAGAGTCATTTTAATGCCTGAAATTGGTGGAAATAGAAGCTTCTGTGTAGGAGAAAAAGTCTGTAAAAATGGCAATTTTCATCACATTGAGGCTTTAAAAAGTAGTTATTCAACATGAGGCACAATCCAAATGACATTTTCAATCATTTTTTCTACAGTCCAAAAAATCAATTTTCTGATGCAAAACGATGACCCGCGACCTGTCGATTTTTCTCAAGATGGTCAGAAATGGTAATTTTTTAATGTTTAAGTTTTTTGATTGTAAATGACTATTGCATGTGAATTATCACTTTTGGAACTAAAATAAGTGTGTTTAGAGTCATTTTAATGCCTGAAATTGGTGGAAATAGAAGCTTCTGTGTAGGAGAAAAAGTCTGTAAAAATGGCAATTTTGGTCACATTGAGGCTTTAAAAAGTAGTTATTCAACATGAGACACAATCCAAATGACATTTTGAATCTTTTTTCCGACACTCCAAAAAATCAATTTTCTGATGAAAAACGGTGACCCGCGACCTGTCGATTTTTCTCAAGATGGTCAGAAATGGTAATTTTTTAATGTTTAATTTTTTGACTGTAAATGACTATTGCATGTGAATTATCACTTTTGGAACTAAAATAAGTGTGTTTAGAGTCATTTTAATGCCTGAAATTGGTGGAAATAGAAGCTTCTGTGTAGGAGAAAAAGTCTGTAAAAAGGGCAATTTTGGTCACATTGAGGCTTTAAAAAGTAGTTATTCAACATGAGACACAAGCCAAATGACATTTTGAATCATTTTTTCTACACTCCAAAAAATCAATTTTCTGATGAAAAACGATGACCCGCGACCTGTCGATTTTTCTCAAGATGGTCAGAAATGGTAATTTTTTAATGTTTAAGTTTTTTGACTGTAAATGACTATTGCTTGTGAATTATCACTTTTGGAACTAAAATAAGTGTGTTTAGAGTCATTTTAATGCCTGAAATTGGTGGAAATAGAAGCTTCTGTGTAGGAGAAAAAGTCTGTAAAAATGGCAATTTTGGTCACATTGAGGCTTTAAAAAGTAGTTATTCAACATGAGACACAATCCAAATGACATTTTGAATCTTTTTTCCGACACTCCAAAAAATCAATTTTCTGATGAAAAACGGTGACCCGCGACCTGTCGATTTTTCTCAAGATGGTCAGAAATGGTAATTTTTTAATGTTTAATTTTTTGACTGTAAATGACTATTGCATGTGAATTATCACTTTTGGAACTAAAATAAGTGTGTTTAGAGTCATTTTAATGCCTGAAATTGGTGGAAATAGAAGCTTCTGTGTAGGAGAAAAAGTCTGTAAAAATGGCAATTTTGGTCACATTGAGGCTTTAAAAAGTAGTTATTCAACATGAGGCTCAATCCAAATGACATTTTGAATCTTTTTTTCTACACTCCAAAAAATCAATTTTCTGATGAAAAACGATGACCCGCGACCTGTCGATTTTTCTCAAGATGGTCAGAAATGGCAATTTTTTAATGTTTAATTTTTTGACTGTAGATGACTATTGTATGTGAATTATCACTTTTGGAACTAAAATAAGTGTGTTTAGAGTCATTTTAATGCCTGAAATTGGTCGAAATAGAAGCTTCTGAGTAGGAGAAAAAGTCTGTAAAAATGGCAATTTTGGTCACATTGAGGCTTTAAAAAGTAGTTATTCAACATGAGGCACAATCCAAATGACATTTTGAATCTTTTTTCTACAGTCCAAAAAATCAATTTTCTGATGAAAAACGATGACCCGCGACCTGTCGATTTTTCTCAAGATGGTCAGAAATGGTAATTTTGTAATGTTTAACTTTTTTGACTATAAATGACTATTGCATGTGAATTATCACTTTTGGAACTAAAATTAGTGTGTTTAGAGTCATTTTATTGCCTGAAATTGGTCGAAATAGAAGCTGCTGTGTAGGAGAAAAAGTCTTTAAAAATGGCAATTTTGGTCACATTGAGGCTTTAAAAAGTAGTTATTCAACATGAGACACAAGCCAAATGACATTTTGAATCTTTTTTCCTACACTCCAAAAAATCAATTTTCTGATGAAAAACGATGACCCGCGACCGGTCGATTTTTCTCAAGATGGTCAGAAATGGTAATTTTTTAATGTTTAATTTTTTGACTGTAGATGACTATTGTATGTGAATTATCACTTTTGGAACTAAAATAAGTGTGTTTAGAGTCATTTTAATGCCTGAAATTGGTCGAAATAGAAGCTTCTGAGTAGGAGAAAAAGTCTGTAAAAATGGCAATTTTGGTCACATTGAGTCTTTAAAAAGTAGTTATTCAACATGAGGCACAAACCAAATGACATTTTGAATCTTTTTTTCTATAGTCCGAAAAATCAATTTTCTTCTTAAAAATTATGACCCGCGACCTGTCGATTTTTCTCAAGATGGTCAGAAATGGAAATTTTTTAATGTTTAATTTTTTGACTGTAGATGACTATTGTATGTGAATTATCACTTTTGGAACTAAAATAAGTGTGTTTAGAGTCATTTTAATGCCTGAAATTGGTCGAAATTGAAGCTTCTGAGTAGGAGAAAAAGTCTGTAAAAATGGCAATTTTGGTCACATTGAGGCTTTAAAAAGTAGTTATTCAACATGAGGCTCAATCCAAATGACATTTTGAATCATTTTTCTACAGTCCAAAAAATCAATTTTCTGATGAAAAACGATGACCCGCGACCTGTCGATTTTTCTCAAGATGGTCAGAAATGGAAATTTTTTAATGTTTAATTTTTTGACTGTAGATGACTATTGTATGTGAATTATCACTTTTGGAACTAAAATAAGTGTGTTTAGAGTCATTTTATTGCCTGAAATTGGTCGAAATAGAAGCTTCTGAGTAGGAGCAAAGTCTGTAAAAATGGCAATTTAGGTCACATTGAGGCTTTAAAAAGTAGTTATTCAACATGAGACACAATCCAAATGACATTTTGAATCTTTTTTTCTACATTCCAAAAAATCAATTTTCTGATGAAAAACGATGACCCGCGACCTGTCGATTTTTCTCAAGATGGTCAGAAATGGTAATTTTGTAATGTTTAACTTTTTTGACTGTAAATGACTATTGCATGTGAATTATCACTTTTGGAACTAAAATAAATGTGTTTAGAGTCATTTTAATGCCTGACATTGGTCGAAATAGAAGCTTCTGAGTAGGAGAAAAAGTCTGTAAAAATGGCAATTTTGGTCACATTGAGGCTTTAAAAAGTAGTTATTCAACATGAGGCACAATCCAAATGACATTTTCAATCATTTTTTCTACAGTCCAAAAAATCAATTTTCTGATGCAAAACGATGACCCGCGACCTGTCGATTTTTCTCAAGATGGTCAGAAAGGGTAATTTTTTAATGTTTAAGTTTTTTGATTGTAAATGACTATTGCATGTGAATTATCACTTTTGGAACGAAAATAAATGTGTTTAGAGTCATTTTAATGCCTGAAATTGGTGGAAATAGAAGCTTCTGTGTTGGAGAAAAAGTCTGTAAAAATGGCAATTTTGGTCACATTGAGGCTTTAAAAAGTAGTTATTCAACATGAGGCACAATCCAAATGACATTTTCAATCATTTTTTCTACAGTCCAAAAAATCAATTTTCTGATGCAAAACGATGACCCGCGACCTGTCGATTTTTCTCAAGATGGTCAGAAATGGTAATTTTTTAATGTTTAAGTTTTTTGACTGTAAATGACTATTGCTTGTGAATTATCACTTTTGGAACTAAAATAAGTGTGTTTAGAGTCATTTTAATGCCTGAAATTGGTGGAAATAGAAGCTTCTGTGTAGGAGAAAAAGTCTGTAAAAATGGCAATTTTGGTCACATTGAGGCTTTAAAAAGTAGTTATTCAACATGAGACACAATCCAAATGACATTTTGAATCTTTTTTTCTACAGTCCAAAAAATCAATTTAATGATGAAAAACGATGACCCGCGACCTGTCGATTTTTCTCAAGATGGTCAGAAATGGTAATTTTTTAATGTTTAAGTTTTTTGATTGTAAATGACTATTGCTTGTGAATTATCACTTTTGGAACTAAAATAAGTATGTTTAGAGTCATTTTAATGCCTGAAATTGGTGGAAATAGAAGCGTCTGTGTAGGAGAAAAAGTCTGTAAAAATGGCAATTTTGGTCACATTTAGGCTTTCAAAATTAGTTATTCAACATTAGGCACAATCCAAATGACATTTTGAATCTTTTTTTCTACAGTCCAAAAAATCAATTTTCTGATGAAAAACGATGACCCGCGACCTGTCGATTTTTCTCAAGATGGTCAGAAATGGAAATTTTTTAATGTTTAATTTTTTGACTGTAGATGACTATTGTATGTGAATTATCACTTTTGGAACTAAAATAAGTGTGTTTAGAGTCATTTTAATGCCTGAAATTGGTCGAAATTGAAGCTTCTGAGTAGGAGAAAAAGTCTGTAAAAATGGCAATTTTGGTCACATTGAGGCTTTAAAAAGTAGTTATTCAACATGAGGCTCAATCCAAATGACATTTTGAATCATTTTTCTACAGTCCAAAAAATCAATTTTCTGATGAAAAACGATGACCCGCGACCTGTCGATTTTTCTCAAGATGGTCAGAAATGGTAATTTTTTAATGTTTAAGTTTTTTGACTGTAAATGACTATTGCATGTGAATTATCACTTTTGGAACTAAAATAAATGTGTTTAGAGTCATTTTAATGCCTGACATTGGTCGAAATAGAAGCTTCTGAGTAGGAGAAAAAGTCTGTAAAAATGGCAATTTTGGTCACATTGAGGCTTTAAAAAGTAGTTATTCAACATGAGGCACAATCCAAATGACATTTTCAATCATTTTTTCTACAGTCCAAAAAATCAATTTTCTGATGCAAAACGATGACCCGCGACCTGTCGATTTTTCTCAAGATGGTCAGAAAGGGTAATTTTTTAATGTTTAAGTTTTTTGATTGTAAATGACTATTGCATGTGAATTATCACTTTTGGAACGAAAATAAATGTGTTTAGAGTCATTTTAATGCCTGAAATTGGTGGAAATAGAAGCTTCTGTGTAGGAGAAAAAGTCTGTAAAAATGGCAATTTTGGTCACATTGAGGCTTTAAAAAGTAGTTATTCAACATGAGGCACAATCCAAATGACATTTTCAATCATTTTTTCTACAGTCCAAAAAATCAATTTTCTGATGCAAAACGATGACCCGCGACCTGTCGATTTTTCTCAAGATGGTCAGAAATGGTAATTTTTTAATGTTTAAGTTTTTTGACTGTAAATGACTATTGCTTGTGAATTATCACTTTTGGAACTAAAATAAGTGTGTTTAGAGTCATTTTAATGCCTGAAATTGGTGGAAATAGAAGCTTCTGTGTAGGAGAAAAAGTCTGTAAAAATGGCAATTTTGGTCACATTGAGGCTTTATAAAGTAGTTATTCAACATGAGACACAATCCAAATGACATTTTGAATCTTTTTTTCTACAGTCCAAAAAATCAATTTTCTGATGAAAAACGATGACCTGTCGATTTTTCTCAAGATGGTCAGAAATGGTAATTTTTTAATGTTTAATTTTTTGACTGTAAATGACTATTGCATGTGAATTATCACTTTTGGAACTAAAATAAGTGTGTTTAGAGTCATTTTAATGCCTGAAATTGGTGGAAATAGAAGCTTCTGTGTAGGAGAAAAAGTCTGTAAAAATGGCAATTTTCATCACATTGAGGCTTTAAAAAGTAGTTATTCAACATGAGGCACAATCCAAATGACATTTTCAATCATTTTTTCTACAGTCCAAAAAATCAATTTTCTGATGCAAAACGATGACCCGCGACCTGTCGATTTTTCTCAAGATGGTCAGAAATGGTAATTTTTTAATGTTTAAGTTTTTTGATTGTAAATGACTATTGCATGTGAATTATCACTTTTGGAACTAAAATAAATGTGTTTAGAGTCATTTTAATGCCTGAAATTGGTAGAAATAGAAGCTTCTGTGTAGGAGAAAAAGTCTGTAAAAATGGCAATTTTGGTCACATTGAGGCTTTAAAAAGTAGTTATTCAACATGAGACACAAGCCAAATGACATTTTGAATCATTTTTTCTACACTCCAAAAAATCAATTTTCTGATGAAAAACGATGACCCGCGACCTGTCGATTTTTCTCAAGATGGTCAGAAATGGTAATTTTTTAATGTTTAAGTTTTTTGACTGTAAATGACTATTGCTTGTGAATTATCACTTTTGGAACTAAAATAAGTGTGTTTAGAGTCATTTTAATGCCTGAAATTGGTGGAAATAGAAGCTTCTGTGTAGGAGAAAAAGTCTGTAAAAATGGCAATTTTGGTCACATTGAGGCTTTAAAAAGTAGTTATTCAACATGAGACACAATCCAAATGACATTTTCAATCATTTTTTCTACAGTCCAAAAAATCAATTTTCTGATGCAAAACGATGACCCGCGACCTGTCGATTTTTCTCAAGATGGTCAGAAATGGTAATTTTTTAATGTTTAAGTTTTTTGATTGTAAATGACTATTGCATGTGAATTATCACTTTTGCAACTAAAATAAATGTGTTTAGAGTCATTTTAATGCCTGAAATTGGTGGAAATAGAAGCTTCTGTGTAGGAGAAAAAGTCTGTAAAAATGGCAATTTTGGTCACATTTAGGCTTTTTTAATGTTTAATTTTTTGACTGTAAATGACTATTGCATGTGAATTATCACTTTTGGAACTAAAATACGTGTGTTTAGAGTCATTTTAGTTATTCAACATGAGACACAATCCAAATGACATTTTGAATCTTTTTTTCTACAGTCCAAAAAATCAATTTTCTGATGAAAAACGATGACCCGCGACCTGTCGATTTTTCTCAAGATGGTCAGAAATGGTAATTTTGTAATGTTTAACTTTTTTGACTGTAAATGACTATTGCATGTGAATTATCACTTTTGGAACTAAAATAAATGTGTTTAGAGTCATTTTAATGCCTGACATTGGTCGAAATAGAAGCTTCTGAGTAGGAGAAAAAGTCTGTAAAAATGGCAATTTTGGTCACATTGAGGCTTTAAAAAGTAGTTATTCAACATGAGGCACAATCCAAATGACATTTTCAATCATTTTTTCTACAGTCCAAAAAATCAATTTTCTGATGCAAAACGATGACCCGCGACCTGTCGATTTTTCTCAAGATGGTCAGAAAGGGTAATTTTTTAATGTTTAAGTTTTTTGATTGTAAATGACTATTGCATGTGAATTATCACTTTTGGAACTAAAATAAGTGTGTTTAGAGTCATTTTATTGCCTGAAATTGGTCGAAATAGAAGCTTCTGAGTAGGAGCAAAGTCTGTAAAAATGGCAATTTTGGTCACATTGAGGCTTTAAAAAGTAGTTATTCAACATGAGACACAATCCAAATGACATTTTGAATCTTTTTTTCTACAGTACAAAAAATCAATTTTCTGATGAAAAATGATGACCCGCGACCTGTCGATTTTTCTCAAGATGGTCAGAAATGGTAATTTTGTAATGTTTAACTTTTTTGACTGTAAATGACTATTGCATGTGAATTATCACTTTTGGAACTAAAATAAATGTGTTTAGAGTCATTTTAATGCCTGACATTGGTCGAAATAGAAGCTTCTGAGTAGGAGAAAAAGTCTGTAAAAATGGCAATTTTGGTCACATTGAGGCTTTAAAAAGTAGTTATTCAACATGAGACACAAGCCAAATGACATTTTGAATCTTTTTTCCTACACTCCAAAAAATCAATTTTCTGATGAAAAACGATGACCCGCGACCTGTCGATTTTTCTCAAGATGGTCAGAAATGGTAATTTTTTAATGTTTAATTTTTTGACTGTAAATGACTATTGCATGTGAATTATCACTTTTGGAACGAAAATAAGTGTGTTTAGAGTCATTTTAATGGCTGAAATTGGTGGAAATAGAAGCTTCTGTGTAGGAGAAAAAGTCTGTAAAAATGGCAATTTTGGTCACATTTAGGCTTTAAAAAGTAGTTATTCAACATTAGGCTCAATCCAAATGACATTTTGAATCTTTTTTTCTACACTCCAAAAAATCAATTTTCTGATGAAAAACGATGACCCGCGACCTGTCGATTTTTCTCAAGATGGTCAGAAATGGTAATTTTTTAATGTTTAATTTTTTGACTGTAAATGACTATTGCTTGTGAATTATCACTTTTGGAACTAAAATAAGTATGTTTAGAGTCATTTTAATGCCTGAAATTGGTGGAAATAGAAGCGTCTGTGTAGGAGAAAAAGTCTGTAAAAATGGCAATTTTGGTCACATTTAGGCTTTCAAAATTAGTTATTCAACATTAGGCACAATCCAAATGACATTTTGAATCTTTTTTTCTACAGTCCAAAAAATCAATTTTCTGATGAAAAACGATGACCCGCGACCTGTCGATTTTTCTCAAGATGGTCAGAAATGGTAATTTTTTAATGTTTAATTTTTTGACTGTAAATGACTATTGCATGTGAATTATCACTTTTGGAACGAAAATAAGTGTGTTTAGAGTCATTTTAGTGGCTGAAATTGGTAGAAATAAAAGCTTCTGTGTAGGAGAAAAAGTCTGTAAAAATGGCAATTTTGGTCACATTGAGGCTTTAAAAAGTAGTTATTCAACATGAGGCTCAATCCAAATGACATTTTGAATCTTTTTTTCTACACTCCAAAAAATCAATTTTCTGATGAAAAACGATGACCCGCGACCTGTCGATTTTTCTCAAGATGGTCAGAAATGGTAATTTTTTAATGTTTAAGTTTTTTGACTGTAAATGACTATTGCTTGTGAATTATCACTTTTGGAACTAAAATAAGTGTGTTTAGAGTCATTTTAATGCCTGAAATTGGTGGAAATAGAAGCTTCTGTGTAGGAGAAAAAGTCTGTAAAAATGGCAATTTTGGTCACATTGAGGCTTTATAAAGTAGTTATTCAACATGAGACACAATCCAAATGACATTTTGAATCTTTTTTCCTACACTCCAAAAAATCAATTTTCTGATCAAAAACGATGACCTGTCGATTTTTCTCAAGATGGTCAGAAATGGTAATTTTTTAATGTTTAATTTTTTGACTGTAAATGACTATTGCATGTGAATTATCACTTTTGGAACTAAAATAAGTGTGTTTAGAGTCATTTTAATGCCTGAAATTGGTGGAAATAGAAGCTTCTGTGTAGGAGAAAAAGTCTGTAAAAATGGCAATTTTGGTCACATTGAGGCTTTAAAAAGTAGTTATTCAACATGAGGCACAATCCAAATGACATTTTCAATCATTTTTTCTACAGTCCAAAAAATCAATTTTCTGATGAAAAACGATGACCCGCGACCTGTCGATTTTTCTCAAGATGGTCAGAAATGGTAATTTTGTAATGTTTAACTTTTTTGACTGTAAATGACTATTGCATGTGAATTATCACTTTTGGAACTAAAATAAATGTGTTTAGAGTCATTTTAATGCCTGACATTGGTCGAAATAGAAGCTTCTGAGTAGGAGAAAAAGTCTGTAAAAATGGCAATTTTGGTCACATTGAGGCTTTAAAAAGTAGTTATTCAACATGAGGCACAATCCAAATGACATTTTCAATCATTTTTTCTACAGTCCAAAAAATCAATTTTCTGATGCAAAACGATGACCCGCGACCTGTCGATTTTTCTCAAGATGGTCAGAAAGGGTAATTTTTTAATGTTTAAGTTTTTTGATTGTAAATGACTATTGCATGTGAATTATCACTTTTGGAACGAAAATAAATGTGTTTAGAGTCATTTTAATGCCTGAAATTGGTGGAAATAGAAGCTTCTGTGTTGGAGAAAAAGTCTGTAAAAATGGCAATTTTGGTCACATTGAGGCTTTAAAAAGTAGTTATTCAACATGAGGCACAATCCAAATGACATTTTCAATCATTTTTTCTACAGTCCAAAAAATCAATTTTCTGATGCAAAACGATGACCCGCGACCTGTCGATTTTTCTCAAGATGGTCAGAAATGGTAATTTTTTAATGTTTAAGTTTTTTGACTGTAAATGACTATTGCTTGTGAATTATCACTTTTGGAACTAAAATAAGTGTGTTTAGAGTCATTTTAATGCCTGAAATTGGTGGAAATAGAAGCTTCTGTGTAGGAGAAAAAGTCTGTAAAAATGGCAATTTTGGTCACATTGAGGCTTTAAAAAGTAGTTATTCAACATGAGACACAATCCAAATGACATTTTGAATCTTTTTTTCTACAGTCCAAAAAATCAATTTAATGATGAAAAACGATGACCCGCGACCTGTCGATTTTTCTCAAGATGGTCAGAAATGGTAATTTTTTAATGTTTAAGTTTTTTGATTGTAAATGACTATTGCTTGTGAATTATCACTTTTGGAACTAAAATAAGTATGTTTAGAGTCATTTTAATGCCTGAAATTGGTGGAAATAGAAGCGTCTGTGTAGGAGAAAAAGTCTGTAAAAATGGCAATTTTGGTCACATTTAGGCTTTCAAAATTAGTTATTCAACATTAGGCACAATCCAAATGACATTTTGAATCTTTTTTTCTACAGTCCAAAAAATCAATTTTCTGATGAAAAACGATGACCCGCGACCTGTCGATTTTTCTCAAGATGGTCAGAAATGGTAATTTTTTAATGTTTAATTTTTTGACTGTAAATGACTATTGCATGTGAATTATCACTTTTGGAACGAAAATAAGTGTGTTTAGAGTCATTTTAGTGGCTGAAATTGGTAGAAATAGAAGCTTCTGTGTAGGAGAAAAAGTCTGTAAAAATGGCAATTTTGGTCACATTGAGGCTTTAAAAAGTAGTTATTCAACATGAGGCTCAATCCAAATGACATTTTGAATCTTTTTTTCTACACTCCAAAAAATCAATTTTCTGATGAAAAACGATGACCCGCGACCTGTCGATTTTTCTCAAGATGGTCAGAAATGGAAATTTTTTAATGTTTAATTTTTTGACTGTAGATGACTATTGTATGTGAATTATCACTTTTGGAACTAAAATAAGTGTGTTTAGAGTCATTTTAATGCCTGAAATTGGTCGAAATTGAAGCTTCTGAGTAGGAGAAAAAGTCTGTAAAAATGGCAATTTTGGTCACATTGAGGCTTTAAAAAGTAGTTATTCAACATGAGGCTCAATCCAAATGACATTTTGAATCATTTTTCTACAGTCCAAAAAATCAATTTTCTGATGAAAAACGATGACCCGCGACCTGTCGATTTTTCTCAAGATGGTCAGAAATGGTAATTTTTTAATGTTTAAGTTTTTTGACTGTAAATGACTATTGCATGTGAATTATCACTTTTGGAACTAAAATAAATGTGTTTAGAGTCATTTTAATGCCTGACATTGGTCGAAATAGAAGCTTCTGAGTAGGAGAAAAAGTCTGTAAAAATGGCAATTTTGGTCACATTGAGGCTTTAAAAAGTAGTTATTCAACATGAGGCACAATCCAAATGACATTTTCAATCATTTTTTCTACAGTCCAAAAAATCAATTTTCTGATGCAAAACGATGACCCGCGACCTGTCGATTTTTCTCAAGATGGTCAGAAAGGGTAATTTTTTAATGTTTAAGTTTTTTGATTGTAAATGACTATTGCATGTGAATTATCACTTTTGGAACGAAAATAAATGTGTTTAGAGTCATTTTAATGCCTGAAATTGGTGGAAATAGAAGCTTCTGTGTAGGAGAAAAAGTCTGTAAAAATGGCAATTTTGGTCACATTGAGGCTTTAAAAAGTAGTTATTCAACATGAGGCACAATCCAAATGACATTTTCAATCATTTTTTCTACAGTCCAAAAAATCAATTTTCTGATGCAAAACGATGACCCGCGACCTGTCGATTTTTCTCAAGATGGTCAGAAATGGTAATTTTTTAATGTTTAAGTTTTTTGACTGTAAATGACTATTGCTTGTGAATTATCACTTTTGGAACTAAAATAAGTGTGTTTAGAGTCATTTTAATGCCTGAAATTGGTGGAAATAGAAGCTTCTGTGTAGGAGAAAAAGTCTGTAAAAATGGCAATTTTGGTCACATTGAGGCTTTATAAAGTAGTTATTCAACATGAGACACAATCCAAATGACATTTTGAATCTTTTTTTCTACAGTCCAAAAAATCAATTTTCTGATGAAAAACGATGACCTGTCGATTTTTCTCAAGATGGTCAGAAATGGTAATTTTTTAATGTTTAATTTTTTGACTGTAAATGACTATTGCATGTGAATTATCACTTTTGGAACTAAAATAAGTGTGTTTAGAGTCATTTTAATGCCTGAAATTGGTGGAAATAGAAGCTTCTGTGTAGGAGAAAAAGTCTGTAAAAATGGCAATTTTCATCACATTGAGGCTTTAAAAAGTAGTTATTCAACATGAGGCACAATCCAAATGACATTTTCAATCATTTTTTCTACAGTCCAAAAAATCAATTTTCTGATGCAAAACGATGACCCGCGACCTGTCGATTTTTCTCAAGATGGTCAGAAATGGTAATTTTTTAATGTTTAAGTTTTTTGATTGTAAATGACTATTGCATGTGAATTATCACTTTTGGAACTAAAATAAATGTGTTTAGAGTCATTTTAATGCCTGAAATTGGTAGAAATAGAAGCTTCTGTGTAGGAGAAAAAGTCTGTAAAAATGGCAATTTTGGTCACATTGAGGCTTTAAAAAGTAGTTATTCAACATGAGACACAAGCCAAATGACATTTTGAATCATTTTTTCTACACTCCAAAAAATCAATTTTCTGATGAAAAACGATGACCCGCGACCTGTCGATTTTTCTCAAGATGGTCAGAAATGGTAATTTTTTAATGTTTAAGTTTTTTGACTGTAAATGACTATTGCTTGTGAATTATCACTTTTGGAACTAAAATAAGTGTGTTTAGAGTCATTTTAATGCCTGAAATTGGTGGAAATAGAAGCTTCTGTGTAGGAGAAAAAGTCTGTAAAAATGGCAATTTTGGTCACATTGAGGCTTTAAAAAGTAGTTATTCAACATGAGACACAATCCAAATGACATTTTCAATCATTTTTTCTACAGTCCAAAAAATCAATTTTCTGATGCAAAACGATGACCCGCGACCTGTCGATTTTTCTCAAGATGGTCAGAAATGGTAATTTTTTAATGTTTAAGTTTTTTGATTGTAAATGACTATTGCATGTGAATTATCACTTTTGGAACTAAAATAAATGTGTTTAGAGTCATTTTAATGCCTGAAATTGGTGGAAATAGAAGCTTCTGTGTAGGAGAAAAAGTCTGTAAAAATGGCAATTTTGGTCACATTTAGGCTTTTTTAATGTTTAATTTTTTGACTGTAAATGACTATTGCATGTGAATTATCACTTTTGGAACTAAAATACGTGTGTTTAGAGTCATTTTAGTTATTCAACATGAGACACAATCCAAATGACATTTTGAATCTTTTTTTCTACAGTCCAAAAAATCAATTTTCTGATGAAAAACGATGACCCGCGACCTGTCGATTTTTCTCAAGATGGTCAGAAATGGTAATTTTGTAATGTTTAACTTTTTTGACTGTAAATGACTATTGCATGTGAATTATCACTTTTGGAACTAAAATAAATGTGTTTAGAGTCATTTTAATGCCTGACATTGGTCGAAATAGAAGCTTCTGAGTAGGAGAAAAAGTCTGTAAAAATGGCAATTTTGGTCACATTGAGGCTTTAAAAAGTAGTTATTCAACATGAGGCACAATCCAAATGACATTTTCAATCATTTTTTCTACAGTCCAAAAAATCAATTTTCTGATGCAAAACGATGACCCGCGACCTGTCGATTTTTCTCAAGATGGTCAGAAAGGGTAATTTTTTAATGTTTAAGTTTTTTGATTGTAAATGACTATTGCATGTGAATTATCACTTTTGGAACTAAAATAAGTGTGTTTAGAGTCATTTTATTGCCTGAAATTGGTCGAAATAGAAGCTTCTGAGTAGGAGCAAAGTCTGTAAAAATGGCAATTTTGGTCACATTGAGGCTTTAAAAAGTAGTTATTCAACATGAGACACAATCCAAATGACATTTTGAATCTTTTTTTCTACAGTACAAAAAATCAATTTTCTGATGAAAAATGATGACCCGCGACCTGTCGATTTTTCTCAAGATGGTCAGAAATGGTAATTTTGTAATGTTTAACTTTTTTGACTGTAAATGACTATTGCATGTGAATTATCACTTTTGGAACTAAAATAAATGTGTTTAGAGTCATTTTAATGCCTGACATTGGTCGAAATAGAAGCTTCTGAGTAGGAGAAAAAGTCTGTAAAAATGGCAATTTTGGTCACATTGAGGCTTTAAAAAGTAGTTATTCAACATGAGACACAAGCCAAATGACATTTTGAATCTTTTTTCCTACACTCCAAAAAATCAATTTTCTGATGAAAAACGATGACCCGCGACCTGTCGATTTTTCTCAAGATGGTCAGAAATGGTAATTTTTTAATGTTTAATTTTTTGACTGTAAATGACTATTGCATGTGAATTATCACTTTTGGAACGAAAATAAGTGTGTTTAGAGTCATTTTAATGGCTGAAATTGGTGGAAATAGAAGCTTCTGTGTAGGAGAAAAAGTCTGTAAAAATGGCAATTTTGGTCACATTTAGGCTTTAAAAAGTAGTTATTCAACATTAGGCTCAATCCAAATGACATTTTGAATCTTTTTTTCTACACTCCAAAAAATCAATTTTCTGATGAAAAACGATCACCCGCGACCTGTCGATTTTTCTCAAGATGGTCAGAAATGGTAATTTTTTAATGTTTAATTTTTTGACTGTAAATGACTATTGCTTGTGAATTATCACTTTTGGAACTAAAATAAGTATGTTTAGAGTCATTTTAATGGCTGAAATTGGTGGAAATAGAAGCTTCTGTGTAGGAGAAAAAGTCTGTAAAAATGGCAATTTTGGTCACATTTAGGCTTTAAAAAGTAGTTATTCAACATTAGGCTCAATCCAAATGACATTTTGAATCTTTTTTTCTACACTCCAAAAAATCAATTTTCTGATGAAAAACGATGACCCGCGACCTGTCGATTTTTCTCAAGATGGTCAGAAATGGTAATTTTTTAATGTTTAATTTTTTGACTGTAAATGACTATTGCTTGTGAATTATCACTTTTGGAACTAAAATAAGTATGTTTAGAGTCATTTTAATGCCTGAAATTGGTGGAAATAGAAGCGTCTGTGTAGGAGAAAAAGTCTGTAAAAATGGCAATTTTGGTCACATTTAGGCTTTCAAAATTAGTTATTCAACATTAGGCACAATCCAAATGACATTTTGAATCTTTTTTTCTACAGTCCAAAAAATCAATTTTCTGATGAAAAACGATGACCCGCGACCTGTCGATTTTTCGCAAGATGGTCAGAAATGGTAATTTTTTAATGTTTAATTTTTTGACTGTAAATGACTATTGCATGTGAATTATCACTTTTGGAACGAAAATAAGTGTGTTTAGAGTCATTTTAGTGGCTGAAATTGGTAGAAATAAAAGCTTCTGTGTAGGAGAAAAAGTCTGTAAAAATGGCAATTTTGGTCACATTGAGGCTTTAAAAAGTAGTTATTCAACATGAGGCTCAATCCAAATGACATTTTGAATCTTTTTTTCTACACTCCAAAAAATCAATTTTCTGATGAAAAACGATGACCCGCGACCTGTCGATTTTTCTCAAGATGGTCAGAAATGGTAATTTTTTAATGTTTAAGTTTTTTGACTGTAAATGACTATTGCTTGTGAATTATCACTTTTGGAACTAAAATAAGTGTGTTTAGAGTCATTTTAATGCCTGAAATTGGTGGAAATAGAAGCTTCTGTGTAGGAGAAAAAGTCTGTAAAAATGGCAATTTTGGTCACATTGAGGCTTTATAAAGTAGTTATTCAACATGAGACAATTTCCAAATTACATTTTGAATCTTTTTTCCTACACTCCAAAAAATCAATTTTCTGATCAAAAACGATGACCTGTCGATTTTTCTCAAGATGGTCAGAAATGGTAATTTTTTAATGTTTAATTTTTTGACTGTAAATGACTATTGCATGTGAATTATCACTTTTGGAACTAAAATAAGTGTGTTTAGAGTCATTTTAATGCCTGAAATTGGTGGAAATAGAAGCTTCTGTGTAGGAGAAAAAGTCTGTAAAAATGGCAATTTTGGTCACATTGAGGCTTTAAAAAGTAGTTATTCAACATGAGGCACAATCCAAATGACATTTTCAATCATTTTTTCTACAGTCCAAAAAATCAATTTTCTGATGCAAAACGATGACCCGCGACCTGTCGATTTTTCTCAAGATGGTCAGAAATGGTAATTTTTTAATGTTTAAGTTTTTTGATTGTAAATGACTATTGCATGTGAATTATCACTTTTGGAACTAAAATAAATGTGTTTAGAGTCATTTTAATGCCTGAAATTGGTAGAAATAGAAGCTTCTGTGTAGGAGAAAAAGTCTGTAAAAATGGCAATTTTGGTCACATTGAGGCTTTAAAAAGTAGTTATTCAACATGAGACACAAGCCAAATGACATTTTGAATCATTTTTTCTACACTCCAAAAAATCAATTTTCTGATGAAAAACGATGACCCGCGACCTGTCGATTTTTCTCAAGATGGTCAGAAATGGTAATTTTTTAATGTTTAAGTTTTTTGACTGTAAATGACTATTGCTTGTGAATTATCACTTTTGGAACTAAAATAAGTGTGTTTAGAGTCCTTTTAATACCTGAAATTGGTGGAAATAGAAGCTTCTGTGTGGGAGAAAAAGTCTGTAAAAATGGCAATTTTGGTCACATTGAGGCTTTAAAAAGTAGTTATTCAACATGAGGCACAATCCAAATGACATTTTCAATCATTTTTTCTACAGTCCAAAAAATCAATTTTCTGATGCAAAACGATGACCCGCGACCTGTCGATTTTTCTCAAGATGGTCAGAAATGGTAATTTTTTAATGTTTACGTTTTTTGACTGTAAATGACTATTGCTTGTGAATTATCACTTTTGGAACTAAAATAAGTGTGTTTAGAGTCATTTTAATGCCTGAAATTGGTGGAAATAGAAGCTTCTGTGTAGGAGAAAAAGTCTGTAAAAATGGCAATTTTGGTCACATTGAGGCTTTAAAAAGTAGTTATTCAACATGAGACACAATCCAAATGACATTTTGAATCTTTTTTTCTACAGTCCAAAAAATCAATTTTCTGATGAAAAACGATGACCCGCGACCTGTCGATTTTTCTCAAGATGGTCAGAAATGGTAATTTTTTAATGTTTAATTTTTTGACTGTAAATGACTATTGCATGTGAATTATCACTTTTGAAACGAAAATAAGTGTGTTTAGAGTCATTTTAATGGCTGAAATTGGTGGAAATAGAATCTTCTGTGTAGGAGAAAAAGTCTGTAAAAATGGCAATTTTGGTCACATTGAGGCTTTAAAAAGTAGTTATTCAACATGAGGCTCAATCCAAATGACATTTTGAATCTTTTTTTCTACACTCCAAAAAATCAATTTTCTGATGAAAAACGATGACCCGCGACCTGTCGATTTTTCTCAAGATGGTCAGAAATGGTAATTTTTTAATGTTTAAGTTTTTTGATTGTAAATGACTATTGCATGTGAATTATCACTTTTGGAACTAAAATAAATGTGTTTAGAGTCATTTTAATGCCTGAAATTGGTAGAAATAGAAGCTTCTGTGTAGGAGAAAAAGTCTGTAAAAATGGCAATTTTGGTCACATTGAGGCTTTAAAAAGTAGTTATTCAACATGAGACACAAGCCAAATGACATTTTGAATCATTTTTTCTACACTCCAAAAAATCAATTTTCTGATGAAAAACGATGACCCGCGACCTGTCGATTTTTCTCAAGATGGTCAGAAATGGTAATTTTTTAATGTTTAAGTTTTTTGACTGTAAATGACTATTGCTTGTGAATTATCACTTTTGGAACTAAAATAAGTGTGTTTAGAGTCCTTTTAATACCTGAAATTGGTGGAAATAGAAGCTTCTGTGTAGGAGAAAAAGTCTGTAAAAATGGCAATTTTGGTCACATTGAGGCTTTAAAAAGTAGTTATTCAACATGAGGCACAATCCAAATGACATTTTCAATCATTTTTTCTACAGTCCAAAAAATCAATTTTCTGATGCAAAACGATGACCCGCGACCTGTCGATTTTTCTCAAGATGGTCAGAAATGGTAATTTTTTAATGTTTAAGTTTTTTGACTGTAAATGACTATTGCTTGTGAATTATCACTTTTGGAACTAAAATAAGTGTGTTTAGAGTCATTTTAATGCCTGAAATTGGTGGAAATAGAAGCTTCTGTGTAGGAGAAAAAGTCTGTAAAAATGGCAATTTTGGTCACATTGAGGCTTTAAAAAGTAGTTATTCAACATGAGACACAATCCAAATGACATTTTGAATCTTTTTTTCTACAGTCCAAAAAATCAATTTTCTGATGAAAAACGATGACCCGCGACCTGTCGATTTTTCTCAAGATGGTCAGAAATGGTAATTTTTTAATGTTTAATTTTTTGACTGTAAATGACTATTGCATGTGAATTATCACTTTTGAAACGAAAATAAGTGTGTTTAGAGTCATTTTAATGGCTGAAATTGGTGGAAATAGAATCTTCTGTGTAGGAGAAAAAGTCTGTAAAAATGGCAATTTTGGTCACATTGAGGCTTTAAAAAGTAGTTATTCAACATGAGGCTCAATCCAAATGACATTTTGAATCTTTTTTTCTACACTCCAAAAAATCAATTTTCTGATGAAAAACGATGACCCGCGACCTGTCGATTTTTCTCAAGATGGTCAGAAATGGTAATTTTTTAATGTTTAATTTTTTGACTGTAAATGACTATTGCATGTGAATTATCACTTTTGGAACTAAAATACGTGTGTTTAGAGTCATTTTAATGCCTGAAATTGGTGGAAATAGAAGCTTCTGTGTAGGAGAAAAAGTCTGTAAAAATGGCAATTTTGGTCACATTTAGGCTTTCAAAATTAGTTATTCAACATTAGGCACAATCCAAATGACATTTTGAATCTTTTTTTCTACAGTCCAAAAAATCAATTTTCTGATGCAAACCGATGACCCGCGACCTGTCGATTTTTCTCAAGATGGTCAGAAATGGTAATTTTTTAATGTTTAAGTTTTTTGATTGTAAATGACTATTGCTTGTGAATTCTCACTTTTGGAACTAAAATAAGTATGTTTAGAGTCATTTTAATGCCTGAAATTGGTGGAAATAGAAGCGTCTGTGTAGGAGAAAAAGTCTGTAAAAATGGCAATTTTGGTCACATTGAGGCTTTAAAAAGTAGTTATTCAACATGAGACACAAGCCAAATGACATTTTGAATCTTTTTTCCTACACTCCAAAAAATCAATTTTCTGATGAAAAACGATGACCCGCGACCTGTCGATTTTTCTCAAGATGGTCAAAAATGGTAATTTTTTAATGTTTAATTTTTTGACTGTAAATGACTATTGCATGTGAATTATCACTTTTGGAACGAAAATAAGTGTGTTTAGAGTCATTTTAGTGGCTGAAATTGGTAGAAATAGAAGCTTCTGTGTAGGAGAAAAAAGTCTGAAAAAATGGCAATTTTGGTCACATTGAGGCTTTAAAAAGTAGTTATTCAACATGAGGCTCAATCCAAATGACATTTTGAATCTTTTTTTCTACACTCCAAAAAATCAATTTTCTGATGAAAAACGATGACCCGCGACCTGTCGATTTTTCTCAAGATGGTCAGAAATGGTAATATTTTAATGTTTAATTTTTTGACTGTAGATGACTATTGTATGTGAATTATCACTTTTGGAACTAAAATAAGTGTGTTGAGAGTCATTTTAATGCCTGAAATTGGTCGAAATAGAAGCTTCTGAGTAGGAGAAAAAGTCTGTAAAAATGGCAATTTTGGTCACATTGAGTCTTTAAAAAGTAGTTATTCAACATGAGGCACAAACCAAATGACATTTTGAATCTTTTTTTCTATAGTCCGAAAAATCAATTTTCTTCTTAAAAATGATGACCCGCGACCTGTCGATTTTTCTCAAGATGGTCAGAAATGGAAATTTTTTAATGTTTAATTTTTTGACTGTAGATGACTATTGTATGTGAATTATCACTTTTGGAACTAAAATAAGTGTGTTTAGAGTCATTTTAATGCCTGAAATTGGTCGAAATTGAAGCTTCTGAGTAGGAGAAAAAGTCTGTAAAAATGGCAATTTTGGTCACATTGAGGCTTTAAAAAGTAGTTATTCAACATGAGGCTCAATCCAAATGACATTTTGAATCATTTTTCTACAGTCCAAAAAATCAATTTTCTGATGAAAAACGATGACCCGCGACCTGTCGATTTTTCTCAAGATGGTCAGAAATGGTAATTTTGTAATGTTTAACTTTTTGGACTGTAAATGACTATTGCATGTGAATTATCACTTTTGGAACTAAAATTAGTGTGTTTAGAGTCATTTTATTGCCTGAAATTGGTCGAAATAGAAGCTTCTGAGTAGGAGCAAAGTCTGTAAAAATGGCAATTTTGGTCACATTGAGGCTTTAAAAAGTAGTTATTCAACATGAGACACAATCCAAATGACATTTTGAATCTTTTTTTCTACAGTACAAAAAATCAATTTTCTGATGAAAAACGATGACCCGCGACCTGTCGATTTTTCTCAAGATGGTCAGAAATGGTAATTTTGTAATGTTTAACTTTTTTGACTGTAAATGACTATTGCATGTGAATTATCACTTTTGGAACTAAAATAAATGTGTTTAGAGTCATTTTAATGCCTGAAATTGGTGGAAATAGAAGCTTCTGTGTAGGAGAAAAAGTCTGTAAAAATGGCAATTTTGGTCACATTGAGGCTTTAAAAAGTAGTTATTCAACATGAGACACAAGCCAAATGACATTTTGAATATTTTTTCCTACACTCCAAAAAATCAATTTTCTGATGAAAAACGATGACCCGCGACCTGTCGATTTTTCTCAAGATGGTCAGAAATGGTAATTTTTTAATGTTTAATTTTTTGACTGTAAATGACTATTGCATGTGAATTATCACTTTTGGAACGAAAATAAGTGTGTTTAGAGTCATTTTAAC
Organism: Triturus cristatus; assembly: GCF_964204655.1. Lineage (NCBI taxonomy): Eukaryota > Metazoa > Chordata > Amphibia > Caudata > Salamandridae > Triturus > Triturus cristatus. Next base: position 929,259,799 of record NC_140587.1, read on the forward strand.
CCCTTCGGTGCTCATGACGGAATGGTTCCGTCATGACCCACGGTTGAGCTGTGCTCATGACGGAACCATTCCGTCATGACCCCGCCCGCGCAAGATTCCGCCAGCACAGCGGCGGAATCTGCGCAGCATCGAAGGGGTTAATGCCTGAAATTGGTGGAAATAGAAGCGTCTGTGTAGGAGAAAAAGTCTGTAAAAATGGCAATTTTGGTCACATTGAGGCTTTAAAAAGTAGTTATTCAACATGAGACACAAGCCAAATGACATTTTGAATCTTTTTTCCTACACTCCAAAAAATCAATTTTCTGATGAAAAACGATGACCCGCGACCTGTCGATTTTTCTCAAGATGGTCAAAAATGGTAATTTTTTAATGTTTAATTTTTTGACTGTAAATGACTATTGCATGTGAATTATCACTTTTGGAACGAAAATAAGTGTGTTTAGAGTCATTTTAGTGGCTGAAATTGGTAGAAATAGAAGCTTCTGTGTAGGAGAAAAAAGTCTGAAAAAATGGCAATTTTGGTCACATTGAGGCTTTAAAAAGTAGTTATTCAACATGAGGCTCAATCCAAATGACATTTTGAATCTTTTTTTCTACACTCCAAAAAATCAATTTTCTGATGAAAAACGATGACCCGCGACCTGTCGATTTTTCTCAAGATGGTCAGAAATGGTAATATTTTAATGTTTAATTTTTTGACTGTAGATGACTATTGTATGTGAATTATCACTTTTGGAACTAAAATAAGTGTGTTGAGAGTCATTTTAATGCCTGAAATTGGTCGAAATAGAAGCTTCTGAGTAGGAGAAAAAGTCTGTAAAAATGGCAATTTTGGTCACATTGAGTCTTTAAAAAGTAGTTATTCAACATGAGGCACAAACCAAATGACATTTTGAATCTTTTTTTCTATAGTCCGAAAAATCAATTTTCTTCTTAAAAATGATGACCCGCGACCTGTCGATTTTTCTCAAGATGGTCAGAAATGGAAATTTTTTAATGTTTAATTTTTTGACTGTAGATGACTATTGTATGTGAATTATCACTTTTGGAACTAAAATAAGTGTGTTTAGAGTCATTTTAATGCCTGAAATTGGTCGAAATTGAAGCTTCTGAGTAGGAGAAAAAGTCTGTAAAAATGGCAATTTTGGTCACATTGAGGCTTTAAAAAGTAGTTATTCAACATGAGGCTCAATCCAAATGACATTTTGAATCATTTTTCTACAGTCCAAAAAATCAATTTTCTGATGAAAAACGATGACCCGCGACCTGTCGATTTTTCTCAAGATGGTCAGAAATGGTAATTTTGTAATGTTTAACTTTTTGGACTGTAAATGACTATTGCATGTGAATTATCACTTTTGGAACTAAAATTAGTGTGTTTAGAGTCATTTTATTGCCTGAAATTGGTCGAAATAGAAGCTTCTGAGTAGGAGCAAAGTCTGTAAAAATGGCAATTTTGGTCACATTGAGGCTTTAAAAAGTAGTTATTCAACATGAGACACAATCCAAATGACATTTTGAATCTTTTTTTCTACAGTACAAAAAATCAATTTTCTGATGAAAAACGATGACCCGCGACCTGTCGATTTTTCTCAAGATGGTCAGAAATGGTAATTTTGTAATGTTTAACTTTTTTGACTGTAAATGACTATTGCATGTGAATTATCACTTTTGGAACTAAAATAAATTTGTTTAGAGTCATTTTAATGCCTGAAATTGGTGGAAATAGAAGCTTCTGTGTAGGAGAAAAAGTCTGTAAAAATGGCAATTTTGGTCACATTGAGGCTTTAAAAAGTAGTTATTCAACATGAGACACAAGCCAAATGACATTTTGAATATTTTTTCCTACACTCCAAAAAATCAATTTTCTGATGAAAAACGATGACCCGCGACCTGTCGATTTTTCTCAAGATGGTCAGAAATGGTAATTTTTTAATGTTTAATTTTTTGACTGTAAATGACTATTGCATGTGAATTATCACTTTTGGAACGAAAATAAGTGTGTTTAGAGTCATTTTAATGGCTGAAATTGGTGGAAATAGAAGCTTCTGTGTAGGAGAAAAAGTCTGTAAAAATGGCAATTTTGGTCACATTTAGGCTTTAAAAAGTAGTTATTCAACATTAGGCTCAATCCAAATGACATTTTGAATCTTTTTTTCTACACTCCAAAAAATCAATTTTCTGATGAAAAACGATGACCCGCGACCTGTCGATTTTTCTCAAGATGGTCAGAAATGGTAATTTTTTAATGTTTAATTTTTTGACTGTAAATGACTATTGCTTGTGAATTATCACTTTTGGAACTAAAATAAGTATGTTTAGAGTCATTTTAATGCCTGAAATTGGTGGAAATAGAAGCGTCTGTGTAGGAGAAAAAGTCTGTAAAAATGGCAATTTTGGTCACATTTAGGCTTTCAAAATTAGTTATTCAACATTAGGCACAATCCAAATGACATTTTGAATCTTTTTTTCTACAGTCCAAAAAATCAATTTTCTGATGAAAAACGATGACCCGCGACCTGTCGATTTTTCTCAAGATGGTCAGAAATGGTAATTTTTTAATGTTTAATTTTTTGACTGTAAATGACTATTGCATGTGAATTATCACTTTTGGAACGAAAATAAGTGTGTTTAGAGTCATTTTAGTGGCTGAAATTGGTAGAAATAGAAGCTTCTGTGTAGGAGAAAAAGTCTGTAAAAATGGCAATTTTGGTCACATTGAGGCTTTAAAAAGTAGTTATTCAACATGAGGCTCAATCCAAATGACATTTTGAATCTTTTTTTCTACACTCCAAAAAATCAATTTTCTGATGAAAAACGATGACCCGCGACCTGTCGATTTTTCTCAAGATGGTCAGAAATGGTAATTTTTTAATGTTTAATTTTTTGACTGTAAATGACTATTGCATGTGAATTATCACTTTTGGAACTAAAATAAGTGTGTTTAGAGTCATTTTAATGCCTGAAATTGGTGGAAATAGAAGCTTCTGTGTAGGAGAAAAAGTCTGTAAAAATGGCAATTTTGGTCACATTGAGGCTTTAAAAAGTAGTTATTCAACATGAGGCACAATCCAAATGACATTTTCAATCATTTTTTCTACAGTCCAAAAAATCAATTTTCTGATGCAAAACGATGACCCGCGACCTGTCGATTTTTCTCAAGATGGTCAGAAATGGTAATTTTTTAATGTTTAAGTTTTTTGATTGTAAATGACTATTGCATGTGAATTATCACTTTTGGAACTAAAATAAATGTGTTTAGAGTCATTTTAATGCCTGAAATTGGTAGAAATAGAAGCTTCTGTGTAGGAGAAAAAGTCTGTAAAAATGGCAATTTTGGTCACATTGAGGCTTTAAAAAGTAGTTATTCAACATGAGACACAAGCCAAATGACATTTTGAATCATTTTTTCTACACTCCAAAAAATCAATTTTCTGATGAAAAACGATGACCTGCGACCTGTCGATTTTTCTCAAGATGGTCAGAAATGGTAATTTTTTAATGTTTAAGTTTTTTGACTGTAAATGACTATTGCTTGTGAATTATCACTTTTGGAACTAAAATAAGTGTGTTTAGAGTCATTTTAATGCCTGAAATTGGTGGAAATAGAAGCTTCTGTGTAGGAGAAAAAGTCTGTAAAAATGGCAATTTTGGTCACATTGAGGCTTTAAAAAGTAGTTATTCAACATGAGACACAATCCAAATGACATTTTCAATCATTTTTTCTACAGTCCAAAAAATCAATTTTCTGATGCAAAACGATGACCCGCGACCTGTCGATTTTTCTCAAGATGGTCAGAAATGGTAATTTTTTAATGTTTAAGTTTTTTGATTGTAAATGACTATTGCATGTGAATTATCACTTTTGGAACTAAAATAAATGTGTTTAGAGTAATTTTAATGCCTGAAATTGGTGGAAATAGAAGCTTCTGTGTAGGAGAAAAAGTCTGTAAAAATGGCAATTTTGGTCACATTTAGGCTTTTTTAATGTTTAATTTTTTGACTGTAAATGACTATTGCATGTGAATTATCACTTTTGGAACTAAAATACGTGTGTTTAGAGTCATTTTAGTTATTCAACATGAGACACAATCCAAATGACATTTTGAATCTTTTTTTCTACAGTCCAAAAAATCAATTTTCTGATGAAAAACGATGACCCGCGACCTGTCGATTTTTCTCAAGATGGTCAGAAATGGTAATTTTGTAATGTTTAACTTTTTTGACTGTAAATGACTATTGCATGTGAATTATCACTTTTGGAACTAAAATAAATGTGTTTAGAGTCATTTTAATGCCTGACATTTGTCGAAATAGAAGCTTCTGAGTAGGAGAAAAAGTCTGTAAAAATGGCAATTTTGGTCACATTGAGGCTTTAAAAAGTAGTTATTCAACATGAGGCACAATCCAAATGACATTTTCAATCATTTTTTCTACAGTCCAAAAAATCAATTTTCTGATGCAAAACGATGACCCGCGACCTGTCGATTTTTCTCAAGATGGTCAGAAAGGGTAATTTTTTAATGTTTAAGTTTTTTGATTGTAAATGACTATTGCATGTGAATTATCACTTTTGGAACTAAAATAAATGTGTTTAGAGTCATTTTAATGCCTGAAATTGGTGGAAATAGTAGCTTCTGTGTAGGAGAAAAAGTCTGTAAAAATGGCAATTTTGGTCACATTGAGGCTTTAAAAAGTAGTTATTCAACATGAGGCACAATCCAAATGACATTTTCAATCATTTTTTCTACAGTCCAAAAAATCAATTTTCTGATGCAAAACGATGACCCACGACCTGTCGATTTTTCTCAAGATGGTCAGAAATGGTAATTTTTTAATGTTTAAGTTTTTTGACTGTAAATGACTATTGCTTGTGAATTATCACTTTTGGAACTAAAATAAGTGTGTTTAGAGTCATTTTAATGCCTGAAATTGGTGGAAATAGAAGCTTCTGTGTAGGAGAAAAAGTCTGTAAAAATGGCAATTTTGGTCACATTGAGGCTTTAAAAAGTAGTTATTCAACATGAGACACAATCCAAATGACATTTTGAATCTTTTTTTCTACAGTCCAAAAAATCAATTTTCTGATGAAAAACGATGACCCGCGACCTGTCGATTTTTCTCAAGATGGTCAGAAATGGTAATTTTTTAATGTTTAATTTTTTGACTGTAAATGACTATTGCATGTGAATTATCACTTTTGGAACGAAAATAAGTGTGTTTAGAGTCATTTTAATGGCTGAAATTGGTGGAAATAGAAGCTTCTGTGTAGGAGAAAAAGTCTGTAAAAATGGCAATTTTGGTCACATTGAGGCTTTAAAAAGTAGTTATTCAACATGAGGCTCAATCCAAATGACATTTTGAATCTTTTTTTCTACACTCCAAAAAATCAATTTTCTGATGAAAAACGATGACCCGCGACCTGTCGATTTTTCTCAAGATGGTCAGAAATGGTAATTTTTTAATGTTTAATTTTTTGACTGTAAATGACTATTGCATGTGAATTATCACTTTTGGAACTAAAATACGTGTGTTTAGAGTCATTTTAATGCCTGAAATTGGTGGAAATAGAAGCGTCTGTGTAGGAGAAAAAGTCTGTAAAAATGGCAATTTTGGTCACATTGAGGCTTTAAAAAGCAGTTATTCAACATGAGACACAAGCCAAATGACATTTTGAATCTTTTTTCCTACACTCCAAAAAATCAATTTTCTGATGAAAAACGATGACCCGCGACCTGTCGATTTTTCTCAAGATGGTCAGAAATGGTAATTTTTTATTGTTTAATTTTTTGACTGTAAATGACTATTGCATGTGAATTATCACTTTTGGAACGAAAATAAGTGTGTTTAGAGTCATTTTAGTGGCTGAAATTGGTAGAAATAGAAGCTTCTGTGTAGGAGAAAAAGTCTGAAAAAATGGCAATTTTGGTCACATTGAGTCTTTAAAAAGTAGTTATTCAACATGAGGCACAAACCAAATGACATTTTGAATCTTTTTTTCTATAGTCCGAAAAATCAATTTTCTTCTTAAAAATGATGACCCGCGACCTGTCGATTTTTCTCAAGATGGTCAGAAATGGAAATTTTTTAATGTTTAATTTTTTGACTGTAGATGACTATTGTATGTGAATTATCACTTTTGGAACTAAAATAAGTGTGTTTAGAGTCATTTTAATGCCTGAAATTGGTCGAAATTGAAGCTTCTGAGTAGGAGAAAAAGTCTGTAAAAATGGCAATTTTGGTCACATTGAGGCTTTAAAAAGTAGTTATTCAACATGAGGCTCAATCCAAATGACATTTTGAATCATTTTTCTACAGTCCAAAAAATCAATTTTCTGATGAAAAACGATGACCCGCGACCTGTCGATTTTTCTCAAGATGGTCAGAAATGGTAATTTTGTAATGTTTAACTTTTTGGACTGTAAATGACTATTGCATGTGAATTATCACTTTTGGAACTAAAATTAGTGTGTTTAGAGTCATTTTATTGCCTGAAATTGGTCGAAATAGAAGCTTCTGAGTAGGAGCAAAGTCTGTAAAAATGGCAATTTTGGTCACATTGAGGCTTTAAAAAGTAGTTATTCAACATGAGACACAATCCAAATGACATTTTGAATCTTTTTTTCTACAGTACAAAAAATCAATTTTCTGATGAAAAACGATGACCCGCGACCTGTCGATTTTTCTCAAGATGGTCAGAAATGGTAATTTTGTAATGTTTAACTTTTTTGACTGTAAATGACTATTGCATGTGAATTATCACTTTTGGAACTAAAATAAATTTGTTTAGAGTCATTTTAATGCCTGAAATTGGTGGAAATAGAAGCTTCTGTGTAGGAGAAAAAGTCTGTAAAAATGGCAATTTTGGTCACATTGAGGCTTTAAAAAGTAGTTATTCAACATGAGACACAAGCCAAATGACATTTTGAATCTTTTTTCCTACACTCCAAAAAATCAATTTTCTGATGAAAAACGATGACCCGCGACCTGTCGATTTTTCTCAAGATGGTCAGAAATGGTAATTTTTTAATGTTTAATTTTTTGACTGTAAATGACTATTGCATGTGAATTATCACTTTTGGAACGAAAATAAGTGTGTTTAGAGTCATTTTAATGGCTGAAATTGGTGGAAATAGAAGCTTCTGTGTAGGAGAAAAAGTCTGTAATAATGGCAATTTTGGTCACATTGAGGCTTTAAAAAGTAGTTATTCAACATGAGGCTCAATCCAAATGACATTTTGAATCTTTTTTTCTACACTCCAAAAAATCAATTTTCTGATGAAAAACGATGACCCGCGACCTGTCAATTTTTCTCAAGATGGTCAGAAATGGTAATTTTTTAATGTTTAATTTTTTGACTGTAGATGACTATTGCATGTGAATTATCACTTTTGGAACTAAAATACGTGTGTTTAGAGTCATTTTAATGCCTGAAATTGGTGGAAATAGAAGCTTCTGTGTAGGAGAAAAAGTCTGTAAAAATGGCAATTTTGGTCACATTGAGGCTTTCAAAATTAGTTATTCAACATTAGGCACAATCCAAATGACATTTTGAATCTTTTTTTCTACAGTCCAAAAAATCAATTTTCTGATGAAAAACGATGACCCGTGACCTGTCGATTTTTCTCAAGATGGTCAGAAATGGTAATTTTGTAATGTTTATATTTTTGAAAGTAAATGACTATTGCATGTGAATTATCACTTTTGGAACTAAAATTAGTGTGTTTAGAGTCATTTTATTGCCTGAAATTGGTCGAAATAGAAGCTTCTGAGTAGGAGAAAAGTCTGTAAAAATGGCAATTTTGGTCACATTGAGGCTTTAAAAAGTAGTTATTCAACATAAGGCACAATCCAAATGACATTTTGAATCTTTTTTTCTACAGTCCAAAAAATCAATTTTCTGATGAAAAACGATGACCCGCGACCTGTCGATTTTTCTCAAGATGGTCAGAAATGGTAATTTTGTAATGTTTAACTTTTTTGACTGTAAATGACTATTGCATGTGAATTATCACTTTTGGAACTAAAATAAATGTGTTTAGAGTCATTTTAATGCCTGAAAGTGGTGGAAATAGAAGCTTCTGTGTAGAGAAAAAGTCTGTAAAAATGGCAATTTTGGTCACATTGAGGCTTTAAAAAGTAGTTATTCAACATGAGGCACAATATAAATGACATTTTGAATCATTTTTTCTACACTCCAAAAAATCAATTTTTTGATGAAAAACGATGACCCGCGACCTGTCGATTTTTCTCAAGATGGTCAGAAATGGTAATTTTTTAATGTTTAAGTTTTTTGACTGTAAATGACTATTGCTTGTGAATTATCACTTTTGGAACTAAAATAAGTGTGTTTAGAGTCATTTTAATGCCTGAAATTGGTGGAAATAGAAGCTTCTGTGTAGGAGAAAAAGTCTGTAAAAATGGCAATTTTGGTCACATTGAGGCTTTATAAAGTAGTTATTCAACATGAGACACAATCCAAATGACATTTTGAATCTTTTTTCCTACACTCCAAAAAATCAATTTTCTGATGAAAAACGATGACCTGTCGATTTTTCTCAAGATGGTCAGAAATGGTAATTTTTTAATGTTTAATTTTTTGACTGTAAATAACTATTGCATGTGAATTATCACTTTTGGAACTAAAATAAGTGTGTTTAGAGTCATTTTAATTCCTGAAATTGGTGGAAATAGAAGCTTCTGTGTAGGAGAAAAAGTCTGTAAAAATGGCAATTTTGGTCACATTGAGGCTTTAAAAAGTAGTTATTCAACATGAGGCACAATCCAAATGACATTTTCAATCATTTTTTCTACAGTCCAAAAAATCAATTTTCTGATGCAAAACGATGACCCGCGACCTGTCGATTTTTCTCAAGATGGTCAGAAATGGTAATTTTTTAATGTTTAAGTTTTTTGATTGTAAATGACTATTGCATGTGAATTATCACTTTTGGAACTAAAATAAATGTGTTTAGAGTCATTTTAATGCCTGAAATTGGTAGAAATAGAAGCTTCTGTGTAGGAGAAAAAGTCTGTAAAAATGGCAATTTTGGTCACATTGAGGCTTTAAAAAGTAGTTATTCAACATGAGACACAATCCAAATGACATTTTGAATCTTTTTTTCTACAGTACAAAAAATCAATTTTCTGATGAAAAACGATGACCCGCGACCTGTCGATTTTTCTCAAGATGGTCAGAAATGGTAATTTTGTAATGTTTAACTTTTTTGACTGTAAATGACTATTGCATGTGAATTATCACTTTTGGAACTAAAATAAATGTGTTTAGAGTCATTTTAATGCCTGAAATTGGTAGAAATAGAAGCTTCTGTGTAGGAGAAAAAGTCTGTAAAAATGGCAATTTTGGTCACATTGAGGCTTTAAAAAGTAGTTATTCAACATGAGACACAATCCAAATGACATTTTGAATCTTTTTTTCTACAGTACAAAAAATCAATTTTCTGATGAAAAACGATGACCCGCGACCTGTCGATTTTTCTCAAGATGGTCAGAAATGGTAATTTTTTAATGTTTAAGTTTTTTGATTGTAAATGACTATTGCATGTGAATTATCACTTTTGGAACTAAAATAAATGTGTTTAGAGTCATTTTAATGCCTGAAATTGGTGGAAATAGAAGCTTCTGTGTAGGAGAAAAAGTCTGTAAAAATGGCAATTTTGGTCACATTTAGGCTTTTTTAATGTTTAATTTTTTGACTGTAAATGACTATTGCATGTGAATTATCACTTTTGGAACTAAAATACGTGTGTTTAGAGTCATTTTAGTTATTCAACATGAGACACATTCCAAATGACATTTTGAATCTTTTTTTCTACAGTCCAAAAAATCAATTTTCTGATGAAAAACGATGACCCGCGACCTGTCGATTTTTCTCAAGATGGTCAGAAATGGTAATTTTGTAATGTTTAACTTTTTTGACTGTAAATGAATATTGCATGTGAATTATCACTTTTGGAACTAAAATAAATGTGTTTAGAGTCATTTTAATGCCTGACATTGGTCGAAATAGAAGCTTCTGAGTAGGAGAAAAAGTCTGTAAAAATGGCAATTTTGGTCACATTGAGGCTTTAAAAAGTAGTTATTCAACATGAGGCACAATCCAAATGACATTTTCAATCATTTTTTCTACAGTCCAAAAAATCAATTTTCTGATGCAAAACGATGACCCGCGACCTGTCGATTTTTCTCAAGATGGTCAGAAAGGGTAATTTTTTAATGTTTAAGTTTTTTGATTGTAAATGACTATTGCATGTGAATTATCACTTTTGGAACTAAAATAAATGTGTTTAGAGTCATTTTAATGCCTGAAATTGGTGGAAATAGAAGCTTCTGTGTAGGAGAAAAAGTCTGTAAAAATGGCAATTTTGGTCACATTGAGGCTTTAAAAAGTAGTTATTCAACTTGAGGCACAATCCAAATGACATTTTCAATCATTTTTTCTACAGTCCAAAAAATCAATTTTCTGATGCAAAACGATGACCCGGGACCTGTCGATTTTTCTCAAGATGGTCAGAAATGGTAATTTTTTAATGTTTAAGTTTTTTGACTGTAAATGACTATTGCTTGTGAATTATCACTTTTGGAACTAAAATAAGTGTGTTTAGAGTCATTTTAATGCCTGAAATTGGTGGAAATAGAAGCTTCTGTGTAGGAGAAAAAGTCTGTAAAAATGGCAATTTTGGTCACATTGAGGCTTTAAAAAGTAGTTATTCAACATGAGACACAATCCAAATGACATTTTGAATCTTTTTTTCTACAGTCCAAAAAATCAATTTTCTGATGAAAAACGATGACCCGCGACCTGTCGATTTTTCTCAAGATGGTCAGAAATGGTAATTTTTTAATGTTTAATTTTTTTACTGTAAATGACTATTGCATGTGAATTATCACTTTTGGAACTAAAATACGTGTGTTTAGAGTCATTTTAATGCCTGAAATTGGTGGAAATAGAAGCGTCTGTGTAGGAGAAAAAGTCTGTAAAAATGGCAATTTTGGTCACATTGAGGCTTTAAAAAGCAGTTATTCAACATGAGACACAAGCCAAATGACATTTTGAATCTTTTTTCCTACAGTCCAAAAAATCAATTTTCTGATGAAAAACGATGACCCGCGACCTGTCGATTTTTCTCAAGATGGTCAGAAATGGTAATTTTTTATTGTTTAATTTTTTGACTGTAAATGACTATTGCATGTGAATTATCACTTTTGGAACGAAAATAAGTGTGTTTAGAGTCATTTTAGTGGCTGAAATTGGTAGAAATAGAAGCTTCTGTGTAGGAGAAAAAGTCTGAAAAAATGGCAATTTTGGTCACATTGAGTCTTTAAAAAGTAGTTATTCAACATGAGGCACAAACCAAATGACATTTTGAATCTTTTTTTCTATAGTCCGAAAAATCAATTTTCTGATGAAAAATGATGACCCGCGACCTGTCGATTTTTCTCAAGATGGTCAGAAATGGTAATTTTGTAATGTTTAACTTTTTGGACTGTAAATGACTATTGCATGTGAATTATCACTTTTGGAACTAAAATTAGTGTGTTTAGAGTCATTTTATTGCCTGAAATTGGTCGAAATAGAAGCTTCTGAGTGAGCAAAGTCTGTAAAAATGGCAATTTTGGTCACATTGAGGCTTTAAAAAGTAGTTATTCAACATGAGACACAATCCAAATGACATTTTGAATCTTTTTTTCTACAGTACAAAAAATCAATTTTCTGATGAAAAACGATGACCCGCGACCTGTCGATTTTTCTCAAGATGGTCAGAAATGGTAATTTTGTAATGTTTAACTTTTTTGACTGTAAATGACTATTGCATGTGAATTATCACTTTTGGAACTAAAATAAATGTGTTTAGAGTCATTTTAATGCCTGAAATTGGTGGAAATAGAAGCTTCTGTGTAGGAGAAAAAGTCTGTAAAAATGGCAATTTTGGTCACATTGAGGCTTTAAAAAGTAGTTATTCAACATGAGGCACAATCCAAATGACATTTTCAATCATTTTTTTTACAGTCCAAAAAATCAATTTTCTGATGCAAAACGATGACCCGCGACCTGTCGATTTTTCTTAATATGGTCAGAAAGGGTAATTTTTTAATGTTTAAGTTTTTTGATTGTAAATGACTATTGCATGTGAATTATCACTTTTGGAACTAAAATAAATGTGTTTAGAGTCATTTTAATGCCTGAAATTGGTGGAAATAGAAGCTTCTGTGTAGGAGAAAAAGTCTGTAAAAATGGCAATTTTGGTCACATTGAGGCTTTAAAAAGTAGTTATTCAACATGAGACACAAGCCAAATGACATTTTGAATCTTTTTTCCTACACTCCAAAAAATCAATTTTCTGATGAAAAACGATGACCCGCGACCTGTCGATTTTTCTCAAGATGGTCAGAAATGGTAATTTTTTAATGTTTAATTTTTTGACTGTAAATGACTATTGCATGTGAATTATCACTTTTGGAACGAAAATAAGTGTGTTTAGAGTCATTTTAATGGCTGAAATTGGTGGAAATAGAAGCTTCTGTGTAGGAGAAAAAGTCTGTAATAATGGCAATTTTGGTCACATTGAGGCTTTAAAAAGTAGTTATTCAACATGAGGCTCAATCCAAATGACATTTTGAATCTTTTTTTCTACACTCCAAAAAATCAATTTTCTGATGAAAAACGATGACCCGCGACCTGTCAATTTTTCTCAAGATGGTCAGAAATGGTAATTTTTTAATGTTTAATTTTTTGACTGTAAATGACTATTGCATGTGAATTATCACTTTTGGAACTAAAATACGTGTGTTTAGAGTCATTTTAATGCCTGAAATTGGTGGAAATAGAAGCTTCTGTGTAGGAGAAAAAGTCTGTAAAAATGGCAATTTTGGTCACATTGAGGCTTTCAAAATTAGTTATTCAACATTAGGCACAATCCAAATGACATTTTGAATCTTTTTTTCTACAGTCCAAAAAATCAATTTTCTGATGAAAAACGATGACCCGTGACCTGTCGATTTTTCTCAAGATGGTCAGAAATGGTAATTTTGTAATGTTTATATTTTTGAAAGTAAATGACTATTGCATGTGAATTATCACTTTTGGAACTAAAATTAGTGTGTTTAGAGTCATTTTATTGCCTGAAATTGGTCGAAATAGAAGCTTCTGAGTAGGAGAAAAGTCTGTAAAAATGGCAATTTTGGTCACATTGAGGCTTTAAAAAGTAGTTATTCAACATAAGGCACAATCCAAATGACATTTTGAATCTTTTTTTCTACAGTCCAAAAAATCAATTTTCTGATGAAAAACGATGACCCGCGACCTGTCGATTTTTCTCAAGATGGTCAGAAATGGTAATTTTGTAATGTTTAACTTTTTTGACTGTAAATGACTATTGCATGTGAATTATCACTTTTGGAACTAAAATAAATGTGTTTAGAGTCATTTTAATGCCTGAAAGTGGTGGAAATAGAAGCTTCTGTGTAGGAGAAAAAGTCTGTAAAAATGGCAATTTTGGTCACATTGAGGCTTTAAAAAGTAGTTATTCAACATGAGGCACAATATAAATGACATTTTGAATCATTTTTTCTACACTCCAAAAAATCAATTTTCTGATGAAAAACGATGACCCGCGACCTGTCGATTTTTCTCAAGATGGTCAGAAATGGTAATTTTTTAATGTTTAAGTTTTTTGACTGTAAATGACTATTGCTTGTGAATTATCACTTTTGGAACTAAAATAAATGTGTTTAGAGTCATTTTAATGCCTGAAATTGGTAGAAATAGAAGCTTCTGTGTAGGAGAAAAAGTCTGTAAAAATGGCAATTTTGGTCACATTGAGGCTTTAAAAAGTAGTTATTCAACATGAGACACAATCCAAATGACATTTTGAATCTTTTTTTCTACAGTACAAAAAATCAATTTTCTGATGAAAAACGATGACCCGCGACCTGTCGATTTTTCTCAAGATGGTCAGAAATGGTAATTTTGTAATGTTTAACTTTTTTGACTGTAAATGACTATTGCATGTGAATTATCACTTTTGGAACTAAAATAAATGTGTTTAGAGTCATTTTAATGCCTGAAATTGGTAGAAATAGAAGCTTCTGTGTAGGAGAAAAAGTCTGTAAAAATGGCAATTTTGGTCACATTGAGGCTTTAAAAAGTAGTTATTCAACATGAGACACAATCCAAATGACATTTTGAATCTTTTTTTCTACAGTACAAAAAATCAATTTTCTGATGAAAAACGATGACCCGCGACCTGTCGATTTTTCTCAAGATGGTCAGAAATGGTAATTTTTTAATGTTTAAGTTTTTTGATTGTAAATGACTATTGCATGTGAATTATCACTTTTGGAACTAAAATAAATGTGTTTAGAGTCATTTTAATGCCTGAAATTGGTGGAAATAGAAGCTTCTGTGTAGGAGAAAAAGTCTGTAAAAATGGCAATTTTGGTCACATTTAGGCTTTAAAAAGTAGTTATTCAACATTAGGCTCAATCCAAATGACATTTTGAATCTTTTTTTCTACACTCCAAAAAATCAATTTTCTGATGAAAAACGATGACCCGCGACCTGTCGATTTTTCTCAAGATGGTCAGAAATGGTAATTTTTTAATGTTTAATTTTTTGACTGTAAATGACTATTGCTTGTGAATTATCACTTTTGGAACTAAAATAAGTATGTTTAGAGTCATTTTAATGCCTGAAATTGGTGGAAATAGAAGCGTCTGTGTAGGAGAAAAAGTCTGTAAAAATGGCAATTTTGGTCACATTTAGGCTTTCAAAATTAGTTATTCAACATTAGGCACAATCCAAATGACATTTTGAATCTTTTTTTCTACAGTCCAAAAAATCAATTTTCTGATGAAAAACGATGACCCGCGACCTGTCGATTTTTCTCAAGATGGTCAGAAATGGTAATTTTTTAATGTTTAATTTTTTGACTGTAAATGACTATTGCATGTGAATTATCACTTTTGGAACGAAAATAAGTGTGTTTAGAGTCATTTTAGTGGCTGAAATTGGTAGAAATAGAAGCTTCTGTGTAGGAGAAAAAGTCTGTAAAAATGGCAATTTTGGTCACATTGAGGCTTTAAAAAGTAGTTATTCAACATGAGGCTCAATCCAAATGACATTTTGAATCTTTTTTTCTACACTCCAAAAAATCAATTTTCTGATGAAAAACGATGACCCGCGACCTGTCGATTTTTCTCAAGATGGTCAGAAATGGTAATTTTTTAATGTTTAATTTTTTGACTGTAAATGACTATTGCATGTGAATTATCACTTTTGGAACTAAAATAAGTGTGTTTAGAGTCATTTTAATGCCTGAAATTGGTGGAAATAGAAGCTTCTGTGTAGGAGAAAAAGTCTGTAAAAATGGCAATTTTGGTCACATTGAGGCTTTAAAAAGTAGTTATTCAACATGAGGCACAATCCAAATGACATTTTCAATCATTTTTTCTACAGTCCAAAAAATCAATTTTCTGATGCAAAACGATGACCCGCGACCTGTCGATTTTTCTCAAGATGGTCAGAAATGGTAATTTTTTAATGTTTAAGTTTTTTGATTGTAAATGACTATTGCATGTGAATTATCACTTTTGGAACTAAAATAAATGTGTTTAGAGTCATTTTAATGCCTGAAATTGGTAGAAATAGAAGCTTCTGTGTAGGAGAAAAAGTCTGTAAAAATGGCAATTTTGGTCACATTGAGGCTTTAAAAAGTAGTTATTCAACATGAGACACAAGCCAAATGACATTTTGAATCATTTTTTCTACACTCCAAAAAATCAATTTTCTGATGAAAAACGATGACCTGCGACCTGTCGATTTTTCTCAAGATGGTCAGAAATGGTAATTTTTTAATGTTTAAGTTTTTTGACTGTAAATGACTATTGCTTGTGAATTATCACTTTTGGAACTAAAATAAGTGTGTTTAGAGTCATTTTAATGCCTGAAATTGGTGGAAATAGAAGCTTCTGTGTAGGAGAAAAAGTCTGTAAAAATGGCAATTTTGGTCACATTGAGGCTTTAAAAAGTAGTTATTCAACATGAGACACAATCCAAATGACATTTTCAATCATTTTTTCTACAGTCCAAAAAATCAATTTTCTGATGCAAAACGATGACCCGCGACCTGTCGATTTTTCTCAAGATGGTCAGAAATGGTAATTTTTTAATGTTTAAGTTTTTTGATTGTAAATGACTATTGCATGTGAATTATCACTTTTGGAACTAAAATAAATGTGTTTAGAGTAATTTTAATGCCTGAAATTGGTGGAAATAGAAGCTTCTGTGTAGGAGAAAAAGTCTGTAAAAATGGCAATTTTGGTCACATTTAGGCTTTTTTAATGTTTAATTTTTTGACTGTAAATGACTATTGCATGTGAATTATCACTTTTGGAACTAAAATACGTGTGTTTAGAGTCATTTTAGTTATTCAACATGAGACACAATCCAAATGACATTTTGAATCTTTTTTTCTACAGTCCAAAAAATCAATTTTCTGATGAAAAACGATGACCCGCGACCTGTCGATTTTTCTCAAGATGGTCAGAAATGGTAATTTTGTAATGTTTAACTTTTTTGACTGTAAATGACTATTGCATGTGAATTATCACTTTTGGAACTAAAATAAATGTGTTTAGAGTCATTTTAATGCCTGACATTTGTCGAAATAGAAGCTTCTGAGTAGGAGAAAAAGTCTGTAAAAATGGCAATTTTGGTCACATTGAGGCTTTAAAAAGTAGTTATTCAACATGAGGCACAATCCAAATGACATTTTCAATCATTTTTTCTACAGTCCAAAAAATCAATTTTCTGATGCAAAACGATGACCCGCGACCTGTCGATTTTTCTCAAGATGGTCAGAAAGGGTAATTTTTTAATGTTTAAGTTTTTTGATTGTAAATGACTATTGCATGTGAATTATCACTTTTGGAACTAAAATAAATGTGTTTAGAGTCATTTTAATGCCTGAAATTGGTGGAAATAGAAGCTTCTGTGTAGGAGAAAAAGTCTGTAAAAATGGCAATTTTGGTCACATTGAGGCTTTAAAAAGTAGTTATTCAACATGAGGCACAATCCAAATGACATTTTCAATCATTTTTTCTACAGTCCAAAAAATCAATTTTCTGATGCAAAACGATGACCCACGACCTGTCGATTTTTCTCAAGATGGTCAGAAATGGTAATTTTTTAATGTTTAAGTTTTTTGACTGTAAATGACTATTGCTTGTGAATTATCACTTTTGGAACTAAAATAAGTGTGTTTAGAGTCATTTTAATGCCTGAAATTGGTGGAAATAGAAGCTTCTGTGTAGGAGAAAAAGTCTGTAAAAATGGCAATTTTGGTCACATTGAGGCTTTAAAAAGTAGTTATTCAACATGAGACACAATCCAAATGACATTTTGAATCTTTTTTTCTACAGTCCAAAAAATCAATTTTCTGATGAAAAACGATGACCCGCGACCTGTCGATTTTTCTCAAGATGGTCAGAAATGGTAATTTTTTAATGTTTAATTTTTTGACTGTAAATGACTATTGCATGTGAATTATCACTTTTGGAACGAAAATAAGTGTGTTTAGAGTCATTTTAATGGCTGAAATTGGTGGAAATAGAAGCTTCTGTGTAGGAGAAAAAGTCTGTAAAAATGGCAATTTTGGTCACATTGAGGCTTTAAAAAGTAGTTATTCAACATGAGGCTCAATCCAAATGACATTTTGAATCTTTTTTTCTACACTCCAAAAAATCAATTTTCTGATGAAAAACGATGACCCGCGACCTGTCGATTTTTCTCAAGATGGTCAGAAATGGTAATTTTTTAATGTTTAATTTTTTGACTGTAAATGACTATTGCATGTGAATTATCACTTTTGGAACTAAAATACGTGTGTTTAGAGTCATTTTAATGCCTGAAATTGGTGGAAATAGAAGCGTCTGTGTAGGAGAAAAAGTCTGTAAAAATGGCAATTTTGGTCACATTGAGGCTTTAAAAAGCAGTTATTCAACATGAGACACAAGCCAAATGACATTTTGAATCTTTTTTCCTACACTCCAAAAAATCAATTTTCTGATGAAAAACGATGACCCGCGACCTGTCGATTTTTCTCAAGATGGTCAGAAATGGTAATTTTTTATTGTTTAATTTTTTGACTGTAAATGACTATTGCATGTGAATTATCACTTTTGGAACGAAAATAAGTGTGTTTAGAGTCATTTTAGTGGCTGAAATTGGTAGAAATAGAAGCTTCTGTGTAGGAGAAAAAGTCTGAAAAAATGGCAATTTTGGTCACATTGAGTCTTTAAAAAGTAGTTATTCAACATGAGGCACAAACCAAATGACATTTTGAATCTTTTTTTCTATAGTCCGAAAAATCAATTTTCTGATGAAAAATGATGACCCGCGACCTGTCGATTTTTCTCAAGATGGTCAGAAATGGTAATTTTGTAATGTTTAACTTTTTGGACTGTAAATGACTATTGCATGTGAATTATCACTTTTGGAACTAAAATTAGTGTGTTTAGAGTCATTTTATTGCCTGAAATTGGTCGAAATAGAAGCTTCTGAGTGAGCAAAGTCTGTAAAAATGGCAATTTTGGTCACATTGAGGCTTTAAAAAGTAGTTATTCAACATGAGACACAATCCAAATGACATTTTGAATCTTTTTTTCTACAGTACAAAAAATCAATTTTCTGATGAAAAACGATGACCCGCGACCTGTCGATTTTTCTCAAGATGGTCAGAAATGGTAATTTTGTAATGTTTAACTTTTTTGACTGTAAATGACTATTGCATGTGAATTATCACTTTTGGAACTAAAATAAATGTGTTTAGAGTCATTTTAATGCCTGACATTTGTCGAAATAGAAGCTTCTGAGTAGGAGAAAAAGTCTGTAAAAATGGCAATTTTGGTCACATTGAGGCTTTAAAAAGTAGTTATTCAACATGAGGCACAATCCAAATGACATTTTCAATCATTTTTTTTACAGTCCAAAAAATCAATTTTCTGATGCAAAACGATGACCCGCGACCTGTCGATTTTTCTCAATATGGTCAGAAAGGGTAATTTTTTAATGTTTAAGTTTTTTGATTGTAAATGACTATTGCATGTGAATTATCACTTTTGGAACTAAAATAAATGTGTTTAGAGTCATTTTAATGCCTGAAATTGGTGGAAATAGAAGCTTCTGTGTAGGAGAAAAAGTCTGTAAAAATGGCAATTTTGGTCACATTGAGGCTTTAAAAAGTAGTTATTCAACATGAGACACAAGCCAAATGACATTTTGAATCTTTTTTCCTACACTCTAAAAAATCAATTTTCTGATGAAAAACGATGACCCGCGACCTGTCGATTTTTCTCAAGATGGTCAGAAATGGTAATTTTTTAATGTTTAATTTTTTGACTGTAAATGACTATTGCATGTGAATTATCACTTTTGGAACGAAAATAAGTGTGTTTAGAGTCATTTTAATGGCTGAAATTGGTGGAAATAGAAGCTTCTGTGTAGGAGAAAAAGTCTGTAATAATGGCAATTTTGGTCACATTGAGGCTTTAAAAAGTAGTTATTCAACATGAGGCTCAATCCAAATGACATTTTGAATCTTTTTTTCTACACTCCAAAAAATCAATTTTCTGATGAAAAACGATGACCCGCGACCTGTCAATTTTTCTCAAGATGGTCAGAAATGGTAATTTTTTAATGTTTAATTTTTTGACTGTAGATGACTATTGCATGTGAATTATCACTTTTGGAACTAAAATACGTGTGTTTAGAGTCATTTTAATGCCTGAAATTGGTGGAAATAGAAGCTTCTGTGTAGGAGAAAAAGTCTGTAAAAATGGCAATTTTGGTCACATTGAGGCTTTCAAAATTAGTTATTCAACATTAGGCACAATCCAAATGACATTTTGAATCTTTTTTTCTACAGTCCAAAAAATCAATTTTCTGATGAAAAACGATGACCCGTGACCTGTCGATTTTTCTCAAGATGGTCAGAAATGGTAATTTTGTAATGTTTATATTTTTGAAAGTAAATGACTATTGCATGTGAATTATCACTTTTGGAACTAAAATTAGTGTGTTTAGAGTCATTTTATTGCCTGAAATTGGTCGAAATAGAAGCTTCTGAGTAGGAGAAAAGTCTGTAAAAATGGCAATTTTGGTCACATTGAGGCTTTAAAAAGTAGTTATTCAACATAAGGCACAATCCAAATGACATTTTGAATCTTTTTTTCTACAGTCCAAAAAATCAATTTTCTGATGAAAAACGATGACCCGCGACCTGTCGATTTTTTCTCAAGATGGTCAGAAATGGTAATTTTGTAATGTTTAACTTTTTTGACTGTAAATGACTATTGCATGTGAATTATCACTTTTGGAACTAAAATAAATGTGTTTAGAGTCATTTTAATGCCTGAAAGTGGTGGAAATAGAAGCTTCTGTGTAGGAGAAAAAGTCTGTAAAAATGGCAATTTTGGTCACATTGAGGCTTTAAAAAGTAGTTATTCAACATGAGGCACAATATAAATGACATTTTGAATCATTTTTTCTACACTCCAAAAAATCAATTTTTTGATGAAAAACGATGACCCGCGACCTGTCGATTTTTCTCAAGATGGTCAGAAATGGTAATTTTTTAATGTTTAAGTTTTTTGACTGTAAATGACTATTGCTTGTGAATTATCACTTTTGGAACTAAAATAAGTGTGTTTAGAGTCATTTTAATGCCTGAAATTGGTGGAAATAGAAGCTTCTGTGTAGGAGAAAAAGTCTGTAAAAATGGCAATTTTGGTCACATTGAGGCTTTATAAAGTAGTTATTCAACATGAGACACAATCCAAATGACATTTTGAATCTTTTTTCCTACACTCCAAAAAATCAATTTTCTGATGAAAAACGATGACCTGTCGATTTTTCTCAAGATGGTCAGAAATGGTAATTTTTTAATGTTTAA
The DNA here is from genome assembly GCF_964204655.1 of Triturus cristatus. Taxonomy (NCBI): domain Eukaryota; kingdom Metazoa; phylum Chordata; class Amphibia; order Caudata; family Salamandridae; genus Triturus; species Triturus cristatus. Next base: position 929,280,771 of record NC_140587.1, read on the forward strand.
TTTTTTGACTGTAAATAACTATTGCATGTGAATTATCACTTTTGGAACTAAAATAAGTGTGTTTAGAGTCATTTTAATGCCTGAAATTGGTGGAAATAGAAGCTTCTGTGTAGGAGAAAAAGTCTGTAAAAATGGCAATTTTGGTCACATTGAGGCTTTAAAAAGTAGTTATTCAACATGAGGCACAATCCAAATGACATTTTCAATCATTTTTTCTACAGTCCAAAAAATCAATTTTCTGATGCAAAACGATGACCCGCGACCTGTCGATTTTTCTCAAGATGGTCAGAAATGGTAATTTTTTAATGTTTAAGTTTTTTGATTGTAAATGACTATTGCATGTGAATTATCACTTTTGGAACTAAAATAAATGTGTTTAGAGTCATTTTAATGCCTGAAATTGGTAGAAATAGAAGCTTCTGTGTAGGAGAAAAAGTCTGTAAAAATGGCAATTTTGGTCACATTGAGGCTTTAAAAAGTAGTTATTCAACATGAGACACAATCCAAATGACATTTTGAATCTTTTTTTCTACAGTACAAAAAATCAATTTTCTGATGAAAAACGATGACCCGCGACCTGTCGATTTTTCTCAAGATGGTCAGAAATGGTAATTTTGTAATGTTTAACTTTTTTGACTGTAAATGACTATTGCATGTGAATTATCACTTTTGGAACTAAAATAAATGTGTTTAGAGTCATTTTAATGCCTGAAATTGGTAGAAATAGAAGCTTCTGTGTAGGAGAAAAAGTCTGTAAAAATGGCAATTTTGGTCACATTGAGGCTTTAAAAAGTAGTTATTCAACATGAGACACAATCCAAATGACATTTTGAATCTTTTTTTCTACAGTACAAAAAATCAATTTTCTGATGAAAAACGATGACCCGCGACCTGTCGATTTTTCTCAAGATGGTCAGAAATGGTAATTTTTTAATGTTTAAGTTTTTTGATTGTAAATGACTATTGCATGTGAATTATCACTTTTGGAACTAAAATAAATGTGTTTAGAGTCATTTTAATGCCTGAAATTGGTGGAAATAGAAGCTTCTGTGTAGGAGAAAAAGTCTGTAAAAATGGCAATTTTGGTCACATTTAGGCTTTTTTAATGTTTAATTTTTTGACTGTAAATGACTATTGCATGTGAATTATCACTTTTGGAACTAAAATACGTGTGTTTAGAGTCATTTTAGTTATTCAACATGAGACACATTCCAAATGACATTTTGAATCTTTTTTTCTACAGTCCAAAAAATCAATTTTCTGATGAAAAACGATGACCCGCGACCTGTCGATTTTTCTCAAGATGGTCAGAAATGGTAATTTTGTAATGTTTAACTTTTTTGACTGTAAATGACTATTGCATGTGAATTATCACTTTTGGAACTAAAATAAATGTGTTTAGAGTCATTTTAATGCCTGACATTGGTCGAAATAGAAGCTTCTGAGTAGGAGAAAAAGTCTGTAAAAATGGCAATTTTGGTCACATTGAGGCTTTAAAAAGTAGTTATTCAACATGAGGCACAATCCAAATGACATTTTCAATCATTTTTTCTACAGTCCAAAAAATCAATTTTCTGATGCAAAACGATGACCCGCGACCTGTCGATTTTTCTCAAGATGGTCAGAAAGGGTAATTTTTTAATGTTTAAGTTTTTTGATTGTAAATGACTATTGCATGTGAATTATCACTTTTGGAACTAAAATAAATGTGTTTAGAGTCATTTTAATGCCTGAAATTGGTGGAAATAGAAGCTTCTGTGTAGGAGAAAAAGTCTGTAAAAATGGCAATTTTGGTCACATTGAGGCTTTAAAAAGTAGTTATTCAACATGAGGCACAATCCAAATGACATTTTCAATCATTTTTTCTACAGTCCAAAAAATCAATTTTCTGATGCAAAACGATGACCCGGGACCTGTCGATTTTTCTCAAGATGGTCAGAAATGGTAATTTTTTAATGTTTAAGTTTTTTGACTGTAAATGACTATTGCTTGTGAATTATCACTTTTGGAACTAAAATAAGTGTGTTTAGAGTCATTTTAATGCCTGAAATTGGTGGAAATAGAAGCTTCTGTGTAGGAGAAAAAGTCTGTAAAAATGGCAATTTTGGTCACATTGAGGCTTTAAAAAGTAGTTATTCAACATGAGACACAATCCAAATGACATTTTGAATCTTTTTTTCTACAGTCCAAAAAATCAATTTTCTGATGAAAAACGATGACCCGCGACCTGTCGATTTTTCTCAAGATGGTCAGAAATGGTAATTTTTTAATGTTTAATTTTTTGACTGTAAATGACTATTGCATGTGAATTATCACTTTTGGAACGAAAATAAGTGTGTTTAGAGTCATTTTAATGGCTGAAATTGGTGGAAATAGAAGCTTCTGTGTAGGAGAAAAAGTCTGTAAAAATGGCAATTTTGGTCACATTGAGGCTTTAAAAAGTAGTTATTCAACATGAGGCTCAATCCAAATGACATTTTGAATCTTTTTTTCTACACTCCAAAAAATCAATTTTCTGATGAAAAACGATGACCCGCGACCTGTCGATTTTTCTCAAGATGGTCAGAAATGGTAATTTTTTAATGTTTAATTTTTTTACTGTAAATGACTATTGCATGTGAATTATCACTTTTGGAACTAAAATACGTGTGTTTAGAGTCATTTTAATGCCTGAAATTGGTGGAAATAGAAGCGTCTGTGTAGGAGAAAAAGTCTGTAAAAATGGCAATTTTGGTCACATTGAGGCTTTAAAAAGCAGTTATTCAACATGAGACACAAGCCAAATGACATTTTGAATCTTTTTTCCTACAGTCCAAAAAATCAATTTTCTGATGAAAAACGATGACCCGCGACCTGTCGATTTTTCTCAAGATGGTCAGAAATGGTAATTTTTTATTGTTTAATTTTTTGACTGTAAATGACTATTGCATGTGAATTATCACTTTTGGAACGAAAATAAGTGTGTTTAGAGTCATTTTAGTGGCTGAAATTGGTAGAAATAGAAGCTTCTGTGTAGGAGAAAAAGTCTGAAAAAATGGCAATTTTGGTCACATTGAGTCTTTAAAAAGTAGTTATTCAACATGAGGCACAAACCAAATGACATTTTGAATCTTTTTTTCTATAGTCCGAAAAATCAATTTTCTGATGAAAAATGATGACCCGCGACCTGTCGATTTTTCTCAAGATGGTCAGAAATGGTAATTTTGTAATGTTTAACTTTTTGGACTGTAAATGACTATTGCATGTGAATTATCACTTTTGGAACTAAAATTAGTGTGTTTAGAGTCATTTTATTGCCTGAAATTGGTCGAAATAGAAGCTTCTGAGTGAGCAAAGTCTGTAAAAATGGCAATTTTGGTCACATTGAGGCTTTAAAAAGTAGTTATTCAACATGAGACACAATCCAAATGACATTTTGAATCTTTTTTTCTACAGTACAAAAAATCAATTTTCTGATGAAAAACGATGACCCGCGACCTGTCGATTTTTCTCAAGATGGTCAGAAATGGTAATTTTGTAATGTTTAACTTTTTTGACTGTAAATGACTATTGCATGTGAATTATCACTTTTGGAACTAAAATAAATGTGTTTAGAGTCATTTTAATGCCTGACATTGGTCGAAATAGAAGCTTCTGAGTAGGAGAAAAAGTCTGTAAAAATGGCAATTTTGGTCACATTGAGGCTTTAAAAAGTAGTTATTCAACATGAGGCACAATCCAAATGACATTTTCAATCATTTTTTTTACAGTCCAAAAAATCAATTTTCTGATGCAAAACGATGACCCGCGACCTGTCGATTTTTCTTAATATGGTCAGAAAGGGTAATTTTTTAATGTTTAAGTTTTTTGATTGTAAATGACTATTGCATGTGAATTATCACTTTTGGAACTAAAATAAATGTGTTTAGAGTCATTTTAATGCCTGAAATTGGTGGAAATAGAAGCTTCTGTGTAGGAGAAAAAGTCTGTAAAAATGGCAATTTTGGTCACATTGAGGCTTTAAAAAGTAGTTATTCAACATGAGACACAAGCCAAATGACATTTTGAATCTTTTTTCCTACACTCCAAAAAATCAATTTTCTGATGAAAAACGATGACCCGCGACCTGTCGATTTTTCTCAAGATGGTCAGAAATGGTAATTTTTTAATGTTTAATTTTTTGACTGTAAATGACTATTGCATGTGAATTATCACTTTTGGAACGAAAATAAGTGTGTTTAGAGTCATTTTAATGGCTGAAATTGGTGGAAATAGAAGCTTCTGTGTAGGAGAAAAAGTCTGTAATAATGGCAATTTTGGTCACATTGAGGCTTTAAAAAGTAGTTATTCAACATGAGGCTCAATCCAAATGACATTTTGAATCTTTTTTTCTACACTCCAAAAAATCAATTTTCTGATGAAAAACGATGACCCGCGACCTGTCAATTTTTCTCAAGATGGTCAGAAATGGTAATTTTTTAATGTTTAATTTTTTGACTGTAAATGACTATTGCATGTGAATTATCACTTTTGGAACTAAAATACGTGTGTTTAGAGTCATTTTAATGCCTGAAATTGGTGGAAATAGAAGCTTCTGTGTAGGAGAAAAAGTCTGTAAAAATGGCAATTTTGGTCACATTGAGGCTTTCAAAATTAGTTATTCAACATTAGGCACAATCCAAATGACATTTTGAATCTTTTTTTCTACAGTCCAAAAAATCAATTTTCTGATGAAAAACGATGACCCGTGACCTGTCGATTTTTCTCAAGATGGTCAGAAATGGTAATTTTGTAATGTTTATATTTTTGAAAGTAAATGACTATTGCATGTGAATTATCACTTTTGGAACTAAAATTAGTGTGTTTAGAGTCATTTTATTGCCTGAAATTGGTCGAAATAGAAGCTTCTGAGTAGGAGAAAAGTCTGTAAAAATGGCAATTTTGGTCACATTGAGGCTTTAAAAAGTAGTTATTCAACATAAGGCACAATCCAAATGACATTTTGAATCTTTTTTTCTACAGTCCAAAAAATCAATTTTCTGATGAAAAACGATGACCCGCGACCTGTCGATTTTTCTCAAGATGGTCAGAAATGGTAATTTTGTAATGTTTAACTTTTTTGACTGTAAATGACTATTGCATGTGAATTATCACTTTTGGAACTAAAATAAATGTGTTTAGAGTCATTTTAATGCCTGAAAGTGGTGGAAATAGAAGCTTCTGTGTAGGAGAAAAAGTCTGTAAAAATGGCAATTTTGGTCACATTGAGGCTTTAAAAAGTAGTTATTCAACATGAGGCACAATATAAATGACATTTTGAATCATTTTTTCTACACTCCAAAAAATCAATTTTCTGATGAAAAACGATGACCCGCGACCTGTCGATTTTTCTCAAGATGGTCAGAAATGGTAATTTTTTAATGTTTAAGTTTTTTGACTGTAAATGACTATTGCTTGTGAATTATCACTTTTGGAACTAAAATAAATGTGTTTAGAGTCATTTTAATGCCTGAAATTGGTAGAAATAGAAGCTTCTGTGTAGGAGAAAAAGTCTGTAAAAATGGCAATTTTGGTCACATTGAGGCTTTAAAAAGTAGTTATTCAACATGAGACACAATCCAAATGACATTTTGAATCTTTTTTTCTACAGTACAAAAAATCAATTTTCTGATGAAAAACGATGACCCGCGACCTGTCGATTTTTCTCAAGATGGTCAGAAATGGTAATTTTGTAATGTTTAACTTTTTTGACTGTAAATGACTATTGCATGTGAATTATCACTTTTGGAACTAAAATAAATGTGTTTAGAGTCATTTTAATGCCTGAAATTGGTAGAAATAGAAGCTTCTGTGTAGGAGAAAAAGTCTGTAAAAATGGCAATTTTGGTCACATTGAGGCTTTAAAAAGTAGTTATTCAACATGAGACACAATCCAAATGACATTTTGAATCTTTTTTTCTACAGTACAAAAAATCAATTTTCTGATGAAAAACGATGACCCGCGACCTGTCGATTTTTCTCAAGATGGTCAGAAATGGTAATTTTTTAATGTTTAAGTTTTTTGATTGTAAATGACTATTGCATGTGAATTATCACTTTTGGAACTAAAATAAATGTGTTTAGAGTCATTTTAATGCCTGAAATTGGTAGAAATAGAAGCTTCTGTGTAGGAGAAAAAGTCTGTAAAAATGGCAATTTTGGTCACATTGAGGCTTTAAAAAGTAGTTATTCAACATGAGACACAATCCAAATGACATTTTGAATCTTTTTTTCTACAGTACAAAAAATCAATTTTCTGATGAAAAACGATGACCCGCGACCTGTCGATTTTTCTCAAGATGGTCAGAAATGGTAATTTTGTAATGTTTAACTTTTTTGACTGTAAATGACTATTGCATGTGAATTATCACTTTTGGAACTAAAATAAATGTGTTTAGAGTCATTTTAATGCCTGAAATTGGTAGAAATAGAAGCTTCTGTGTAGGAGAAAAAGTCTGTAAAAATGGCAATTTTGGTCACATTGAGGCTTTAAAAAGTAGTTATTCAACATGAGACACAATCCAAATGACATTTTGAATCTTTTTTTCTACAGTACAAAAAATCAATTTTCTGATGAAAAACGATGACCCGCGACCTGTCGATTTTTCTCAAGATGGTCAGAAATGGTAATTTTTTAATGTTTAAGTTTTTTGATTGTAAATGACTATTGCATGTGAATTATCACTTTTGGAACTAAAATAAATGTGTTTAGAGTCATTTTAATGCCTGAAATTGGTGGAAATAGAAGCTTCTGTGTAGGAGAAAAAGTCTGTAAAAATGGCAATTTTGGTCACATTTAGGCTTTTTTAATGTTTAATTTTTTGACTGTAAATGACTATTGCATGTGAATTATCACTTTTGGAACTAAAATACGTGTGTTTAGAGTCATTTTAGTTATTCAACATGAGACACATTCCAAATGACATTTTGAATCTTTTTTTCTACAGTCCAAAAAATCAATTTTCTGATGAAAAACGATGACCCGCGACCTGTCGATTTTTCTCAAGATGGTCAGAAATGGTAATTTTGTAATGTTTAACTTTTTTGACTGTAAATGACTATTGCATGTGAATTATCACTTTTGGAACTAAAATAAATGTGTTTAGAGTCATTTTAATGCCTGACATTGGTCGAAATAGAAGCTTCTGAGTAGGAGAAAAAGTCTGTAAAAATGGCAATTTTGGTCACATTGAGGCTTTAAAAAGTAGTTATTCAACATGAGGCACAATCCAAATGACATTTTCAATCATTTTTTCTACAGTCCAAAAAATCAATTTTCTGATGCAAAACGATGACCCGCGACCTGTCGATTTTTCTCAAGATGGTCAGAAAGGGTAATTTTTTAATGTTTAAGTTTTTTGATTGTAAATGACTATTGCATGTGAATTATCACTTTTGGAACTAAAATAAATGTGTTTAGAGTCATTTTAATGCCTGAAATTGGTGGAAATAGAAGCTTCTGTGTAGGAGAAAAAGTCTGTAAAAATGGCAATTTTGGTCACATTGAGGCTTTAAAAAGTAGTTATTCAACATGAGGCACAATCCAAATGACATTTTCAATCATTTTTTCTACAGTCCAAAAAATCAATTTTCTGATGCAAAACGATGACCCGGGACCTGTCGATTTTTCTCAAGATGGTCAGAAATGGTAATTTTTTAATGTTTAAGTTTTTTGACTGTAAATGACTATTGCTTGTGAATTATCACTTTTGGAACTAAAATAAGTGTGTTTAGAGTCATTTTAATGCCTGAAATTGGTGGAAATAGAAGCTTCTGTGTAGGAGAAAAAGTCTGTAAAAATGGCAATTTTGGTCACATTGAGGCTTTAAAAAGTAGTTATTCAACATGAGACACAATCCAAATGACATTTTGAATCTTTTTTTCTACAGTCCAAAAAATCAATTTTCTGATGAAAAACGATGACCCGCGACCTGTCGATTTTTCTCAAGATGGTCAGAAATGGTAATTTTTTAATGTTTAATTTTTTGACTGTAAATGACTATTGCATGTGAATTATCACTTTTGGAACGAAAATAAGTGTGTTTAGAGTCATTTTAATGGCTGAAATTGGTGGAAATAGAAGCTTCTGTGTAGGAGAAAAAGTCTGTAAAAATGGCAATTTTGGTCACATTGAGGCTTTAAAAAGTAGTTATTCAACATGAGGCTCAATCCAAATGACATTTTGAATCTTTTTTTCTACACTCCAAAAAATCAATTTTCTGATGAAAAACGATGACCCGCGACCTGTCGATTTTTCTCAAGATGGTCAGAAATGGTAATTTTTTAATGTTTAATTTTTTTACTGTAAATGACTATTGCATGTGAATTATCACTTTTGGAACTAAAATACGTGTGTTTAGAGTCATTTTAATGCCTGAAATTGGTGGAAATAGAAGCGTCTGTGTAGGAGAAAAAGTCTGTAAAAATGGCAATTTTGGTCACATTGAGGCTTTAAAAAGCAGTTATTCAACATGAGACACAAGCCAAATGACATTTTGAATCTTTTTTCCTACAGTCCAAAAAATCAATTTTCTGATGAAAAACGATGACCCGCGACCTGTCGATTTTTCTCAAGATGGTCAGAAATGGTAATTTTTTATTGTTTAATTTTTTGACTGTAAATGACTATTGCATGTGAATTATCACTTTTGGAACGAAAATAAGTGTGTTTAGAGTCATTTTAGTGGCTGAAATTGGTAGAAATAGAAGCTTCTGTGTAGGAGAAAAAGTCTGAAAAAATGGCAATTTTGGTCACATTGAGTCTTTAAAAAGTAGTTATTCAACATGAGGCACAAACCAAATGACATTTTGAATCTTTTTTTCTATAGTCCGAAAAATCAATTTTCTGATGAAAAATGATGACCCGCGACCTGTCGATTTTTCTCAAGATGGTCAGAAATGGTAATTTTGTAATGTTTAACTTTTTGGACTGTAAATGACTATTGCATGTGAATTATCACTTTTGGAACTAAAATTAGTGTGTTTAGAGTCATTTTATTGCCTGAAATTGGTCGAAATAGAAGCTTCTGAGTGAGCAAAGTCTGTAAAAATGGCAATTTTGGTCACATTGAGGCTTTAAAAAGTAGTTATTCAACATGAGACACAATCCAAATGACATTTTGAATCTTTTTTTCTACAGTACAAAAAATCAATTTTCTGATGAAAAACGATGACCCGCGACCTGTCGATTTTTCTCAAGATGGTCAGAAATGGTAATTTTGTAATGTTTAACTTTTTTGACTGTAAATGACTATTGCATGTGAATTATCACTTTTGGAACTAAAATAAATGTGTTTAGAGTCATTTTAATGCCTGACATTGGTCGAAATAGAAGCTTCTGAGTAGGAGAAAAAGTCTGTAAAAATGGCAATTTTGGTCACATTGAGGCTTTAAAAAGTAGTTATTCAACATGAGGCACAATCCAAATGACATTTTCAATCATTTTTTTTACAGTCCAAAAAATCAATTTTCTGATGCAAAACGATGACCCGCGACCTGTCGATTTTTCTTAATATGGTCAGAAAGGGTAATTTTTTAATGTTTAAGTTTTTTGATTGTAAATGACTATTGCATGTGAATTATCACTTTTGGAACTAAAATAAATGTGTTTAGAGTCATTTTAATGCCTGAAATTGGTGGAAATAGAAGCTTCTGTGTAGGAGAAAAAGTCTGTAAAAATGGCAATTTTGGTCACATTGAGGCTTTAAAAAGTAGTTATTCAACATGAGACACAAGCCAAATGACATTTTGAATCTTTTTTCCTACACTCCAAAAAATCAATTTTCTGATGAAAAACGATGACCCGCGACCTGTCGATTTTTCTCAAGATGGTCAGAAATGGTAATTTTTTAATGTTTAATTTTTTGACTGTAAATGACTATTGCATGTGAATTATCACTTTTGGAACGAAAATAAGTGTGTTTAGAGTCATTTTAATGGCTGAAATTGGTGGAAATAGAAGCTTCTGTGTAGGAGAAAAAGTCTGTAATAATGGCAATTTTGGTCACATTGAGGCTTTAAAAAGTAGTTATTCAACATGAGGCTCAATCCAAATGACATTTTGAATCTTTTTTTCTACACTCCAAAAAATCAATTTTCTGATGAAAAACGATGACCCGCGACCTGTCAATTTTTCTCAAGATGGTCAGAAATGGTAATTTTTTAATGTTTAATTTTTTGACTGTAAATGACTATTGCATGTGAATTATCACTTTTGGAACTAAAATACGTGTGTTTAGAGTCATTTTAATGCCTGAAATTGGTGGAAATAGAAGCTTCTGTGTAGGAGAAAAAGTCTGTAAAAATGGCAATTTTGGTCACATTGAGGCTTTCAAAATTAGTTATTCAACATTAGGCACAATCCAAATGACATTTTGAATCTTTTTTTCTACAGTCCAAAAAATCAATTTTCTGATGAAAAACGATGACCCGTGACCTGTCGATTTTTCTCAAGATGGTCAGAAATGGTAATTTTGTAATGTTTATATTTTTGAAAGTAAATGACTATTGCATGTGAATTATCACTTTTGGAACTAAAATTAGTGTGTTTAGAGTCATTTTATTGCCTGAAATTGGTCGAAATAGAAGCTTCTGAGTAGGAGAAAAGTCTGTAAAAATGGCAATTTTGGTCACATTGAGGCTTTAAAAAGTAGTTATTCAACATAAGGCACAATCCAAATGACATTTTGAATCTTTTTTTCTACAGTCCAAAAAATCAATTTTCTGATGAAAAACGATGACCCGCGACCTGTCGATTTTTCTCAAGATGGTCAGAAATGGTAATTTTGTAATGTTTAACTTTTTTGACTGTAAATGACTATTGCATGTGAATTATCACTTTTGGAACTAAAATAAATGTGTTTAGAGTCATTTTAATGCCTGAAAGTGGTGGAAATAGAAGCTTCTGTGTAGGAGAAAAAGTCTGTAAAAATGGCAATTTTGGTCACATTGAGGCTTTAAAAAGTAGTTATTCAACATGAGGCACAATATAAATGACATTTTGAATCATTTTTTCTACACTCCAAAAAATCAATTTTCTGATGAAAAACGATGACCCGCGACCTGTCGATTTTTCTCAAGATGGTCAGAAATGGTAATTTTTTAATGTTTAAGTTTTTTGACTGTAAATGACTATTGCTTGTGAATTATCACTTTTGGAACTAAAATAAATGTGTTTAGAGTCATTTTAATGCCTGAAATTGGTAGAAATAGAAGCTTCTGTGTAGGAGAAAAAGTCTGTAAAAATGGCAATTTTGGTCACATTGAGGCTTTAAAAAGTAGTTATTCAACATGAGACACAATCCAAATGACATTTTGAATCTTTTTTTCTACAGTACAAAAAATCAATTTTCTGATGAAAAACGATGACCCGCGACCTGTCGATTTTTCTCAAGATGGTCAGAAATGGTAATTTTGTAATGTTTAACTTTTTTGACTGTAAATGACTATTGCATGTGAATTATCACTTTTGGAACTAAAATAAATGTGTTTAGAGTCATTTTAATGCCTGAAATTGGTAGAAATAGAAGCTTCTGTGTAGGAGAAAAAGTCTGTAAAAATGGCAATTTTGGTCACATTGAGGCTTTAAAAAGTAGTTATTCAACATGAGACACAATCCAAATGACATTTTGAATCTTTTTTTCTACAGTACAAAAAATCAATTTTCTGATGAAAAACGATGACCCGCGACCTGTCGATTTTTCTCAAGATGGTCAGAAATGGTAATTTTTTAATGTTTAAGTTTTTTGATTGTAAATGACTATTGCATGTGAATTATCACTTTTGGAACTAAAATAAATGTGTTTAGAGTCATTTTAATGCCTGAAATTGGTAGAAATAGAAGCTTCTGTGTAGGAGAAAAAGTCTGTAAAAATGGCAATTTTGGTCACATTGAGGCTTTAAAAAGTAGTTATTCAACATGAGACACAATCCAAATGACATTTTGAATCTTTTTTTCTACAGTACAAAAAATCAATTTTCTGATGAAAAACGATGACCCGCGACCTGTCGATTTTTCTCAAGATGGTCAGAAATGGTAATTTTTTAATGTTTAAGTTTTTTGACTGTAAATGACTATTGCTTGTGAATTATCACTTTTGGAACTAAAATAAGTGTGTTTAGAGTCATTTTAATGCCTGAAATTGGTGGAAATAGAAGCTTCTGTGTAGGAGAAAAAGTCTGTAAAAATGGCAATTTTGGTCACATTGAGGCTTTAAAAAGTAGTTATTCAACATGAGACACAATCCAAATGACATTTTGAATCTTTTTTTCTACAGTCCAAAAAATCAATTTTCTGATGAAAAACGATGACCCGCAACCTGTCGATTTTTCTCAAGATGGTCAGAAATGGTAATTTTTTAATGTTTAATTTTTTGACTGTAAATGACTATTGCATGTGAATTATCACTTTTGGAACGAAAATAAGTGTGTTTAGAGTCATTTTAATGGCTGAAATTGGTGGAAATAGAAGCTTCTGTGTAGGAGAAAAAGTCTGTAAAAATGGCAATTTTGGTCACATTGAGGCTTTAAAAAGTAGTTATTCAACATGAGGCTCAATCCAAATGACATTTTGAATCTTTTTTTCTACACTCCAAAAAATCAATTTTCTGATGAAAAACGATGACCCGCGACCTGTCGATTTTTCTCAAGATGGTCAGAAATGGTAATTTTTTAATGTTTAATTTTTTGACTGTAAATGACTATTGCATGTGAATTATCACTTTTGGAACTAAAATACGTGTGTTTAGAGTCATTTTAATGCCTGAAATTGGTGGAAATAGAAGCGTCTGTGTAGGAGAAAAAGTCTGTAAAAATGGCAATTTTGGTCACATTGAGGCTTTAAAAAGCAGTTATTCAACATGAGACACAAGCCAAATGACATTTTGAATCTTTTTTCCTACACTCCAAAAAATCAATTTTCTGATGAAAAACGATGACCCGCGACCTGTCGATTTTTCTCAAGATGGTCAGAAATGGTAATTTTTTATTGTTTAATTTTTTGACTGTAAATGACTATTGCATGTGAATTATCACTTTTGGAACGAAAATAAGTGTGTTTAGAGTCATTTTAGTGGCTGAAATTGGTAGAAATAGAAGCTTCTGTGTAGGAGAAAAAGTCTGAAAAAATGGCAATTTTGGTCACATTGAGTCTTTAAAAAGTAGTTATTCAACATGAGGCACAAACCAAATGACATTTTGAATCTTTTTTTCTATAGTCCGAAAAATCAATTTTCTGATGAAAAATGATGACCCGCGACCTGTCGATTTTTCTCAAGATGGTCAGAAATGGAAATTTTTTAATGTTTAATTTTTTGACTGTAGATGACTATTGTATGTGAATTATCACTTTTGGAACTAAAATAAGTGTGTTTAGAGTCATTTTAATGCCTGAAATTGGTAGAAATAGAAGCTTCTGTGTAGGAGAAAAAGTCTGTAAAAATGGCAATTTTGGTCACATTGAGGCTTTAAAAAGTAGTTATTCAACATGAGACACAATCCAAATGACATTTTGAATCTTTTTTTCTACAGTACAAAAAATCAATTTTCTGATGAAAAACGATGACCCGCGACCTGTCGATTTTTCTCAAGATGGTCAGAAATGGTAATTTTGTAATGTTTAACTTTTTTGACTGTAAATGACTATTGCATGTGAATTATCACTTTTGGAACTAAAATAAATGTGTTTAGAGTCATTTTAATGCCTGAAATTGGTAGAAATAGAAGCTTCTGTGTAGGAGAAAAAGTCTGTAAAAATGGCAATTTTGGTCACATTGAGGCTTTAAAAAGTAGTTATTCAACATGAGACACAATCCAAATGACATTTTGAATCTTTTTTTCTACAGTACAAAAAATCAATTTTCTGATGAAAAACGATGACCCGCGACCTGTCGATTTTTCTCAAGATGGTCAGAAATGGTAATTTTTTAATGTTTAAGTTTTTTGATTGTAAATGACTATTGCATGTGAATTATCACTTTTGGAACTAAAATAAATGTGTTTAGAGTCATTTTAATGCCTGAAATTGGTGGAAATAGAAGCTTCTGTGTAGGAGAAAAAGTCTGTAAAAATGGCAATTTTGGTCACATTTAGGCTTTTTTAATGTTTAATTTTTTGACTGTAAATGACTATTGCATGTGAATTATCACTTTTGGAACTAAAATACGTGTGTTTAGAGTCATTTTAGTTATTCAACATGAGACACAATCCAAATGACATTTTGAATCTTTTTTTCTACAGTCCAAAAAATCAATTTTCTGATGAAAAACGATGACCCGCGACCTGTCGATTTTTCTCAAGATGGTCAGAAATGGTAATTTTGTAATGTTTAACTTTTTTGACTGTAAATGACTATTGCATGTGAATTATCACTTTTGGAACTAAAATAAATGTGTTTAGAGTCATTTTAATGCCTGACATTGGTCGAAATAGAAGCTTCTGAGTAGGAGAAAAAGTCTGTAAAAATGGCAATTTTGGTCACATTGAGGCTTTAAAAAGTAGTTATTCAACATGAGGCACAATCCAAATGACATTTTCAATCATTTTTTCTACAGTCCAAAAAATCAATTTTCTGATGCAAAACGATGACCCGCGACCTGTCGATTTTTCTCAAGATGGTCAGAAAGGGTAATTTTTTAATGTTTAAGTTTTTTGATTGTAAATGACTATTGCATGTGAATTATCACTTTTGGAACTAAAATAAATGTGTTTAGAGTCATTTTAATGCCTGAAATTGGTGGAAATAGAAGCTTCTGTGTAGGAGAAAAAGTCTGTAAAAATGGCAATTTTGGTCACATTGAGGCTTTAAAAAGTAGTTATTCAACATGAGGCACAATCCAAATGACATTTTCAATCATTTTTTCTACAGTCCAAAAAATCAATTTTCTGATGCAAAACGATGACCCGGGACCTGTCGATTTTTCTCAAGATGGTCAGAAATGGTAATTTTTTAATGTTTAAGTTTTTTGACTGTAAATGACTATTGCTTGTGAATTATCACTTTTGGAACTAAAATAAGTGTGTTTAGAGTCATTTTAATGCCTGAAATTGGTGGAAATAGAAGCTTCTGTGTAGGAGAAAAAGTCTGTAAAAATGGCAATTTTGGTCACATTGAGGCTTTAAAAAGTAGTTATTCAACATGAGACACAATCCAAATGACATTTTGAATCTTTTTTTCTACAGTCCAAAAAATCAATTTTCTGATGAAAAACGATGACCCGCGACCTGTCGATTTTTCTCAAGATGGTCAGAAATGGTAATTTTTTAATGTTTAATTTTTTGACTGTAAATGACTATTGCATGTGAATTATCACTTTTGGAACGAAAATAAGTGTGTTTAGAGTCATTTTAATGGCTGAAATTGGTGGAAATAGAAGCTTCTGTGTAGGAGAAAAAGTCTGTAAAAATGGCAATTTTGGTCACATTGAGGCTTTAAAAAGTAGTTATTCAACATGAGGCTCAATCCAAATGACATTTTGAATCTTTTTTTCTACACTCCAAAAAATCAATTTTCTGATGAAAAACGATGACCCGCGACCTGTCGATTTTTCTCAAGATGGTCAGAAATGGTAATTTTTTAATGTTTAATTTTTTGACTGTAAATGACTATTGCATGTGAATTATCACTTTTGGAACTAAAATACGTGTGTTTAGAGTCATTTTAATGCCTGAAATTGGTGGAAATAGAAGCGTCTGTGTAGGAGAAAAAGTCTGTAAAAATGGCAATTTTGGTCACATTGAGGCTTTAAAAAGCAGTTATTCAACATGAGACACAAGCCAAATGACATTTTGAATCTTTTTTCCTACACTCCAAAAAATCAATTTTCTGATGAAAAACGATGACCCGCGACCTGTCGATTTTTCTCAAGATGGTCAGAAATGGTAATTTTTTATTGTTTAATTTTTTGACTGTAAATGACTATTGCATGTGAATTATCACTTTTGGAACGAAAATAAGTGTGTTTAGAGTCATTTTAGTGGCTGAAATTGGTAGAAATAGAAGCTTCTGTGTAGGAGAAAAAGTCTGAAAAAATGGCAATTTTGGTCACATTGAGTCTTTAAAAAGTCGTTATTCAACATGAGGCACAAACCAAATGACATTTTGAATCTTTTTTTCTATAGTCCGAAAAATCAATTTTCTGATGAAAAATGATGACCCTCGACCTGTCGATTTTTTTCAAGATGGTCAGAAATGGAAATTTTTTAATGTTTAATTTTTTGACTGTAGATGACTATTGTATGTGAATTATCACTTTTGGAACGAAAATAAGTGTGTTTAGAGTCATTTTAATGGCTGAAATTGGTGGAAATAGAAGCTTCTGTGTAGGAGAAAAAGTCTGTAAAAATGGCAATTTTGGTCACATTGAGGCTTTAAAAAGTAGTTATTCAACATGAGGCTCAATCCAAATGACATTTTGAATCTTTTTTTCTACACTCCAAAAAATCAATTTTCTGATGAAAAACGATGACCCGCGACCTGTCGATTTTTCTCAAGATGGTCAGAAATGGTAATTTTTTAATGTTTAATTTTTTGACTGTAAATGACTATTGCATGTGAATTATCACTTTTGGAACTAAAATACGTGTGTTTAGAGTCATTTTAATGCCTGAAATTGGTGGAAATAGAAGCGTCTGTGTAGGAGAAAAAGTCTGTAAAAATGGCAATTTTGGTCACATTGAGGCTTTAAAAAGCAGTTATTCAACATGAGACACAAGCCAAATGACATTTTGAATCTTTTTTCCTACACTCCAAAAAATCAATTTTCTGATGAAAAACGATGACCCGCGACCTGTCGATTTTTCTCAAGATGGTCAGAAATGGTAATTTTTTATTGTTTAATTTTTTTGACTGTAAATGACTATTGCATGTGAATTATCACTTTTGGAACGAAAATAAGTGTGTTTAGAGTCATTTTAGTGGCTGAAATTGGTAGAAATAGAAGCTTCTGTGTAGGAGAAAAAGTCTGAAAAAATGGCAATTTTGGTCACATTGAGTCTTTAAAAAGTCGTTATTCAACATGAGGCACAAACCAAATGACATTTTGAATCTTTTTTTCTATAGTCCGAAAAATCAATTTTCTGATGAAAAATGATGACCCGCGACCTGTCGATTTTTCTCAAGATGGTCAGAAATGGAAATTTTTTAATGTTTAATTTTTTGACTGTAGATGACTATTGTATGTGAATTATCACTTTTGGAACTAAAATAAGTGTGTTTAGAGTCATTTTAATGCCTGAAATTGGTCGAAATTGAAGCTTCTGAGTAGGAGAAAAAGTCTGTAAAAATGGCAATTTTGGTCACATTGAGGCTTTAAAAAGTAGTTATTCAACATGAGGCTCAATCCAAATGACATTTTGAATCATTTTTCTACAGTCCAAAAAATCAATTTTCTGATGAAAAACGATGACCTGCGACCTGTCGATTTTTCTCAAGATGGTCAGAAATGGTAATTTTGTAATGTTTAACTTTTTGGACTGTAAATGACTATTGCATGTGAATTATCACTTTTGGAACTAAAATTAGTGTGTTTAGAGTCATTTTATTGCGTGAAATTGGTCGAAATAGAAGCTTCTGAGTGAGCAAAGTCTGTAAAAATGGCAATTTTGGTCACATTGAGGCTTTAAAAAGTAGTTATTCAACATGAGACACAATCCAAATGACATTTTGAATCTTTTTTTCTACAGTACAAAAAATCAATTTTCTGATGAAAAACGATGACCCGCGACCTGTCGATTTTTCTCAAGATGGTCAGAAATGGTAATTTTTTAATGTTTAAGTTTTTTGATTGTAAATGACTATTGCATGTGAATTATCACTTTTGGAACTAAAATAAATGTGTTTAGAGTCATTTTAATGCCTGAAATTGGTGGAAATAGAAGCTTCTGTGTAGGAGAAAAAGTCTGTAAAAATGGCAATTTTGGTCACATTTAGGCTTTTTTAATGTTTAATTTTTTGACTGTAAATGACTATTGCATGTGAATTATCACTTTTGGAACTAAAATACGTGTGTTTAGAGTCATTTTAGTTATTCAACATGAGACACAATCCAAATGACATTTTGAATCTTTTTTTCTACAGTCCAAAAAATCAATTTTCTGATGAAAAACGATGACCCGCGACCTGTCGATTTTTCTCAAGATGGTCAGAAATGGTAATTTTGTAATGTTTAACTTTTTTGACTGTAAATGACTATTGCATGTGAATTATCACTTTTGGAACTAAAATACATGTGTTTAGAGTCATTTTAATGCCTGACATTGGTCGAAATAGAAGCTTCTGAGTAGGAGAAAAAGTCTGTAAAAATGGCAATTTTGGTCACATTGAGGCTTTAAAAAGTAGTTATTCAACATGAGGCACAATCCAAATGACATTTTGAATCTTTTTTTCTACAGTCCAAAAAATCAATTTTCTGATGAAAAACGATGACCCGCGACCTGTCGATTTTTCTCAAGATGGTCAGAAATGGTAATTTTTTAATGTTTAATTTTTTGACTGTAAATGACTATTGCATGTGAATTATCACTTTTGGAACGAAAATAAGTGTGTTTAGAGTCATTTTAATGGCTGAAATTGGTGGAAATAGAAGCTTCTGTGTAGGAGAAAAAGTCTGTAAAAATGGCAATTTTGGTCACATTGAGGCTTTAAAAAGTAGTTATTCAACATGAGGCTCAATCCAAATGACATTTTGAATCTTTTTTTCTACACTCCAAAAAATCAATTTTCTGATGAAAAACGATGACCCGCGACCTGTCGATTTTTCTCAAGATGGTCAGAAATGGTAATTTTTTAATGTTTAATTTTTTGACTGTAAATGACTATTGCATGTGAATTATCACTTTTGGAACTAAAATACGTGTGTTTAGAGTCATTTTAATGCCTGAAATTGGTGGAAATAGAAGCGTCTGTGTATGAGAAAAAGTCTGTAAAAATGGCAATTTTGGTCACATTGAGGCTTTAAAAAGCAGTTATTCAACATGAGACACAAGCCAAATGACATTTTGAATCTTTTTTCCTACACTCCAAAAAATCAATTTTCTGATGAAAAACGATGACCCGCGACCTGTCGATTTTTCTCAAGATGGTCAGAAATGGTAATTTTTTATTGTTTAATTTTTTGACTGTAAATGACTATTGCATGTGAATTATCACTTTTGGAACGAAAATAAGTGTGTTTAGAGTCATTTTAGTGGCTGAAATTGGTAGAAATAGAAGCTTCTGTGTAGGAGAAAAAGTCTGAAAAAATGGCAATTTTGGTCACATTGAGTCTTTAAAAAGTCGTTATTCAACATGAGGCACAAACCAAATGACATTTTGAATCTTTTTTTCTATAGTCCGAAAAATCAATTTTCTGATGAAAAATGATGACCCGCGACCTGTCGATTTTTCTCAAGATGGTCAGAAATGGAAATTTTTTAATGTTTAATTTTTTGACTGTAGATGACTATTGTATGTGAATTATCACTTTTGGAACTAAAATAAGTGTGTTTAGAGTCATTTTAATGCCTGAAATTGGTCGAAATTGAAGCTTCTGAGTAGGAGAAAAAGTCTGTAAAAATGGCAATTTTGGTCACATTGAGGCTTTAAAAAGTAGTTATTCAACATGAGGCTCAATCCAAATGACATTTTGAATCATTTTTCTACAGTCCAAAAAATCAATTTTCTGATGAAAAACGATGACCTGCGACCTGTCGATTTTTCTCAAGATGGTCAGAAATGGTAATTTTGTAATGTTTAACTTTTTGGACTGTAAATGACTATTGCATGTGAATTATCACTTTTGGAACTAAAATTAGTGTGTTTAGAGTCATTTTATTGCGTGAAATTGGTCGAAATAGAAGCTTCTGAGTGAGCAAAGTCTGTAAAAATGGCAATTTTGGTCACATTGAGGCTTTAAAAAGTAGTTATTCAACATGAGACACAATCCAAATGACATTTTGAATCTTTTTTTCTACAGTACAAAAAATCAATTTTCTGATGAAAAACGATGACCCGCGACCTGTCGATTTTTCTCAAGATGGTCAGAAATGGTAATTTTGTAATGTTTAACTTTTTTGACTGTAAATGA
Organism: Triturus cristatus; assembly: GCF_964204655.1. Lineage (NCBI taxonomy): Eukaryota > Metazoa > Chordata > Amphibia > Caudata > Salamandridae > Triturus > Triturus cristatus. Next base: position 929,300,849 of record NC_140587.1, read on the forward strand.
CTATTGCATGTGAATTATCACTTTTGGAACTAAAATTAGTGTGTTTAGAGTCATTTTATTGCCTGAAATTGGTTGAAATAGAAGCTTCTGAGTAGGAGAAAAGTCTGTAAAAATGGCAATTTTGGTCACATTGAGGCTTTAAAAAGTAGTTATTCAACATGAGGCACAATCCAAATGACATTTTGAATCTTTTTTTCTACAGTCCAAAAAATCAATTTTCTGATGAAAAACGATGACCCGCGACCTGTCGATTTTTCTCAAGATGGTCAGAAATGGTAATTTTTTAATGTTTAATTTTTTGACTGTAAATGACTATTGCATGTGAGTTATCACTTTTGGAACGAAAATAAGTGTGTTTAGAGTCATTTTAATGGCTGAAATTGGTGGATATAGAAGCTTCTGTGTAGGAGAAAAAGTCTTTAAAAATGGCAATTTTGGTCACATTGAGGCTTTAAAAAGTAGTTATTCAACATGAGGCTCAATCCAAATGACATTTTGAATCTTTTTTTCTTCACTCCAAAAAATCAATTTTCTGATGAAAAACGATGACCCGCGACCTGTCGATTTTTCTCAAGATGGTCAGAAATGGTAATTTTTTAATGTTTAATTTTTTGACTGTAGAAGACTATTGTATGTGAATTATCACTTTTGGAACTAAAATAAGTGTGTTTAGAGTCATTTTAATTCCTGAAATTGGTCGAAATAGAAGCTTCTGTGTAGGAGAAAAAGTCTGTAAAAATGGCAATTTTGGTCACATTGAGTCTTTAAAAAGTAGTTATTCAACATGAGGCACAAACCAAATGACATTTTGAATCTTTTTTTCTACAGTCCGAAAAATCAATTTTCTTCTTAAAAATGATGACCCGCGACCTGTCGATTTTTCTCAAGATGGTCAGAAATGGTAATTTTTTCATGTTTAATTTTTTGACTGTAAATGACTATTGCATGTGAATTATCACCTTTGGAACTAAAATACGTGTGTTTAGAGTCATTTTAATGCCTGAAATTGGTGGAAATAGAAGCTTCTGTGTAGGAGAAAAAGTCTGTAAAAATGGCAATTTTGGTCACATTGAGGCTTTCAAAATTAGTTACTCAACATTAGGCACAATCCAAATGACATTTTGAATCTTTTTTTCTACAGTCCAAAAAAATCAATTTTCTGATGAATAACGATGACCCGTGACCTGTCGATTTTTCTCAAGATGGTCAGAAATGGTAATTTTGTAATGTTTATATTTTTGAAAGTAAATGACTATTGCATGTGAATTATCACTTTTGGAACTAAAATTAGTGTGTTTAGAGTCATTTTATTGCCTGAAATTGGTCGAAATAGAAGCTACTGAGTAGGAGAAAAGTCTGTAAAAATGGCAATTTTGGTCACATTGAGGCTTTAAAAAGTAGTTATTCAACATGAGGCACAATCCAAATGACATTTTGAATCTTTTTTTCTACAGTCCAAAAAATCAATTTTCTGATGAAAAACGATGACCCGCGACCTGTCGATTTTTCTCAAGATGGTCAGAAATGGTAATTTTGTAATGTTTAACTTTTTTGACTATAAATGACTATTGTATGTGAATTATCACTTTTGGAACTAAAATAAGTCTGTTTAGAGTCATTTTAATGCCTGAAATTGGTCGAAATAGAAGCTTCTGAGTAGGAGAAAAAGTCTGTAAAAATGGCAATTTTGGTCACATTGAGGCTTTAAAAAGTAGTTATTCAACATGAGGCACAATCCAAATTACATTTTGAATCTTTTTTCTACAGTCCAAAAAATCAATTTTCTGATGAAAAACGATGACCTGCGACCTGTCGATTTTTCTCAAGATGGTCAGAAATGGTAATATTTTAATGTTTAATTTTTTGACTGTAAATGACTATTGCATGTGAATTATCACTTTTGGAACTAAAATACGTGTGTTTAGAGTCATTTTAATGCCTGAAATTGGTGGAAATAGAAGCTTCTGTGTAGGAGAAAAAGTCTGTAAAAATGGCAATTTTGGTCACATTGAGTCTTTAAAAAGAAGTTATTCAACATGAGGCACAATCCAAATGACATTTTGAATCTTTTTTTCTACAGTCCGAAAAATCAATTTTCTTCTTAAAAATGATGACCCGCGACCTGTCGATTTTTCTCAAGATGGTCAGAAATGGTAATATTTTAATGTTTAATTTTTTGACTGTAAATGACTATTGCATGTGAATTATCACTTTTGGAACTAAAATACGTGTGTTTAGAGTCATTTTAATGCCTGAAATTGGTGGAAATAGAAGCTTCTGTGTAGGAGAAAAAGTCTGTAAAAATGGCAATTTTGGTCACATTGAGGCTTTCAAAATTAGTTACTCAACATTAGGCACAATCCAAATGACATTTTGAATCTTTTTTTCTACAGTCCAAAAAATCAATTTTCTGATGAAAAACGATGACCCGTGACCTGTCGATTTTTCTCAAGATGGTCAGAAATGGTAATTTTGTAATGTTTATATTTTTGAAAGTAAATGATTATTGCATGTGAAGTATCACTTTTGGAACTAAAATTAGTGTGTTTAGAGTCATTTTATTGCCTGAAATTGGTCGAAATAGAAGCTTCTGAGTAGGAGAAAAAGTCTGTAAAAATGGCAATTTTGGTCACATTGAGGCTTTAAAAAGTAGTTATTCAACATGAGGCACAATCCAAATGACATTTTGAATCTTTTTTCTACAGTCCAAAAAATCAATTTTCTGATGAAAAACGATGACCCGCGACCTGTCGATTTTTCTCAAGATGGTCAGAAATGGTAATTTTGTAATGTTTAACTTTTTTGACTGTAAATGACTATTGCATGTGAATTATCACTTTTGGAACTAAAATTAGTGTGTTTAGAGTCATTTTAATGCCTGACATTGGTCGAAATAGAATCTTCTGAGTAGGAGAAAAAGTCTGTAAAAATGGCAATTTTGGTCACATTGAGGCTTTAAAAAGTAGTTATTCAACATGAGACACAATCCAAATGACATTTTGAATCTTTTTTCCTACACTCCAAAAAATCAATTTTCTGATGCAAAACGATGACCCGCGACCTGTCGATTTTTCTCAAGATGGTCAGAAATGGTAATTTTTTAATGTTTAATTTTTTGACTGTAAATGACTATTGCATGTGAATTATCACTTTTGGAACTAAAATAAATGTGTTTAGAGTCATTTTAATGCCTGACATTGGTCGAAATAGAAGCTTCTGAGTAGGAGAAAAAGTCTGTAAAAATGGCAATTTTGGTCACATTGAGGCTTTAAAAAGTAGTTATTCAACATGAGGCACAATCCAAATGACATTTTCAATCATTTTTTCTACAGTCCAAAAAATCAATTTTCTGATGCAAAACGATGACCCGCGACCTGTCGATTTTTCTCAAGATGGTCAGAAAGGGTAATTTTTTAATGTTTAAGTTTTTTGATTGTAAATGACTATTGCATGTGAATTATCACTTTTGGAACTAAAATAAATGTGTTTAGAGTCATTTTAATGCCTGAAATTGGTGGAAATAGAAGCTTCTGTGTAGGAGAAAAAGTCTGTAAAAATGGCAATTTTGGTCACATTGAGGCTTTAAAAAGTAGTTATTCAACATGAGGCACAATCCAAATGACATTTTCAATCATTTTTTCTACAGTCCAAAAAATCAATTTTCTGATGCAAAACGATGACCCGGGACCTGTCGATTTTTCTCAAGATGGTCAGAAATGGTAATTTTTTAATGTTTAAGTTTTTTGACTGTAAATGACTATTGCTTGTGAATTATCACTTTTGGAACTAAAATAAGTGTGTTTAGAGTCATTTTAATGCCTGAAATTGGTGGAAATAGAAGCTTCTGTGTAGGAGAAAAAGTCTGTAAAAATGGCAATTTTGGTCACATTGAGGCTTTAAAAAGTAGTTATTCAACATGAGACACAATCCAAATGACATTTTGAATCTTTTTTTCTACAGTCCAAAAAATCAATTTTCTGATGAAAAACGATGACCCGCGACCTGTCGATTTTTCTCAAGATGGTCAGAAATGGTAATTTTTTAATGTTTAATTTTTTGACTGTAAATGACTATTGCATGTGAATTATCACTTTTGGAACGAAAATAAGTGTGTTTAGAGTCATTTTAATGGCTGAAATTGGTGGAAATAGAAGCTTCTGTGTAGGAGAAAAAGTCTGTAAAAATGGCAATTTTGGTCACATTGAGGCTTTAAAAAGTAGTTATTCAACATGAGGCTCAATCCAAATGACATTTTGAATCTTTTTTTCTACACTCCAAAAAATCAATTTTCTGATGAAAAACGATGACCCGCGACCTGTCGATTTTTCTCAAGATGGTCAGAAATGGTAATTTTTTAATGTTTAATTTTTTGACTGTAAATGACTATTGCATGTGAATTATCACTTTTGGAACTAAAATACGTGTGTTTAGAGTCATTTTAATGCCTGAAATTGGTGGAAATAGAAGCGTCTGTGTAGGAGAAAAAGTCTGTAAAAATGGCAATTTTGGTCACATTGAGGCTTTAAAAAGCAGTTATTCAACATGAGACACAAGCCAAATGACATTTTGAATCTTTTTTCCTACACTCCAAAAAATCAATTTTCTGATGAAAAACGATGACCCGCGACCTGTCGATTTTTCTCAAGATGGTCAGAAATGGTAATTTTTTATTGTTTAATTTTTTGACTGTAAATGACTATTGCATGTGAATTATCACTTTTGGAACGAAAATAAGTGTGTTTAGAGTCATTTTAGTGGCTGAAATTGGTAGAAATAGAAGCTTCTGTGTAGGAGAAAAAGTCTGAAAAAATGGCAATTTTGGTCACATTGAGTCTTTAAAAAGTCGTTATTCAACATAAGGCACAAACCAAATGACATTTTGAATCTTTTTTTCTATAGTCCGAAAAATCAATTTTCTGATGAAAAATGATGACCCGCGACCTGTCGATTTTTCTCAAGATGGTCAGAAATGGAAATTTTTTAATGTTTAATTTTTTGACTGTAGATGACTATTGTATGTGAATTATCACTTTTGGAACTAAAATAAGTGTGTTTAGAGTCATTTTAATGCCTGAAATTGGTCGAAATTGAAGCTTCTGAGTAGGAGAAAAAGTCTGTAAAAATGGCAATTTTGGTCACATTGAGGCTTTAAAAAGTAGTTATTCAACATGAGGCTCAATCCAAATGACATTTTGAATCATTTTTCTACAGTCCAAAAAATCAATTTTCTAATGAAAAACGATGACCTGCGACCTGTCGATTTTTCTCAAGATGGTCAGAAATGGTAATTTTGTAATGTTTAACTTTTTGGACTGTAAATGACTATTGCATGTGAATTATCACTTTTGGAACTAAAATTAGTGTGTTTAGAGTCATTTTATTGCGTGAAATTGGTCGAAATAGAAGCTTCTGAGTGAGCAAAGTCTGTAAAAATGGCAATTTTGGTCACATTGAGGCTTTAAAAAGTAGTTATTCAACATGAGACACAATCCAAATGACATTTTGAATCTTTTTTTCTACAGTACAAAAAATCAATTTTCTGATGAAAAACGATGACCCGCGACCTGTCGATTTTTCTCAAGATGGTCAGAAATGGTAATTTTGTAATGTTTAACTTTTTTGACTGTAAATGACTATTGCATGTGAATTATCACTTTTGGAACTAAAATTAGTGTGTTTAGAGTCATTTTATTGCCTGAAATTGGTTGAAATAGAAGCTTCTGAGTAGGAGAAAAGTCTGTAAAAATGGCAATTTTGGTCACATTGAGGCTTTAAAAAGTAGTTATTCAACATGAGGCACAATCCAAATGACATTTTGAATCTTTTTTTCTACAGTCCAAAAAATCAATTTTCTGATGAAAAACGATGACCCGCGACCTGTCGATTTTTCTCAAGATGGTCAGAAATGGTAATTTTTTAATGTTTAATTTTTTGACTGTAAATGACTATTGCATGTGAGTTATCACTTTTGGAACGAAAATAAGTGTGTTTAGAGTCATTTTAATGGCTGAAATTAGTGGATATAGAAGCTTCTGTGTAGGAGAAAAAGTCTTTAAAAATGGCAATTTTGGTCACATTGAGGCTTTAAAAAGTAGTTATTCAACATGAGGCTCAATCCAAATGACATTTTGAATCTTTTTTTCTTCACTCCAAAAAATCAATTTTCTGATGAAAAACGATGACCCGCGACCTGTCGATTTTTCTCAAGATGGTCAGAAATGGTAATTTTTTAATGTTTAATTTTTTGACTGTAGAAGACTATTGTATGTGAATTATCACTTTTGGAACTAAAATAAGTGTGTTTAGAGTCATTTTAATTCCTGAAATTGGTCGAAATAGAAGCTTCTGTGTAGGAGAAAAAGTCTGTAAAAATGGCAATTTTGGTCACATTGAGTCTTTAAAAAGTAGTTATTCAACAGGAGGCACAAACCAAATGACATTTTGAATCTTTTTTTCTACAGTCCGAAAAATCAATTTTCTTCTTAAAAATGATGACCCGCGACCTGTCGATTTTTCTCAAGATGGTCAGAAATGGTAATTTTTTCATGTTTAATTTTTTGACTGTAAATGACTATTGCATGTGAATTATCACCTTTGGAACTAAAATACGTGTGTTTAGAGTCATTTTAATGCCTGAAATTGGTGGAAATAGAAGCTTCTGTGTAGGAGAAAAAGTCTGTAAAAATGGCAATTTTGGTCACATTGAGGCTTTCAAAATTAGTTACTCAACATTAGGCACAATCCAAATGACATTTTGAATCTTTTTTTCTACAGTCCAAAAAAATCAATTTTCTGATGAAAAACGATGACCCGTGACCTGTCGATTTTTCTCAAGATGGTCAGAAATGGTAATTTTGTAATGTTTATATTTTTGAAAGTAAATGACTATTGCATGTGAATTATCACTTTTGGAACTAAAATTAGTGTGTTTAGAGTCATTTTATTGCCTGAAATTGGTCGAAATAGAAGCTACTGAGTAGGAGAAAAGTCTGTAAAAATGGCAATTTTGGTCACATTGAGGCTTTAAAAAGTAGTTATTCAACATGAGGCACAATCCAAATGACATTTTGAATCTTTTTTTCTACAGTCCAAAAAATCAATTTTCTGATGAAAAACGATGACCCGCGACCTGTCGATTTTTCTCAAGATGGTCAGAAATGGTAATTTTGTAATGTTTAACTTTTTTGACTGTAAATGACTATTGTATGTGAATTATCACTTTTGGAACTAAAATAAGTCTGTTTAGAGTCATTTTAATGCCTGAAATTGGTCGAAATAGAAGCTTCTGAGTAGGAGAAAAAGTCTGTAAAAATGGCAATTTTGGTCACATTGAGGCTTTAAAAAGTAGTTATTCAACATGAGGCACAATCCAAATTACATTTTGAATCTTTTTTCTACAGTCCAAAAAATCAATTTTCTGATGAAAAACGATGACCTGCGACCTGTCGATTTTTCTCAAGATGGTCAGAAATGGTAATATTTTAATGTTTAATTTTTTGACTGTAAATGACTATTGCATGTGAATTATCACTTTTGGAACTAAAATACGTGTGTTTAGAGTCATTTTAATGCCTGAAATTGGTGGAAATAGAAGCTTCTGTGTAGGAGAAAAAGTCTGTAAAAATGGCAATTTTGGTCACATTGAGTCTTTAAAAAGAAGTTATTCAACATGAGGCACAATCCAAATGACATTTTGAATCTTTTTTACTACAGTCCGAAAAATCAATTTTCTTCTTAAAAATGATGACCCGCGACCTGTCGATTTTTCTCAAGATGGTCAGAAATGGTAATTTTGTAATGTTTATATTTTTGAAAGTAAATGATTATTGCATGTGAAGTATCACTTTTGGAACTAAAATTAGTGTGTTTAGAGTCATTTTATTGCCTGAAATTGGTCGAAATAGAAGCTTCTGAGTAGGAGAAAAAGTCTGTAAAAATGGCAATTTTGGTCACATTGAGGCTTTAAAAAGTAGTTATTCAACATGAGGCACAATCCAAATGACATTTTGAATCTTTTTTCTACAGTCCAAAAAATCAATTTCTGATGAAAAACGATGACCCGCGACCTGTCGATTTTTCTCAAGATGGTCAGAAATGGTAATTTTTTAATGTTTAATTTTTTGACTGTAAATGACTATTGCATGTGAATTATCACTTTTGGAACGAAAATAAGTGTGTTTAGAGTCATTTTAATGGCTGAAATTGGTGGAAATAGAAGCTTCTGTGTAGGAGAAAAAGTCTGTAATAATGGCAATTTTGGTCACATTGAGGCTTTAAAAAGTAGTTATTCAACATGAGGCTCAATCCAAATGACATTTTGAATCTTTTTTTCTACACTCCAAAAAATCAATTTTCTGATGAAAAACGATGACCCGCGACCTGTCGATTTTTCTCAAGATGGTCAGAAATGGTAATTTTTTAATGTTTAATTTTTTGACTGTAAATGACTATTGCATGTGAATTATCACTTTTGGAACTAAAATACGTGTGTTTAGAGTCATTTTAATGCCTGAAATTGGTGGAAATAGAAGCTTCTGTGTAGGAGAAAAAGTCTGTAAAAATGGCAATTTTGGTCACATTGAGGCTTTAAAAAGTAGTTATTCAACATGAGGCTCAATCCAAATGACATTTTGAATCTTTTTTTCTACACTCCAAAAAATCAATTTTCTGATGAAAAACGATGACCCTCGACCTGTCGATTTTTCTCAAGATGGTCAGAAATGGTAATTTTGTAATGTTTATATTTTTGAAAGTAAATGACTATTGCATGTGAATTATCACTTTTGGAACTAAAATACGTGTGTTTAGAGTCATTTTAATGCCTGAAATTGGCGGAAATAGAAGCTTCTGTGTAGGAGAAAAAGTCTGTAAAAATGGCAATTTTGGTCACATTGAGGCTTTAAAAAGTAGTTATTCAACATGAGACACAATCCAAATGACATTTTGAATCTTTTTTCCTACACTCCAAAAAATCAATTTTCTGATGAAAAACGATGACCCGCGACCTGTCGATTTTTCTCAAGATGGTCAGAAATGGTAATTTTTTAATGTTTAATTTTTTGACTGTAAATGACTATTGCATGTGAATTATCACTTTTGGAACGAAAATAAGTGTGTTTAGAGTCATTTTAATGGCTGAAATTGGTGGAAATAGAAGCTTCTGTGTAGGAGAAAAAGTCTGTAAAAATGTCAATTTTGGTCACATTGAGGCTTTAAAAAGTAGTTATTCAACATGAGGCTCAATCCAAATGACATTTTGAATCTTTTTTTCTACACTCCAAAAAATCAATTTTCTGATGAAAAACGATGACCCGCGACCTGTCGATTTTTCTCAAGATGGTCAGAAATGGTAATTTTTTAATGTTTAATTTTTTGACTGTAAATGACTATTGCATGTGAATTATCACTTTTTGAACTAAAATACGTGTGTTTAGAGTCATTTTAATGCCTGAAATTGGTGGAAATAGAAGCTTCTGTGTAGGAGAAAAAGTCTGTAAAAATGGCAATTTTGGTCACATTGAGGCTTTAAAAAGTAGTTATTCAACATGAGGCTCAATCCAAATGACATTTTGAATCTTTTTTTCTACACTCCAAAAAATCAATTTTCTGATGAAAAACGATGACCCGCGACCTGTCGATTTTTCTCAAGATGGTCAGAAATGGTAATTTTGTAATGTTTATATTTTTGAAAGTAAATGACTATTGCATGTGAATTATCACTTTTGGAACTAAAATTAGTGTGTTTAGAGTCATTTTATTGCCTGAAATTGGTCGAAATAGAAGCTTCTGAGTAGGAGAAAAGTCTGTAAAAATGGCAATTTTGGTCACATTGAGGCTTTAAAAAGTAGTTATTCAACATAAGGCACAATCCAAATGACATTTTCAATCATTTTTTCTACAGTCCAAAAAATCAATTTTCTGATGAAAAACGATGACCCGCGACCTGTCGATTTTTCTCAAGATGGTCAGAAATGGTAATTTTTTAATGTTTAAGTTTTTTGACTGTAAATGACTATTGCTTGTGAATTATCACTTTTGGAACTAAAATAAGTGTGTTTAGAGTCATTTTAATGCCTGAAATTGGTGGAAATAGAAGCTTCTGTGTAGGAGAAAAAGTCTGTAAAAATGGCAATTTTGGTCACATTGAGGCTTTAAAAAGTAGTTATTCAACATGAGGCACAATCCAAATGACATTTTCAATCATTTTTTCTACAGTCCAAAAAATCAATTTTCTGATGCAAAACGATGACCCGCGACCTGTCGATTTTTCTCAAGATGGTCAGAAATGGTAATTTTTTAATGTTTAAGTTTTTTGATTGTAAATGACTATTGCATGTGAATTATCACTCTTGGAACTAAAATAAATGTGTTTAGAGTCATTTTAATGCCTGAAATTGGTGGAAATAGAAGCTTCTGTGTAGGAGAAAAAGTCTGTAAAAATGGCAATTTTGGTCACATTGAGGCTTTAAAAAGTAGTTATTCAACATGAGACACAAGCCAAATGACATTTTGAATCATTTTTTCTACACTCCAAAAAATCAATTTTCTGATGAAAAACGATGACCCGCGACCTGTCGATTTTTCTCAAGATGGTCAGAAATGGTAATTTTTTAATGTTTAAGTTTTTTGACTGTAAATGACTATTGCTTGTGAATTATCACTTTTGGAACTAAAATAAGTGTGTTTAGAGTCATTTTAATGCCTGAAATTGGTGGAAATAGAAGCTTCTGTGTAGGAGAAAAAGTCTGTAAAAATGGCAATTTTGGTCACATTGAGGCTTTAAAAAGTAGTTATTCAACATGAGACACAATCCAAATGACATTTTGAATCTTTTTTCCTACACTCCAAAAAATCAATTTTCTGATGAAAAACGGTGACCCGCGACCTGTCTATTTTTCTCAAGATGGTCAGAAATGGTAATTTTTTAATGTTTAATTTTTTGACTGTAAATGACTATTGCATGTGAATTATCACTTTTGGAACTAAAATAAGTGTGTTTAGAGTCATTTTAATGCCTGAAATTGGTGGAAATAGAAGCTTCTGTGTAGGAGAAAAAGTCTGTAAAAATGGCAATTTTGGTCACATTGAGGCTTTAAAAAGTAGTTATTCAACATGAGGCTCAATCCAAATGACATTTTAAATCTTTTTTTCTACACTCCAAAAAATCAATTTTCTGATGAAAAACGATGACCCGCGACCTGTCGATTTTTCTCAAGATGGTCAGAAATGGCAATTTTTTAATGTTTAATTTTTTGACTGTAGATGACTATTGTATGTGAATTATCACTTTTGGAACTAAAATAAGTGTGTTTAGAGTCATTTTAATGCCTGAAATTGGTCGAAATAGAAGCTTCTGAGTAGGAGAAAAAGTCTGTAAAAATGGCAATTTTGGTCACATTGAGGCTTTAAAAAGTAGTTATTCAACATGAGGCACAATCCAAATGACATTTTGAATCTTTTTTCTACAGTCCAAAAAATCAATTTTCTGATGAAAAACGATGACCCGCGACCTGTCGATTTTTCTCAAGATGGTCAGAAATGGTAATTTTGTAATGTTTAACTTTTTTGACTATAAATGACTATTGCATGTGAATTATCACTTTTGGAACTAAAATTAGTGTGTTTAGAGTCATTTTATTGCCTGAAATTGGTCGAAATAGAAGCTTCTGAGTAGGAGAAAAGTCTGTAAAAATGGCAATTTTGGTCACATTGAGGCTTTAAAAAGTAGTTATTCAACATGAGGCACAATCCAAATGACATTTTGAATCTTTTTTTCTACAGTCCAAAAAATCAATTTTCTGATGAAAAACGATGACCCGCGACCTGTCGATTTTTCTCAAGATGGTCAGAAATGGTAATTTTGTAATGTTTAACTTTTTTGACTGTAAATGACTATTGCATGTGAATTATCACTTTTGGAATTAAAATAAATGTGTTTAGAGTCATTTTAATGCCTGACATTGGTCGAAATAGAAGCTTCTGAGTAGGAGAAAAAGTCTGTAAAAATGGCAATTTTGGTCACATTGAGGCTTTAAAAAGTAGTTATTCAACATGAGACACAATCCAAATGACATTTTGAATCTTTTTTTCTACACTCCAAAAAATCAATTTTCTGATGAAAAACGATGACCCGCGACCTGTCGATTTTTCTCAAGATGGTCAGAAATGGTAATTTTTTAATGTTTAATTTTTTGACTGTAAATGACTATTGCATGTGAATTATCACTTTTGGAACTAAAATACGTGTGTTTAGAGTCATTTTAATGCCTGAAATTGGTGGAAATAGAAGCTTCTGTGTAGGAGAAAAAGTCTGTAAAAATGGCAATTTTGGTCACATTGAGGCTTTAAAAAGTAGTTATTCAACATGAGGCTCAATCCAAATGACATTTTGAATCTTTTTTTCTACACTCCAAAAAATCAATTTTCTGATGAAAAACGATGACCCGCGACCTGTCGATTTTTCTCAAGATGGTCAGAAATGGTAATTTTGTAATGTTTATATTTTTGAAAGTAAATGACTATTGCATGTGAATTATCACTTTTGGAACTAAAATTAGTGTGTTTAGAGTCATTTTATTGCCTGAAATTGGTCGAAATAGAAGCTTCTGAGTAGGAGAAAAGTCTGTAAAAATGGCAATTTTGGTCACATTGAGGCTTTAAAAAGTAGTTATTCAACATAAGGCACAATCCAAATGACATTTTGAATCTTTTTTTCTACAGTCCAAAAAATCAATTTTCTGATGAAAAACGATGACCCACGACCTGTCGATTTTTCTCAAGATGGTCAGAAATGGTAATTTTTTAATGTTTAAGTTTTTTGACTGTAAATGACTATTGCTTGTGAATTATCACTTTTGGAACTAAAATAAGTGTGTTTAGAGTCATTTTAATGCCTGAAATTGGTGGAAATAGAAGCTTCTGTGTAGGAGAAAAAGTCTGTAAAAATGGCAATTTTGGTCACATTGAGGCTTTAAAAAGTAGTTATTCAACATGAGACACAATCCAAATGACATTTTGAATCTTTTTTCCTACACTCCAAAAAATCAATTTTCTGATGAAAAACGATGACCCGCGACCTGTCGATTTTTCTCAAGATGGTCAGAAATGGTAATTTTTTAATGTTTAATTTTTTGACTGTAAATGACCATTGCATGTGAATTATCACTTTTGGAACTAAAATAAGTGTGTTTAGAGTCATTTTAATGCCTGAAATTGGTGGAAATAGAAGCTTCTGTGTAGGAGAAAAAGTCTGTAAAAATGGCAATTTTGGTCACATTGAGGCTTTAAAAAGTAGTTATTCAACATGAGACACAAGCCAAATGACATTTTGAATCATTTTTTCTACACTCCAAAAAATCAATTTTCTGATGAAAAACGATGATGACCTGTCGATTTTTCTCAAGATGGTCATAAATGGTAATTTTTTAATGTTTAAGTTTTTTGACTGTAAATGACTATTGCTTGAGAATTATCACTTTTGGAACTAAAATAAGTGTGTTTAGAGTCATTTTAATGCCTGAAATTGGTGGAAATAGAAGCTTCTGTGTAGGAGAAAAAGTCTGTAAAAATGGCAATTTTGGTCACATTGAGGCTTTAAAAAGTAGTTATTCAACATGAGACACAATCCAAATGACATTTTGAATCTTTTTTCCTACACTCCAAAAAATCAATTTTCTGATGCAAAAAGATGACCCGCGACCTGTCGATTTTTCTCAAGATGGTCAGAAATGGTAATTTTTTAATGTTTAAGTTTTTTGACTGTAAATGACTATTGCTTGTGAATTATCACTTTTGGAACTAAAATAAGTGTGTTTAGAGTCATTTTAATGCCTGAAATTGGTGGAAATAGAAGCTTCTGTGTAGGAGAAAAAGTCTGTAAAAATGGCAATTTTGGTCACATTGAGGCTTTAAAAAGTAGTTATTCAACATGAGGCACAATCCAAATGACATTTTCAATCATTTTTTCTACAGTCCAAAAAATCAATTTTCTGATGAAAAACAATGACCCGTGACCTGTCGATTTTTCTCAAGATGGTCAGAAATGGTAATTTTGTAATGTTTATATTTTTGAAAGTAAATGACTATTGCATGTGAATTATCACTTTTGGAACTAAAATTAGTGTGTTTAGAGTCATTTTATTGCCTGAAATTGGTCGAAATAGAAGCTTCTGAGTAGGAGAAAAGTCTGTAAAAATGGCAATTTTGGTCACATTGAGGCTTTAAAAAGTAGTTATTCAACATGAGGCACAATCCAAATGACATTTTGAATCTTTTTTTCTACAGTCCAAAAAATCAATTTTCTGATGAAAAACGATGACCCGCGACCTGTCGATTTTTCTCAAGATGGTCAGAAATGGTAATTTTGTAATGTTTAACTTTTTTGACTGTAAATGACTATTGCATGTGAATTATCACTTTTGGAATTAAAATAAATGTGTTTAGAGTCATTTTAATGCCTGACATTGGTCGAAATAGAAGCTTCTGAGTAGGAGAAAAAGTCTGTAAAAATGGCAATTTTGGTCACATTGAGGCTTTAAAAAGTAGTTATTCAACATGAGACACAATCCAAATGACATTTTGAATCTTTTTTCCTACACTCCAAAAAATCAATTTTCTGATGCAAAACGATGACCCGCGACCTGTCGATTTTTCTCAAGATGGTCAGAAATGGTAATTTTTTAATGTTTAATTTTTTGACTGTAAATGACTATTGCATGTGAATTATCACTTTTGGAACGAAAATAAGTGTGTTTAGAGTCATTTTAATGGCTGAAATTGGTGGAAATAGAAGCTTCTGTGTAGGAGAAAAAGTCTGTAAAAATGGCAATTTTGGTCACATTGAGGCTTTAAAAAGTAGTTATTCAACATGAGGCTCAATCCAAATGACATTTTGAATCTTTTTTTCTACACTCCAAAAAATCAATTTTCTGATGAAAAACGATGACCCGCGACCTGTCGATTTTTCTCAAGATGGTCAGAAATGGTAATTTTTTAATGTTTAATTTTTTGACTGTAAATGACTATTGCATGTGAATTATCACTTTTGGAACTAAAATACGTGTGTTTAGAGTCATTTTAATGCCTGAAATTGGTGGAAATAGAAGCTTCTGTGTAGGAGAAAAAGTCTGTAAAAATGGCAATTTTGGTCACATTGAGGCTTTAAAAAGTAGTTATTCAACATGAGGCTCAATCCAAATGACATTTTGAATCTTTTTTTCTACACTCCAAAAAATCAATTTTCTGATGAAAAACGATGACCCGCGACCTGTCGATTTTTCTCAAGATGGTCAGAAATGGTAATTTTGTAATGTTTATATTTTTGAAAGTAAATGACTATTGCATGTGAATTATCACTTTTGGAACTAAAATTAGTGTGTTTAGAGTCATTTTATTGCCTGAAATTGGTCGAAATAGAAGCTTCTGAGTAGGAGAAAAGTCTGTAAAAATGGCAATTTTGGTCACATTGAGGCTTTAAAAAGTAGTTATTCAACATAAGGCACAATCCAAATGACATTTTGAATCTTTTTTTTTACAGTCCAAAAAATCAATTTTCTGATGAAAAACGATGACCCACGACCTGTCGATTTTTCTCAAGATGGTCAGAAATGGTAATTTTTTAATGTTTAAGTTTTTTGACTGTAAATGACTATTGCTTGTGAATTATCACTTTTGGAACTAAAATAAGTGTGTTTAGAGTCATTTTAATGCCTGAAATTGGTGGAAATAGAAGCTTCTGTGTAGGAGAAAAAGTCTGTAAAAATGGCAATTTTGGTCACATTGAGGCTTTAAAAAGTAGTTATTCAACATGAGACACAATCCAAATGACATTTTGAATCTTTTTTCCTACACTCCAAAAAATCAATTTTCTGATGAAAAACGATGACCCGCGACCTGTCGATTTTTCTCAAGATGGTCAGAAATGGTAATTTTTTAATGTTTAATTTTTTGACTGTAAATGACCATTGCATGTGAATTATCACTTTTGGAACTAAAATAAGTGTGTTTAGAGTCATTTTAATGCCTGAAATTGGTGGAAATAGAAGCTTCTGTGTAGGAGAAAAAGTCTGTAAAAATGGCAATTTTGGTCACATTGAGGCTTTAAAAAGTAGTTATTCAACATGAGACACAAGCCAAATGACATTTTGAATCATTTTTTCTACACTCCAAAAAATCAATTTTCTGATGAAAAACGATGATGACCTGTCGATTTTTCTCAAGATGGTCATAAATGGTAATTTTTTAATGTTTAAGTTTTTTGACTGTAAATGACTATTGCTTGAGAATTATCACTTTTGGAACTAAAATAAGTGTGTTTAGAGTCATTTTAATGCCTGAAATTGGTGGAAATAGAAGCTTCTGTGTAGGAGAAAAAGTCTGTAAAAATGGCAATTTTGGTCACATTGAGGCTTTAAAAAGTAGTTATTCAACATGAGACACAATCCAAATGACATTTTGAATCTTTTTTCCTACACTCCAAAAAATCAATTTTCTGATGCAAAAAGATGACCCGCGACCTGTCGATTTTTCTCAAGATGGTCAGAAATGGTAATTTTTTAATGTTTAAGTTTTTTGACTGTAAATGACTATTGCTTGTGAATTATCACTTTTGGAACTAAAATAAGTGTGTTTAGAGTCATTTTAATGCCTGAAATTGGTGGAAATAGAAGCTTCTGTGTAGGAGAAAAAGTCTGTAAAAATGGCAATTTTGGTCACATTGAGGCTTTAAAAAGTAGTTATTCAACATGAGGCACAATCCAAATGACATTTTCAATCATTTTTTCTACAGTCCAAAAAATCAATTTTCTGATGCAAAACGATGACCCGCGACCTGTCGATTCTTCTCAAGATGGTCAGAAATGGTAATTTTTTAATGTTTAAGTTTTTTGATTGTAAATGACTATTGCATGTGAATTATCACTCTTGGAACTAAAATAAATGTGTTTAGAGTCATTTTAATGCCTGAAATTGGTGGAAATAGAAGCTTCTGTGTAGGAGAAAAAGTCTGTAAAAATGGCAATTTTGGTCACATTGAGGCTTTAAAAAGTAGTTATTCAACATGAGACACAAGCCAAATGACATTTTGAATCATTTTTTCTACACTCCAAAAAATCAATTTTCTGATGAAAAACGATGACCCGCGACCTGTCGATTTTTCTCAAGATGGTCAGAAACGGTAATTTTTTAATGTTTAAGTTTTTTGACTGTAAATGACTATTGCTTGTGAATTATCACTTTTGGAACTAAAATAAGTGTGTTTAGAGTCATTTTAATGCCTGAAATTGGTGGAAATAGAAGCTTCTGTGTAGGAGAAAAAGTCTGTAAAAATGGCAATTTTGGTCACATTGAGGCTTTAAAAAGTAGTTATTCAACATGAGGCACAATCCAAATGACATTTTCAATCATTTTTTCTACAGTCCAAAAAATCAATTTTCTGATGCAAAACGATGACTCGCGACCTGTCGATTTTTCTCAAGATGGTCAGAAATGGTAATTTTTTAATGTTTAAGTTTTTTGATTGTAAATGACTATTGCATGTGAATTATCACTTTTGGAACTAAAATAAATGTGTTTAGAGTCATTTTAATGCCTGAAATTGGTGGAAATAGAAGCTTCTGTGTAGGAGAAAAAGTCTGTAAAAAGGGCAATTTTGGTCACATTGAGGCTTTAAAAAGTAGTTATTCAACATGAGACACAAGCCAAATGACATTTTGAATCATTTTTTCTACACTCCAAAAAATCAATTTTCTGATGAAAAACGATGACCCGCGACCTGTCGATTTTTCTCAAGATGGTCAGAAATGGTAATTTTTTAATGTTTAAGTTTTTTGACTGTAAATGACTATTGCTTGTGAATTATCACTTTTGGAACTAAAATAAGTGTGTTTAGAGTCATTTTAATGCCTGAAATTGGTGGAAATAGAAGCTTCTGTGTAGGAGAAAAAGTCTGTAAAAATGGCAATTTTGGTCACATTGAGGCTTTAAAAAGTAGTTATTCAACATGAGACACAATCCAAATGACATTTTGAATCTTTTTTCCTACACTCCAAAAAATCAATTTTCTGATGAAAAACGATGACCCGCGACCTGTCGATTTTTCTCAAGATGGTCAGAAATGGTAATTTTTTAATGTTTAATTTTTTGACTGTAAATGACTATTGCATGTGAATTATCACTTTTGGAACTAAAATAAGTGTGTTTAGAGTCATTTTAATGCCTGAAATTGGTGGAAATAGAAGCTTCTGTGTAGGAGAAAAAGTCTGTAAAAATCGCAATTTTGGTCACATTGAGGCTTTAAAAAGTAGTTATTCAACATGAGGCTCAATCCAAATGACATTTTGAATCTTTTTTTCTACACTCCAAAAAAATCAATTTTCTGATGAAAAACGATGACCCGCGACCTGTCGATTTTTCTCAAGATGGTCAGAAATGGCAATTTTTTAATGTTTAATTTTTTGACTGTAGATGACTATTGTATGTGAATTATCACTTTTGGAACTAAAATAAGTGTGTTTAGAGTCATTTTAATGCCTGAAATTGGTCGAAATAGAAGCTTCTGAGTAGGAGAAAAAGTCTGTAAAAATGGCAATTTTGGTCACATTGAGGCTTTAAAAAGTAGTTATTCAACATGAGGCACAATCCAAATGACATTTTGAATCTTTTTTCTACAGTCCAAAAAATCAATTTTCTGATGAAAAACGATGACCCGCGACCTGTCGATTTTTCTCAAGATGGTCAGAAATGGTAATTTTGTAATGTTTAACTTTTTTGACTATAAATGACTATTGCATGTGAATTATCACTTTTGGAACTAAAATTAGTGTGTTTAGAGTCATTTTATTGCCTGAAATTGGTCGAAATAGAAGCTTCTGAGTAGGAGAAAAGTCTGTAAAAATGGCAATTTTGGTCACATTGAGGCTTTAAAAAGTAGTTATTCAACATGAGGCACAATCCAAATGACATTTTGAATCTTTTTTTCTACAGTCCAAAAAATAAATTTTCTGATGCAAAACGATGACCCGCGACCTGTCGATTTTTCTCAAGATGGTCAGAAATGGTAATTTTTTTATGTTTAAGTTTTTTGATTGTAAATGACTATTGCTTGTGAATTATCACTTTTGGAACTAAAATAAGTATGTTTAGAGTCATTTTAATGCCTGAAATTGGTGGAAATAGAAGCGTCTGTGTAGGAGAAAAAGTCTGTAAAAATGGCAATTTTGGTCACATTGAGGCTTTAAAAAGTAGTTATTCAACATGAGACACAAGCCAAATGACATTTTGAATCTTTTTTCCTACACTCCAAAAAATCAATTTTCTGATGAAAAACGATGACCCGCGACCTGTCGATTTTTCTCAAGATGGTCAGAAATGGTAATTTTTTAATGTTTAATTTTTTGACTGTAAATGACTATTGCATGTGAATTATCACTTTTGTAACGAAAATAAGTGTGTTTAGAGTCATTTTAATGGCTGAAATTGGTGGAAATAGAAGCTTCTGTGTAGGAGAAAAAGTCTGTAAAAATGGCAATTTTGGTCACATTGAGGCTTTAAAAAGTAGTTATTCAATATGAGGCTCAATCCAAATGACATTTTGAATCTTTTTTTCTACAGTCCGAAAAATCATTTTTCTTCTTAAAAATGATGACCCGCGACCTGTCGATTTTTCTCAAGATGGTCAGAAATAGTAATTTTTTAATGTTTAATTTTTTGACTGCAAATGACTATTGCATGTGAATTATCACTTTTGGAACTAAAATACGTGTGTTTAGAGTCATTTTAATGCCTGACATTGGTGGAAATAGAAGCTTCTGTGTAGGAGAAAAAGTCTGTAAAAATGGCAATTTTGGTCACATTGAGGCTTTAAAAAGTAGTTATTCAACATGAGGCTCAATCCAAATGACATTTTGAATCTTTTTTTCTACACTCCAAAAAATCAATTTTCTGATGAAAAACGATGACCCGCGACCTGTCGATTTTTCTCAAGATGGTCAGAAATGGAAATTTTTTAATGTTTAATTTTTTGACTGTAGATGACTATTGTATGTGAATTATCACTTTTGGAACTAAAATAAGTGTGTTTAGAGTCATTTTAATGCCTGAAATTGGTCGAAATTGAAGCTTCTGAGTAGGAGAAAAAGTCTGTAAAAATGGCAATTTTGGTCACATTGAGGCTTTAAAAAGTAGTTATTCAACATGAGGCTCAATCCAAATGACATTTTGAATCATTTTTCTACAGTCCAAAAAATCAATTTTCTGATGAAAAACGATGACCCGCGACCTGTCGATTTTTCTCAAGATGGTCAGAAATGGTAATTTTGTAATGTTTAACTTTTTGGACTGTAAATGACTATTGCATGTGAATTATCACTTTTGGAACTAAAATTAGTGTGTTTAGAGTCATTTTATTGCCTGAAATTGGTCGAAATAGAAGCTTCTGAGTAGGAGCAAAGTCTGTAAAAATGGCAATTTAGGTCACATTGAGGCTTTAAAAAGTAGTTATTCAACATGAGACACAATCCAAATGACATTTTGAATCTTTTTTTCTACAGTCCAAAAAATCAATTTTCTGATGAAAAACGATGACCCGCGACCTGTCGATTTTTCTCAAGATGGTCAGAAATGGTAATTTTGTAATGTTTAACTTTTTTGACTGTAAATGACTATTGCATGTGAATTATCACTTTTGGAACTAAAATAAATGTGTTTAGAGTCATTTTAATGCCTGACATTGGTCGAAATAGAAGCTTCTGAGTAGGAGAAAAAGTCTGTAAAAATGGCAATTTTGGTCACATTGAGGCTTTAAAAAGTAGTTATTCAACATAAGGCACAATCCAAATGACATTTTCAATCATTTTTTCTACAGTCCAAAAAATCAATTTTCTGATGCAAAACGATGACCCGCGACCTGTCGATTTTTCTCAAGATGGTCAGAAAGGGTAATTTTTTAATGTTTAAGTTTTTTGATTGTAAATGACTATTGCATGTGAATTATCACTTTTGGAACGAAAATAAATGTGTTTAGAGTCATTTTAATGCCTGAAATTGGTGGAAATAGAAGCTTCTATGTAGGAGAAAAAGTCTGTAAAAATGGCAATTTTGGTCACATTGAGGCTTTAAAAAGTAGTTATTCAACATGAGGCACAATCCAAATGACATTTTCAATCATTTTTTCTACAGTCCAAAAAATCAATTTTCTGATGCAAAACGATGACCCGCGACCTGTCGATTTTTCTCAAGATGGTCAGAAATGGTAATTTTTTAATGTTTAAGTTTTTTGACTGTAAATGACTATTGCTTGTGAATTATCACTTTTGGAACTAAAATAAGTGTGTTTAGAGTCATTTTAATGCCTGAAATTGGTGGAAATAGAAGCTTCTGTGTAGGAGAAAAAGTCTGTAAAAATGGCAATTTTGGTCACATTGAGGCTTTATAAAGTAGTTATTCAACATGAGACACAATCCAAATGACATTTTGAATCTTTTTTTCTACAGTCCAAAAAATCAATTTTCTGATGAAAAACGATGACCTGTCGATTTTTCTCAAGATGGTCAGAAATGGTAATTTTTTAATGTTTAATTTTTTGACTGTAAATGACTATTGCATGTGAATTATCACTTTTGGAACTAAAATAAGTGTGTTTAGAGTCATTTTAATGCCTGAAATTGGTGGAAATAGAAGCTTCTGTGTAGGAGAAAAAGTCTGTAAAAATGGCAATTTTCATCACATTGAGGCTTTAAAAAGTAGTTATTCAACATGAGGCACAATCCAAATGACATTTTCAATCATTTTTTCTACAGTCCAAAAAATCAATTTTCTGATGCAAAACGATGACCCGCGACCTGTCGATTTTTCTCAAGATGGTCAGAAATGGTAATTTTTTAATGTTTAAGTTTTTTGATTGTAAATGACTATTGCATGTGAATTATCACTTTTGGAACTAAAATAAATGTGTTTAGAGTCATTTTAATGCCTGAAATTGGTAGAAATAGAAGCTTCTGTGTAGGAGAAAAAGTCTGTAAAAATGGCAATTTTGGTCACATTGAGGCTTTAAAAAGTAGTTATTCAACATGAGACACAAGCCAAATGACATTTTGAATCATTTTTTCTACACTCCAAAAAATCAATTTTCTGATGAAAAACGATGACCCGCGACCTGTCGATTTTTCTCAAGATGGTCAGAAATGGTAATTTTTTAATGTTTAAGTTTTTTGACTGTAAATGACTATTGCTTGTGAATTATCACTTTTGGAACTAAAATAAGTGTGTTTAGAGTCATTTTAATGCCTGAAAGTGGTGGAAATAGAAGCTTCTGTGTAGGAGAAAAAGTCTGTAAAAATGGCAATTTTGGTCACATTGAGGCTTTAAAAAGTAGTTATTCAACATGAGACACAATCCAAATGACATTTTCAATCATTTTTTCTACAGTCCAAAAAATCAATTTTCTGATGCAAAACGATGACCCGCGACCTGTCGATTTTTCTCAAGATGGTCAGAAATGGTAATTTTTTAATGTTTACGTTTTTTGATTGTAAATGACTATTGCATGTGAATTATCACTTTTGGAACTAAAATAAATGTGTTTAGAGTCATTTTAATGCCTGAAATTGGTGGAAATAGAAGCTTCTGTGTAGGAGAAAAAGTCTGAAAAAATGGCAATTTTGGTCACATTTAGGCTTTTTTAATGTTTAATTTTTTGACTGTAAATGACTATTGCATGTGAATTATCACTTTTGGAACTAAAATACGTGTGTTTAGAGTCATTTTAGTTATTCAACATGAGACACAATCCAAATGACATTTTGAATCTTTTTTTCTACAGTCCAAAAAATCAATTTTCTGATGAAAAACGATGACCCGCGACCTGTCGATTTTTCTCAAGATGGTCAGAAATGGTAATTTTGTAATGTTTAACTTTTTTGACTGTAAATGACTATTGCATGTGAATTATCACTTTTGGAACTAAAATAAATGTGTTTAGAGTCATTTTAATGCCTGACATTGATCGAAAAAGAAGCTTCTGAGTAGGAGAAAAAGTCTGTAAAAATGGCAATTTTGGTCACATTGAGGCTTTAAAAAGTAGTTATTCAACATGAGGCACAATCCAAATGACATTTTCAATCATTTTTTCTACAGTCCAAAAAATCAATTTTCTGATGCAAAACGATGACCCGCGACCTGTCGATTTTTCTCAAGATGGTCAGAAAGGGTAATTTTTTAATGTTTAAGTTTTTTGATTGTAAATGACTATTGCATGTGAATTATCACTTTTGGAACTAAAATAAGTGTGTTTAGAGTCATTTTATTGCCTGAAATTGGTCGAAATAGAAGCTTCTGAGTAGGAGCAAAGTCTGTAAAAATGGCAATTTTGGTCACATTGAGGCTTTAAAAAGTAGTTATTCAACATGAGACACAATCCAAATGACATTTTGAATCTTTTTTTCTACAGTACAAAAAATCAATTTTCTGATGAAAAATGATGACCCGCGACCTGTCGATTTTTCTCAAGATGGTCAGAAATGGTAATTTTGTAATGTTTAACTTTTTTGACTGTAAATGACTATTGCATGTGAATTATCACTTTTGGAACTAAAATAAATGTGTTTAGAGTCATTTTAATGCCTGACATTGGTCGAAATAGAAGCTTCTGAGTAGGAGAAAAAGTCTGTAAAAATGGCAATTTTGGTCACATTGAGGCTTTAAAAAGTAGTTATTCAACATGAGACACAAGCCAAATGACATTTTGAATCTTTTTTCCTACACTCCAAAAAATCAATTTTCTGATGAAAAACGATGACCCGCGACCTGTCGATTTTTCTCAAGATGGTCAGAAATGGTAATTTTTTAATGTTTAATTTTTTGACTGTAAATGACTATTGCATGTGAATTATCACTTTTGGAATGAAAATAAGTGTGTTTAGAGTCCTTTTAATGGCTGAAATTGGTGGAAATAGAAGCTTCTGTGTAGGAGAAAAAGTCTGTAAAAATGGCAATTTTGGTCACATTTAGGCTTTAAAAAGTAGTTATTCAACATTAGGCTCAATCCAAATGACATTTTGAATCTTTTTTTCTACACTCCAAAAAATCAATTTTCTGATGAAAAACGATGACCCGCGACCTGTCGATTTTTCTCAAGATGGTCAGAAATGGTAATTTTTTAATGTTTAATTTTTTGACTGTAAATGACTATTGCTTGTGAATTATCACTTTTGGAACTAAAATAAGTATGTTTAGAGTCATTTTAATGCCTGAAATTGGTGGAAATAGAAGCGTCTGTGTAGGAGAAAAAGTCTGTAAAAATGGCAATTTTGGTCACATTTAGGCTTTCAAAATTAGTTATTCAACATTAGGCACAATCCAAATGACATTTTGAATCTTTTTTTCTACAGTCCAAAAAATCAATTTTCTGATGAAAAACGATGACCCGCGACCTGTCGATTTTTCTCAAGATGGTCAGAAATGGTAATTTTTTAATGTTTAATTTTTTGACTGTAAATGACTATTGCATGTGAATTATCACTTTTGGAACGAAAATAAGTGTGTTTAGAGTCATTTTAGTGGCTGAAATTGGTAGAAATAAAAGCTTCTGTGTAGGAGAAAAAGTCTGTAAAAATGGCAATTTTGGTCACATTGAGGCTTTAAAAAGTAGTTATTCAACATGAGACACAATCCAAATGACATTTTGAATCTTTTTTCCTACACTCCAAAAAATCAATTTTCTGATCAAAAACGATGACCTGTCGATTTTTCTCAAGATGGTCAGAAATGGTAATTTTTTAATGTTTAATTTTTTGACTGTAAATGACTATTGCATGTGAATTATCACTTTTGGAACTAAAATAAGTGTGTTTAGAGTCATTTTAATGCCTGAAATTGGTGGAAATAGAAGCTTCTGTGTAGGAGAAAAAGTCTGTAAAAATGGCAATTTTGGTCACATTGAGGCTTTAAAAAGTAGTTATTCAACATGAGGCACAATCCAAATGACATTTTCAATCATTTTTTCTACAGTCCAAAAAATCAATTTTCTGATGCAAAACGATGACCCGCGACCTGTCGATTTTTCTCAAGATGGTCAGAAATGGTAATTTTTTAATGTTTAAGTTTTTTGATTGTAAATGACTATTGCATGTGAATTATCACTTTTGGAACTAAAATAAATGTGTTTAGAGTCATTTTAATGCCTGAAATTGGTAGAAATAGAAGCTTCTGTGTAGGAGAAAAAGTCTGTAAAAATGGCAATTTTGGTCACATTGAGGCTTTAAAAAGTAGTTATTCAACATGAGACACAAGCCAAATGACATTTTGAATCATTTTTTCTACACTCCAAAAAATCAATTTTCTGATGAAAAACGATGACCCGCGACCTGTCGATTTTTCTCAAGATGGTCAGAAATGGTAATTTTTTAATGTTTAAGTTTTTTGACTGTAAATGACTATTGCTTGTGAATTATCACTTTTGGAACTAAAATAAGTGTGTTTAGAGTCATTTTAATACCTGAAATTGGTGGAAATAGAAGCTTCTGTGTAGGAGAAAAAGTCTGTAAAAATGGCAATTTTGGTCACATTGAGGCTTTAAAAAGTAGTTATTCAACATGAGGCACAATCCAAATGACATTTTCAATCATTTTTTCTACAGTCCAAAAAATCAATTTTCTGATGCAAAACGATGACCCGCGACCTGTCGATTTTTCTCAAGATGGTCAGAAATGGTAATTTTTTAATGTTTAAGTTTTTTGACTGTAAATGACTATTGCTTGTGAATTATCACTTTTGGAACTAAAATAAGTGTGTTTAGAGTCATTTTAATGCCTGAAATTGGTGGAAATAGAAGCTTCTGTGTAGGAGAAAAAGTCTGTAAAAATGGCAATTTTGGTCACATTGAGGCTTTAAAAAGTAGTTATTCAACATGAGACACAATCCAAATGACATTTTGAATCTTTTTTTCTACAGTCCAAAAAAATCAATTTTCTGATGAAAAACGATGACCCGCGACCTGTCGATTTTTCTCAAGATGGTCAGAAATGGTAATTTTTTAATGTTTAATTTTTTGACTGTAAATGACTATTGCATGTGAATTATAACTTTTGGAACGAAAATAAGTGTGTTTAGAGTCATTTTAATGGCTGAAATTGGTGGAAATAGAATCTTCTGTGTAGGAGAAAAAGTCTGTAAAAATGGCAATTTTGGTCACATTGAGGCTTTAAAAAGTAGTTATTCAACATGAGGCTCAATCCAAATGACATTTTGAATCTTTTTTTCTACACTCCAAAAAATCAATTTTCTGATGAAAAACGAAGACCCGCGACCTGTCGATTTTTCTCAAGATGGTCAGAAATGGTAATTTTTTAATGTTTAATTTTTTGACTGTAAATGACTATTGCATGTGAATTATCACTTTTGGAACTAAAATACGTGTGTTTAGAGTCATTTTAATGCCTGAAATTGGTGGAAATAGAAGCTTCTGTGTAGGAGAAAAAGTCTGTAAAAATGGCAATTTTGGTCACATTTAGGCTTTCAAAATTAGTTATTCAACATTAGGCACAATCCAAATGACATTTTGAATCTTTTTTTCTACAGTCCAAAAAATCAATTTTCTGATGCAAACCGATGACCCGCGACCTGTCGATTTTTCTCAAGATGGTCAGAAATGGTAATTTTTTAATGTTTAAGTTTTTTGATTGTAAATGACTATTGCTTGTGAATTATCACTTTTGGAACTAAAATAAGTATGTTTAGAGTCATTTTAATGCCTGAAATTGGTGGAAATAGAAGCGTCTGTGTAGGAGAAAAAGTCTGTAAAAATGGCAATTTTGGTCACATTGAGGCTTTAAAAAGTAGTTATTCAACATGAGACACAAGCCAAATGACATTTTGAATCTTTTTTCCTACACTCCAAAAAATCAATTTTCTGATGAAAAACGATGACCCGCGACCTGTCGATTTTTCTCAAGATGGTCAAAAATGGTAATTTTTTAATGTTTAATTTTTTGACTGTAAATGACTATTGCATGTGAATTATCACTTTTGGAACGAAAATAAGTGTGTTTAGAGTCATTTTAGTGGCTGAAATTGGTAGAAATAGAAGCTTCTGTGTAGGAGAAAAAGTCTGAAAAAATGGCAATTTTGGTCACATTGAGGCTTTAAAAAGTAGTTATTCAACATGAGGCACAAACCAAATGACATTTTGAATCTTTTTTTCTATAGTCCGAAAAATCAATTTTCTTCTTAAAAATGATGACCCGCGACCTGTCGATTTTTCTCAAGATGGTCAGAAATGGAAATTTTTTAATGTTTAATTTTTTGACTGTAGATGACTATTGTATGTGAATTATCACTTTTGGAACTAAAATAAGTGTGTTTAGAGTCATTTTAATGCCTGAAATTGGTCGAAATTGAAGCTTCTGAGTAGGAGAAAAAGTCTGTAAAAATGGCAATTTTGGTCACATTGAGGCTTTAAAAAGTAGTTATTCAACATGAGGCTCAATCCAAATGACATTTTGAATCTTTTTTTCTACAGTCCAAAAAATCAATTTTCTGATGAAAAACGATGACCCGCGACCTGTCGATTTTTCTCAAGATGGTCAGAAATGGTAATTTTGTAATGTTTAACTTTTTGGACTGTAAATGACTATTGCATGTGAATTATCACTTTTGGAACTAAAATTAGTGTGTTTAGAGTCATTTTATTGCCTGAAATTGGTCGAAATAGAAGCTTCTGAGTAGGAGCAAAGTCTGTAAAAATGGCAATTTTGGTCACATTGAGGCTTTAAAAAGTAGTTATTCAACATGAGACACAATCCAAATGACATTTTGAATCTTTTTTTCTACAGTACAAAAAATCAATTTTCTGATGAAAAACGATGACCCGCGACCTGTCGATTTTTCTCAAGATGGTCAGAAATGGTAATTTTGTAATGTTTAACTTTTTTGACTGTAAATGACTATTGCATGTGAATTATCACTTTTGGAACTAAAATAAATGTGTTTAGAGTCATTTTAATGCCTGAAATTGGTGGAAATAGAAGCTTCTGTGTAGGAGAAAAAGTCTGTAAAAATGGCAATTTTGGTCACATTGAGGCTTTAAAAAGTAGTTATTCAACATGAGACACAAGCCAAATGACATTTTGAATCTTTTTTCCTACACTCCAAAAAATCAATTTTCTGATGAAAAACGATGACCCGCGACCTGTCGATTTTTCTCAAGATGGTCAGAAATGGTAATTTTTTAATGTTTAATTTTTTGACTGTAAATGACTATTGCATGT
Organism: Triturus cristatus; assembly: GCF_964204655.1. Classification (NCBI taxonomy): domain Eukaryota; kingdom Metazoa; phylum Chordata; class Amphibia; order Caudata; family Salamandridae; genus Triturus; species Triturus cristatus. The sequence continues at coordinate 929,329,108 of NC_140587.1, forward strand.
GAATTATCACTTTTGGAACGAAAATAAGTGTGTTTAGAGTCATTTTAATGGCTGAAATTGGTGGAAATAGAAGCTTCTGTGTAGGAGAAAAAGTCTGTAAAAATGGCAATTTTGGTCACATTTAGGCTTTAAAAAGTAGTTATTCAACATTAGGCTCAATCCAAATGACATTTTGAATCTTTTTTTTCTACACTCCAAAAAATCAATTTTCTGATGAAAAACGATGACCCGCGACCTGTCGATTTTTCTCAAGATGGTCAGAAATGGTAATTTTTTAATGTTTAATTTTTTGACTGTAAATGACTATTGCTTGTGAATTATCACTTTTGGAACTAAAATAAGTATGTTTAGAGTCATTTTAATGCCTGAAATTGGTGGAAATAGAAGCGTCTGTGTAGGAGAAAAAGTCTGTAAAAATGGCAATTTTGGTCACATTTAGGCTTTCAAAATTAGTTATTCAACATTAGGCACAATCCAAATGACATTTTGAATCTTTTTTTCTACAGTCCAAAAAATCAATTTTCTGATGAAAAACGATGACCCGCGACCTGTCGATTTTTCTCAAGATGGTCAGAAATGGTAATTTTTTAATATTTAATTTTTTGACTGTAAATGACTATTGCATGTGAATTATCACTTTTGGAACGAAAATAAGTGTGTTTAGAGTCATTTTAGTGGCTGAAATTGGTAGAAATAGAAGCTTCTGTGTAGGAGAAAAAGTCTGTAAAAATGGCAATTTTGGTCACATTGAGGCTTTAAAAAGTAGTTATTCAACATGAGGCTCAATCCAAATGACATTTTGAATCTTTTTTTCTACACTCCAAAAAATCAATTTTCTGATGAAAAACGATGACCCGCGACCTGTCGATTTTTCTCAAGATGGTCAGAAATGGTAATTTTTTAATGTTTAATTTTTTGACTGTAAATGACTATTGCATGTGAATTATCACTTTTGGAACTAAAATAAGTGTGTTTAGAGTCATTTTAATGCCTGAAATTGGTGGAAATAGAAGCTTCTGTGTAGGAGAAAAAGTCTGTAAAAATGGCAATTTTGGTCACATTGAGGCTTTAAAAAGTAGTTATTCAACATGAGGCACAATCCAAATGACATTTTCAATCATTTTTTCTACAGTCCAAAAAATCAATTTTCTGATGCAAAACGATGACCCGCGACCTGTCGATTTTTCTCAAGATGGTCAGAAATGGTAATTTTTTAATGTTTAAGTTTTTTGATTGCATGTGAATTATCACTTTTGGAACTAAAATAAATGTGTTTAGAGTCATTTTAATGCCTGAAATTGGTAGAAATAGAAGCTTCTGTGTAGGAGAAAAAGTCTGTAAAAATGGAAATTTTGGTCACATTGAGGCTTTAAAAAGTAGTTATTCAACATGAGACACAAGCCAAATGACATTTTGAATCATTTTTTCTACACTCCAAAAAATCAATTTTCTGATGAAAAACGATGACCCGCGACCTGTCGATTTTTCTCAAGATGGTCAGAAATGGTAATTTTTTAATGTTTAAGTTTTTTGACTGTAAATGACTATTGCTTGTGAATTATCACTTTTGGAACTAAAATAAGTGTGTTTAGAGTCATTTTAATGCCTGAAATTGGTGGAAATAGAAGCTTCTGTGTAGGAGAAAAAGTCTGTAAAAATGGCAATTTTGGTCACATTGAGGCTTTAAAAAGTAGTTATTCAACATGAGACACAATCCAAATGACATTTCAATCATTTTTTCTACAGTCCAAAAAATCAATTTTCTGATGCAAAACGATGACCCGCGACCTGTCGATTTTTCTCAAGATGGTCAGAAATGGTAATTTTTTAATGTTTAAGTTTTTTGATTGTAAATGACTATTGCATGTGAATTATCACTTTTGGAACTAAAATAAATGTGTTTAGAGTCATTTTAATGCCTGAAATTGGTGGAAATAGAAGCTTCTGTGTAGGAGAAAAAGTCTGTAAAAATGGCAATTTTGGTCACATTTAGGCTTTTTTAATGTTTAATTGTTTGACTGTAAATGACTATTGCATGTGAATTATCACTTTTGGAACTAAAATACGTGTGTTTAGAGTCATTTTAGTTATTCAACATGAGACACAATCCAAATGACATTTTGAATCTTTTTTTCTACAGTCCAAAAAATCAATTTTCTGATGAAAAACGATGACCCGCGACCTGTCGATTTTTCTCAAGATGGTCAGAAATGGTAATTTTGTAATGTTTAACTTTTTTGACTGTAAATGACTATTGCATGTGAATTATCACTTTTGGAACTAAAATAAATGTGTTTAGAGTCATTTTAATGCCTGACATTGGTCGAAATAGAAGCTTCTGAGTAGGAGAAAAAGTCTGTAAAAATGGCAATTTTGGTCACATTGAGGCTTTAAAAAGTAGTTATTCAACATGAGGCACAATCCAAATGACATTTTCAATCATTTTTTCTACAGTCCAAAAAATCAATTTTCTGATGCAAAACGATGACCCGCGACCTGTCGATTTTTCTCAAGATGGTCAGAAAGGGTAATTTTTTAATGTTTAAGTTTTTTGACTGTAAATGACTATTGCTTGTGAATTATCACTTTTGGAACTAAAATAAGTGTGTTTAGAGTCATTTTAATGCCTGAAATTGGTGGAAATAGAAGCTTCTGTGTAGGAGAAAAAGTCTGTAAAAATGGCAATTTTGGTCACATTGAGGCTTTAAAAAGTAGTTATTCAACATGAGACACAATCCAAATGACATTTTGAATCTTTTTTTCTACAGTCCAAAAAATCAATTTTCTGATGAAAAACGATGACCCGCGACCTGTCGATTTTTCTCAAGATGGTCAGAAATGGTAATTTTTTAATGTTTAATTTTTTGACTGTAAATGACTATTGCATGTGAATTATCACTTTTGGAACGAAAATAAGTGTGTTTAGAGTCATTTTAATGGCTGAAATTGGTGGAAATAGAAGCTTCTGTGTAGGAGAAAAAGTCTGTAAAAATGGCAATTTTGGTCACATTGAGGCTTTAAAAAGTAGTTATTCAACATGAGGCTCAATCCAAATGACATTTTGAATCTTTTTTTCTACACTCCAAAAAATCAATTTTCTGATGAAAAACGATGACCCGCGACCTGTCGATTTTTCTCAAGATGGTCAGAAATGGTAATTTTTTAATGTTTAATTTTTTGACTGTAAATGACTATTGCATGTGAATTATCACTTTTGGAACTAAAATACGTGTGTTTAGAGTCATTTTAATGCCTGAAATTGGTGGAAATAGAAGCGTCTGTGTAGGAGAAAAAGTCTGTAAAAATGGCAATTTTGGTCACATTGAGGCTTTAAAAAGCAGTTATTCAACATGAGACACAAGCCAAATGACATTTTGAATCTTTTTTCCTACACTCCAAAAAATCAATTTTCTGATGAAAAACGATGACCCGCGACCTGTCGATTTTTCTCAAGATGGTCAGAAATGGTAATTTTTTATTGTTTAATTTTTTGACTGTAAATGACTATTGCATGTGAATTATCACTTTTGGAACGAAAATAAGTGTGTTTAGAGTCATTTTAGTGGCTGAAATTGGTAGAAATAGAAGCTTCTGTGTAGGAGAAAAAGTCTGAAAAAATGGCAATTTTGGTCACATTGAGTCTTTAAAAGTAGTTATTCAACATGAGGCACAAACCAAATGACATTTTGAATCTTTTTTTCTATAGTCCGAAAAATCAATTTTCTGATGAAAAACGATGACCCGTGACCTGTCGATTTTTCTCAAGATGGTCAGAAATGGTAATTTTGTAATGTTTAACTTTTTGGACTGTAAATGACTATTGCATGTGAATTATCACTTTTGGAACTAAAATTAGTGTGTTTAGAGTCATTTTATTGCCTGAAATTGGTCGAAATAGAAGCTTCTGAGTGAGCAAAGTCTGTAAAAATGGCAATTTTGGTCACATTGAGGCTTTGAAAAGTAGTTATTCAACATGAGACACAATCCAAATGACATTTTGAATCTTTTTTTCTACAGTACAAAAAATCAATTTTCTGATGAAAAACGATGACCCGCGACCTGTCGATTTTTCTCAAGATGGTCAGAAATGGTAATTTTGTAATGTTTAACTTTTTTGACTGTAAATGACTATTGCATGTGAATATCACTTTTGGAACTAAAATAAATGTGTTTAGAGTCATTTTAATGCCTGACATTGGTCGAAATAGAAGCTTCTGAGTAGGAGAAAAAGTCTGTAAAAATGGCAATTTTGGTCACATTGAGGCTTTAAAAAGTAGTTATTCAACATGAGGCACAATCCAAATGACATTTTCAATCATTTTTTTTACAGTCCAAAAAATCAATTTTCTGATGCAAAACGATGACCCGCGACCTGTCGATTTTTCTCAATATGGTCAGAAAGGGTAATTTTTTAATGTTTAAGTTTTTTGATTGTAAATGACTATTGCATGTGAATTATCACTTTTGGAACTAAAATAAATGTGTTTAGAGTCATTTTAATGCCTGAAATTGGTGGAAATAGAAGCTTCTGTGTAGGAGAAAAAGTCTGTAAAAATGGCAATTTTGGTCACATTGAGGCTTTAAAAAGTAGTTATTCAACATGAGACACAAGCCAAATGACATTTTGAATCTTTTTTCCTACACTCCAAAAAATCAATTTTCTGATGAAAAACGATGACCCGCGACCTGTCGATTTTTCTCAAGATGGTCAGAAATGGTAATTTTTTAATGTTTAATTTTTTGACTGTAAATGACTATTGCATGTGAATTATCACTTTTGGAACGAAAATAAGTGTGTTTAGAGTCATTTTAATGGCTGAAATTGGTGGAAATAGAAGCTTCTGTGTAGGAGAAAAAGTTTGTAATAATGGCAATTTTGGTCACATTGAGGCTTTAAAAAGTAGTTATTCAACATGAGGCTCAATCCAAATGACATTTTGAATCTTTTTTTCTACACTCCAAAAAATCAATTTTCTGATGAAAAACGATGACCCGCGACCTGTCGATTTTTCTCAAGATGGTCAGAAATGGTAATTTTTTAATGTTTAATTTTTTGACTGTAAATGACTATTGCATGTGAATTATCACTTTTGGAACTAAAATACGTGTGTTTAGAGTCATTTTAATGCCTGAAATTGGTGGAAATAGAAGCTTCTGTGTAGGAGAAAAAGTCTGTAAAAATGGCAATTTTGGTCACATTGAGGCTTTCAAAATTAGTTATTCAACATTAGGCACAATCCAAATGACATTTTGAATCTTTTTTTCTACAGTCCAAAAAATCAATTTTCTGATGAAAAATGATGACCCGCGACCTGTCGATTTTTCTCAAGATGGTCAGAAATGGTAATTTTGTAATGTTTAACTTTTTTGACTGTAAATGACTATTGCATGTGAATTATCACTTTTGGAACTAAAATAAATGTGTTTAGAGTCATTTTAATGCCTGAAATTGGTGGAAATAGAAGCTTCTGTGTAGGAGAAAAAGTCTGTAAAAATGGCAATTTTGGTCACATTGAGGCTTTAAAAAGTAGTTATTCAACATGAGACACAAGCCAAATGACATTTTGAATCTTTTTTCCTACACTCCAAAAAATCAATTTTCTGATGAAAAACGATGACCCGCGACCTGTCGATTTTTCTCAAGATGGTCAGAAATGGTAATTTTTTAATGTTTAATTTTTTGACTGTAAATGACTATTGCATGTGAATTATCACTTTTGGAATGAAAATAAGTGTGTTTAGAGTCATTTTAATGGCTGAAATTGGTGGAAATAGAAGCTTCTGTGTAGGAGAAAAAGTCTGTAAAAATGGCAATTTTGGTCACATTTAGGCTTTAAAAAGTAGTTATTCAACATTAGGCTCAATCCAAATGACATTTTGAATCTTTTTTTCTACACTCCAAAAAATCAATTTTCTGATGAAAAACGATGACCCGCGACCTGTCGATTTTTCTCAAGATGGTCAGAAATGGTAATTTTTTAATGTTTAATTTTTTGACTGTAAATGACTATTGCTTGTGAATTATCACTTTTGGAACTAAAATAAGTATGTTTAGAGTCATTTTAATGCCTGAAATTGGTGGAAATAGAAGCGTCTGTGTAGGAGAAAAAGTCTGTAAAAATGGCAATTTTGGTCACATTTAGGCTTTCAAAATTAGTTATTCAACATTAGGCACAATCCAAATGACATTTTGAATCTTTTTTTCTACAGTCCAAAAAATCAATTTTCTGATGAAAAACGATGACCCGCGACCTGTCGATTTTTCTCAAGATGGTCAGAAATGGTAATTTTTTAATGTTTAATTTTTTGACTGTAAATGACTATTGCATGTGAATTATCACTTTTGGAACGAAAATAAGTGTGTTTAGAGTCATTTTAGTGGCTGAAATTGGTAGAAATAGAAGCTTCTGTGTAGGAGAAAAAGTCTGTAAAAATGGCAATTTTGGTCACATTGAGGCTTTAAAAAGTAGTTATTCAACATGAGGCTCAATCCAAATGACATTTTGAATCTTTTTTTCTACACTCCAAAAAATCAATTTTCTGATGAAAAACGATGACCCGCGACCTGTCGATTTTTCTCAAGATGGTCAGAAATGGTAATTTTTTAATGTTTAAGTTTTTTGACTGTAAATGACTATTGCTTGTGAATTATCACTTTTGGAACTAAAATAAGTGTGTTTAGAGTCATTTTAATGCCTGAAATTGGTGGAAATAGAAGCTTCTGTGTAGGAGAAAAAGTCTGTAAAAATGGCAATTTTGGTCACATTGAGGCTTTAAAAAGTAGTTATTCAACATGAGACACAATCCAAATGACATTTTCAATCATTTTTTCTACAGTCCAAAAAATCAATTTTCTGATGCAAAACGATGACCCGCGACCTGTCGATTTTTCTCAAGATGGTCAGAAATGGTAATTTTTTAATGTTTAAGTTTTTTGATTGTAAATGACTATTGCATGTGAATTATCACTTTTGGAACTAAAATAAATGTGTTTAGAGTCATTTTAATGCCTGAAATTGGTGGAAATAGAAGCTTCTGTGTAGGAGAAAAAGTCTGTAAAAATGGCAATTTTGGTCACATTTAGGCTTTTTTAATGTTTAATTTTTTGACTGTAAATGACTATTGCATGTGAATTATCACTTTTGGAACTAAAATACGTGTGTTTAGAGTCATTTTAGTTATTCAACATGAGACACAATCCAAATGACATTTTGAATCTTTTTTTCTACAGTCCAAAAAATCAATTTTCTGATGAAAAACGATGACCCGCGACCTGTCGATTTTTCTCAAGATGGTCAGAAATGGTAATTTTGTAATGTTTAACTTTTTTGACTGTAAATGACTATTGCATGTGAATTATCACTTTTGGAACTAAAATAAATGTGTTTACAGTCATTTTAATGCCTGACATTGGTCGAAATAGAAGCTTCTGAGTAGGAGAAAAAGTCTGTAAAAATGGCAATTTTGGTCACATTGAGGCTTTAAAAAGTAGTTATTCAACATGAGGCACAATCCAAATGACATTTTCAATCATTTTTTCTACAGTCCAAAAAATCAATTTTCTGATGCAAAACGATGACCCGCGACCTGTCGATTTTTCTCAAGATGGTCAGAAAGGGTAATTTTTTAATGTTTAAGTTTTTTGATTGTAAATGACTATTGCATGTGAATTATCACTTTTGGAACTAAAATAAATGTGTTTAGAGTCATTTTAATGCCTGAAATTGGTGGAAATAGAAGCTTCTGTGTAGGAGAAAAAGTCTGTAAAAATGGCAATTTTGGTCACATTGAGGCTTTAAAAAGTAGTTATTCAACATGAGGCACAATCCAAATGACATTTTCAATCATTTTTTCTACAGTCCAAAAAATCAATTTTCTGATGCAAAACGATGACCCGCGACCTGTCGATTTTTCTCAAGATGGTCAGAAATGGTAATTTTTTAATGTTTAAGTTTTTTGACTGTAAATGACTATTGCTTGTGAATTATCACTTTTGGAACTAAAATAAGTGTGTTTAGAGTCATTTTAATGCCTGAAATTGGTGGAAATAGAAGCTTCTGTGTAGGAGAAAAAGTCTGTAAAAATGGCAATTTTGGTCACATTGAGGCTTTAAAAAGTAGTTATTCAACATGAGACACAATCCAAATGACATTTTGAATCTTTTTTTCTACAGTCCAAAAAATCAATTTTCTGATGAAAAACGATGACCCGCGACCTGTCGATTTTTCTCAAGATGGTCAGAAATGGTAATTTTTTAATGTTTAATTTTTTGACTGTAAATGACTATTGCATGTGAATTATCACTTTTGGAACTAAAATACGTGTGTTTAGAGTCATTTTAATGCCTGAAATTGGTGGAAATAGAAGCGTCTGTGTAGGAGAAAAAGTCTGTAAAAATGGCAATTTTGGTCACATTGAGGCTTTAAAAAGCAGTTATTCAACATGAGACACAAGCCAAATGACATTTTGAATCTTTTTTCCTACACTCCAAAAAATCAATTTTCTGATGAAAAACGATGACCCGCGACCTGTCGATTTTTCTCAAGATGGTCAGAAATGGTAATTTTTTATTGTTTAATTTTTTGACTGTAAATGACTATTGCATGTGAATTATCACTTTTGGAACGAAAATAAGTGTGTTTAGAGTCATTTTAGTGGCTGAAATTGGTAGAAATAGAAGCTTCTGTGTAGGAGAAAAAGTCTGAAAAAATGGCAATTTTGGTCACATTGAGTCTTTAAAAAGTAGTTATTCAACATGAGGCACAAACCAAATGACATTTTGAATCTTTTTTTCTATAGTCCGAAAAATCAATTTTCTGATGAAAAATGATGACCCGCGACCTGTCGATTTTTCTCAAGATGGTCAGAAATGGACATTTTTTAATGTTTAATTTTTTGACTGTAGATGACTATTGTATGTGAATTATCACTTTTGGAACTAAAATAAGTGTGTTTAGAGTCATTTTAATGCCTGAAATTGGTCGAAATTGAAGCTTCTGAGTAGGAGAAAAAGTCTGTAAAAATGGCAATTTTGGTCACATTGAGGCTTTAAAAAGTAGTTATTCAACATGAGGCTCAATCCAAATGACATTTTGAATCATTTTTCTACAGTCCAAAAAATCAATTTTCTGATGAAAAACGATGACCCGCGACCTGTCGATTTTTCTCAAGATGGTCAGAAATGGTAATTTTGTAATGTTTAACTTTTTGGACTGTAAATGACTATTGCATGTGAATTATCACTTTTGGAACTAAAATTAGTGTGTTTAGAGTCATTTTATTGCCTGAAATTGGTCGAAATAGAAGCTTCTGAGTGAGCAAAGTCTGTAAAAATGGCAATTTTGGTCACATTGAGGCTTTAAAAAGTAGTTATTCAACATGAGACACAATCCAAATGACATTTTGAATCTTTTTTTCTACAGTACAAAAAATCAATTTTCTGATGAAAAACGATGACCCGCGACCTGTCGATTTTTCTCAAGATGGTCAGAAATGGTAATTTTGTAATGTTTAACTTTTTTGACTGTAAATGACTATTGCATGTGAATTATCACTTTTGGAACTAAAATAAATGTGTTTAGAGTCATTTTAATGCCTGACATTGGTCGAAATAAAAGCTTCTGAGTAGGAGAAAAAGTCTGTAAAAATGGCAATTTTGGTCACATTGAGGCTTTAAAAAGTAGTTATTCAACATGAGACACAAGCCAAATGACATTTTGAATCTTTTTTCCTACACTCCAAAAAATCAATTTTCTGATGAAAAACGATGACCCGCGACCTGTCGATTTTTCTCAAGATGGTCAGAAATGGTAATTTTTTAATGTTTAATTTTTTGACTGTAAATGACTATTGCATGTGAATTATCACTTTTGGAACGAAAATAAGTGTGTTTAGAGTCATTTTAATGGCTGAAATTGGTGGAAATAGAAGCTTCTGTGTAGGAGAAAAAGTCTGTAATAATGGCAATTTTGGTCACATTGAGGCTTTAAAAAGTAGTTATTCAACATGAGGCTCAATCCAAATGACATTTTGAATCTTTTTTTCTACACTCCAAAAAATCAATTTTCTGATGAAAAACGATGACCCGCGACCTGTCGATTTTTCTCAAGATGGTCAGAAATGGTAATTTTTTAATGTTTAATTTTTTGACTGTAAATGACTATTGCATGTGAATTATCACTTTTGGAACTAAAATACGTGTGTTTAGAGTCATTTTAATGCCTGAAATTGGTGGAAATAGAAGCTTCTGTGTAGGAGAAAAAGTCTGTAAAAATGGCAATTTTGGTCACATTGAGGCTTTCAAAATTAGTTATTCAACATTAGGCACAATCCAAATGACATTTTGAATCTTTTTTTCTACAGTCCAAAAAATCAATTTTCTGATGAAAAACGATGACCCGTGACCTGTCGATTTTTCTCAAGATGGTCAGAAATGGTAATTTTGTAATGTTTATATTTTTGAAAGTAAATGACTATTGCATGTGAATTATCACTTTTGGAACTAAAATTAGTGTGTTTAGAGTCATTTTATTGCCTGAAATTGGTCGAAATAGAAGCTTCTGAGTAGGAGAAAAGTCTGTAAAAATGGCAATTTTGGTCACATTGAGGCTTTAAAAAGTAGTTATTCAACATGAGGCACAATATAAATGACATTTTGAATCATTTTTTCTACACTCCAAAAAATCAATTTTCTGATGAAAAACGATGACCCGCGACCTGTCGATTTTTCTCAAGATGGTCAGAAATGGTAATTTTTTAATGTTTAAGTTTTTTGACTGTAAATGACTATTGCTTGTGAATTATCACTTTTGGAACTAAAATAAGTGTGTTTAGAGTCATTTTAATGCCTGAAATTGGTGGAAATAGAAGCTTCTGTGTAGGAGAAAAAGTCTGTAAAAATGGCAATTTTGGTAACATTGAGGCTTTATAAAGTAGTTATTCAACATGAGACACAATCCAAATGACATTTTGAATCTTTTTTCCTACACTCCAAAAAATCAATTTTCTGATGAAAAACGATGACCTGTCGATTTTTCTCAAGATGGTCAGAAATGGTAATTTTTTAATGTTTAATTTTTTGACTGTAAATGACTATTGCATGTGAATTATCACTTTTGGAACTAAAATAAGTGTGTTTAGAGTCATTTTAATGCCTGAAATTGGTGGAAATAGAAGCTTCTGTGTAGGAGAAAAAGTCTGTAAAAATGGCAATTTTGGTCACATTGAGGCTTTAAAAAGTAGTTATTCAACATGAGGCACAATCCAAATGACATTTTCAATCATTTTTTCTACAGTCCAAAAAATCAATTTTCTGATGCAAAACGATGACCCGCGACCTGTCGATTTTTCTCAAGATGGTCAGAAATGGTAATTTTTTAATGTTTAAGTTTTTTGATTGTAAATGACTATTGCATGTGAATTATCACTTTTGGAACTAAAATAAATGTGTTTAGAGTCATTTTAATGCCTGAAATTGGTAGAAATAGAAGCTTCTGTGTAGGAGAAAAAGTCTGTAAAAATGGCAATTTTGGTCACATTGAGGCTTTAAAAAGTAGTTTTTCAACATGAGACACAATCCAAATGACATTTTGAATCTTTTTTTCTACAGTACAAAAAATCAATTTTCTGATGAAAAACGATGACCCGCGACCTGTCGATTTTTCTCAAGATGGTCAGAAATGGTAATTTTGTAATGTTTAACTTTTTTGACTGTAAATGACTATTGCATGTGAATTATCACTTTTGGAACTAAAATAAATGTGTTTAGAGTCATTTTAATGCCTGAAATTGGTAGAAATAGAAGCTTCTGTGTAGGAGAAAAAGTCTGTAAAAATGGCAATTTTGGTCACATTGAGGCTTTAAAAAGTAGTTATTCAACATGAGACACAATCCAAATGACATTTTGAATCTTTTTTTCTACAGTACAAAAAATCAATTTTCTGATGAAAAACGATGACCCGCGACCTGTCGATTTTTCTCAAGATGGTCAGAAATGGTAATTTTTTAATGTTTAAGTTTTTTGATTGTAAATGACTATTGCATGTGAATTATCACTTTTGGAACTAAAATAAATGTGTTTAGAGTCATTTTAATGCCTGAAATTGGTGGAAATAGAAGCTTCTGTGTAGGAGAAAAAGTCTGTAAAAATGGCAATTTTGGTCACATTTAGGCTTTTTTAATGTTTAATTTTTTGACTGTAAATGACTATTGCATGTGAATTATCACTTTTGGAACTAAAATACGTGTGTTTAGAGTCATTTTAGTTATTCAACATGAGACACAATCCAAATGACATTTTGAATCTTTTTTTCTACAGTCCAAAAAATCAATTTTCTGATGAAAAACGATGACCCGCGACCTGTCGATTTTTCTCAAGATGGTCAGAAATGGTAATTTTGTAATGTTTAACTTTTTTGACTGTAAATGACTATTGCATGTGAATTATCACTTTTGGAACTAAAATAAATGTGTTTAGAGTCATTTTAATGCCTGACATTGGTCGAAATAGAAGCTTCTGAGTAGGAGAAAAAGTCTGTAAAAATGGCAATTTTGGTCACATTGAGGCTTTAAAAAGTAGTTATTCAACATGAGGCACAATCCAAATGACATTTTCAATCATTTTTTCTACAGTCCAAAAAATCAATTTTCTGATGCAAAACGATGACCCGCGACCTGTCGATTTTTCTCAAGATGGTCAGAAAGGGTAATTTTTTAATGTTTAAGTTTTTTGATTGTAAATGACTATTGCATGTGAATTATCACTTTTGGAACGAAAATAAGTGTGTTTAGAGTCATTTTAATGGCTGAAATTGGTGGAAATAGAAGGTTCTGTGTAGGAGAAAAAGTCTGTAATAATGGCAATTTTGGTCACATTGAGGCTTTAAAAAGTAGTTATTCAACATGAGACACAATCCAAATGACATTTTGAATCTTTTTTCCTACACTCCAAAAAATCAATTTTCTGATGCAAAACGATGACCCGCGACCTGTCGATTTTTCTCAAGATGGTCAGAAATGGTAATTTTTTAATGTTTAATTTTTTGACTGTAAATGACTATTGCATGTGAATTATCACTTTTGGAACGAAAATAAGTGTGTTTAGAGTCATTTTAATGGCTGAAATTGGTGGAAATAGAAGCTTCTGTGTAGGAGAAAAAGTCTGTAATAATGGCAATTTTGGTCACATTGAGGCTTTAAAAAGTAGTTATTCAACATGAGGCTCAATCCAAATGACATTTTGAATCTTTTTTTCTACACTCCAAAAAATCAATTTTCTGATGAAAAACGATGACCCGCGACCTGTCGATTTTTCTCAAGATGGTCAGAAATGGTAATTTTTTAATGTTTAATTTTTTGACTGTAAATGACTATTGCATGTGAATTATCACTTTTGGAACTAAAATACGTGTGTTTAGAGTCATTTTAATGCCTGAAATTGGTGGAAATAGAAGCTTCTGTGTAGGAGAAAAAGTCTGTAAAAATGGCAATTTTGGTCACATTGAGGCTTTCAAAATTAGTTATTCAACATTAGGCACAATCCAAATGACATTTTGAATCTTTTTTTCTACAGTCCAAAAAATCAATTTTCTGATGAAAAACGATGACCCGTGACCTGTCGATTTTTCTCAAGATGGTCAGAAATGGTAATTTTGTAATGTTTATATTTTTGAAAGTAAATGACTATTGCATGTGAATTATCACTTTTGGAACTAAAATTAGTGTGTTTAGAGTCATTTTATTGCCTGAAATTGGTCGAAATAGAAGCTTCTGAGTAGGAGAAAAGTCTGTAAAAATGGCAATTTTGGTCACATTGAGGCTTTAAAAAGTAGTTATTCAACATGAGGCACAATATAAATGACATTTTGAATCATTTTTTCTACACTCCAAAAAATCAATTTTCTGATGAAAAACGATGACCCGCGACCTGTCGATTTTTCTCAAGATGGTCAGAAATGGTAATTTTTTAATGTTTAAGTTTTTTGACTGTAAATGACTATTGCTTGTGAATTATCACTTTTGGAACTAAAATAAGTGTGTTTAGAGTCATTTTAATGCCTGAAATTGGTGGAAATAGAAGCTTCTGTGTAGGAGAAAAAGTCTGTAAAAATGGCAATTTTGGTCACATTGAGGCTTTATAAAGTAGTTATTCAACATGAGACACAATCCAAATGACATTTTGAATCTTTTTTCCTACACTCCAAAAAATCAATTTTCTGATGAAAAACGATGACCTGTCGATTTTTCTCAAGATGGTCAGAAATGGTAATTTTTTAATGTTTAATTTTTTGACTGTAAATGACTATTGCATGTGAATTATCACTTTTGGAACTAAAATAAGTGTGTTTAGAGTCATTTTAATGCCTGAAATTGGTGGAAATAGAAGCTTCTGTGTAGGAGAAAAAGTCTGTAAAAATGGCAATTTTGGTCACATTGAGGCTTTAAAAAGTAGTTATTCAACATGAGGCACAATCCAAATGACATTTTCAATCATTTTTTCTACAGTCCAAAAAATCAATTTTCTGATGCAAAACGATGACCCGCGACCTGTCGATTTTTCTCAAGATGGTCAGAAATGGTAATTTTGTAATGTTTAACTTTTTTGACTGTAAATGACTATTGCATGTGAATTATCACTTTTGGAACTAAAATAAATGTGTTTAGAGTCATTTTAATGCCTGAAATTGGTAGAAATAGAAGCTTCTGTGTAGGAGAAAAAGTCTGTAAAAATGGCAATTTTGGTCACATTGAGGCTTTAAAAAGTAGTTATTCAACATGAGACACAATCCAAATGACATTTTGAATCTTTTTTTCTACAGTACAAAAAATCAATTTTCTGATGAAAAACGATGACCCGCGACCTGTCGATTTTTCTCAAGATGGTCAGAAATGGTAATTTTTTAATGTTTAAGTTTTTTGATTGTAAATGACTATTGCATGTGAATTATCACTTTTGGAACTAAAATAAATGTGTTTAGAGTCATTTTAATGCCTGAAATTGGTGGAAATAGAAGCTTCTGTGTAGGAGAAAAAGTCTGTAAAAATGGCAATTTTGGTCACATTTAGGCTTTTTTAATGTTTAATTTTTTGACTGTAAATGACTATTGCATGTGAATTATCACTTTTGGAACTAAAATACGTGTGTTTAGAGTCATTTTAGTTATTCAACATGAGACACAATCCAAATGACATTTTGAATCTTTTTTTCTACAGTCCAAAAAATCAATTTTCTGATGAAAAACGATGACCCGCGACCTGTCGATTTTTCTCAAGATGGTCAGAAATGGTAATTTTGTAATGTTTAACTTTTTTGACTGTAAATGACTATTGCATGTGAATTATCACTTTTGGAACTAAAATAAATGTGTTTAGAGTCATTTTAATGCCTGACATTGGTCGAAATAGAAGCTTCTGAGTAGGAGAAAAAGTCTGTAAAAATGGCAATTTTGGTCACATTGAGGCTTTAAAAAGTAGTTATTCAACATGAGGCACAATCCAAATGACATTTTCAATCATTTTTTCTACAGTCCAAAAAATCAATTTTCTGATGCAAAACGATGACCCGCGACCTGTCGATTTTTCTCAAGATGGTCAGAAAGGGTAATTTTTTAATGTTTAAGTTTTTTGATTGTAAATGACTATTGCATGTGAATTATCACTTTTGGAACGAAAATAAGTGTGTTTAGAGTCATTTTAATGGCTGAAATTGGTGGAAATAGAAGGTTCTGTGTAGGAGAAAAAGTCTGTAATAATGGCAATTTTGGTCACATTGAGGCTTTAAAAAGTAGTTATTCAACATGAGACACAATCCAAATGACATTTTGAATCTTTTTTCCTACACTCCAAAAAATCAATTTTCTGATGCAAAACGATGACCCGCGACCTGTCGATTTTTCTCAAGATGGTCAGAAATGGTAATTTTTTAATGTTTAATTTTTTGACTGTAAATGACTATTGCATGTGAATTATCACTTTTGGAACGAAAATAAGTGTGTTTAGAGTCATTTTAATGGCTGAAATTGGTGGAAATAGAAGCTTCTGTGTAGGAGAAAAAGTCTGTAATAATGGCAATTTTGGTCACATTGAGGCTTTAAAAAGTAGTTATTCAACATGAGGCTCAATCCAAATGACATTTTGAATCTTTTTTTCTACACTCCAAAAAATCAATTTTCTGATGAAAAACGATGACCCGCGACCTGTCGATTTTTCTCAAGATGGTCAGAAATGGTAATTTTTTAATGTTTAATTTTTTGACTGTAAATGACTATTGCATGTGAATTATCACTTTTGGAACTAAAATACGTGTGTTTAGAGTCATTTTAATGCCTGAAATTGGTGGAAATAGAAGCTTCTGTGTAGGAGAAAAAGTCTGTAAAAATGGCAATTTTGGTCACATTGAGGCTTTCAAAATTAGTTATTCAACATTAGGCACAATCCAAATGACATTTTGAATCTTTTTTTCTACAGTCCAAAAAATCAATTTTCTGATGAAAAACGATGACCCGTGACCTGTCGATTTTTCTCAAGATGGTCAGAAATGGTAATTTTGTAATGTTTATATTTTTGAAAGTAAATGACTATTGCATGTGAATTATCACTTTTGGAACTAAAATTAGTGTGTTTAGAGTCATTTTATTGCCTGAAATTGGTCGAAATAGAAGCTTCTGAGTAGGAGAAAAGTCTGTAAAAATGGCAATTTTGGTCACATTGAGGCTTTAAAAAGTAGTTATTCAACATGAGGCACAATATAAATGACATTTTGAATCATTTTTTCTACACTCCAAAAAATCAATTTTCTGATGAAAAACGATGACCCGCGACCTGTCGATTTTTCTCAAGATGGTCAGAAATGGTAATTTTTTAATGTTTAAGTTTTTTGACTGTAAATGACTATTGCTTGTGAATTATCACTTTTGGAACTAAAATAAGTGTGTTTAGAGTCATTTTAATGCCTGAAATTGGTGGAAATAGAAGCTTCTGTGTAGGAGAAAAAGTCTGTAAAAATGGCAATTTTGGTCACATTGAGGCTTTATAAAGTAGTTATTCAACATGAGACACAATCCAAATGACATTTTGAATCTTTTTTCCTACACTCCAAAAAATCAATTTTCTGATGAAAAACGATGACCTGTCGATTTTTCTCAAGATGGTCAGAAATGGTAATTTTTTAATGTTTAATTTTTTGACTGTAAATGACTATTGCATGTGAATTATCACTTTTGGAACTAAAATAAGTGTGTTTAGAGTCATTTTAATGCCTGAAATTGGTGGAAATAGAAGCTTCTGTGTAGGAGAAAAAGTCTGTAAAAATGGCAATTTTGGTCACATTGAGGCTTTAAAAAGTAGTTATTCAACATGAGGCACAATCCAAATGACATTTTCAATCATTTTTTCTACAGTCCAAAAAATCAATTTTCTGATGCAAAACGATGACCCGCGACCTGTCGATTTTTCTCAAGATGGTCAGAAATGGTAATTTTTTAATGTTTAAGTTTTTTGATTGTAAATGACTATTGCATGTGAATTATCACTTTTGGAACTAAAATAAATGTGTTTAGAGTCATTGTAATGCCTGAAATTGGTAGAAATAGAAGCTTCTGTGTAGGAGAAAAAGTCTGTAAAAATGGCAATTTTGGTCACATTGAGGCTTTAAAAAGTAGTTTTTCAACATGAGACACAATCCAAATGACATTTTGAATCTTTTTTTCTACAGTACAAAAAATCAATTTTCTGATGAAAAACGATGACCCGCGACCTGTCGATTTTTCTCAAGATGGTCAGAAATGGTAATTTTGTAATGTTTAACTTTTTTGACTGTAAATGACTATTGCATGTGAATTATCACTTTTGGAACTAAAATAAATGTGTTTAGAGTCATTTTAATGCCTGAAATTGGTAGAAATAGAAGCTTCTGTGTAGGAGAAAAAGTCTGTAAAAATGGCAATTTTGGTCACATTGAGGCTTTAAAAAGTAGTTATTCAACATGAGACACAATCCAAATGACATTTTGAATCTTTTTTTCTACAGTACAAAAAATCAATTTTCTGATGAAAAACGATGACCCGCGACCTGTCGATTTTTCTCAAGATGGTCAGAAATGGTAATTTTTTAATGTTTAAGTTTTTTGATTGTAAATGACTATTGCATGTGAATTATCACTTTTGGAACTAAAATAAATGTGTTTAGAGTCATTTTAATGCCTGAAATTGGTGGAAATAGAAGCTTCTGTGTAGGAGAAAAAGTCTGTAAAAATGGCAATTTTGGTCACATTTAGGCTTTTTTAATGTTTAATTTTTTGACTGTAAATGACTATTGCATGTGAATTATCACTTTTGGAACTAAAATACGTGTGTTTAGAGTCATTTTAGTTATTCAACATGAGACACAATCCAAATGACATTTTGAATCTTTTTTTCTACAGTCCAAAAAATCAATTTTCTGATGAAAAACGATGACCCGCGACCTGTCGATTTTTCTCAAGATGGTCAGAAATGGTAATTTTGTAATGTTTAACTTTTTTGACTGTAAATGACTATTGCATGTGAATTATCACTTTTGGAACTAAAATAAATGTGTTTAGAGTCATTTTAATGCCTGACATTGGTCGAAATAGAAGCTTCTGAGTAGGAGAAAAAGTCTGTAAAAATGGCAATTTTGGTCACATTGAGGCTTTAAAAAGTAGTTATTCAACATGAGGCACAATCCAAATGACATTTTCAATCATTTTTTCTACAGTCCAAAAAATCAATTTTCTGATGCAAAACGATGACCCGCGACCTGTCGATTTTTCTCAAGATGGTCAGAAAGGGTAATTTTTTAATGTTTAAGTTTTTTGATTGTAAATGACTATTGCATGTGAATTATCACTTTTGGAACTAAAATAAGTCTGTTTAGAGTCATTTTAATGCCTGAAATTGGTGGAAATAGAAGGTTCTGTGTAGGAGAAAAAGTCTGTAATAATGGCAATTTTGGTCACATTGAGGCTTTAAAAAGTAGTTATTCAACATGAGACACAATCCAAATGACATTTTGAATCTTTTTTCCTACACTCCAAAAAATCAATTTTCTGATGCAAAACGATGACCCGCGACCTGTCGATTTTTCTCAAGATGGTCAGAAATGGTAATTTTTTAATGTTTAATTTTTTGACTGTAAATGACTATTGCATGTGAATTATCACTTTTGGAACGAAAATAAGTGTGTTTAGAGTCATTTTAATGGCTGAAATTGGTGGAAATAGAAGCTTCTGTGTAGGAGAAAAAGTCTGTAATAATGGCAATTTTGGTCACATTGAGGCTTTAAAAAGTAGTTATTCAACATGAGGCTCAATCCAAATGACATTTTGAATCTTTTTTTCTACACTCCAAAAAATCAATTTTCTGATGAAAAACGATGACCCGCGACCTGTCGATTTTTCTCAAGATGGTCAGAAATGGTAATTTTTTAATGTTTAATTTTTTGACTGTAAATGACTATTGCATGTGAATTATCACTTTTGGAACTAAAATACGTGTGTTTAGAGTCATTTTAATGCCTGAAATTGGTGGAAATAGAAGCTTCTGTGTAGGAGAAAAAGTCTGTAAAAATGGCAATTTTGGTCACATTGAGGCTTTCAAAATTAGTTATTCAACATTAGGCACAATCCAAATGACATTTTGAATCTTTTTTTCTACAGTCCAAAAAATCAATTTTCTGATGAAAAACGATGACCCGTGACCTGTCGATTTTTCTCAAGATGGTCAGAAATGGTAATTTTGTAATGTTTATATTTTTGAAAGTAAATGACTATTGCATGTGAATTATCACTTTTGGAACTAAAATTAGTGTGTTTAGAGTCATTTTATTGCCTGAAATTGGTCGAAATAGAAGCTTCTGAGTAGGAGAAAAGTCTGTAAAAATGGCAATTTTGGTCACATTGAGGCTTTAAAAAGTAGTTATTCAACATGAGGCACAATATAAATGACATTTTGAATCATTTTTTCTACACTCCAAAAAATCAATTTTCTGATGAAAAACGATGACCCGCGACCTGTCGATTTTTCTCAAGATGGTCAGAAATGGTAATTTTTTAATGTTTAAGTTTTTTGACTGTAAATGACTATTGCTTGTGAATTATCACTTTTGGAACTAAAATAAGTGTGTTTAGAGTCATTTTAATGCCTGAAATTGGTGGAAATAGAAGCTTCTGTGTAGGAGAAAAAGTCTGTAAAAATGGCAATTTTGGTCACATTGAGGCTTTATAAAGTAGTTATTCAACATGAGACACAATCCAAATGACATTTTGAATCTTTTTTCCTACACTCCAAAAAATCAATTTTCTGATGAAAAACGATGACCTGTCGATTTTTCTCAAGATGGTCAGAAATGGTAATTTTTTAATGTTTAATTTTTTGACTGTAAATGACTATTGCATGTGAATTATCACTTTTGGAACTAAAATAAGTGTGTTTAGAGTCATTTTAATGCCTGAAATTGGTGGAAATAGAAGCTTCTCTGTAGGAGAAAAAGTCTGTAAAAATGGCAATTTTGGTCACATTGAGGCTTTAAAAAGTAGTTATTCAACATGAGGCACAATCCAAATGACATTTTCAATCATTTTTTCTACAGTCCAAAAAATCAATTTTCTGATGCAAAACGATGACCCGCGACCTGTCGATTTTTCTCAAGATGGTCAGAAATGGTAATTTTTTAATGTTTAAGTTTTTTGATTGTAAATGACTATTGCATGTGAATTATCACTTTTGGAACTAAAATAAATGTGTTTAGAGTCATTTTAATGCCTGAAATTGGTAGAAATAGAAGCTTCTGTGTAGGAGAAAAAGTCTGTAAAAATGGCAATTTTGGTCACATTGAGGCTTTAAAAAGTAGTTTTTCAACATGAGACACAATCCAAATGACATTTTGAATCTTTTTTTCTACAGTACAAAAAATCAATTTTCTGATGAAAAACGATGACCCGCGACCTGTCGATTTTTCTCAAGATGGTCAGAAATGGTAATTTTGTAATGTTTAACTTTTTTGACTGTAAATGACTATTGCATGTGAATTATCACTTTTGGAACTAAAATAAATGTGTTTAGAGTCATTTTAATGCCTGAAATTGGTAGAAATAGAAGCTTCTGTGTAGGAGAAAAAGTCTGTAAAAATGGCAATTTTGGTCACATTGAGGCTTTAAAAAGTAGTTATTCAACATGAGACACAATCCAAATGACATTTTGAATCTTTTTTTCTACAGTACAAAAAATCAATTTTCTGATGAAAAACGATGACCCGCGACCTGTCGATTTTTCTCAAGATGGTCAGAAATGGTAATTTTTTAATGTTTAAGTTTTTTGATTGTAAATGACTATTGCATGTGAATTATCACTTTTGGAACTAAAATAAATGTGTTTAGAGTCATTTTAATGCCTGAAATTGGTGGAAATAGAAGCTTCTGTGTAGGAGAAAAAGTCTGTAAAAATGGCAATTTTGGTCACATTTAGGCTTTTTTAATGTTTAATTTTTTGACTGTAAATGACTATTGCATGTGAATTATCACTTTTGGAACTAAAATACGTGTGTTTAGAGTCATTTTAGTTATTCAACATGAGACACAATCCAAATGACATTTTGAATCTTTTTTTCTACAGTCCAAAAAATCAATTTTCTGATGAAAAACGATGACCCGCGACCTGTCGATTTTTCTCAAGATGGTCAGAAATGGTAATTTTGTATTGTTTAACTTTTTTGACTGTAAATGACTATTGCATGTGAATTATCACTTTTGGAACTAAAATAAATGTGTTTAGAGTCATTTTAATGCCTGACATTGGTCGAAATAGAAGCTTCTGAGTAGGAGAAAAAGTCTGTAAAAATGGCAATTTTGGTCACATTGAGGCTTTAAAAAGTAGTTATTCAACATGAGGCACAATCCAAATGACATTTTCAATCATTTTTTCTACAGTCCAAAAAATCAATTTTCTGATGCAAAACGATGACCCGCGACCTGTCGATTTTTCTCAAGATGGTCAGAAAGGGTAATTTTTTAATGTTTAAGTTTTTTGATTGTAAATGACTATTGCATGTGAATTATCACTTTTGGAACTAAAATAAATGTGTTTAGAGTCATTTTAATGCCTGAAATTGGTGGAAATAGAAGCTTCTGTGTAGGAGAAAAAGTCTGTAAAAATGGCAATTTTGGTCACATTGAGGCTTTAAAAAGTAGTTATTCAACATGAGGCACAATCCAAATGACATTTTCAATCATTTTTTCTACAGTCCAAAAAATCAATTTTCTGATGCAAAACGATGACCCGCGACCTGTCGATTTTTCTCAAGATGGTCAGAAATGGTAATTTTTTAATGTTTAAGTTTTTTGACTGTAAATGACTATTGCTTGTGAATTATCACTTTTGGAACAAAAATAAGTGTGTTTAGAGTCATTTTAATGCCTGAAATTGGTGGAAATAGAAGCTTCTGTGTAGGAGAAAAAGTCTGTAAAAATGGCAATTTTGGTCACATTGAGGCTTTAAAAAGTAGTTATTCAACATGAGACACAATCCAAATGACATTTTGAATCTTTTTTTCTACAGTCCAAAAAATCAATTTTCTGATGAAAAACGATGACCCGCGACCTGTCGATTTTTCTCAAGATGGTCAGAAATGGTAATTTTTTAATGTTTAATTTTTTGACTGTAAATGACTATTGCATGTGAATTATCACTTTTGGAACGAAAATAAGTGTGTTTAGAGTCATTTTAATGGCTGAAATTGGTGGAAATAGAAGCTTCTGTGTAGGAGAAAAAGTCTGTAAAAATGGCAATTTTGGTCACATTGAGGCTTTAAAAAGTAGTTATTCAACATGAGGCTCAATCCAAATGACATTTTGAATCTTTTTTTCTACACTCCAAAAAATCAATTTTCTGATGAAAAACGATGACCCGCGACCTGTCGATTTTTCTCAAGATGGTCAGAAATGGTAATTTTTTAATGTTTAATTTTTTGACTGTAAATGACTATTGCATGTGAATTATCACTTTTGGAACTAAAATACGTGTGTTTAGAGTCATTTTAATGCCTGAAATTGGTGGAAATAGAAGCGTCTGTGTAGGAGAAAAAGTCTGTAAAAATGGCAATTTTGGTCACATTGAGGCTTTAAAAAGCAGTTATTCAACATGAGACACAAGCCAAATGACATTTTGAATCTTTTTTCCTACACTCCAAAAAATCAATTTTCTGATGAAAAACGATGACCCGCGACCTGTCGATTTTTCTCAAGATGGTCAGAAATGGTAATTTTTTATTGTTTAATTTTTTGACTGTAAATGACTATTGCATGTGAATTATCACTTTTGGAACGAAAATAAGTGTGTTTAGAGTCATTTTAGTGGCTGAAATTGGTAGAATAGAAGCTTCTGTGTAGGAGAAAAAGTCTGAAAAAATGGCAATTTTGGTCACATTGAGTCTTTAAAAAGTAGTTATTCAACATGAGGCACAAACCAAATGACATTTTGAATCTTTTTTTCTATAGTCCGAAAAATCAATTTTCTGATGAAAAATGATGACCCGCGACCTGTCGATTTTTCTCAAGATGGTCAGAAATGGAAATTTTTTAATGTTTAATTTTTTGACTGTAGATGACTATTGTATGTGAATTATCACTTTTGGAACTAAAATAAGTGTGTTTAGAGTCATTTTAATGCCTGAAATTGGTCGAAATTGAAGCTTCTGAGTAGGAGAAAAAGTCTGTAAAAATGGCAATTTTGGTCACATTGAGGCTTTAAAAAGTAGTTATTCAACATGAGGCTCAATCCAAATGACATTTTGAATCATTTTTCTACAGTCCAAAAAATCAATTTTCTGATGAAAAACGATGACCCGCGACCTGTCGATTTTTCTCAAGATGGTCAGAAATGGTAATTTTGTAATGTTTAACTTTTTGGACTGTAAATGACTATTGCATGTGAATTATCACTTTTGGAACTAAAATTAGTGTGTTTAGAGTCATTTTATTGCCTGAAATTGGTCGAAATAGAAGCTTCTGAGTGAGCAAAGTCTGTAAAAATGGCAATTTTGGTCACATTGAGGCTTTAAAAAGTAGTTATTCAACATGAGACACAATCCAAATGACATTTTGAATCTTTTTTTCTACAGTACAAAAAATCAATTTTCTGATGAAAAACGATGACCCGCGACCTGTCGATTTTTCTCAAGATGGTCAGAAATGGTAATTTTGTAATGTTTAACTTTTTTGACTGTAAATGACTATTGCATGTGAATTATCACTTTTGGAACTAAAATAAATGTGTTTAGAGTCATTTTAATGCCTGACATTGGTCGAAATAGAAGCTTCTGAGTAGGAGAAAAAGTCTGTAAAAATGGCAATTTTGGTCACATTGAGGCTTTAAAAAGTAGTTATTCAACATGAGGCACAATCCAAATGACATTTTCAATCATTTTTTTTACAGTCCAAAAAATCAATTTTCTGATGCAAAACGATGACCCGCGACCTGTCGATTTTTCTCAATATGGTCAGAAAGGGTAATTTTTTAATGTTTAAGTTTTTTGATTGTAAATGACTATTGCATGTGAATTATCACTTTTGGAACTAAAATAAGTGTGTTTAGAGTCATTTTAATGCCTGAAATTGGTCGAAATTGAAGCTTCTGAGTAGGAGAAAAAGTCTGTAAAAATGGCAATTTTGGTCACATTGAGGCTTTAAAAAGTAGTTATTCAACATGAGGCTCAATCCAAATGACATTTTGAATCATTTTTCTACAGTCCAAAAAATCAATTTTCTGATGAAAAACGATGACCCGCGACCTGTCGATTTTTCTCAAGATGGTCAGAAATGGTAATTTTGTAATGTTTAACTTTTTGGACTGTAAATGACTATTGCATGTGAATTATCACTTTTGGAACTAAAATTAGTGTGTTTAGAGTCATTTTATTGCCTGAAATTGGTCGAAATAGAAGCTTCTGAGTGAGCAAAGTCTGTAAAAATGGCAATTTTGGTCACATTGAGGCTTTAAAAAGTAGTTATTCAACATGAGACACAATCCAAATGACATTTTGAATCTTTTTTTCTACAGTACAAAAAATCAATTTTCTGATGAAAAACGATGACCCGCGACCTGTCGATTTTTCTCAAGATGGTCAGAAATGGTAATTTTGTAATGTTTAACTTTTTTGACTGTAAATGACTATTGCATGTGAATTAGCACTTTTGGAACTAAAATAAATGTGTTTAGAGTCATTTTAATGCCTGACATTGGTCGAAATAGAAGCTTCTGAGTAGGAGAAAAAGTCTGTAAAAATGGCAATTTTGGTCACATTGAGGCTTTAAAAAGTAGTTATTCAACATGAGGCACAATCCAAATGACATTTTCAATCATTTTTTTTACAGTCCAAAAAATCAATTTTCTGATGCAAAACGATGACCCGCGACCTGTCGATTTTTCTCAATATGGTCAGAAAGGGTAATTTTTTAATGTTTAAGTTTTTTGATTGTAAATGACTATTGCATGTGAATTATCACTTTTGGAACTAAAATAAATGTGTTTAGAGTCATTTTAATGCCTGAAATTGGTGGAAATAGAAGCTTCTGTGTAGGAGAAAAAGTCTGTAAAAATGGCAATTTTGGTCACATTGAGGCTTTAAAAAGTAGTTATTCAACATGAGACACAAGCCAAATGACATTTTGAATCTTTTTTCCTACACTCCAAAAAATCAATTTTCTGATGAAAAACGATGACCCGCGACCTGTCGATTTTTCTCAAGATGGTCAGAAATGGTAATTTTTTAATGTTTAATTTTTTGACTGTAAATGACTATTGCATGTGAATTATCACTTTTGGAACGAAAATAAGTGTGTTTAGAGTCATTTTAATGGCTGAAATTGGTGGAAATAGAAGCTTCTGTGTAGGAGAAAAAGTCTGTAATAATGGCAATTTTGGTCACATTGAGGCTTTAAAAAGTAGTTATTCAACATGAGGCTCAATCCAAATGACATTTTGAATCTTTTTTTCTACACTCCAAAAAATCAATTTTCTGATGAAAAACGATGACCCGCGACCTGTCGATTTTTCTCAAGATGGTCAGAAATGGTAATTTTTTAATGTTTAATTTTTTGACTGTAAATGACTATTGCATGTGAATTATCACTTTTGGAACTAAAATACGTGTGTTTAGAGTCATTTTAATGCCTGAAATTGGTGGAAATAGAAGCTTCTGTGTAGGAGAAAAAGTCTGTAAAAATGGCAATTTTGGTCACATTGAGGCTTTCAAAATTAGTTATTCAACATTAGGCACAATCCAAATGACATTTTGAATCTTTTTTTCTACAGTCCAAAAAATCAATTTTCTGATGAAAAACGATGACCCGTGACCTGTCGATTTTTCTCAAGATGGTCAGAAATGGTAATTTTGTAATGTTTATATTTTTGAAAGTAAATGACTATTGCATGTGAATTATCACTTTTGGAACTAAAATTAGTGTGTTTAGAGTCATTTTATTGCCTGAAATTGGTCGAAATAGAAGCTTCTGAGTAGGAGAAAAGTCTGTAAAAATGGCAATTTTGGTCACATTGAGGCTTTAAAAAGTAGTTATTCAACATAAGGCACAATCCAAATGACATTTTGAATCTTTTTTTCTACAGTCCAAAAAATCAATTTTCTGATGAAAAACGATGACCCGCGACCTGTCGATTTTTCTCAAGATGGTCAGAAATGGTAATTTTGTAATGTTTAACTTTTTTGACTGTAAATGACTATTGCATGTGAATTATCACTTTTGGAACTAAAATAAATGTTTTTAGAGTCATTTTAATGCCTGAAATTGGTGGAAATAGAAGCTTCTGTGTAGGAGAAAAAGTCTGTAAAAATGGCAATTTTGGTCACATTGAGGCTTTAAAAAGTAGTTATTCAACATGAGGCACAATATAAATGACATTTTGAATCATTTTTTCTACACTCCAAAAAATCAATTTTCTGATGAAAAACGATGACCCGCGACCTGTCGATTTTTCTCAAGATGGTCAGAAATGGTAATTTTTTAATGTTTAATTTTTTGACTGTAAATGACTATTGCATGTGAATTATCACTTTTGGAACTAAAATAAGTGTGTTTAGAGTCATTTTAATGCCTGAAATTGGTGGAAATAGAAGCTTCTGTGTAGGAGAAAAAGTCTGTAAAAATGGCAATTTTGGTCACATTGAGGCTTTAAAAAGTAGTTATTCAACATGAGGCACAATCCAAATGACATTTTCAATCATTTTTTCTACAGTCCAAAAAATCAATTTTCTGATGCAAAACGATGACCCGCGACCTGTCGATTTTTCTCAAGATGGTCAGAAAGGGTAATTTTTTAATGTTTAAGTTTTTTGATTGTAAATGACTATTGCATGTGAATTATCACTTTTGGAACTAAAATACGTGTGTTTAGAGTCATTTTAGTTATTCAACATGAGACACAATCCAAATGACATTTTGAATCTTTTTTTCTACAGTCCAAAAAATCAATTTTCTGATGAAAAACGATGACCCGCGACCTGTCGATTTTTCTCAAGATGGTCAGAAATGGTAATTTTGTAATGTTTAACTTTTTTGACTGTAAATGACTATTGCATGTGAATTATCACTTTTGGAACTAAAATAAATGTGTTTAGAGTCATTTTAATGCCTGACATTGGTCGAAATAGAAGCTTCTGAGTAGGAGAAAAAGTCTGTAAAAATGGCAATTTTGGTCACATTGAGGCTTTAAAAAGTAGTTATTCAACATGAGGCACAATCCAAATGACATTTTCAATCATTTTTTCTACAGTCCAAAAAATCAATTTTCTGATGCAAAACGATGACCCGCGACCTGTCGATTTTTCTCAAGATGGTCAGAAAGGGTAATTTTTTAATGTTTAAGTTTTTTGATTGTAAATGACTATTGCATGTGAATTATCACTTTTGGAACTAAAATAAATGTGTTTAGAGTCATTTTAATGCCTGAAATTGGTGGAAATAGAAGCTTCTGTGTAGGAGAAAAAGTCTGTAAAAATGGCAATTTTGGTCACATTGAGGCTTTAAAAAGTAGTTATTCAACATGAGGCACAATCCAAATGACATTTTCAATCATTTTTTCTACAGTCCAAAAAATCAATTTTCTGATGCAAAACGATGACCCGCGACCTGTCGATTTTTCTCAAGATGGTCAGAAATGGTAATTTTTTAATGTTTAAGTTTTTTGACTGTAAATGACTATTGCTTGTGAATTATCACTTTTGGAACTAAAATAAGTGTGTTTAGAGTCATTTTATTGCCTGAAATTGGTCGAAATAGAAGCTTCTGAGTGAGCAAAGTCTGTAAAAATGGCAATTTTGGTCACATTGAGGCTTTAAAAAGTAGTTATTCAACATGAGACACAATCCAAATGACATTTTGAATCTTTTTTTCTACAGTCCAAAAAATCAATTTTCTGATGAAAAACGATGACCCGCGACCTGTCGATTTTTCTCAAGATGGTCAGAAATGGTAATTTTTTAATGTTTAATTTTTTGACTGTAAATGACTATTGCATGTGAATTATCACTTTTGGAACGAAAATACGTGTGTTTAGAGTCATTTTAATGCCTGAAATTGGTGGAAATAGAAGCGTCTGTGTAGGAGAAAAAGTCTGTAAAAATGGCAATTTTGGTCACATTGAGGCTTTAAAAAGCAGTTATTCAACATGAGACACAAGCCAAATGACATTTTGAATCTTTTTTCCTACACTCCAAAAAATCAATTTTCTGATGAAAAACGATGACCCGCGACCTGTCGATTTTTCTCAAGATGGTCAGAAATGGTAATTTTTTATTGTTTAATTTTTTGACTGTAAATGACTATTGCATGTGAATTATCACTTTTGGAACGAAAATAAGTGTGTTTAGAGTCATTTTAGTGGCTGAAATTGGTAGAAATAGAAGCTTCTGTGTAGGAGAAAAAGTCTGAAAAAATGGCAATTTTGGTCACATTGAGTCTTTAAAAAGTAGTTATTCAACATGAGGCACAAACCAAATGACATTTTGAATCTTTTTTTCTATAGTCCGAAAAATCAATTTTCTGATGAAAAATGATGACCCGCGACCTGTCGATTTTTCTCAAGATGGTCAGAAATGGAAATTTTTTAATGTTTAATTTTTTGACTGTAGATGACTATTGTATGTGAATTATCACTTTTGGAACTAAAATAAGTGTGTTTAGAGTCATTTTAATGCCTGAACTTGGTCGAAATTGAAGCTTCTGAGTAGGAGAAAAAGTCTGTAAAAATGGCAATTTTGGTCACATTGAGGCTTTAAAAAGTAGTTATTCAACATGAGGCTCAATCCAAATGACATTTTGAATCATTTTTCTACAGTCCAAAAAATCAATTTTCTGATGAAAAACGATGACCCGCGACCTGTCGATTTTTCTCAAGATGGTCAGAAATGGTAATTTTGTAATGTTTAACTTTTTGGACTGTAAATGACTATTGCATGTGAATTATCACTTTTGGAACTAAAATTAGTGTGTTTAGAGTCATTTTATTGCCTGAAATTGGTCGAAATAGAAGCTTCTGAGTGAGCAAAGTCTGTAAAAATGGCAATTTTGGTCACATTGAGGCTTTAAAAAGTAGTTATTCAACATGAGACACAATCCAAATGACATTTTGAATCTTTTTTTCTACAGTACAAAAAATCAATTTTCTGATGAAAAACGACGACCCGCGACCTGTCGATTTTTCTCAAGATGGTCAGAAATGGTAATTTTGTAATGTTTAACTTTTTTGACTGTAAATGACTATTGCATGTGAATTATCACTTTTGGAACTAAAATAAATGTGTTTAGAGTCATTTTAATGCCTGACATTGGTCGAAATAGAAGCTTCTGAGTAGGAGAAAAAGTCTGTAAAAATGGCAATTTTGGTCACATTGAGGCTTTAAAAAGTAGTTATTCAACATGAGACACAAGCCAAATGACATTTTGAATCTTTTTTCCTACAGTCCAAAAAATCAATTTTCTGATGAAAAACGATGACCCGCGACCTGTCGATTTTTCTCAAGATGGTCAGAAATGGTAATTTTTTAATGTTTAATTTTTTGACTGTAAATGACTATTGCATGTGAATTATCACTTTTGGAACGAAAATAAGTGTGTTTAGAGTCATTTTAATGGCTGAAATTGGTGGAAATAGAAGCTTCTGTGTAGGAGAAAAAGTCTGTAATAATGGCAATTTTGGTCACATTGAGGCTTTAAAAAGTAGTTATTCAACATGAGGCTCAATCCAAATGACATTTTGAATCTTTTTTTCTACACTCCAAAAAATCAATTTTCTGATGAAAAACGATGACCCGCGACCTGTCGATTTTTCTCAAGATGGTCAGAAATGGTAATTTTTTAATGTTTAATTTTTTGACTGTAAATGACTATTGCATGTGAATTATCACTTTTGGAACTAAAATACGTGTGTTTAGAGTCATTTTAATGCCTGAAATTGGTGGAATAGAAGCTTCTGTGTAGGAGAAAAAGTCTGTAAAAATGGCAATTTTGGTCACATTGAGGCTTTCAAAATTAGTTATTCAACATTAGGCACAATCCAAATGACATTTTGAATCTTTTTTTCTACAGTCCAAAAAATCAATTTTCTGATGAAAAACGATGACCCGTGACCTGTCGATTTTTCTCAAGATGGTCAGAAATGGTAATTTTGTAATGTTTAACTTTTTTGACTGTAAATGACTATTGCATGTGAATTATCACTTTTGGAACTAAAATTAGTGTGTTTAGAGTCATTTTATTGCCTGAAATTGGTTGAAATAGAAGCTTCTGAGTAGGAGAAAAGTCTGTAAAAATGGCAATTTTGGTCACATTGAGGCTTTAAAAAGTAGTTATTCAACATAAGGCACAATCCAAATGACATTTTGAATCTTTTTTTCTACAGTCCAAAAAATCAATTTTCTGATGAAAAACGATGACCCGCGACCTGTCGATTTTTCTCAAGATGGTCAGAAATGGTAATTTTGTAATGTTTAACTTTTTTGACTGTAAATGACTATTGCATGTGAATTATCACTTTTGGAACTAAAATAAATGTGTTTAGAGTCATTTTAATGCCTGAAATTGGTGGAAATAGAAGCTTCTGTGTAGGAGAAAAAGTCTGTAAAAATGGCAATTTTGGTCACATTGAGGCTTTAAAAAGTAGTTATTCAACATGAGGCACAATATAAATGACATTTTGAATCATTTTTTCTACACTCCAAAAAATCAATTTTCTGATGAAAAACGATGACCCGCGACCTGTCGATTTTTCTCAAGATGGTCAGAAATGGTAATTTTTTAATGTTTAAGTTTTTTGACTGTAAATGACTATTGCTTGTGAATTATCACTTTTGGAACTAAAATAAGTGTGTTTAGAGTCATTTTAATGCCTGAAATTGGTGGAAATAGAAGCTTCTGTGTAGGAGAAAAAGTCTGTAAAAATGGCAATTTTGGTCACATTGAGGCTTTATAAAGTAGTTATTCAACATGAGACACAATCCAAATGACATTTTGAATCTTTTTTCCTACACTCCAAAAAATCAATTTTCTGATGAAAAACGATGACCTGTCGATTTTTCTCAAGATGGTCAGAAATGGTAATTTTTTAATGTTTAAGTTTTTTGATTGTAAATGACTATTGCATGTGAATTATCACTTTTGGAACTAAAATAAATGTGTTTAGAGTCATTTTAATGCCTGAAATTGGTAGAAATAGAAGCTTCTGTGTAGGAGAAAAAGTCTGTAAAAATGGCAATTTTGGTCACATTGAGGCTTTAAAAAGTAGTTATTCAACATGAGACACAAGCCAAATGACATTTTGAATCATTTTTTCTACACTCCAAAAAATCAATTTTCTGATGAAAAACGATGACCCGCGACCTGTCGATTTTTCTCAAGATGGTCAGAAATGGTAATTTTTTAATGTTTAAGTTTTTTGACTGTAAATGACTATTGCTTGTGAATTATCACTTTTGGAACTAAAATAAGTGTGTTTAGAGTCATTTTAATGCCTGAAATTGGTGGAAATAGAAGCTTCTGTGTAGGAGAAAAAGTCTGTAAAAATGGCAATTTTGGTCACAGTGAGGCTTTAAAAAGTAGTTATTCAACATGAGACACAATCCAAATGACATTTTGAATCTTTTTTCCTACACTCCAAAAAATCAATTTTCTGATGCAAAACGATGACCCGCGACCTGTCGATTTTTCTCAAGATGGTCAAAAATGGTAATTTTTTAATGTTTAAGTTTTTTGACTTTGGAACTAAAATAAGTGTGTTTAGAGTCATTTTAATGCCTGAAATTGGTGGAAATAGAAGCTTCTGTGTAGGAGAAAAAGTCTGTAAAAATGGCAATTTTGGTCACATTGAGGCTTTAAAAAGTAGTTATTCAACATGAGGCACAATCCAAATGACATTTTCAATCATTTTTTCTACAGTCCAAAAAATCAATTTTCTGATGCAAAACGATGACCCGCGACCTGTCGATTTTTCTCAAGATGGTCAGAAATGGTAATTTTTTAATGTTTAAGTTTTTTGACTGTAAATGACTATTGCTTGTGAATTATCACTTTTGGAACTAAAATAAGTGTGTTTAGAGTCATTTTAATGCCTGAAATTGGTGGAAATAGAAGCTTCTGTGTAGGAGAAAAAGTCTGTAAAAATGGCAATTTTGGTCACATTGAGGCTTTAAAAAGTAGTTATTCAACATGAGGCACAATCCAAATGACATTTTCAATCATTTTTTCTACAGTCCAAAAAATCAATTTTCTGATGCAAAACGATGACCCGCGACCTGTCGATTTTTCTCAAGATGGTCAGAAATGGTAATTTTTTAATGTTTAAGTTTTTTGATTGTAAATGACTATTGCATTTGAATTATCACTTTTGGAACTAAAATAAATGTGTTTAGAGTCATTTTAATGCCTGAAATTGGTAGAAATAGAAGCTTCTGTGTAGGAGAAAAAGTCTGTAAAAATGGCAATTTTGGTCACATTGAGGCTTTAAAAAGTAGTTATTCAACATGAGACACAAGCCAAATGACATTTTGAATCATTTTTTCTACACTCCAAAAAATCAATTTTCTGATGAAAAACGATGACCCGCGACCTGTCGATTTTTCTCAAGATGGTCAGAAATGGTAATTTTTTAATGTTTAAGTTTTTTGACTGTAAATGACTATTGCTTGTGAATTATCACTTTTGGAACTAAAATAAGTGTGTTTAGAGTCATTTTAATGCCTGAAATTGGTGGAAATAGAAGCTTCTGTGTAGGAGAAAAAGTCTGTAAAAATGGCAATTTTGGTCACATTGAGGCTTTAAAAAGTAGTTATTCAACATGAGACACAATCCAAATGACATTTTGAATCTTTTTTCCTACACTCCAAAAAATCAATTTTCTGATGAAAAACGATGACCCGCGACCTGTCGATTTTTCTCAAGATGGTCAGAAATGGTAATTTTTTAATGTTTAATTTTTTGACTGTAAATGACTATTGCATGTGAATTATCACTTTTGGAACTAAAATAAGTGTGTTTAGAGTCATTTTAATGCCTGAAATTGGTGGAAATAGAAGCTTCTGTGTAGGAGAAAAAGTCCGTAAAAATGGCAATTTTGGTCACATTGAGGCTTTAAAAAGTAGTTATTCAACATGAGGCTCAATCCAAATGACATTTTGAATCATTTTTCTACAGTCCAAAAAATCAATTTTCTGATGAAAAACGATGACCCGCGACCTGTCGATTTTTCTCAAGATGGTCAGAAATGGTAATTTTGTAATGTTTAACTTTTTTGACTGTAAATGACTATTGCATGTGAATTATCACTTTTGGAACTAAAATAAATGTGTTTAGAGTCATTTTAATGCCTGACATTGGTCGAAATAGAAGCTTCTGAGTAGGAGAAAAAGTCTGTAAAAATGGCAATTTTGGTCACATTGAGGCTTTAAAAAGTAGTTATTCAACATGAGGCACAATCCAAATGACATTTTCAATCATTTTTTTTACAGTCCAAAAAATCAATTTTCTGATGCAAAACGATGACCCGCGACCTGTCGGTTTTTCTCAATATGGTCAGAAAGGGTAATTTTTTAATGTTTAAGTTTTTTGATTGTAAATGACTATTGCATGTGAATTATCACTTTTGGAACTAAAATAAATGTGTTTAGAGTCATTTTAATGCCTGAAATTGGTGGAAATAGAAGCTTCTGTGTAGGAGAAAAAGTCTGTAAAAATGGCAATTTTGGTCACATTGAGGCTTTAAAAAGTAGTTATTCAACATGAGACACAAGCCAAATGACATTTTGAATCTTTTTTCCTACACTCCAAAAAATCAATTTTCTGATGAAAAACGATGACCCGCGACCTGTCGATTTTTCTCAAGATGGTCAGAAATGGTAATTTTTTAATGTTTAATTTTTTGACTGTAAATGACTATTGCATGTGAATTATCACTTTTGGAACGAAAATAAGTGTGTTTAGAGTCATTTTAATGGCTGAAATTGGTGGAAATAGAAGCTTCTGTGTAGGAGAAAAAGTCTGTAAAAATGGCAATTTTGGTCACATTGAGGCTTTAAAAAGTAGTTATTCAACATGAGACACAAGCCAAATGACATTTTGAATCTTTTTTCCTACACTCCAAAAAATCAATTTTCTGATGAAAAACGATGACCCGCGACCTGTCGATTTTTCTCAAGATGGTCAGAAATGGTAATTTTTTAATGTTTAATTTTTTGACTGTAAATGACTATTGCATGTGAATTATCACTTTTGGAACGAAAATAAGTGTGTTTAGAGTCATTTTAATGGCTGAAATTGGTGGAAATAGAAGCTTCTGTGTAGGAGAAAAAGTCTGTAATAATGGCAATTTTGGTCACATTGAGGCTTTAAAAAGTAGTTATTCAACATGAGGCTCAATCCAAATGACATTTTGAATCTTTTTTTCTACACTCCAAAAAATCAATTTTCTGATGAAAAACGATGACCCGCGACCTGTCGATTTTTCTCAAGATGGTCAGAAATGGTAATTTTTTAATGTTTAATTTTTTGACTGTAAATGACTATTGCATGTGAATTATCACTTTTGGAACTAAAATACGTGTGTTTAGAGTCATTTTAATGCCTGAAATTGGTGGAAATAGAAGCTTCTGTGTAGGAGAAAAAGTCTGTAAAAATGGCAATTTTGGTCACATTGAGGCTTTCAAAATTAGTTATTCAACATTAGGCACAATCCAAATGACATTTTGAATCTTTTTTTCTACAGTCCAAAAAATCAATTTTCTGATGAAAAACGATGACCCGTGACCTGTCGATTTTTCTCAAGATGGTCAGAAATGGTAATTTTGTAATGTTTATATTTTTGAAAGTAAATGACTATTGCATGTGAATTATCACTTTTGGAACTAAAATTAGTGTGTTTAGAGTCATTTTATTGCCTGAAATTGGTTGAAATAGAAGCTTCTGAGTAGGAGAAAAGTCTGTAAAAATGGCAATTTTGGTCACATTGAGGCTTTAAAAAGTAGTTATTCAACATAAGGCACAATCCAAATGACATTTTGAATCTTTTTTTCTACAGTCCAAAAAATCAATTTTCTGATGAAAAACGATGACCCGCGACCTGTCGATTTTTCTCAAGATGGTCAGAAATGGTAATTTTGTAATGTTTAACTTTTTTGACTGTAAATGACTATTGCATGTGAATTATCACTTTTGGAACTAAAATAAATGTGTTTAGAGTCATTTTAATGCCTGAAATTGGTGGAAATAGAAGCTTCTGTGTAGGAGAAAAAGTCTGTAAAAATGGCAATTTTGGTCACATTGAGGCTTTAAAAAGTAGTTATTCAACATGAGGCACAATATAAATGACATTTTGAATCATTTTTTCTACACTCCAAAAAATCAATTTTCTGATGAAAAACGATGACCCGCGACCTGTCGATTTTTCTCAAGATGGTCAGAAATGGTAATTTTTTAATGTTTAAGTTTTTTGACTGTAAATGACTATTGCTTGTGAATTATCACTTTTGGAACTAAAATAAGTGTGTTTAGAGTCATTTTAATGCCTGAAATTGGTGGAAATAGAAGCTTCTGTGTAGGAGAAAAAGTCTGTAAAAATGGCAATTTTGGTCACATTGAGGCTTTATAAAGTAGTTATTCAACATGAGACACAATCCAAATGACATTTTGAATCTTTTTTCCTACACTCCAAAAAATCAATTTTCTGATGAAAAACGATGACCTGTCGATTTTTCTCAAGATGGTCAGAAATGGTAATTTTTTAATGTTTAATTTTTTGACTGTAAATGACTATTGCATGTGAATTATCACTTTTGGAACTAAAATAAGTGTGTTTAGAGTCATTTTAATGCCTGAAATTGGTGGAAATAGAAGCTTCTGTGTAGGAGAAAAAGTCTGTAAAAATGGCAATTTTGGTCACATTGAGGCTTTAAAAAGTAGTTATTCAACATGAGGCACAATCCAAATGACATTTTCAATCATTTTTTCTACAGTCCAAAAAATCAATTTTCTGATGCAAAACGATGACCCGCGACCTGTCGATTTTTCTCAAGATGGTCAGAAATGGTAATTTTTTAATGTTTAAGTTTTTTGATTGTAAATGACTATTGCATGTGAATTATCACTTTTGGAACTAAAATAAATGTGTTTAGAGTCATTTTAATGCCTGAAATTGGTAGAAATAGAAGCTTCTGTGTAGGAGAAAAAGTCTGTGAAAATGGCAATTTTGGTCACATTGAGGCTTTAAAAAGTAGTTATTCAACATGAGACACAAGCCAAATGACATTTTGAATCATTTTTTCTACACTCCAAAAAATCAATTTTCTGATGAAAAACGATGACCCGCGACCTGTCGATTTTTCTCAAGATGGTCAGAAATGGTAATTTTTTAATGTTTAAGTTTTTTGACTGTAAATGACTATTGCTTGTGAATTATCACTTTTGGAACTAAAATAAGTGTGTTTAGAGTCATTTTAATGCCTGAAATTGGTGGAAATAGAAGCTTCTGTGTAGGAGAAAAAGTCTGTAAAAATGGCAATTTTGGTCACAGTGAGGCTTTAAAAAGTAGTTATTCAACATGAGACACAATCCAAAACACATTTTGAATCTTTTTTCCTACACTCCAAAAAATCAATTTTCTGATGCAAAACGATGACCCGCGACCTGTCGATTTTTCTCAAGATGGTCAGAAATGGTAATTTTTTAATGTTTAAGTTTTTTGACTTTGGAACTAAAATAAGTGTGTTTAGAGTCATTTTAATGCCTGAAATTGGTGGAAATAGAAGCTTCTGTGTAGGAGAAAAAGTCTGTAAAAATGGCAATTTTGGTCACATTGAGGCTTTAAAAAGTAGTTATTCAACATGAGGCACAATCCAAATGACATTTTCAATCATTTTTTCTACAGTCCAAAAAATCAATTTTCTGATGCAAAACGATGACCCGCGACCTGTCGATTTTTCTCAAGATGGTCAGAAATGGTAATTTTTTAATGTTTAAGTTTTTTGACTGTAAATGACTATTGCTTGTGAATTATCACTTTTGGAACTAAAATAAGTGTGTTTAGAGTCATTTTAATGCCTGAAATTGGTGGAAATAGAAGCTTCTGTGTAGGAGAAAAAGTCTGTAAAAATGGCAATTTTGGTCACATTGAGGCTTTAAAAAGTAGTTATTCAACATGAGACACAAGCCAAATGACATTTTGAATCATTTTTTCTACACTCCAAAAAATCAATTTTCTGATGAAAAACGATGACCCGCGACCTGTCGATTTTTCTCAAGATGGTCAGAAATGGTAATTTTTTAATGTTTAAGTTTTTTGACTGTAAATGACTATTGCTTGTGAATTATCACTTTTGGAACTAAAATAAGTGTGTTTAGAGTCATTTTAAGGCCTGAAATTGGTGGAAATAGAAGCTTCTGTGTAGGAGAAAAAGTCTGTAAAAATGGCAATTTTGGTCACATTGAGGCTTTAAAAAGTAGTTATTCAACATGAGGCACAATCCAAATGACATTTTCAATCATTTTTTCTACAGTCCAAAAAATCAATTTTCTGATGCAAAACGATGACCCGCGACCTGTCGATTTTTCTCAAGATGGTCAGAAATGGTAATTTTTTAATGTTTAAGTTTTTTGATTGTAAATGACTATTGCATTTGAATTATCACTTTTGGAACTAAAATAAATGTGTTTAGAGTCATTTTAATGCCTGAAATTGGTAGAAATAGAAGCTTCTGTGTAGGAGAAAAAGTCTGTAAAAATGGCAATTTTGGTCACATTGAGGCTTTAAAAAGTAGTTATTCAACATGAGACACAAGCCAAATGACATTTTGAATCATTTTTTCTACACTCCAAAAAATCAATTTTCTGATGAAAAACGATGACCCGCGACCTGTCGATTTTTCTCAAGATGGTCAGAAATGGTAATTTTTTAATGTTTAAGTTTTTTGACTGTAAATGACTATTGCTTGTGAATTATCACTTTTGGAACTAAAATAAGTGTGTTTAGAGTCATTTTAATGCCTGAAATTGGTGGAAATAGAAGCTTCTGTGTAGGAGAAAAAGTCTGTAAAAATGGCAATTTTGGTCACATTGAGGCTTTAAAAAGTAGTTATTCAACATGAGACACAATCCAAATGACATTTTGAATCTTTTTTCCTACACTCCAAAAAATCAATTTTCTGATGAAAAACGATGACCCGCGACCTGTCGATTTTTCTCAAGATGGTCAGAAATGGTAATTTTTTAATGTTTAATTTTTTGACTGTAAATGACTATTGCATGTGAATTATCACTTTTGGAACTAAAATAAGTGTGTTTAGAGTCATTTTAATGCCTGAAATTGGTGGAAATAGAAGCTTCTGTGTAGGAGAAAAAGTCCGTAAAAATGGCAATTTTGGTCACATTGAGGCTTTAAAAAGTAGTTATTCAACATGAGGCACAATCCAAATGACATTTTCAATCATTTTTTCTACAGTCCAAAAAATCAATTTTCTGATGCAAAACGATGACCCGCGACCTGTCGATTTTTCTCAAGATGGTCAGAAATGGTAATTTTTTAATGTTTAAGTTTTTTGATTGTAAATGACTATTGCATGTGAATTATCACTTTTGGAACTAAAATAAATGTGTTTAGAGTCATTTTAATGCCTGAAATTGGTAGAAATAGAAGCTTCTGTGTAGGAGAAAAAGTCTGTAAAAATGGCAATTTTGGTCACATTGAGGCTTTAAAAAGTAGTTATTCAACATGAGACACAATCCAAATGACATTTTGAATCTTTTTTCCTATACTCCAAAAAATCAATTTTCTGATGAAAAACGATGACCCGCGACCTGTCGATTTTTCTCAAGATGGTCAGAAATGGTAATTTTTAATGTTTAATTTTTTGACTGTAAATGACTATTGCATGTGAATTATCACTTTTGGAACTAAAATAAGTGTGTTTAGAGTCATTTTAATGCCTGAAATTGGTGGAAATAGAAGCTTCTGTGTAGGAGAAAAAGTCTGTAAAAATGGCAATTTTGGTCACATTGAGGCTTTAAAAAGTAGTTATTCAACATGAGGCACAATCCAAATGACATTTTCAATCATTTTTTCTACAGTCCAAAAAATCAATTTTCTGATGCAAAACGATGACCCGCGACCTGTCGATTTTTCTCAAGATGGTCAGAAATGGTAATTTTTTAATGTTTAAGTTTTTTGATTGTAAATGACTATTGCATGTGAATTATCACTTTTGGAACTAAAATAAATGTGTTTAGAGTCATTTTAATGCCTGAAATTGGTAGAAATAGAAGCTTCTGTGTAGGAGAAAAAGTCTGTAAAAATGGCAATTTTGGTCACATTGAGGCTTTAAAAAGTAGTTATTCAACATGAGACACAAGCCAAATTACATTTTGAATCATATTTTCTACAATCCAAAAAATCAATTTTCTGATGAAAAACGATGACCCGCGACCTGTCGATTTTTCTCAAGATGGTCAGAAATGGTAATTTTTTAATGTTTAAGTTTTTTGACTGTAAATGACTATTGCTTGTGAATTATCACTTTTGGAACTAAAATAAGTGTGTTTAGAGTCATTTTAATGCCTGAAATTGGTGGAAATAGACGCTTCTGTGTAGGAGAAAAAGTCTGTAAAAATGGCAATTTTGGTCACATTGAGGCTTTAAAAAGTAGTTATTCAACATGAGACACAATCCAAATGACATTTTGAATCTTTTTTCCTACACTCCAAAAAATCAATTTTCTGATGCAAAACGATGACCCGCGACCTGTCGATTTTTCTCAAGATGGTCAGAAATGGTAATTTTTTAATGTTTAAGTTTTTTGACTGTAAATGACTATTGCTTGTGAATTATCACTTTTGGAACTAAAATAAGTGTGTTTAGAGTCATTTTAATGCCTGAAATTGGTGGAAATAGAAGCTTCTGTGTAGGAGAAAAAGTCTGTAAAAATGGCAATTTTGGTCACATTGAGGCTTTAAAAAGTAGTTATTCAAGATGAGGCACAATCCAAATGACATTTTCAATCATTTTTTCTACAGTCCAAAAAATCAATTTTCTGATGCAAAACGATGACCCGCGACCTGTCGATTTTTCCCAAGATGGTCAGAAATGGTAATTTTTTAATGTTTAAGTTTTTTGATTGTAAATGACTATTGCATGTGAATTATCACTTTTGGAACTAAAATAAATGTGTTTAGAGTCATTTTAATGCCTGAAATTGGTGGAAATAGAAGCTTCTGTGTAGGAGAAAAAGTCTGTAAAAATGGCAATTTTGGTCACATTGAGGCTTTAAAAAGTAGTTATTCAACATGAGACACAAGCCAAATGACATTTTGAATCATTTTTTCTACACTCCAAAAAATCAATTTTCTGATGAAAAACGATGACCCGCGACCTGTCGATTTTTCTCAAGATGGTCAGAAATGGTAATTTTTTAATGTTTAAGTTTTTTGACTGTAAATGACTATTGCTTGTGAATTATCACTTTTGGAACTAAAATAAGTGTGTTTAGAGTCATTTTAATGCCTGAAATTGGTGAAAATAGAAGCTTCTGTGTAGGAGAAAGAGTCTGTAAAAATGGCAATTTTGGTCACATTGAGGCTTTAAAAAGTAGTTATTCAACATGAGACACAATCCAAATGACATTTTGAATCTTTTTTCATACACTCCAAAAAATCAATTTTCTGATGAAAAACGATGACCCGCGACCTGTCGATTTTTCTCAAGATGGTCAGAAATGGTAATTTTTTAATGTTTAATTTTTTGACTGTAAATGACTATTGCATGTGAATTATCACTTTTGGAACTAAAATAAGTGTGTTTAGAGTCATTTTAATGCCTGAAATTGGTGGAAATAGAAGCTTCTGTGTAGGAGAAAAAGTCTGTAAAAATGGCAATTTTGGTCACATTGAGGCTTTAAAAAGTAGTTATTCAACATGAGGCACAATCCAAATGACATTTTCAATCATTTTTTCTACAGTCCAAAAAATCAATTTTCTGATGCAAAACGATGACCCGCGACCTGTCGATTTTTCTCAAGATGGTCAGAAATGGTAATTTTTTAATGTTTAAGTTTTTTGATTGTAAATGACTATTGCATGTGAATTATCACTTTTGGAACTAAAATAAATGTGTTTAGAGTCATTTTAATGCCTGACATTGGTCGAAATAGAAGCTTCTGTGTAGGAGAAAAAGTCTGTATAAAAGGCAATTTTGGTCACATTGAGGCTTTAAAAAGTAGTTATTCAACATGAGACACAAGCCAAATGACATTTTGAATCTTGTTTCCTACACTCCAAAAAATCAATTTTCTGATGAAAAACGATGACCCGCGACCTGTCGATTTTTCTCAAGATGGTCAGAAATGGTAAATTTTTAATGTTTAATTTTTTGACTGTAAATGACTATTGCATGTGAATTATCACTTTTGGAACGAAAATAAGTGTGTTTAGAGTCATTTTAATGGCTGAAATTGGTGGAAATAGAATCTTCTGTGTAGGAGAAAAAGTCTGTAAAAATGGCAATTTTGGTCACATTGAGGCTTTAAAAAGTAGTTATTCAACATGAGGCTCAATCCAAATGACATTTTGAATCTTTTTTTCTACACTCCAAAAAATCAATTTTCTGATGAAAAACGATGACCCGCGACCTGTCGATTTTTCTCAAGATGGTCAGAAATGGTAATTTTGTAATGTTTAACTTTTTTGACTGTAAATGACTATTGCATGCGAATTATCACTTTTGGAACTAAAATAAATGTGTTTAGAGTCATTTTAATGCCTGACATTGGTCGAAATAGAAGCTTCTGAGTAGGAGAAAAAGTCTGTAAAAATGGCAATTTTGGTCACATTGAGGCTTTAAAAAGTAGTTATTCAACATGAGACACAAGCCAAATGACATTTTGAATCTTTTTTCCTACACTCCAAAAAATCAATTTTCTGATGCAAAACGATGACCCGCGACCTGTCGATTTTTCTCAAGATGGTCAGAAATGGTAATTTTTTAATGTTTAAGTTTTTTTACTGTAAATGACTATTGCTTGTGAATTATCACTTTTGGAACTAAAATAAGTGTGTTTAGAGTCATTTTAATGCCTGAAATTGGTGGAAATAGAAGCTTCTGTGTAGGAGAAAAAGTCTATAAAAATGGCAATTTTGGTCACATTGAGGCTTTAAAAAGTAGTTATTCAACATGAGACACAATCCAAATGACATTTTGAATCTTTTTTCCTACACTCCAAAAAATCAATTTTCTGATGAAAAACGATGACCCGCGACCTGTCGATTTTTCTCAA
This sequence comes from Triturus cristatus, assembly GCF_964204655.1. Classification (NCBI taxonomy): domain Eukaryota; kingdom Metazoa; phylum Chordata; class Amphibia; order Caudata; family Salamandridae; genus Triturus; species Triturus cristatus. The sequence continues at coordinate 929,371,933 of NC_140587.1, forward strand.
GATGGTCAGAAATGGTAATTTTTTAATGTTTAATTTTTTGACTGTAAATGACTATTGCATGTGAATTATCACTTTTGGAACTAAAATAAGTGTGTTTAGAGTCATTTTAATGCCTGAAATTGGTGGAAATAGAAGCTTCTGTGTAGGAGAAAAAGTCTGTAAAAATGGCAATTTTGGTCACATTGAGGCTTTAAAAAGTAGTTATTCAACATGAGGCACAATCCAAATGACATTTTCAATCATTTTTTCTACAGTCCAAAAAATCAATTTTCTGATGCAAAACGATGACCCACGACCTGTCGATTTTTCTCAAGATGGTCAGAAATGGTAATTTTTTAATGTTTAAGTTTTTTGATTGTAAATGACTATTGCATGTGAATTATCACTTTTGGAACTAAAATAAATGTGTTTAGAGTCATTTTAATGCCTGAAATTGGTAGAAATAGAAGCTTCTGTGTAGGAGAAAAAGTCTGTAAAAATGGCAATTTTGGTCACATTGAGGCTTTAAAAAGTAGTTATTCAACATGAGACACAATCCAAATGACATTTTGAATCTTTTTTCCTACACTCCAAAAAATCAATTTTCTGATGCAAAACGATGACCCGCGACCTGTCGATTTTTCTCAAGATGGTCAGAAATGGTAATTTTTTAATGTTTAAGTTTTTTGACTGTAAATGACTATTGCTTGTGAATTATCACTTTTGGAACTAAAATAAGTGTGTTTAGAGTCATTTTAATGCCTGAAATTAGTGGAAATAGAAGCTTCTGTGTAGGAGAAAAAGTCTGTAAAAATGGCAATTTTGGTCCCATTGAGGCTTTAAAAAGTAGTTATTCAACATGAGGCACAATCCAAATGACATTTTTAATCATTTTTTCTACAGTCCAAAAAATCAATTTTCTGATGCAAAACGATGACCCGCGACCTGTCGATTTTTCTCAAGATGGTCAGAAATGGTAATTTTTTAATGTTTAAGTTTTTTGATTGTAAATGACTATTGCATGTGAATTATCACTTTTGGAACTAAAATAAATGTGTTTAGAGTCATTTTAATGCCTGAAATTGGTGGAAATAGAAGCTTCTGTGTAGGAGAAAAAGTCTGTAAAAATGGCAATTTTGGTCACATTGAGGCTTTAAAAAGTAGTTATTCAACATGAGACACAAGCCAAATGACATTTTGAATCTTTTTTCCTACACTCCAAAAAATCAATTTTCTGATGAAAAACGGTGACCCGCGACCTGTCGATTTTTCTCAAGATGGTCAGAAATGGTAATTTTTTAATGTTTAATTTTTTGACTGTAAATGACTATTGCATGTGAATTATCACTTTTGGAACTAAAATAAGTGTGTTTAGAGTCATTTTAATGCCTGAAATTGGTGGAAATAGAAGCTTCTGTGTAGGAGAAAAAGTCTGTAAAAATGGCAATTTTGGTCACATTGAGGCTTTAAAAAGTAGTTATTCAACATGAGGCACAATCCAAATGACATTTTCAATCATTTTTTCTACAGTCCAAAAAATCAATTTTCTGATGCAAAACGATGACCCGCGACCTGTCGATTTTTCTCAAGATGGTCAGAAATGGTAATTTTTTAATGTTTAAGTTTTTTGATTGTAAATGACTATTGCATGTGAATTATCACTTTTGGAACTAAAATAAATGTGTTTAGAGTCATTTTAATGCCTGAAATTGGTAGAAATAGAAGCTTCTGTGTAGGAGAAAAAGTCTGTAAAAATGGCAATTTTGGTCACATTGAGGCTTTAAAAAGTAGTTATTCAACATGAGACACAATCCAAATGACATTTTGAATCTTTTTTCCTACACTCCAAAAAATCAATTTTCTGATGCAAAACGATGACCCGCGACCTGTCGATTTTTCTCAAGATGGTCAGAAATGGTAATTTTTTAATGTTTAAGTTTTTTGACTGTAAATGACTATTGCTTGTGAATTATCACTTTTGGAACTAAAATAAGTGTGTTTAGAGTCATTTTAATGCCTGAAATTAGTGGAAATAGAAGCTTCTGTGTAGGAGAAAAAGTCTGTAAAAATGGCAATTTTGGTCACATTGAGGCTTTAAAAAGTAGTTATTCAACATGAGGCACAATCCAAATGACATTTTCAATCATTTTTTCTACAGTCCAAAAAATCAATTTTCTGATGCAAAACGATGACCCGCGACCTGTCGATTTTTCTCAAGATGGTCAGAAATGGTAATTTTTTAATGTTTAAGTTTTTTGATTGTAAATGACTATTGCATGTGAATTATCACTTTTGGAACTAAAATAAATGTGTTTAGAGTCATTTTAATGCCTGAAATTGGTGGAAATAGAAGCTTCTGTGTAGGAGAAAAAGTCTGTAAAAATGGCAATTTTGGTCACATTGAGGCTTTAAAAAGTAGTTATTCAACATGAGACACAATCCAAATGACATTTTGAATCTTTTTTCCTACACTCCAAAAAATCAATTTTCTGATGAAAAACGGTGACCCGTGACCTGTCGATTTTTCTCAAGATGGTCAGAAATGGTAATTTTTTAATGTTTAATTTTTTGACTGTAAATGACTATTGCATGTGAATTATCACTTTTGGAACTAAAATAAGTGTGTTTAGAGTCATTTTAATGCCTGAAATTGGTGGAAATAGAAGCTTCTGTGTAGGAGAAAAAGTCTGTAAAAATGGCAATTTTGGTCACATTGAGGCTTTAAAAAGTAGTTATTCAACATGAGGCACAATCCAAATGACATTTTCAATCATTTTTTCTACAGTCCAAAAAATCAATTTTCTGATGCAAAACGATGACCCGCGACCTGTCGATTTTTCTCAAGATGGTCAGAAATGGTAATTTTTTAATGTTTAAGTTTTTTGATTGTAAATGACTATTGCATGTGAATTATCACTTTTGGAACTAAAATAAATGTGTTTAGAGTCATTTTAATGCCTGACATTGGTCGAAATAGAAGCTTCTGAGTAGGAGAAAAAGTCTGTAAAAATGGCAATTTTGGTCACATTGAGGCTTTAAAAAGTAGTTATTCAACATGAGACACAAGCCAAATGACATTTTGAATCTTTTTTCCTACACTCCAAAAAATCAATTTTCTGATGCAAAACGATGACCCGCGACCTGTCGATTTTTCTCAAGATGGTCAGAAATGGTAATTTTTTAATGTTTAAGTTTTTTTACTGTAAATGACTATTGCTTGTGAATTATCACTTTTGGAACTAAAATAAGTGTGTTTAGAGTCATTTTAATGCCTGAAATTGGTGGAAATAGAAGCTTCTGTGTAGGAGAAAAAGTCTGTAAAAATGGCAATTTTGGTCACATTGAGGCTTTAAAAAGTAGTTATTCAACATGAGACACAATCCAAATGACATTTTGAATCTTTTTTCCTACACTCCAAAAAATCAATTTTCTGATGAAAAACGATGACCCGCGACCTGTCGATTTTTCTCAAGATGGTCAGAAATGGTAATTTTTTAATGTTTAATTTTTTGACTGTAAATGACTATTGCATGTGAATTATCACTTTTGGAACTAAAATAAGTGTGTTAGAGTCATTTTAATGCCTGAAATTGGTGGAAATAGAAGCTTCTGTGTAGGAGAAAAAGTCTGTAAAAATGGCAATTTTGGTCACATTGAGGCTTTAAAAAGTAGTTATTCAACATGAGGCACAATCCAAATGACATTTTCAATCATTTTTTCTACAGTCCAAAAAATCAATTTTCTGATGCAAAACGATGACCCGTGACCTGTCGATTTTTCTCAAGATGGTCAGAAATGGTAATTTTTTAATGTTTAAGTTTTTTGATTGTAAATGACTATTGCATGTGAATTATCACTTTTGGAACTAAAATAAATGTGTTTAGAGTCATTTTAATGCCTGAAATTGGTAGAAATAGAAGCTTCTGTGTAGGAGAAAAAGTCTGTAAAAATGGCAATTTTGGTCACATTGAGGCTTTAAAAAGTAGTTATTCAACATGAGACACAATCCAAATGACATTTTGAATCTTTTTTCCTACACTCCAAAAAATCAATTTTCTGATGCAAAACGATGACCCGCGACCTGTCGATTTTTCTCAAGATGGTCAGAAATGGTAATTTTTTAATGTTTAAGTTTTTTGACTGTAAATGACTATTGCTTGTGAATTATCACTTTTGGAACTAAAATAAGTGTGTTTAGAGTCATTTTAATGCCTGAAATTAGTGGAAATAGAAGCTTCTGTGTAGGAGAAAAAGTCTGTAAAAATGGCAATTTTGGTCACATTGAGGCTTTAAAAAGTAGTTATTCAACATGAGGCACAATCCAAATGACATTTTCAATCATTTTTTCTACAGTCCAAAAAATCAATTTTCTGATGCAAAACGATGACCCGCGACCTGTCGATTTTTCTCAAGATGGTCAGAAATGGTAATTTTTTAATGTTTAAGTTTTTTGATTGTAAATGACTATTGCATGTGAATTATCACTTTTGGAACTAAAATAAATGTGTTTAGAGTCATTTTAATGCCTGAAATTGGTGGAAATAGAAGCTTCTGTGTAGGAGAAAAAGTCTGTAAAAATGGCAATTTTGGTCACATTGAGGCTTTAAAAAGTAGTTATTCAACATGAGACACAATCCAAATGACATTTTCAATCATTTTTTCTACAGTCCAAAAAATCAATTTTCTGATGCAAAACGATGACCCGCGACCTGTCGATTTTTCTCAAGATGGTCAGAAATGGTAATTTTTTAATGTTTAAGTTTTTTGATTGTAAATGACTATTGCATGTGAATTATCACTTTTGGAACTAAAATAAATGTGTTTAGAGTCATTTTAATGCCTGAAATTGGTAGAAATAGAAGCTTCTGTGTAGGAGAAAAAGTCTGTAAAAATGGCAATTTTGGTCACATTGAGGCTTTAAAAAGTAGTTATTCAACATGAGACACAATCCAAATGACATTTTGAATCTTTTTTCCTACACTCCAAAAAATCAATTTTCTGATGCAAAACGATGACCCGCGACCTGTCGATTTTTCTCAAGATGGTCAGAAATGGTAATTTTTTAATGTTTAAGTTTTTTGACTGTAAATGACTATTGCTTGTGAATTATCACTTTTGGAACTAAAATAAGTGTGTTTAGAGTCATTTTAATGCCTGAAATTAGTGGAAATAGAAGCTTCTGTGTAGGAGAAAAAGTCTGTAAAAATGGCAATTTTGGTCACATTGAGGCTTTAAAAAGTAGTTATTCAACATGAGGCACAATCCAAATGACATTTTCAATCATTTTTTCTACAGTCCAAAAAATCAATTTTCTGATGCAAAACGATGACCCGCGACCTGTCGATTTTTCTCAAGATGGTCAGAAATGGTAATTTTTTAATGTTTAAGTTTTTTGATTGTAAATGACTATTGCATGTGAATTATCACTTTTGGAACTAAAATAAATGTGTTTAGAGTCATTTTAATGCCTGAAATTGGTGGAAATAGAAGCTTCTGTGTAGGAGAAAAAGTCTGTAAAAATGGCAATTTTGGTCACATTGAGGCTTTAAAAAGTAGTTATTCAACATGAGACACAATCCAAATGACATTTTGAATCTTTTTTCCTACACTCCAAAAAATCAATTTTCTGATGAAAAACGGTGACCCGTGACCTGTCGATTTTTCTCAAGATGGTCAGAAATGGTAATTTTTTAATGTTTAATTTTTTGACTGTAAATGACTATTGCATGTGAATTATCACTTTTGGAACTAAAATAAGTGTGTTTAGAGTCATTTTAATGCCTGAAATTGGTGGAAATAGAAGCTTCTGTGTAGGAGAAAAAGTCTGTAAAAATGGCAATTTTGGTCACATTGAGGCTTTAAAAAGTAGTTATTCAACATGAGGCACAATCCAAATGACATTTTCAATCATTTTTTCTACAGTCCAAAAAATCAATTTTCTGATGCAAAACGATGACCCGCGACCTGTCGATTTTTCTCAAGATGGTCAGAAATGGTAATTTTTTAATGTTTAAGTTTTTTGATTGTAAATGACTATTGCATGTGAATTATCACTTTTGGAACTAAAATAAATGTGTTTAGAGTCATTTTAATGCCTGACATTGGTCGAAATAGAAGCTTCTGAGTAGGAGAAAAAGTCTGTAAAAATGGCAATTTTGGTCACATTGAGGCTTTAAAAAGTAGTTATTCAACATGAGACACAAGCCAAATGACATTTTGAATCTTTTTTCCTACACTCCAAAAAATCAATTTTCTGATGCAAAACGATGACCCGCGACCTGTCGATTTTTCTCAAGATGGTCAGAAATGGTAATTTTTTAATGTTTAAGTTTTTTTACTGTAAATGACTATTGCTTGTGAATTATCACTTTTGGAACTAAAATAAGTGTGTTTAGAGTCATTTTAATGCCTGAAATTGGTGGAAATAGAAGCTTCTGTGTAGGAGAAAAAGTCTGTAAAAATGGCAATTTTGGTCACATTGAGGCTTTAAAAAGTAGTTATTCAACATGAGACACAATCCAAATGACATTTTGAATCTTTTTTCCTACACTCCAAAAAATCAATTTTCTGATGAAAAACGATGACCCGCGACCTGTCGATTTTTCTCAAGATGGTCAGAAATGGTAATTTTTTAATGTTTAATTTTTTGACTGTAAATGACTATTGCATGTGAATTATCACTTTTGGAACTAAAATAAGTGTGTTAGAGTCATTTTAATGCCTGAAATTGGTGGAAATAGAAGCTTCTGTGTAGGAGAAAAAGTCTGTAAAAATGGCAATTTTGGTCACATTGAGGCTTTAAAAAGTAGTTATTCAACATGAGGCACAATCCAAATGACATTTTCAATCATTTTTTCTACAGTCCAAAAAATCAATTTTCTGATGCAAAACGATGACCCGTGACCTGTCGATTTTTCTCAAGATGGTCAGAAATGGTAATTTTTTAATGTTTAAGTTTTTTGATTGTAAATGACTATTGCATGTGAATTATCACTTTTGGAACTAAAATAAATGTGTTTAGAGTCATTTTAATGCCTGAAATTGGTAGAAATAGAAGCTTCTGTGTAGGAGAAAAAGTCTGTAAAAATGGCAATTTTGGTCACATTGAGGCTTTAAAAAGTAGTTATTCAACATGAGACACAATCCAAATGACATTTTGAATCTTTTTTCCTACACTCCAAAAAATCAATTTTCTGATGCAAAACGATGACCCGCGACCTGTCGATTTTTCTCAAGATGGTCAGAAATGGTAATTTTTTAATGTTTAAGTTTTTTGACTGTAAATGACTATTGCTTGTGAATTATCACTTTTGGAACTAAAATAAGTGTGTTTAGAGTCATTTTAATGCCTGAAATTAGTGGAAATAGAAGCTTCTGTGTAGGAGAAAAAGTCTGTAAAAATGGCAATTTTGGTCACATTGAGGCTTTAAAAAGTAGTTATTCAACATGAGGCACAATCCAAATGACATTTTCAATCATTTTTTCTACAGTCCAAAAAATCAATTTTCTGATGCAAAACGATGACCCGCGACCTGTCGATTTTTCTCAAGATGGTCAGAAATGGTAATTTTTTAATGTTTAAGTTTTTTGATTGTAAATGACTATTGCATGTGAATTATCACTTTTGGAACTAAAATAAATGTGTTTAGAGTCATTTTAATGCCTGAAATTGGTGGAAATAGAAGCTTCTGTGTAGGAGAAAAAGTCTGTAAAAATGGCAATTTTGGTCACATTGAGGCTTTAAAAAGTAGTTATTCAACATGAGACACAAGCCAAATGACATTTTGAATCATTTTTTCTACACTCCAAAAAATCAATTTTCTGATGAAAAACGATGACCCGCGACCTGTCGATTTTTCTCAAGATGGTCAGAAATGGTAATTTTTTAATGTTTAAGTTTTTTGACTGTAAATGACTATTGCTTGTGAATTATCACTTTTAGAACTAAAATAAGTGTGTTTAGAGTCATTTTAATGCCTGAAATTGGTGGAAATAGAAGCTTCTGTGTAGGAGAAAAAGTCTGTAAAAATGGCAATTTTGGTCACATTGAGGCTTTAAAAAGTAGTTATTCAACATGAGACACAATCCAAATGACATTTTGAATCTTTTTTCCTACACTCCAAAAAATCAATTTTCTGATGAAAAACGGTGACCCGCGACCTGTCGATTTTTCTCAAGATGGTCAGAAATGGTAATTTTTTAATGTTTAATTTTTTGACTGTAAATGACTATTGCATGTGAATTATCACTTTTGGAACTAAAATAAGTGTGTTTAGAGTCATTTTAATGCCTGAAATTGGTGGAAATAGAAGCTTCTGTGTAGGAGAAAAAGTCTGTAAAAATGGCAATTTTGGTCACATTGAGGCTTTAAAAAGTAGTTATTCAACATGAGGCTCAATCCAAATGACATTTTGAATCTTTTTTTCTACACTCCAAAAAATCTATTTTCTGATGAAAAACGATGACCCGCGACCTGTCGATTTTTCTCAAGATGGTCAGAAATGGAAATTTTTTAATGTTTAATTTTTTGACTGTAGATGACTATTGTATGTGAATTATCACTTTTGGAACTAAAATAAGTGTGTTTAGAGTCATTTTAATGCCTGAAATTGGTCGAAATAGAAGCCTCTGAGTAGGAGAAAAAGTCTGTAAAAATGGCAATTTTGGTCACATTGAGGCTTTAAAAAGTAGTTATTCAACATGAGACACAATCCAAATGACATTTTGAATCTTTTTTCCTACACTCCAAAAAATCAATTTTCTGATGAAAAACGATGACCCGCGACCTGTCGATTTTTCTCAAGATGGTCAGAAATGGTAATTTTTTAATGTTTAATTTTTTGACTGTAAATGACTATTGCATGTGAATTATCACTTTTGGAACTAAAATAAGTGTGTTTAGAGTCATTTTAATGCCTGAAATTGGTGGAAATAGAAGCTTCTGTGTAGGAGAAAAAGTCTGTAAAAATGGCAATTTTGGTCACATTGAGGCTTTAAAAAGTAGTTATTCAACATGAGGCACAATCCAAATGACATTTTCAATCATTTTTTCTACAGTCCAAAAAATCAATTTTCTGATGCAAAACGATGACCCGCGACCTCTCGATTTTTCTCAAGATGGTCAGAAATGGTAAATTTTTTAATGTTTAAGTTTTTTGATTGTAAATGACTATTGCATGTGAATTATCACTTTTGGAACTAAAATAAATGTGTTTAGAGTCATTTTAATGCCTGAAATTGGTAGAAATAGAAGCTTCTGTGTAGGAGAAAAAGTCTGTAAAAATGGCAATTTTGGTCACATTGAGGCTTTAAAAAGTAGTTATTCAACATGAGACACAATCCAAATGACATTTTGAATCTTTTTTCCTACACTCCAAAAAATCAATTTTCTGATGCAAAACGATGACCCGCGACCTGTCGATTTTTCTCAAGATGGTCAGAAATGGTAATTTTTTAATGTTTAAGTTTTTTGACTGTAAATGACTATTGCTTGTGAATTATCACTTTTGGAACTAAAATAAGTGTGTTTAGAGTCATTTTAATGCCTGAAATTAGTGGAAATAGAAGCTTCTGTGTAGGAGAAAAAGTCTGTAAAAATGGCAATTTTGGTCACATTGAGGCTTTAAAAAGTAGTTATTCAACATGAGGCACAATCCAAATGACATTTTCAATCATTTTTTCTACAGTCCAAAAAATCAATTTTCTGATGCAAAACGATGACCCGCGACCTGTCGATTTTTCTCAAGATGGTCAGAAATGGTAATTTTTTAATGTTTAAGTTTTTTGATTGTAAATGACTATTGCATGTGAATTATCACTTTTGGAACTAAAATAAATGTGTTTAGAGTCATTTTAATGCCTGAAATTGGTGGAAATAGAAGCTTCTGTGTAGGAGAAAAAGTCTGTAAAAATGGCAATTTTGGTCACATTGAGGCTTTAAAAAGTAGTTATTCAACATGAGACACAAGCCAAATGACATTTTGAATCATTTTTTCTACACTCCAAAAAATCAATTTTCTGATGAAAAACGATGACCCGCGACCTGTCGATTTTTCTCAAGATGGTCAGAAATGGTAAGTTTTTTAATGTTTAAGTTTTTTGACTGTAAATGACTATTGCTTGTGAATTATCACTTTTAGAACTAAAATAAGTGTGTTTAGAGTCATTTTAATGCCTGAAATTGGTGGAAATAGAAGCTTCTGTGTAGGAGAAAAAGTCTGTAAAAATGGCAATTTTGGTCACATTGAGGCTTTAAAAAGTAGTTATTCAACATGAGACACAATCCAAATGACATTTTGAATCTTTTTTCCTACACTCCAAAAAATCAATTTTCTGATGAAAAACGGTGACCCGCGACCTGTCGATTTTTCTCAAGATGGTCAGAAATGGTAATTTTTTAATGTTTAATTTTTTGACTGTAAATGACTATTGCATGTGAATTATCACTTTTGGAACTAAAATAAGTGTGTTTAGAGTCATTTTAATGCCTGAAATTGGTCGAAATAGAAGCTTCTGAGTAGGAGAAAAAGTCTGTAAAAATGGCAATTTTGGTCACATTGAGGCTTTAAAAAGTAGTTATTCAACATGAGGCACAATCCAAATGACATTTTGAATCATTTTTCTACAGTCCAAAAAAATCAATTTTCTGATGAAAAACGATGACCCGCGACCTGTCGATTTTTCTCAAGATGGTCAGAAATGGTAATTTTTTAATGTTTAAGTTTTTTGACTGTAAATGACTATTGCTTGTGAATTATCACTTTTGGAACTAAAATAAGTGTGTTTAGAGTCATTTTAATGCCTGAAATTGGTGGAAATAGAAGCTTCTGTGTAGGAGAAAAAGTCTGTAAAAATGGCAATTTTGGTCACATTGAGGCTTTAAAAAGTAGTTATTCAACATGAGGCACAATCCAAATGACATTTTCAATCATTTTTTCTACAGTCCAAAAAATCAATTTTCTGATGCAAAACGATGACCCGCGACCTGTCGATTTTTCTCAAGATGGTCAGAAATGGTAATTTTTTAATGTTTAAGTTTTTTGATTGTAAATGACTATTGCATGTGAATTATCACTTTTGGAACTAAAATAAATGTGTTTAGAGTCATTTTAATGCCTGAAATTGGTAGAAATAGAAGCTTCTGTGTAGGAGAAAAAGTCTGTAAAAATGGCAATTTTGGTCACATTGAGGCTTTAAAAAGTAGTTATTCAACATGAGACACATCCAAATGACATTTTGAATCTTTTTTCCTACACTCCAAAAAATCAATTTTCTGATGCAAAACGATGACCCGCGACCTGTCGATTTTTCTCAAGATGGTCAGAAATGGTAATTTTTTAATGTTTAAGTTTTTTGACTGTAAATGACTATTGCTTGTGAATTATCACTTTTGGAACTAAAATAAGTGTGTTTAGAGTCATTTTAATGCCTGAAATTAGTGGAAATAGAAGCTTCTGTGTAGGAGAAAAAGTCTGTAAAAATGGCAATTTTGGTCACATTGAGGCTTTAAAAAGTAGTTATTCAACATGAGGCACAATCCAAATGACATTTTCAATCATTTTTTCTACAGTCCAAAAAATCAATTTTCTGATGCAAAACGATGACCCGCGACCTGTCGATTTTTCTCAAGATGGTCAGAAATGGTAATTTTTTAATGTTTAAGTTTTTTGATTGTAAATGACTATTGCATGTGAATTATCACTTTTGGAACTAAAATAAATGTGTTTAGAGTCATTTTAATGCCTGAAATTGGTGGAAATAGAAGCTTCTGTGTAGGAGAAAAAGTCTGTAAAAATGGCAATTTTGGTCACATTGAGGCTTTAAAAAGTAGTTACTCAACATGAGACACAAGCCAAATGACATTTTGAATCATTTTTTCTACACTCCAAAAAATCAATTTTCTGATGAAAAACGATGACCCGCGACCTGTCGATTTTTCTCAAGATGGTCAGAAATGGTAATTTTTTAATGTTTAAGTTTTTTGACTGTAAATGACTATTGCTTGTGAATTATCACTTTTAGAACTAAAATAAGTGTGTTTAGAGTCATTTTAATGCCTGAAATTGGTGGAAATAGAAGCTTCTGTGTAGGAGAAAAAGTCTGTAAAAATGGCAATTTTGGTCACATTGAGGCTTTAAAAAGTAGTTATTCAACATGAGACACAAGCCAAATGACATTTTGAATCTTTTTTTCTACAGTCCAAAAAATCAATTTTCTGATGAAAAACGATGACCCGCGACCTGTCGGTTTTTCTCAAGATGGTCAGAAATGGTAATTTTGTAATGTTTAACTTTTTTGACTGTAAATGACTATTGCATGCGAATTATCACTTTTGGAACTAAAATAAATGTGTTTAGAGTCATTTTAATGCCTGACATTGGTCGAAATAGAAGCTTCTGAGTAGGAGAAAAAGTCTGTAAAAAAGGCAATTTTGGTCACATTGAGGCTTTAAAAAGTAGTTATTCAACATGAGACACAAGCCAAATGACATTTTGAATCTTTTTTCCTACACTCCAAAAAATCAATTTTCTGATGAAAAACGATGACCCGCGACCTGTCGATTTTTCTCAAGATGGTCAGAAATGGTAAATTTTTAATGTTTAATTTTTTGACTGTAAATGACTATTGCATGTGAATTATCACTTTTGGAACGAAAATAAGTGTGTTTAGAGTCATTTTAATGGCTGAAATTGGTGGAAATAGAATCTTCTGTGTAGGAGAAAAAGTCTGTAAAAATGGCAATTTTGGTCACATTGAGGCTTTAAAAAGTAGTTATTCAACATGAGGCTCAATCCAAATGACATTTTGAATCTTTTTTTCTACACTCCAAAAAATCAATTTTCTGATGAAAAACGATGACCCGCGACCTGTCGATTTTTCTCAAGATGGTCAGAAATGGTAATTTTGTAATGTTTAACTTTTTTGACTGTAAATGACTATTGCATGTGAATTATCACTTTTGGAACTAAAATACGTGTGTTTAGAGTCATTTTAATGCCTGAAATTGGTGGAAATAGAAGCGTCTGTGTAGGAGAAAAAGTCTGTAAAAATGGCAATTTTGGTCACATTGAGGCTTTAAAAAGCAGTTATTCAACATGAGACACAAGCCAAATGACATTTTGAATCTTTTTTCCTACACTCCAAAAAATCAATTTTCTGATGAAAAACGATGACCCGCGACCTGTCGATTTTTCTCAAGATGGTCAGAAATGGTAATTTTGTATTGTTTAATTTTTTGACTGTAAATGACTATTGCATGTGAATTATCACTTTTGGAACGAAAATAAGTGTGTTTAGAGTCATTTTAGTGGCTGAAATTGGTAGAAATAGAAGCTTCTGTGTAGGAGAAAAAGTCTGAAAAAATGGCAATTTTGGTCACATTGAGTCTTTAAAAAGTAGTTATTCAACATGAGGCACAAACCAAATGACATTTTGAATCTTTTTTTCTATAGTCCGAAAAATCAATTTTCTGATGAAAAATGATGACCTGCGACCTGTCGATTTTTCTCAAGATGGTCAGAAATGGAAATTTTTTAATGTTTAATTTTTTGACTGTAGATGACTATTGTATGTGAATTATCACTTTTGGAACTAAAATAAGTGTGTTTAGAGTCATTTTAATGCCTGAAATTGGTCGAAATTGAAGCTTCTGAGTAGGAGAAAAAGTCTGTAAAAATGGCAATTTTGGTCACATTGAGGCTTTAAAAAGTAGTTATTCAACATGAGGCTCAATCCAAATGACATTTTGAATCATTTTTCTACAGTCCAAAAAATCAATTTTCTGATGAAAAACGATGACCCGCGACCTGTCGATTTTTCTCAAGATGGTCAGAAATGGTAATTTTTTAATGTTTAAGTTTTTTGATTGTAAATGACTATTGCATGTGAATTATCACTTTTGGAACTAAAATAAATGTGTTTAGAGTCATTTTAATGCCTGAAATTGGTAGAAATAGAAGCTTCTGTGTAGGAGAAAAAGTCTGTAAAAATGGCAATTTTGGTCACATTGAGGCTTTAAAAAGTAGTTATTCAACATGAGACACAATCCAAATGACATTTTGAATCTTTTTTCCTACACTCCAAAAAATCAATTTTCTGATGCAAAACGATGACCCGCGACCTGTCGATTTTTCTCAAGATGGTCAGAAATGGTAATTTTTTAATGTTTAAGTTTTTTGACTGTAAATGACTATTGCTTGTGAATTATCACTTTTAGAACTAAAATAAGTGTGTTTAGAGTCATTTTAATGCCTGAAATTGGTGGAAATAGAAGCTTCTGTGTAGGAGAAAAAGTCTGTAAAAATGGCAATTTTGGTCACATTGAGGCTTTAAAAAGTAGTTATTCAACATGAGACACAATCCAAATGACATTTTGAATCTTTTTTCCTACACTCCAAAAAATCAATTTTCTGATGAAAAACGGTGACCCGCGACCTGTCGATTTTTCTCAAGATGGTCAGAAATGGTAATTTTTTATTGTTTAATTTTTTGACTGTAAATGACTATTGCATGTGAATTATCACTTTTGGAACTAAAATAAGTGTGTTTAGAGTCATTTTAATGCCTGAAATTGGTGGAAATAGAAGCTTCTGTGTAGGAGAAAAAGTCTGTAAAAATGGCAATTTTGGTCACATTGAGGCTTTAAAAAGTAGTTATTCAACATGAGGCTCAATCCAAATGACATTTTGAATCTTTTTTTCTACACTCCAAAAAATCTATTTTCTGATGAAAAACGATGACCCGCGACCTGTCGATTTTTCTCAAGATGGTCAGAAATGGAAATTTTTTAATGTTTAATTTTTTGACTGTAGATGACTATTGTATGTGAATTATCACTTTTGGAACTAAAATAAGTGTGTTTAGAGTCATTTTAATGCCTGAAATTGGTCGAAATAGAAGCTTCTGAGTAGGAGAAAAAGTCTGTAAAAATGGCAATTTTGGTCACATTGAGGCTTTAAAAAGTAGTTATTCAACATGAGACACAATCCAAATGACATTTTGAATCTTTTTTCCTACACTCCAAAAAATCAATTTTCTGATGAAAAACGATGACCCGCGACCTGTCGATTTTTCTCAAGATGGTCAGAAATGGTAATTTTTTAATGTTTAATTTTTTGACTGTAAATGACTATTGCATGTGAATTATCACTTTTGGAACTAAAATAAGTGTGTTTAGAGTCATTTTAATGCCTGAAATTGGTGGAAATAGAAGCTTCTGTGTAGGAGAAAAAGTCTGTAAAAATGGCAATTTTGGTCATATTGAGGCTTTAAAAAGTAGTTATTCAACATGAGGCACAATCCAGATGACATTTTCAATCATTTTTTCTACAGTCCAAAAAATCAATTTTCTGATGCAAAACGATGACCCGCGACCTCTCGATTTTTCTCAAGATGGTCAGAAATGGTAATTTTTTAATGTTTAAGTTTTTTGATTGTAAATGACTATTGCATGTGAATTATCACTTTTGGAACTAAAATAAATGTGTTTAGAGTCATTTTAATGCCTGAAATTGGTAGAAATAGAAGCTTCTGTGTAGGAGAAAAAGTCTGTAAAAATGGCAATTTTGGTCACATTGAGGCTTTAAAAAGTAGTTATTCAACATGAGACACAATCCAAATGACATTTTGAATCTTTTTTCCTACACTCCAAAAAATCAATTTTCTGATGCAAAACGATGACCCGCGACCTGTCGATTTTTCTCAAGATGGTCAGAAATGGTAATTTTTTAATGTTTAAGTTTTTTGACTGTAAATGACTATTGCTTGTGAATTATCACTTTTGGAACTAAAATAAGTGTGTTTAGAGTCATTTTAATGCCTGAAATTAGTGGAAATAGAAGCTTCTGTGTAGGAGAAAAAGTCTGTAAAAATGGCAATTTTGGTCACATTGAGGCTTTAAAAAGTAGTTATTCAACATGAGGCACAATCCAAATGACATTTTCAATCATTTTTTCTACAGTCCAAAAAATCAATTTTCTGATGCAAAACGATGACCCGCGACCTGTCGATTTTTCTCAAGATGGTCAGAAATGGTAATTTTTTAATGTTTAAGTTTTTTGATTGTAAATGACTATTGCATGTGAATTATCACTTTTGGAACTAAAATAAATGTGTTTAGAGTCATTTTAATGCCTGAAATTGGTGGAAATAGAAGCTTCTGTGTAGGAGAAAAAGTCTGTAAAAATGGCAATTTTGGTCACATTGAGGCTTTAAAAAGTAGTTATTCAACATGAGACACAAGCCAAATGACATTTTGAATCATTTTTTCTACACTCCAAAAAATCAATTTTCTGATGAAAAACGATGACCCGCGACCTGTCGATTTTTCTCAAGATGGTCAGAAATGGTAAGTTTTTTAATGTTTAAGTTTTTTGACTGTAAATGACTATTGCTTGTGAATTATCACTTTTAGAACTAAAATAAGTGTGTTTAGAGTCATTTTAATGCCTGAAATTGGTGGAAATAGAAGCTTCTGTGTAGGAGAAAAAGTCTGTAAAAATGGCAATTTTGGTCACATTGAGGCTTTAAAAAGTAGTTATTCAACATGAGACACAATCCAAATGACATTTTGAATCTTTTTTCCTACACTCCAAAAAATCAATTTTCTGATGAAAAACGGTGACCCGCGACCTGTCGATTTTTCTCAAGATGGTCAGAAATGGTAATTTTTTAATGTTTAATTTTTTGACTGTAAATGACTATTGCATGTGAATTATCACTTTTGGAACTAAAATAAGTGTGTTTAGAGTCATTTTAATGCCTGAAATTGGTGGAAATAGAAGCTTCTGTGTAGGAGAAAAAGTCTGTAAAAATGGCAATTTTGGTCACATTGAGGCTTTAAAAAGTAGTTATTCAACATGAGGCTCAATCCAAATGACATTTTGAATCTTTTTTTCTACACTCCAAAAAATCTATTTTCTGATGAAAAACGATGACCCGCGACCTGTCGATTTTTCTCAAGATGGTCAGAAATGGAAATTTTTTAATGTTTAATTTTTTGACTGTAGATGACTATTGTATGTGAATTATCACTTTTGGAACTAAAATAAGTGTGTTTAGAGTCATTTTAATGCCTGAAATTGGTCGAAATAGAAGCTTCTGAGTAGGAGAAAAAGTCTGTAAAAATGGCAATTTTGGTCACATTGAGGCTTTAAAAAGTAGTTATTCAACATGAGGCACAATCCAAATGACATTTTCAATCATTTTTTCTACAGTCCAAAAAATCAATTTTCTGATGAAAAACGATGACCCGCGACCTGTCGATTTTTCTCAAGATGGTCAGAAATGGTAATTTTTTAATGTTTAAGTTTTTTGATTGTAAATGACTATTGCATGTGAATTATCACTTTTGGAACTAAAATAAATGTGTTTAGAGTCATTTTAATGCCTGAAATTGGTAGAAATAGAAGCTTCTGTGTAGGAGAAAAAGTCTGTAAAAATGGCAATTTTGGTCACATTGAGGCTTTAAAAAGTAGTTATTCAACATGAGACACAATCCAAATGACATTTTGAATCTTTTTTCCTACACTCCAAAAAATCAATTTTTAGATGCAAAACGATGACCCGCGACCTGTCGATTTTTCTCAAGATGGTCAGAAATGGTAATTTTTTAATGTTTAAGTTTTTTGACTGTAAATGACTATTGCTTGTGAATTATCACTTTTGGAACTAAAATAAGTGTGTTTAGAGTCATTTTAATGCCTGAAATTAGTGGAAATAGAAGCTTCTGTGTAGGAGAAAAAGTCTGTAAAAATGGCAATTTTGGTCACATTGAGGCTTTAAAAAGTAGTTATTCAACATGAGGCACAATCCAAATGACATTTTTAATCATTTTTTCTACAGTCCAAAAAATCAATTTTCTGATGCAAAACGATGACCCGCGACCTGTCGATTTTTCTCAAGATGGTCAGAAATGATAATTTTTTAATGTTTAAGTTTTTTGATTGTAAATGACTATTGCATGTGAATTATCACTTTTGGAACTAAAATAAATGTGTTTAGAGTCATTTTAATGCCTGAAATTGGTGGAAATAGAAGCTTCTGTGTAGGAGAAAAAGTCTGTAAAAATGGCAATTTTGGTCACATTGAGGCTTTAAAAAGTAGTTATTCAACATGAGACACAAGCCAAATGACATTTTGAATCATTTTTTCTACACTCCAAAAAATCAATTTTCTGATGAAAAACGATGACCCGCGACCTGTCGATTTTTCTCAAGATGGTCAGAAATGGTAATTTTTTAATGTTTAAGTTTTTTGACTGTAAATGACTATTGCTTGTGAATTATCACTTTTAGAACTAAAATAAGTGTGTTTAGAGTCATTTTAATGCCTGAAATTGGTGGAAATAGAAGCTTCTGTGTAGGAGAAAAAGTCTGTAAAAATGGCAATTTTGGTCACATTGAGGCTTTAAAAAGTAGTTATTCAACATGAGACACAATCCAAATGACATTTTGAATCTTTTTTCCTACACTCCAAAAAATCAATTTTCTGATGAAAAACGGTGACCCGCGACCTGTCGATTTTTCTCAAGATGGTCAGAAATGGTAATTTTTTAATGTTTAATTTTTTGACTGTAAATGACTATTGCATGTGAATTATCACTTTTGGAACTAAAATAAGTGTGTTTAGAGTCATTTTAATGCCTGAAATTGGTGGAAATAGAAGCTTCTGTGTAGGAGAAAAAGTCTGTAAAAATGGCAATTTTGGTCACATTGAGGCTTTAAAAAGTAGTTATTCAACATGAGGCACAATCCAAATGACATTTTCAATCATTTTTTCTACAGTCCAAAAAATCAATTTTCTGATGCAAAACGATGACCCGCGACCTGTCGATTTTTCTCAAGATGGTCAGAAATGGTAATTTTTTAATGTTTAAGTTTTTTGATTGTAAATGACTATTGCATGTGAATTATCACTTTTGGAACTAAAATAAATGTGTTTAGAGTCATTTTAATGCCTGAAATTGGTAGAAATAGAAGCTTCTGTGTAGGAGAAAAAGTCTGTAAAAATGGCAATT
The DNA here is from genome assembly GCF_964204655.1 of Triturus cristatus. Lineage (NCBI taxonomy): Eukaryota > Metazoa > Chordata > Amphibia > Caudata > Salamandridae > Triturus > Triturus cristatus. The sequence continues at coordinate 929,390,927 of NC_140587.1, forward strand.
TTGGTCACATTGAGGCTTTAAAAAGTAGTTATTCAACATGAGACACAATCCAAATGACATTTTGAATCTTTTTTCCTACACTCCAAAAAATCAATTTTCTGATGCAAAACGATGACCCGCGACCTGTCGATTTTTCTCAAGATGGTCAGAAATGGTAATTTTTTAATGTTTAAGTTTTTTGACTGTAAATGACTATTGCTTGTGAATTATCACTTTTGGAACTAAAATAAGTGTGTTTAGAGTCATTTTAATGCCTGAAATTAGTGGAAATAGAAGCTTCTGTGTAGGAGAAAAAGTCTGTAAAAATGGCAATTTTGGTCACATTGAGGCTTTAAAAAGTAGTTATTCAACATGAGGCACAATCCAAATGACATTTTCAATCATTTTTTCTACAGTCCAAAAAATCAATTTTCTGATGCAAAACGATGACCCGCGACCTGTCGATTTTTCTCAAGATGGTCAGAAATGGTAATTTTTTAATGTTTAAGTTTTTTGATTGTAAATGACTATTGCATGTGAATTATCACTTTTGGAACTAAAATAAATGTGTTTAGAGTCATTTTAATGCCTGAAATTGGTGGAAATAGAAGCTTCTGTGTAGGAGAAAAAGTCTGTAAAAATGGCAATTTTGGTCACATTGAGGCTTTAAAAAGTAGTTATTCAACATGAGACACAATCCAAATGACATTTTGAATCTTTTTTCCTACACTCCAAAAAATCAATTTTCTGATGAAAAACGGTGACCCGTGACCTGTCGATTTTTCTCAAGATGGTCAGAAATGGTAATTTTTTAATGTTTAATTTTTTGACTGTAAATGACTATTGCATGTGAATTATCACTTTTGGAACTAAAATAAGTGTGTTTAGAGTCATTTTAATGCCTGAAATTGGTGGAAATAGAAGCTTCTGTGTAGGAGAAAAAGTCTGTAAAAATGGCAATTTTGGTCACATTGAGGCTTTAAAAAGTAGTTATTCAACATGAGGCACAATCCAAATGACATTTTCAATCATTTTTTCTACAGTCCAAAAAATCAATTTTCTGATGCAAAACGATGACCCGCGACCTGTCGATTTTTCTCAAGATGGTCAGAAATGGTAATTTTTTAATGTTTAAGTTTTTTGATTGTAAATGACTATTGCATGTGAATTATCACTTTTGGAACTAAAATAAATGTGTTTAGAGTCATTTTAATGCCTGACATTGGTCGAAATAGAAGCTTCTGAGTAGGAGAAAAAGTCTGTAAAAATGGCAATTTTGGTCACATTGAGGCTTTAAAAAGTAGTTATTCAACATGAGACACAAGCCAAATGACATTTTGAATCTTTTTTCCTACACTCCAAAAAATCAATTTTCTGATGCAAAACGATGACCCGCGACCTGTCGATTTTTCTCAAGATGGTCAGAAATGGTAATTTTTTAATGTTTAAGTTTTTTTACTGTAAATGACTATTGCTTGTGAATTATCACTTTTGGAACTAAAATAAGTGTGTTTAGAGTCATTTTAATGCCTGAAATTGGTGGAAATAGAAGCTTCTGTGTAGGAGAAAAAGTCTGTAAAAATGGCAATTTTGGTCACATTGAGGCTTTAAAAAGTAGTTATTCAACATGAGACACAATCCAAATGACATTTTGAATCTTTTTTCCTACACTCCAAAAAATCAATTTTCTGATGAAAAACGATGACCCGCGACCTGTCGATTTTTCTCAAGATGGTCAGAAATGGTAATTTTTTAATGTTTAATTTTTTGACTGTAAATGACTATTGCATGTGAATTATCACTTTTGGAACTAAAATAAGTGTGTTAGAGTCATTTTAATGCCTGAAATTGGTGGAAATAGAAGCTTCTGTGTAGGAGAAAAAGTCTGTAAAAATGGCAATTTTGGTCACATTGAGGCTTTAAAAAGTAGTTATTCAACATGAGGCACAATCCAAATGACATTTTCAATCATTTTTTCTACAGTCCAAAAAATCAATTTTCTGATGCAAAACGATGACCCGTGACCTGTCGATTTTTCTCAAGATGGTCAGAAATGGTAATTTTTTAATGTTTAAGTTTTTTGATTGTAAATGACTATTGCATGTGAATTATCACTTTTGGAACTAAAATAAATGTGTTTAGAGTCATTTTAATGCCTGAAATTGGTAGAAATAGAAGCTTCTGTGTAGGAGAAAAAGTCTGTAAAAATGGCAATTTTGGTCACATTGAGGCTTTAAAAAGTAGTTATTCAACATGAGACACAATCCAAATGACATTTTGAATCTTTTTTCCTACACTCCAAAAAATCAATTTTCTGATGCAAAACGATGACCCGCGACCTGTCGATTTTTCTCAAGATGGTCAGAAATGGTAATTTTTTAATGTTTAAGTTTTTTGACTGTAAATGACTATTGCTTGTGAATTATCACTTTTGGAACTAAAATAAGTGTGTTTAGAGTCATTTTAATGCCTGAAATTAGTGGAAATAGAAGCTTCTGTGTAGGAGAAAAAGTCTGTAAAAATGGCAATTTTGGTCACATTGAGGCTTTAAAAAGTAGTTATTCAACATGAGGCACAATCCAAATGACATTTTCAATCATTTTTTCTACAGTCCAAAAAATCAATTTTCTGATGCAAAACGATGACCCGCGACCTGTCGATTTTTCTCAAGATGGTCAGAAATGGTAATTTTTTAATGTTTAAGTTTTTTGATTGTAAATGACTATTGCATGTGAATTATCACTTTTGGAACTAAAATAAATGTGTTTAGAGTCATTTTAATGCCTGAAATTGGTGGAAATAGAAGCTTCTGTGTAGGAGAAAAAGTCTGTAAAAATGGCAATTTTGGTCACATTGAGGCTTTAAAAAGTAGTTATTCAACATGAGACACAATCCAAATGACATTTTCAATCATTTTTTCTACAGTCCAAAAAATCAATTTTCTGATGCAAAACGATGACCCGCGACCTGTCGATTTTTCTCAAGATGGTCAGAAATGGTAATTTTTTAATGTTTAAGTTTTTTGATTGTAAATGACTATTGCATGTGAATTATCACTTTTGGAACTAAAATAAATGTGTTTAGAGTCATTTTAATGCCTGAAATTGGTAGAAATAGAAGCTTCTGTGTAGGAGAAAAAGTCTGTAAAAATGGCAATTTTGGTCACATTGAGGCTTTAAAAAGTAGTTATTCAACATGAGACACAATCCAAATGACATTTTGAATCTTTTTTCCTACACTCCAAAAAATCAATTTTCTGATGCAAAACGATGACCCGCGACCTGTCGATTTTTCTCAAGATGGTCAGAAATGGTAATTTTTTAATGTTTAAGTTTTTTGACTGTAAATGACTATTGCTTGTGAATTATCACTTTTGGAACTAAAATAAGTGTGTTTAGAGTCATTTTAATGCCTGAAATTAGTGGAAATAGAAGCTTCTGTGTAGGAGAAAAAGTCTGTAAAAATGGCAATTTTGGTCACATTGAGGCTTTAAAAAGTAGTTATTCAACATGAGGCACAATCCAAATGACATTTTCAATCATTTTTTCTACAGTCCAAAAAATCAATTTTCTGATGCAAAACGATGACCCGCGACCTGTCGATTTTTCTCAAGATGGTCAGAAATGGTAATTTTTTAATGTTTAAGTTTTTTGATTGTAAATGACTATTGCATGTGAATTATCACTTTTGGAACTAAAATAAATGTGTTTAGAGTCATTTTAATGCCTGAAATTGGTGGAAATAGAAGCTTCTGTGTAGGAGAAAAAGTCTGTAAAAATGGCAATTTTGGTCACATTGAGGCTTTAAAAAGTAGTTATTCAACATGAGACACAATCCAAATGACATTTTGAATCTTTTTTCCTACACTCCAAAAAATCAATTTTCTGATGAAAAACGGTGACCCGTGACCTGTCGATTTTTCTCAAGATGGTCAGAAATGGTAATTTTTTAATGTTTAATTTTTTGACTGTAAATGACTATTGCATGTGAATTATCACTTTTGGAACTAAAATAAGTGTGTTTAGAGTCATTTTAATGCCTGAAATTGGTGGAAATAGAAGCTTCTGTGTAGGAGAAAAAGTCTGTAAAAATGGCAATTTTGGTCACATTGAGGCTTTAAAAAGTAGTTATTCAACATGAGGCACAATCCAAATGACATTTTCAATCATTTTTTCTACAGTCCAAAAAATCAATTTTCTGATGCAAAACGATGACCCGCGACCTGTCGATTTTTCTCAAGATGGTCAGAAATGGTAATTTTTTAATGTTTAAGTTTTTTTATTGTAAATGACTATTGCATGTGAATTATCACTTTTGGAACTAAAATAAATGTGTTTAGAGTCATTTTAATGCCTGACATTGGTCGAAATAGAAGCTTCTGAGTAGGAGAAAAAGTCTGTAAAAATGGCAATTTTGGTCACATTGAGGCTTTAAAAAGTAGTTATTCAACATGAGACACAAGTCAAATGACATTTTGAATCTTTTTTCCTACACTCCAAAAAATCAATTTTCTGATGCAAAACGATGACCCGCGACCTGTCGATTTTTCTCAAGATGGTCAGAAATGGTAATTTTTTAATGTTTACGTTTTTTTACTGTAAATGACTATTGCTTGTGAATTATCACTTTTGGAACTAAAATAAGTGTGTTTAGAGTCATTTTAATGCCTGAAATTGGTGGAAATAGAAGCTTCTGTGTAGGAGAAAAAGTCTGTAAAAATGGCAATTTTGGTCACATTGAGGCTTTAAAAAGTAGTTATTCAACATGAGACACAATCCAAATGACATTTTGAATCTTTTTTCCTACACTCCAAAAAATCAATTTTCTGATGAAAAACGATGACCCGCGACCTGTCGATTTTTCTCAAGATGGTCAGAAATGGTAATTTTTTAATGTTTAATTTTTTGACTGTAAATGACTATTGCATGTGAATTATCACTTTTGGAACTAAAATAAGTGTGTTAGAGTCATTTTAATGCCTGAAATTGGTGGAAATAGAAGCTTCTGTGTAGGAGAAAAAGTCTGTAAAAATGGCAATTTTGGTCACATTGAGGCTTTAAAAAGTAGTTATTCAACATGAGGCACAATCCAAATGACATTTTCAATCATTTTTTCTACAGTCCAAAAAATCAATTTTCTGATGCAAAACGATGACCCGTGACCTGTCGATTTTTCTCAAGATGGTCAGAAATGGTAATTTTTTAATGTTTAAGTTTTTTGATTGTAAATGACTATTGCATGTGAATTATCACTTTTGGAACTAAAATAAATGTGTTTAGAGTCATTTTAATGCCTGAAATTGGTAGAAATAGAAGCTTCTGTGTAGGAGAAAAAGTCTGTAAAAATGGCAATTTTGGTCACATTGAGGCTTTAAAAAGTAGTTATTCAACATGAGACACAATCCAAATGACATTTTGAATCTTTTTTCCTACACTCCAAAAAATCAATTTTCTGATGCAAAACGATGACCCGCGACCTGTCGATTTTTCTCAAGATGGTCAGAAATGGTAATTTTTTAATGTTTAAGTTTTTTGACTGTAAATGACTATTGCTTGTGAATTATCACTTTTGGAACTAAAATAAGTGTGTTTAGAGTCATTTTAATGCCTGAAATTAGTGGAAATAGAAGCTTCTGTGTAGGAGAAAAAGTCTGTAAAAATGGCAATTTTGGTCACATTGAGGCTTTAAAAAGTAGTTATTCAACATGAGGCACAATCCAAATGACATTTTCAATCATTTTTTCTACAGTCCAAAAAATCAATTTTCTGATGCAAAACGATGACCCGCGACCTGTCGATTTTTCTCAAGATGGTCAGAAATGGTAATTTTTTAATGTTTAAGTTTTTTGATTGTAAATGACTATTGCATGTGAATTATCACTTTTGGAACTAAAATAAATGTGTTTAGAGTCATTTTAATGCCTGAAATTGGTGGAAATAGAAGCTTCTGTGTAGGAGAAAAAGTCTGTAAAAATGGCAATTTTGGTCACATTGAGGCTTTAAAAAGTAGTTATTCAACATGAGACACAAGCCAAATGACATTTTGAATCATTTTTTCTACACTCCAAAAAATCAATTTTCTGATGAAAAACGATGACCCGCGACCTGTCGATTTTTCTCAAGATGGTCAGAAATGGTAATTTTTTAATGTTTAAGTTTTTTGACTGTAAATGACTATTGCTTGTGAATTATCACTTTTAGAACTAAAATAAGTGTGTTTAGAGTCATTTTAATGCCTGAAATTGGTGGAAATAGAAGCTTCTGTGTAGGAGAAAAAGTCTGTAAAAATGGCAATTTTGGTCACATTGAGGCTTTAAAAAGTAGTTATTCAACATGAGACACAATCCAAATGACATTTTGAATCTTTTTTCCTACACTCCAAAAAATCAATTTTCTGATGAAAAACGGTGACCCGCGACCTGTCGATTTTTCTCAAGATGGTCAGAAATGGTAATTTTTTAATGTTTAATTTTTTGACTGTAAATGACTATTGCATGTGAATTATCACTTTTGGAACTAAAATAAGTGTGTTTAGAGTCATTTTAATGCCTGAAATTGGTGGAAATAGAAGCTTCTGTGTAGGAGAAAAAGTCTGTAAAAATGGCAATTTTGGTCACATTGAGGCTTTAAAAAGTAGTTATTCAACATGAGGCTCAATCCAAATGACATTTTGAATCTTTTTTTCTACACTCCAAAAAATCTATTTTCTGATGAAAAACGATGACCCGCGACCTGTCGATTTTTCTCAAGATGGTCAGAAATGGAAATTTTTTAATGTTTAATTTTTTGACTGTAGATGACTATTGTATGTGAATTATCACTTTTGGAACTAAAATAAGTGTGTTTAGAGTCATTTTAATGCCTGAAATTGGTCGAAATAGAAGCTTCTGAGTAGGAGAAAAAGTCTGTAAAAATGGCAATTTTGGTCACATTGAGGCTTTAAAAAGTAGTTATTCAACATGAGACACAATCCAAATGACATTTTGAATCTTTTTTCCTACACTCCAAAAAATCAATTTTCTGATGAAAAACGATGACCCGCGACCTGTCGATTTTTCTCAAGATGGTCAGAAATGGTAATTTTTTAATGTTTAATTTTTTGACTGTAAATGACTATTGCATGTGAATTATCACTTTTGGAACTAAAATAAGTGTGTTTAGAGTCATTTTAATGCCTGAAATTGGTGGAAATAGAAGCTTCTGTGTAGGAGAAAAAGTCTGTAAAAATGGCAATTTTGGTCACATTGAGGCTTTAAAAAGTAGTTATTCAACATGAGGCACAATCCAAATGACATTTTCAATCATTTTTTCTACAGTCCAAAAAATCAATTTTCTGATGCAAAACGATGACCCGCGACCTCTCGATTTTTCTCAAGATGGTCAGAAATGGTAAATTTTTTAATGTTTAAGTTTTTTGATTGTAAATGACTATTGCATGTGAATTATCACTTTTGGAACTAAAATAAATGTGTTTAGAGTCATTTTAATGCCTGAAATTGGTAGAAATAGAAGCTTCTGTGTAGGAGAAAAAGTCTGTAAAAATGGCAATTTTGGTCACATTGAGGCTTTAAAAAGTAGTTATTCAACATGAGACACAATCCAAATGACATTTTGAATCTTTTTTCCTACACTCCAAAAAATCAATTTTCTGATGCAAAACGATGACCCGCGACCTGTCGATTTTTCTCAAGATGGTCAGAAATGGTAATTTTTTAATGTTTACGTTTTTTTACTGTAAATGACTATTGCTTGTGAATTATCACTTTTGGAACTAAAATAAGTGTGTTTAGAGTCATTTTAATGCCTGAAATTGGTGGAAATAGAAGCTTCTGTGTAGGAGAAAAAGTCTGTAAAAATGGCAATTTTGGTCACATTGAGGCTTTAAAAAGTAGTTATTCAACATGAGACACAATCCAAATGACATTTTGAATCTTTTTTCCTACACTCCAAAAAATCAATTTTCTGATGAAAAACGATGACCCGCGACCTGTCGATTTTTCTCAAGATGGTCAGAAATGGTAATTTTTTAATGTTTAATTTTTTGACTGTAAATGACTATTGCATGTGAATTATCACTTTTGGAACTAAAATAAGTGTGTTAGAGTCATTTTAATGCCTGAAATTGGTGGAAATAGAAGCTTCTGTGTAGGAGAAAAAGTCTGTAAAAATGGCAATTTTGGTCACATTGAGGCTTTAAAAAGTAGTTATTCAACATGAGGCACAATCCAAATGACATTTTCAATCATTTTTTCTACAGTCCAAAAAATCAATTTTCTGATGCAAAACGATGACCCGTGACCTGTCGATTTTTCTCAAGATGGTCAGAAATGGTAATTTTTTAATGTTTAAGTTTTTTGATTGTAAATGACTATTGCATGTGAATTATCACTTTTGGAACTAAAATAAATGTGTTTAGAGTCATTTTAATGCCTGAAATTGGTAGAAATAGAAGCTTCTGTGTAGGAGAAAAAGTCTGTAAAAATGGCAATTTTGGTCACATTGAGGCTTTAAAAAGTAGTTATTCAACATGAGACACAATCCAAATGACATTTTGAATCTTTTTTCCTACACTCCAAAAAATCAATTTTCTGATGCAAAACGATGACCCGCGACCTGTCGATTTTTCTCAAGATGGTCAGAAATGGTAATTTTTTAATGTTTAAGTTTTTTGACTGTAAATGACTATTGCTTGTGAATTATCACTTTTGGAACTAAAATAAGTGTGTTTAGAGTCATTTTAATGCCTGAAATTAGTGGAAATAGAAGCTTCTGTGTAGGAGAAAAAGTCTGTAAAAATGGCAATTTTGGTCACATTGAGGCTTTAAAAAGTAGTTATTCAACATGAGGCACAATCCAAATGACATTTTCAATCATTTTTTCTACAGTCCAAAAAATCAATTTTCTGATGCAAAACGATGACCCGCGACCTGTCGATTTTTCTCAAGATGGTCAGAAATGGTAATTTTTTAATGTTTAAGTTTTTTGATTGTAAATGACTATTGCATGTGAATTATCACTTTTGGAACTAAAATAAATGTGTTTAGAGTCATTTTAATGCCTGAAATTGGTGGAAATAGAAGCTTCTGTGTAGGAGAAAAAGTCTGTAAAAATGGCAATTTTGGTCACATTGAGGCTTTAAAAAGTAGTTATTCAACATGAGACACAAGCCAAATGACATTTTGAATCATTTTTTCTACACTCCAAAAAATCAATTTTCTGATGAAAAACGATGACCCGCGACCTGTCGATTTTTCTCAAGATGGTCAGAAATGGTAATTTTTTAATGTTTAAGTTTTTTGACTGTAAATGACTATTGCTTGTGAATTATCACTTTTAGAACTAAAATAAGTGTGTTTAGAGTCATTTTAATGCCTGAAATTGGTGGAAATAGAAGCTTCTGTGTAGGAGAAAAAGTCTGTAAAAATGGCAATTTTGGTCACATTGAGGCTTTAAAAAGTAGTTATTCAACATGAGACACAATCCAAATGACATTTTGAATCTTTTTTCCTACACTCCAAAAAATCAATTTTCTGATGAAAAACGGTGACCCGCGACCTGTCGATTTTTCTCAAGATGGTCAGAAATGGTAATTTTTTAATGTTTAATTTTTTGACTGTAAATGACTATTGCATGTGAATTATCACTTTTGGAACTAAAATAAGTGTGTTTAGAGTCATTTTAATGCCTGAAATTGGTGGAAATAGAAGCTTCTGTGTAGGAGAAAAAGTCTGTAAAAATGGCAATTTTGGTCACATTGAGGCTTTAAAAAGTAGTTATTCAACATGAGGCTCAATCCAAATGACATTTTGAATCTTTTTTTCTACACTCCAAAAAATCTATTTTCTGATGAAAAACGATGACCCGCGACCTGTCGATTTTTCTCAAGATGGTCAGAAATGGAAATTTTTTAATGTTTAATTTTTTGACTGTAGATGACTATTGTATGTGAATTATCACTTTTGGAACTAAAATAAGTGTGTTTAGAGTCATTTTAATGCCTGAAATTGGTCGAAATAGAAGCTTCTGAGTAGGAGAAAAAGTCTGTAAAAATGGCAATTTTGGTCACATTGAGGCTTTAAAAAGTAGTTATTCAACATGAGACACAATCCAAATGACATTTTGAATCTTTTTTCCTACACTCCAAAAAATCAATTTTCTGATGAAAAACGATGACCCGCGACCTGTCGATTTTTCTCAAGATGGTCAGAAATGGTAATTTTTTAATGTTTAAGTTTTTTGACTGTAAATGACTATTGCTTGTGAATTATCACTTTTGGAACTAAAATAAGTGTGTTTAGAGTCATTTTAATGCCTGAAATTAGTGGAAATAGAAGCTTCTGTGTAGGAGAAAAAGTCTGTAAAAATGGCAATTTTGGTCACATTGAGGCTTTAAAAAGTAGTTATTCAACATGAGGCACAATCCAAATGACATTTTCAATCATTTTTTCTACAGTCCAAAAAATCAATTTTCTGATGCAAAACGATGACCCGCGACCTGTCGATTTTTCTCAAGATGGTCAGAAATGGTAATTTTTTAATGTTTAAGTTTTTTGATTGTAAATGACTATTGCATGTGAATTATCACTTTTGGAACTAAAATAAATGTGTTTAGAGTCATTTTAATGCCTGAAATTGGTGGAAATAGAAGCTTCTGTGTAGGAGAAAAAGTCTGTAAAAATGGCAATTTTGGTCACATTGAGGCTTTAAAAAGTAGTTATTCAACATGAGACACAATCCAAATGACATTTTGAATCTTTTTTCCTACACTCCAAAAAATCAATTTTCTGATGAAAAACGATGACCCGCGACCTGTCGATTTTTCTCAAGATGGTCAGAAATGGTAATTTTTTAATGTTTAATTTTTTGACTGTAAATGACTATTGCATGTGAATTATCACTTTTGGAACTAAAATAAGTGTGTTTAGAGTCATTTTAATGCCTGAAATTGGTGGAAATAGAAGCTTCTGTGTAGGAGAAAAAGTCCGTAAAAATGGCAATTTTGGTCACATTGAGGCTTTAAAAAGTAGTTATTCAACATGAGGCACAATCCAAATGACATTTTCAATCATTTTTTCTACAGTCCAAAAAATCAATTTTCTGATGCAAAACGATGACCCGCGACCTGTCGATTTTTCTCAAGATGGTCAGAAATGGTAATTTTTTAATGTTTAAGTTTTTTGATTGTAAATGACTATTGCATGTGAATTATCACTTTTGGAACTAAAATAAATGTGTTTAGAGTCATTTTAATGCCTGAAATTGGTAGAAATAGAAGCTTCTGTGTAGGAGAAAAAGTCTGTAAAAATGGCAATTTTGGTCACATTGAGGCTTTAAAAAGTAGTTATTCAACATGAGACACAATCCAAATGACATTTTGAATCTTTTTTCCTATACTCCAAAAAATCAATTTTCTGATGAAAAACGATGACCCGCGACCTGTCGATTTTTCTCAAGATGGTCAGAAATGGTAATTTTTAATGTTTAATTTTTTGACTGTAAATGACTATTGCATGTGAATTATCACTTTTGGAACTAAAATAAGTGTGTTTAGAGTCATTTTAATGCCTGAAATTGGTGGAAATAGAAGCTTCTGTGTAGGAGAAAAAGTCTGTAAAAATGGCAATTTTGGTCACATTGAGGCTTTAAAAAGTAGTTATTCAACATGAGGCACAATCCAAATGACATTTTCAATCATTTTTTCTACAGTCCAAAAAATCAATTTTCTGATGCAAAACGATGACCCGCGACCTGTCGATTTTTCTCAAGATGGTCAGAAATGGTAATTTTTTAATGTTTAAGTTTTTTGATTGTAAATGACTATTGCATGTGAATTATCACTTTTGGAACTAAAATAAATGTGTTTAGAGTCATTTTAATGCCTGAAATTGGTAGAAATAGAAGCTTCTGTGTAGGAGAAAAAGTCTGTAAAAATGGCAATTTTGGTCACATTGAGGCTTTAAAAAGTAGTTATTCAACATGAGACACAAGCCAAATTACATTTTGAATCATATTTTCTACAATCCAAAAAATCAATTTTCTGATGAAAAACGATGACCCGCGACCTGTCGATTTTTCTCAAGATGGTCAGAAATGGTAATTTTTTAATGTTTAAGTTTTTTGACTGTAAATGACTATTGCTTGTGAATTATCACTTTTGGAACTAAAATAAGTGTGTTTAGAGTCATTTTAATGCCTGAAATTGGTGGAAATAGACGCTTCTGTGTAGGAGAAAAAGTCTGTAAAAATGGCAATTTTGGTCACATTGAGGCTTTAAAAAGTAGTTATTCAACATGAGACACAATCCAAATGACATTTTGAATCTTTTTTCCTACACTCCAAAAAATCAATTTTCTGATGCAAAACGATGACCCGCGACCTGTCGATTTTTCTCAAGATGGTCAGAAATGGTAATTTTTTAATGTTTAAGTTTTTTGACTGTAAATGACTATTGCTTGTGAATTATCACTTTTGGAACTAAAATAAGTGTGTTTAGAGTCATTTTAATGCCTGAAATTGGTGGAAATAGAAGCTTCTGTGTAGGAGAAAAAGTCTGTAAAAATGGCAATTTTGGTCACATTGAGGCTTTAAAAAGTAGTTATTCAAGATGAGGCACAATCCAAATGACATTTTCAATCATTTTTTCTACAGTCCAAAAAATCAATTTTCTGATGCAAAACGATGACCCGCGACCTGTCGATTTTTCCCAAGATGGTCAGAAATGGTAATTTTTTAATGTTTAAGTTTTTTGATTGTAAATGACTATTGCATGTGAATTATCACTTTTGGAACTAAAATAAATGTGTTTAGAGTCATTTTAATGCCTGAAATTGGTGGAAATAGAAGCTTCTGTGTAGGAGAAAAAGTCTGTAAAAATGGCAATTTTGGTCACATTGAGGCTTTAAAAAGTAGTTATTCAACATGAGACACAAGCCAAATGACATTTTGAATCATTTTTTCTACACTCCAAAAAATCAATTTTCTGATGAAAAACGATGACCCGCGACCTGTCGATTTTTCTCAAGATGGTCAGAAATGGTAATTTTTTAATGTTTAAGTTTTTTGACTGTAAATGACTATTGCTTGTGAATTATCACTTTTGGAACTAAAATAAGTGTGTTTAGAGTCATTTTAATGCCTGAAATTGGTGAAAATAGAAGCTTCTGTGTAGGAGAAAGAGTCTGTAAAAATGGCAATTTTGGTCACATTGAGGCTTTAAAAAGTAGTTATTCAACATGAGACACAATCCAAATGACATTTTGAATCTTTTTTCATACACTCCAAAAAATCAATTTTCTGATGAAAAACGATGACCCGCGACCTGTCGATTTTTCTCAAGATGGTCAGAAATGGTAATTTTTTAATGTTTAATTTTTTGACTGTAAATGACTATTGCATGTGAATTATCACTTTTGGAACTAAAATAAGTGTGTTTAGAGTCATTTTAATGCCTGAAATTGGTGGAAATAGAAGCTTCTGTGTAGGAGAAAAAGTCTGTAAAAATGGCAATTTTGGTCACATTGAGGCTTTAAAAAGTAGTTATTCAACATGAGGCACAATCCAAATGACATTTTCAATCATTTTTTCTACAGTCCAAAAAATCAATTTTCTGATGCAAAACGATGACCCGCGACCTGTCGATTTTTCTCAAGATGGTCAGAAATGGTAATTTTTTAATGTTTAAGTTTTTTGATTGTAAATGACTATTGCATGTGAATTATCACTTTTGGAACTAAAATAAATGTGTTTAGAGTCATTTTAATGCCTGACATTGGTCGAAATAGAAGCTTCTGTGTAGGAGAAAAAGTCTGTATAAAAGGCAATTTTGGTCACATTGAGGCTTTAAAAAGTAGTTATTCAACATGAGACACAAGCCAAATGACATTTTGAATCTTGTTTCCTACACTCCAAAAAATCAATTTTCTGATGAAAAACGATGACCCGCGACCTGTCGATTTTTCTCAAGATGGTCAGAAATGGTAAATTTTTAATGTTTAATTTTTTGACTGTAAATGACTATTGCATGTGAATTATCACTTTTGGAACGAAAATAAGTGTGTTTAGAGTCATTTTAATGGCTGAAATTGGTGGAAATAGAATCTTCTGTGTAGGAGAAAAAGTCTGTAAAAATGGCAATTTTGGTCACATTGAGGCTTTAAAAAGTAGTTATTCAACATGAGGCTCAATCCAAATGACATTTTGAATCTTTTTTTCTACACTCCAAAAAATCAATTTTCTGATGAAAAACGATGACCCGCGACCTGTCGATTTTTCTCAAGATGGTCAGAAATGGTAATTTTGTAATGTTTAACTTTTTTGACTGTAAATGACTATTGCATGCGAATTATCACTTTTGGAACTAAAATAAATGTGTTTAGAGTCATTTTAATGCCTGACATTGGTCGAAATAGAAGCTTCTGAGTAGGAGAAAAAGTCTGTAAAAATGGCAATTTTGGTCACATTGAGGCTTTAAAAAGTAGTTATTCAACATGAGACACAAGCCAAATGACATTTTGAATCTTTTTTCCTACACTCCAAAAAATCAATTTTCTGATGCAAAACGATGACCCGCGACCTGTCGATTTTTCTCAAGATGGTCAGAAATGGTAATTTTTTAATGTTTAAGTTTTTTTACTGTAAATGACTATTGCTTGTGAATTATCACTTTTGGAACTAAAATAAGTGTGTTTAGAGTCATTTTAATGCCTGAAATTGGTGGAAATAGAAGCTTCTGTGTAGGAGAAAAAGTCTATAAAAATGGCAATTTTGGTCACATTGAGGCTTTAAAAAGTAGTTATTCAACATGAGACACAATCCAAATGACATTTTGAATCTTTTTTCCTACACTCCAAAAAATCAATTTTCTGATGAAAAACGATGACCCGCGACCTGTCGATTTTTCTCAAGATGGTCAGAAATGGTAATTTTTTAATGTTTAATTTTTTGACTGTAAATGACTATTGCATGTGAATTATCACTTTTGGAACTAAAATAAGTGTGTTTAGAGTCATTTTAATGCCTGAAATTGGTGGAAATAGAAGCTTCTGTGTAGGAGAAAAAGTCTGTAAAAATGGCAATTTTGGTCACATTGAGGCTTTAAAAAGTAGTTATTCAACATGAGGCACAATCCAAATGACATTTTCAATCATTTTTTCTACAGTCCAAAAAATCAATTTTCTGATGCAAAACGATGACCCGCGACCTGTCGATTTTTCTCAAGATGGTCAGAAATGGTAATTTTTTAATGTTTAAGTTTTTTGATTGTAAATGACTATTGCATGTGAATTATCACTTTTGGAACTAAAATAAATGTGTTTAGAGTCATTTTAATGCCTGAAATTGGTAGAAATAGAAGCTTCTGTGTAGGAGAAAAAGTCTGTAAAAATGGCAATTTTGGTCACATTGAGGCTTTAAAAAGTAGTTATTCAACATGAGACACAATCCAAATGACATTTTGAATCTTTTTTCCTACACTCCAAAAAATCAATTTTCTGATGCAAAACGATGACCCGCGACCTGTCGATTTTTCTCAAGATGGTCAGAAATGGTAATTTTTTAATGTTTAAGTTTTTTGACTGTAAATGACTATTGCTTGTGAATTATCACTTTTGGAACTAAAATAAGTGTGTTTAGAGTCATTTTAATGCCTGAAATTAGTGGAAATAGAAGCTTCTGTGTAGGAGAAAAAGTCTGTAAAAATGGCAATTTTGGTCCCATTGAGGCTTTAAAAAGTAGTTATTCAACATGAGGCACAATCCAAATGACATTTTTAATCATTTTTTCTACAGTCCAAAAAATCAATTTTCTGATGCAAAACGATGACCCGCGACCTGTCGATTTTTCTCAAGATGGTCAGAAATGGTAATTTTTTAATGTTTAAGTTTTTTGATTGTAAATGACTATTGCATGTGAATTATCACTTTTGGAACTAAAATAAATGTGTTTAGAGTCATTTTAATGCCTGAAATTGGTGGAAATAGAAGCTTCTGTGTAGGAGAAAAAGTCTGTAAAAATGGCAATTTTGGTCACATTGAGGCTTTAAAAAGTAGTTATTCAACATGAGACACAAGCCAAATGACATTTTGAATCTTTTTTCCTACACTCCAAAAAATCAATTTTCTGATGAAAAACGGTGACCCGCGACCTGTCGATTTTTCTCAAGATGGTCAGAAATGGTAATTTTTTAATGTTTAATTTTTTGACTGTAAATGACTATTGCATGTGAATTATCACTTTTGGAACTAAAATAAGTGTGTTTAGAGTCATTTTAATGCCTGAAATTGGTGGAAATAGAAGCTTCTGTGTAGGAGAAAAAGTCTGTAAAAATGGCAATTTTGGTCACATTGAGGCTTTAAAAAGTAGTTATTCAACATGAGGCACAATCCAAATGACATTTTCAATCATTTTTTCTACAGTCCAAAAAATCAATTTTCTGATGCAAAACGATGACCCGCGACCTGTCGATTTTTCTCAAGATGGTCAGAAATGGTAATTTTTTAATGTTTAAGTTTTTTGATTGTAAATGACTATTGCATGTGAATTATCACTTTTGGAACTAAAATAAATGTGTTTAGAGTCATTTTAATGCCTGAAATTGGTAGAAATAGAAGCTTCTGTGTAGGAGAAAAAGTCTGTAAAAATGGCAATTTTGGTCACATTGAGGCTTTAAAAAGTAGTTATTCAACATGAGACACAATCCAAATGACATTTTGAATCTTTTTTCCTACACTCCAAAAAATCAATTTTCTGATGCAAAACGATGACCCGCGACCTGTCGATTTTTCTCAAGATGGTCAGAAATGGTAATTTTTTAATGTTTAAGTTTTTTGACTGTAAATGACTATTGCTTGTGAATTATCACTTTTGGAACTAAAATAAGTGTGTTTAGAGTCATTTTAATGCCTGAAATTAGTGGAAATAGAAGCTTCTGTGTAGGAGAAAAAGTCTGTAAAAATGGCAATTTTGGTCACATTGAGGCTTTAAAAAGTAGTTATTCAACATGAGGCACAATCCAAATGACATTTTCAATCATTTTTTCTACAGTCCAAAAAATCAATTTTCTGATGCAAAACGATGACCCGCGACCTGTCGATTTTTCTCAAGATGGTCAGAAATGGTAATTTTTTAATGTTTAAGTTTTTTGATTGTAAATGACTATTGCATGTGAATTATCACTTTTGGAACTAAAATAAATGTGTTTAGAGTCATTTTAATGCCTGAAATTGGTGGAAATAGAAGCTTCTGTGTAGGAGAAAAAGTCTGTAAAAATGGCAATTTTGGTCACATTGAGGCTTTAAAAAGTAGTTATTCAACATGAGACACAATCCAAATGACATTTTGAATCTTTTTTCCTACACTCCAAAAAATCAATTTTCTGATGAAAAACGGTGACCCGTGACCTGTCGATTTTTCTCAAGATGGTCAGAAATGGTAATTTTTTAATGTTTAATTTTTTGACTGTAAATGACTATTGCATGTGAATTATCACTTTTGGAACTAAAATAAGTGTGTTTAGAGTCATTTTAATGCCTGAAATTGGTGGAAATAGAAGCTTCTGTGTAGGAGAAAAAGTCTGTAAAAATGGCAATTTTGGTCACATTGAGGCTTTAAAAAGTAGTTATTCAACATGAGGCACAATCCAAATGACATTTTCAATCATTTTTTCTACAGTCCAAAAAATAAATTTTCTGATGCAAAACGATGACCCGCGACCTGTCGATTTTTCTCAAGATGGTCAGAAATGGTAATTTTTTAATGTTTAAGTTTTTTGATTGTAAATGACTATTGCATGTGAATTATCACTTTTGGAACTAAAATAAATGTGTTTAGAGTCATTTTAATGCCTGACATTGGTCGAAATAGAAGCTTCTGAGTAGGAGAAAAAGTCTGTAAAAATGGCAATTTTGGTCACATTGAGGCTTTAAAAAGTAGTTATTCAACATGAGACACAAGCCAAATGACATTTTGAATCTTTTTTCCTACACTCCAAAAAATCAATTTTCTGATGCAAAACGATGACCCGCGACCTGTCGATTTTTCTCAAGATGGTCAGAAATGGTAATTTTTTAATGTTTAAGTTTTTTTACTGTAAATGACTATTGCTTGTGAATTATCACTTTTGGAACTAAAATAAGTGTGTTTAGAGTCATTTTAATGCCTGAAATTGGTGGAAATAGAAGCTTCTGTGTAGGAGAAAAAGTCTGTAAAAATGGCAATTTTGGTCACATTGAGGCTTTAAAAAGTAGTTATTCAACATGAGACACAATCCAAATGACATTTTGAATCTTTTTTCCTACACTCCAAAAAATCAATTTTCTGATGAAAAACGATGACCCGCGACCTGTCGATTTTTCTCAAGATGGTCAGAAATGGTAATTTTTTAATGTTTAATTTTTTGACTGTAAATGACTATTGCATGTGAATTATCACTTTTGGAACTAAAATAAGTGTGTTAGAGTCATTTTAATGCCTGAAATTGGTGGAAATAGAAGCTTCTGTGTAGGAGAAAAAGTCTGTAAAAATGGCAATTTTGGTCACATTGAGGCTTTAAAAAGTAGTTATTCAACATGAGGCACAATCCAAATGACATTTTCAATCATTTTTTCTACAGTCCAAAAAATCAATTTTCTGATGCAAAACGATGACCCGTGACCTGTCGATTTTTCTCAAGATGGTCAGAAATGGTAATTTTTTAATGTTTAAGTTTTTTGATTGTAAATGACTATTGCATGTGAATTATCACTTTTGGAACTAAAATAAATGTGTTTAGAGTCATTTTAATGCCTGAAATTGGTAGAAATAGAAGCTTCTGTGTAGGAGAAAAAGTCTGTAAAAATGGCAATTTTGGTCACATTGAGGCTTTAAAAAGTAGTTATTCAACATGAGACACAATCCAAATGACATTTTGAATCTTTTTTCCTACACTCCAAAAAATCAATTTTCTGATGCAAAACGATGACCCGCGACCTGTCGATTTTTCTCAAGATGGTCAGAAATGGTAATTTTTTAATGTTTAAGTTTTTTGACTGTAAATGACTATTGCTTGTGAATTATCACTTTTGGAACTAAAATAAGTGTGTTTAGAGTCATTTTAATGCCTGAAATTAGTGGAAATAGAAGCTTCTGTGTAGGAGAAAAAGTCTGTAAAAATGGCAATTTTGGTCACATTGAGGCTTTAAAAAGTAGTTATTCAACATGAGGCACAATCCAAATGACATTTTCAATCATTTTTTCTACAGTCCAAAAAATCAATTTTCTGATGCAAAACGATGACCCGCGACCTGTCGATTTTTCTCAAGATGGTCAGAAATGGTAATTTTTTAATGTTTAAGTTTTTTGATTGTAAATGACTATTGCATGTGAATTATCACTTTTGGAACTAAAATAAATGTGTTTAGAGTCATTTTAATGCCTGAAATTGGTGGAAATAGAAGCTTCTGTGTAGGAGAAAAAGTCTGTAAAAATGGCAATTTTGGTCACATTGAGGCTTTAAAAAGTAGTTATTCAACATGAGACACAATCCAAATGACATTTTCAATCATTTTTTCTACAGTCCAAAAAATCAATTTTCTGATGCAAAACGATGACCCGCGACCTGTCGATTTTTCTCAAGATGGTCAGAAATGGTAATTTTTTAATGTTTAAGTTTTTTGATTGTAAATGACTATTGCATGTGAATTATCACTTTTGGAACTAAAATAAATGTGTTTAGAGTCATTTTAATGCCTGAAATTGGTAGAAATAGAAGCTTCTGTGTAGGAGAAAAAGTCTGTAAAAATGGCAATTTTGGTCACATTGAGGCTTTAAAAAGTAGTTATTCAACATGAGACACAATCCAAATGACATTTTGAATCTTTTTTCCTACACTCCAAAAAATCAATTTTCTGATGCAAAACGATGACCCGCGACCTGTCGATTTTTCTCAAGATGGTCAGAAATGGTAATTTTTTAATGTTTAAGTTTTTTGACTGTAAATGACTATTGCTTGTGAATTATCACTTTTGGAACTAAAATAAGTGTGTTTAGAGTCATTTTAATGCCTGAAATTAGTGGAAATAGAAGCTTCTGTGTAGGAGAAAAAGTCTGTAAAAATGGCAATTTTGGTCACATTGAGGCTTTAAAAAGTAGTTATTCAACATGAGGCACAATCCAAATGACATTTTCAATCATTTTTTCTACAGTCCAAAAAATCAATTTTCTGATGCAAAACGATGACCCGCGACCTGTCGATTTTTCTCAAGATGGTCAGAAATGGTAATTTTTTAATGTTTAAGTTTTTTGATTGTAAATGACTATTGCATGTGAATTATCACTTTTGGAACTAAAATAAATGTGTTTAGAGTCATTTTAATGCCTGAAATTGGTGGAAATAGAAGCTTCTGTGTAGGAGAAAAAGTCTGTAAAAATGGCAATTTTGGTCACATTGAGGCTTTAAAAAGTAGTTATTCAACATGAGACACAATCCAAATGACATTTTGAATCTTTTTTCCTACACTCCAAAAAATCAATTTTCTGATGAAAAACGGTGACCCGTGACCTGTCGATTTTTCTCAAGATGGTCAGAAATGGTAATTTTTTAATGTTTAATTTTTTGACTGTAAATGACTATTGCATGTGAATTATCACTTTTGGAACTAAAATAAGTGTGTTTAGAGTCATTTTAATGCCTGAAATTGGTGGAAATAGAAGCTTCTGTGTAGGAGAAAAAGTCTGTAAAAATGGCAATTTTGGTCACATTGAGGCTTTAAAAAGTAGTTATTCAACATGAGGCACAATCCAAATGACATTTTCAATCATTTTTTCTACAGTCCAAAAAATCAATTTTCTGATGCAAAACGATGACCCGCGACCTGTCGATTTTTCTCAAGATGGTCAGAAATGGTAATTTTTTAATGTTTAAGTTTTTTGATTGTAAATGACTATTGCATGTGAATTATCACTTTTGGAACTAAAATAAATGTGTTTAGAGTCATTTTAATGCCTGACATTGGTCGAAATAGAAGCTTCTGAGTAGGAGAAAAAGTCTGTAAAAATGGCAATTTTGGTCACATTGAGGCTTTAAAAAGTAGTTATTCAACATGAGACACAAGCCAAATGACATTTTGAATCTTTTTTCCTACACTCCAAAAAATCAATTTTCTGATGCAAAACGATGACCCGCGACCTGTCGATTTTTCTCAAGATGGTCAGAAATGGTAATTTTTTAATGTTTAAGTTTTTTTACTGTAAATGACTATTGCTTGTGAATTATCACTTTTGGAACTAAAATAAGTGTGTTTAGAGTCATTTTAATGCCTGAAATTGGTGGAAATAGAAGCTTCTGTGTAGGAGAAAAAGTCTGTAAAAATGGCAATTTTGGTCACATTGAGGCTTTAAAAAGTAGTTATTCAACATGAGACACAATCCAAATGACATTTTGAATCTTTTTTCCTACACTCCAAAAAATCAATTTTCTGATGAAAAACGATGACCCGCGACCTGTCGATTTTTCTCAAGATGGTCAGAAATGGTAATTTTTTAATGTTTAATTTTTTGACTGTAAATGACTATTGCATGTGAATTATCACTTTTGGAACTAAAATAAGTGTGTTAGAGTCATTTTAATGCCTGAAATTGGTGGAAATAGAAGCTTCTGTGTAGGAGAAAAAGTCTGTAAAAATGGCAATTTTGGTCACATTGAGGCTTTAAAAAGTAGTTATTCAACATGAGGCACAATCCAAATGACATTTTCAATCATTTTTTCTACAGTCCAAAAAATCAATTTTCTGATGCAAAACGATGACCCGTGACCTGTCGATTTTTCTCAAGATGGTCAGAAATGGTAATTTTTTAATGTTTAAGTTTTTTGATTGTAAATGACTATTGCATGTGAATTATCACTTTTGGAACTAAAATAAATGTGTTTAGAGTCATTTTAATGCCTGAAATTGGTAGAAATAGAAGCTTCTGTGTAGGAGAAAAAGTCTGTAAAAATGGCAATTTTGGTCACATTGAGGCTTTAAAAAGTAGTTATTCAACATGAGACACAATCCAAATGACATTTTGAATCTTTTTTCCTACACTCCAAAAAATCAATTTTCTGATGCAAAACGATGACCCGCGACCTGTCGATTTTTCTCAAGATGGTCAGAAATGGTAATTTTTTAATGTTTAAGTTTTTTGACTGTAAATGACTATTGCTTGTGAATTATCACTTTTGGAACTAAAATAAGTGTGTTTAGAGTCATTTTAATGCCTGAAATTAGTGGAAATAGAAGCTTCTGTGTAGGAGAAAAAGTCTGTAAAAATGGCAATTTTGGTCACATTGAGGCTTTAAAAAGTAGTTATTCAACATGAGGCACAATCCAAATGACATTTTCAATCATTTTTTCTACAGTCCAAAAAATCAATTTTCTGATGCAAAACGATGACCCGCGACCTGTCGATTTTTCTCAAGATGGTCAGAAATGGTAATTTTTTAATGTTTAAGTTTTTTGATTGTAAATGACTATTGCATGTGAATTATCACTTTTGGAACTAAAATAAATGTGTTTAGAGTCATTTTAATGCCTGAAATTGGTGGAAATAGAAGCTTCTGTGTAGGAGAAAAAGTCTGTAAAAATGGCAATTTTGGTCACATTGAGGCTTTAAAAAGTAGTTATTCAACATGAGACACAAGCCAAATGACATTTTGAATCATTTTTTCTACACTCCAAAAAATCAATTTTCTGATGAAAAACGATGACCCGCGACCTGTCGATTTTTCTCAAGATGGTCAGAAATGGTAATTTTTTAATGTTTAAGTTTTTTGACTGTAAATGACTATTGCTTGTGAATTATCACTTTTAGAACTAAAATAAGTGTGTTTAGAGTCATTTTAATGCCTGAAATTGGTGGAAATAGAAGCTTCTGTGTAGGAGAAAAAGTCTGTAAAAATGGCAATTTTGGTCACATTGAGGCTTTAAAAAGTAGTTATTCAACATGAGACACAATCCAAATGACATTTTGAATCTTTTTTCCTACACTCCAAAAAATCAATTTTCTGATGAAAAACGGTGACCCGCGACCTGTCGATTTTTCTCAAGATGGTCAGAAATGGTAATTTTTTAATGTTTAATTTTTTGACTGTAAATGACTATTGCATGTGAATTATCACTTTTGGAACTAAAATAAGTGTGTTTAGAGTCATTTTAATGCCTGAAATTGGTGGAAATAGAAGCTTCTGTGTAGGAGAAAAAGTCTGTAAAAATGGCAATTTTGGTCACATTGAGGCTTTAAAAAGTAGTTATTCAACATGAGGCTCAATCCAAATGACATTTTGAATCTTTTTTTCTACACTCCAAAAAATCTATTTTCTGATGAAAAACGATGACCCGCGACCTGTCGATTTTTCTCAAGATGGTCAGAAATGGAAATTTTTTAATGTTTAATTTTTTGACTGTAGATGACTATTGTATGTGAATTATCACTTTTGGAACTAAAATAAGTGTGTTTAGAGTCATTTTAATGCCTGAAATTGGTCGAAATAGAAGCCTCTGAGTAGGAGAAAAAGTCTGTAAAAATGGCAATTTTGGTCACATTGAGGCTTTAAAAAGTAGTTATTCAACATGAGACACAATCCAAATGACATTTTGAATCTTTTTTCCTACACTCCAAAAAATCAATTTTCTGATGAAAAACGATGACCCGCGACCTGTCGATTTTTCTCAAGATGGTCAGAAATGGTAATTTTTTAATGTTTAATTTTTTGACTGTAAATGACTATTGCATGTGAATTATCACTTTTGGAACTAAAATAAGTGTGTTTAGAGTCATTTTAATGCCTGAAATTGGTGGAAATAGAAGCTTCTGTGTAGGAGAAAAAGTCTGTAAAAATGGCAATTTTGGTCACATTGAGGCTTTAAAAAGTAGTTATTCAACATGAGGCACAATCCAAATGACATTTTCAATCATTTTTTCTACAGTCCAAAAAATCAATTTTCTGATGCAAAACGATGACCCGCGACCTCTCGATTTTTCTCAAGATGGTCAGAAATGGTAAATTTTTTAATGTTTAAGTTTTTTGATTGTAAATGACTATTGCATGTGAATTATCACTTTTGGAACTAAAATAAATGTGTTTAGAGTCATTTTAATGCCTGAAATTGGTAGAAATAGAAGCTTCTGTGTAGGAGAAAAAGTCTGTAAAAATGGCAATTTTGGTCACATTGAGGCTTTAAAAAGTAGTTATTCAACATGAGACACAATCCAAATGACATTTTGAATCTTTTTTCCTACACTCCAAAAAATCAATTTTCTGATGCAAAACGATGACCCGCGACCTGTCGATTTTTCTCAAGATGGTCAGAAATGGTAATTTTTTAATGTTTAAGTTTTTTGACTGTAAATGACTATTGCTTGTGAATTATCACTTTTGGAACTAAAATAAGTGTGTTTAGAGTCATTTTAATGCCTGAAATTAGTGGAAATAGAAGCTTCTGTGTAGGAGAAAAAGTCTGTAAAAATGGCAATTTTGGTCACATTGAGGCTTTAAAAAGTAGTTATTCAACATGAGGCACAATCCAAATGACATTTTCAATCATTTTTTCTACAGTCCAAAAAATCAATTTTCTGATGCAAAACGATGACCCGCGACCTGTCGATTTTTCTCAAGATGGTCAGAAATGGTAATTTTTTAATGTTTAAGTTTTTTGATTGTAAATGACTATTGCATGTGAATTATCACTTTTGGAACTAAAATAAATGTGTTTAGAGTCATTTTAATGCCTGAAATTGGTGGAAATAGAAGCTTCTGTGTAGGAGAAAAAGTCTGTAAAAATGGCAATTTTGGTCACATTGAGGCTTTAAAAAGTAGTTATTCAACATGAGACACAAGCCAAATGACATTTTGAATCATTTTTTCTACACTCCAAAAAATCAATTTTCTGATGAAAAACGATGACCCGCGACCTGTCGATTTTTCTCAAGATGGTCAGAAATGGTAAGTTTTTTAATGTTTAAGTTTTTTGACTGTAAATGACTATTGCTTGTGAATTATCACTTTTAGAACTAAAATAAGTGTGTTTAGAGTCATTTTAATGCCTGAAATTGGTGGAAATAGAAGCTTCTGTGTAGGAGAAAAAGTCTGTAAAAATGGCAATTTTGGTCACATTGAGGCTTTAAAAAGTAGTTATTCAACATGAGACACAATCCAAATGACATTTTGAATCTTTTTTCCTACACTCCAAAAAATCAATTTTCTGATGAAAAACGGTGACCCGCGACCTGTCGATTTTTCTCAAGATGGTCAGAAATGGTAATTTTTTAATGTTTAATTTTTTGACTGTAAATGACTATTGCATGTGAATTATCACTTTTGGAACTAAAATAAGTGTGTTTAGAGTCATTTTAATGCCTGAAATTGGTCGAAATAGAAGCTTCTGAGTAGGAGAAAAAGTCTGTAAAAATGGCAATTTTGGTCACATTGAGGCTTTAAAAAGTAGTTATTCAACATGAGGCACAATCCAAATGACATTTTGAATCATTTTTCTACAGTCCAAAAAAATCAATTTTCTGATGAAAAACGATGACCCGCGACCTGTCGATTTTTCTCAAGATGGTCAGAAATGGTAATTTTTTAATGTTTAAGTTTTTTGACTGTAAATGACTATTGCTTGTGAATTATCACTTTTGGAACTAAAATAAGTGTGTTTAGAGTCATTTTAATGCCTGAAATTGGTGGAAATAGAAGCTTCTGTGTAGGAGAAAAAGTCTGTAAAAATGGCAATTTTGGTCACATTGAGGCTTTAAAAAGTAGTTATTCAACATGAGGCACAATCCAAATGACATTTTCAATCATTTTTTCTACAGTCCAAAAAATCAATTTTCTGATGCAAAACGATGACCCGCGACCTGTCGATTTTTCTCAAGATGGTCAGAAATGGTAATTTTTTAATGTTTAAGTTTTTTGATTGTAAATGACTATTGCATGTGAATTATCACTTTTGGAACTAAAATAAATGTGTTTAGAGTCATTTTAATGCCTGAAATTGGTAGAAATAGAAGCTTCTGTGTAGGAGAAAAAGTCTGTAAAAATGGCAATTTTGGTCACATTGAGGCTTTAAAAAGTAGTTATTCAACATGAGACACATCCAAATGACATTTTGAATCTTTTTTCCTACACTCCAAAAAATCAATTTTCTGATGCAAAACGATGACCCGCGACCTGTCGATTTTTCTCAAGATGGTCAGAAATGGTAATTTTTTAATGTTTAAGTTTTTTGACTGTAAATGACTATTGCTTGTGAATTATCACTTTTGGAACTAAAATAAGTGTGTTTAGAGTCATTTTAATGCCTGAAATTAGTGGAAATAGAAGCTTCTGTGTAGGAGAAAAAGTCTGTAAAAATGGCAATTTTGGTCACATTGAGGCTTTAAAAAGTAGTTATTCAACATGAGGCACAATCCAAATGACATTTTCAATCATTTTTTCTACAGTCCAAAAAATCAATTTTCTGATGCAAAACGATGACCCGCGACCTGTCGATTTTTCTCAAGATGGTCAGAAATGGTAATTTTTTAATGTTTAAGTTTTTTGATTGTAAATGACTATTGCATGTGAATTATCACTTTTGGAACTAAAATAAATGTGTTTAGAGTCATTTTAATGCCTGAAATTGGTGGAAATAGAAGCTTCTGTGTAGGAGAAAAAGTCTGTAAAAATGGCAATTTTGGTCACATTGAGGCTTTAAAAAGTAGTTACTCAACATGAGACACAAGCCAAATGACATTTTGAATCATTTTTTCTACACTCCAAAAAATCAATTTTCTGATGAAAAACGATGACCCGCGACCTGTCGATTTTTCTCAAGATGGTCAGAAATGGTAATTTTTTAATGTTTAAGTTTTTTGACTGTAAATGACTATTGCTTGTGAATTATCACTTTTAGAACTAAAATAAGTGTGTTTAGAGTCATTTTAATGCCTGAAATTGGTGGAAATAGAAGCTTCTGTGTAGGAGAAAAAGTCTGTAAAAATGGCAATTTTGGTCACATTGAGGCTTTAAAAAGTAGTTATTCAACATGAGACACAAGCCAAATGACATTTTGAATCTTTTTTTCTACAGTCCAAAAAATCAATTTTCTGATGAAAAACGATGACCCGCGACCTGTCGGTTTTTCTCAAGATGGTCAGAAATGGTAATTTTGTAATGTTTAACTTTTTTGACTGTAAATGACTATTGCATGCGAATTATCACTTTTGGAACTAAAATAAATGTGTTTAGAGTCATTTTAATGCCTGACATTGGTCGAAATAGAAGCTTCTGAGTAGGAGAAAAAGTCTGTAAAAAAGGCAATTTTGGTCACATTGAGGCTTTAAAAAGTAGTTATTCAACATGAGACACAAGCCAAATGACATTTTGAATCTTTTTTCCTACACTCCAAAAAATCAATTTTCTGATGAAAAACGATGACCCGCGACCTGTCGATTTTTCTCAAGATGGTCAGAAATGGTAAATTTTTAATGTTTAATTTTTTGACTGTAAATGACTATTGCATGTGAATTATCACTTTTGGAACGAAAATAAGTGTGTTTAGAGTCATTTTAATGGCTGAAATTGGTGGAAATAGAATCTTCTGTGTAGGAGAAAAAGTCTGTAAAAATGGCAATTTTGGTCACATTGAGGCTTTAAAAAGTAGTTATTCAACATGAGGCTCAATCCAAATGACATTTTGAATCTTTTTTTCTACACTCCAAAAAATCAATTTTCTGATGAAAAACGATGACCCGCGACCTGTCGATTTTTCTCAAGATGGTCAGAAATGGTAATTTTGTAATGTTTAACTTTTTTGACTGTAAATGACTATTGCATGTGAATTATCACTTTTGGAACTAAAATACGTGTGTTTAGAGTCATTTTAATGCCTGAAATTGGTGGAAATAGAAGCGTCTGTGTAGGAGAAAAAGTCTGTAAAAATGGCAATTTTGGTCACATTGAGGCTTTAAAAAGCAGTTATTCAACATGAGACACAAGCCAAATGACATTTTGAATCTTTTTTCCTACACTCCAAAAAATCAATTTTCTGATGAAAAACGATGACCCGCGACCTGTCGATTTTTCTCAAGATGGTCAGAAATGGTAATTTTGTATTGTTTAATTTTTTGACTGTAAATGACTATTGCATGTGAATTATCACTTTTGGAACGAAAATAAGTGTGTTTAGAGTCATTTTAGTGGCTGAAATTGGTAGAAATAGAAGCTTCTGTGTAGGAGAAAAAGTCTGAAAAAATGGCAATTTTGGTCACATTGAGTCTTTAAAAAGTAGTTATTCAACATGAGGCACAAACCAAATGACATTTTGAATCTTTTTTTCTATAGTCCGAAAAATCAATTTTCTGATGAAAAATGATGACCTGCGACCTGTCGATTTTTCTCAAGATGGTCAGAAATGGAAATTTTTTAATGTTTAATTTTTTGACTGTAGATGACTATTGTATGTGAATTATCACTTTTGGAACTAAAATAAGTGTGTTTAGAGTCATTTTAATGCCTGAAATTGGTCGAAATTGAAGCTTCTGAGTAGGAGAAAAAGTCTGTAAAAATGGCAATTTTGGTCACATTGAGGCTTTAAAAAGTAGTTATTCAACATGAGGCTCAATCCAAATGACATTTTGAATCATTTTTCTACAGTCCAAAAAATCAATTTTCTGATGAAAAACGATGACCCGCGACCTGTCGATTTTTCTCAAGATGGTCAGAAATGGTAATTTTTTAATGTTTAAGTTTTTTGATTGTAAATGACTATTGCATGTGAATTATCACTTTTGGAACTAAAATAAATGTGTTTAGAGTCATTTTAATGCCTGAAATTGGTAGAAATAGAAGCTTCTGTGTAGGAGAAAAAGTCTGTAAAAATGGCAATTTTGGTCACATTGAGGCTTTAAAAAGTAGTTATTCAACATGAGACACAATCCAAATGACATTTTGAATCTTTTTTCCTACACTCCAAAAAATCAATTTTCTGATGCAAAACGATGACCCGCGACCTGTCGATTTTTCTCAAGATGGTCAGAAATGGTAATTTTTTAATGTTTAAGTTTTTTGACTGTAAATGACTATTGCTTGTGAATTATCACTTTTAGAACTAAAATAAGTGTGTTTAGAGTCATTTTAATGCCTGAAATTGGTGGAAATAGAAGCTTCTGTGTAGGAGAAAAAGTCTGTAAAAATGGCAATTTTGGTCACATTGAGGCTTTAAAAAGTAGTTATTCAACATGAGACACAATCCAAATGACATTTTGAATCTTTTTTCCTACACTCCAAAAAATCAATTTTCTGATGAAAAACGGTGACCCGCGACCTGTCGATTTTTCTCAAGATGGTCAGAAATGGTAATTTTTTATTGTTTAATTTTTTGACTGTAAATGACTATTGCATGTGAATTATCACTTTTGGAACTAAAATAAGTGTGTTTAGAGTCATTTTAATGCCTGAAATTGGTGGAAATAGAAGCTTCTGTGTAGGAGAAAAAGTCTGTAAAAATGGCAATTTTGGTCACATTGAGGCTTTAAAAAGTAGTTATTCAACATGAGGCTCAATCCAAATGACATTTTGAATCTTTTTTTCTACACTCCAAAAAATCTATTTTCTGATGAAAAACGATGACCCGCGACCTGTCGATTTTTCTCAAGATGGTCAGAAATGGAAATTTTTTAATGTTTAATTTTTTGACTGTAGATGACTATTGTATGTGAATTATCACTTTTGGAACTAAAATAAGTGTGTTTAGAGTCATTTTAATGCCTGAAATTGGTCGAAATAGAAGCTTCTGAGTAGGAGAAAAAGTCTGTAAAAATGGCAATTTTGGTCACATTGAGGCTTTAAAAAGTAGTTATTCAACATGAGACACAATCCAAATGACATTTTGAATCTTTTTTCCTACACTCCAAAAAATCAATTTTCTGATGAAAAACGATGACCCGCGACCTGTCGATTTTTCTCAAGATGGTCAGAAATGGTAATTTTTTAATGTTTAATTTTTTGACTGTAAATGACTATTGCATGTGAATTATCACTTTTGGAACTAAAATAAGTGTGTTTAGAGTCATTTTAATGCCTGAAATTGGTGGAAATAGAAGCTTCTGTGTAGGAGAAAAAGTCTGTAAAAATGGCAATTTTGGTCATATTGAGGCTTTAAAAAGTAGTTATTCAACATGAGGCACAATCCAGATGACATTTTCAATCATTTTTTCTACAGTCCAAAAAATCAATTTTCTGATGCAAAACGATGACCCGCGACCTCTCGATTTTTCTCAAGATGGTCAGAAATGGTAATTTTTTAATGTTTAAGTTTTTTGATTGTAAATGACTATTGCATGTGAATTATCACTTTTGGAACTAAAATAAATGTGTTTAGAGTCATTTTAATGCCTGAAATTGGTAGAAATAGAAGCTTCTGTGTAGGAGAAAAAGTCTGTAAAAATGGCAATTTTGGTCACATTGAGGCTTTAAAAAGTAGTTATTCAACATGAGACACAATCCAAATGACATTTTGAATCTTTTTTCCTACACTCCAAAAAATCAATTTTCTGATGCAAAACGATGACCCGCGACCTGTCGATTTTTCTCAAGATGGTCAGAAATGGTAATTTTTTAATGTTTAAGTTTTTTGACTGTAAATGACTATTGCTTGTGAATTATCACTTTTGGAACTAAAATAAGTGTGTTTAGAGTCATTTTAATGCCTGAAATTAGTGGAAATAGAAGCTTCTGTGTAGGAGAAAAAGTCTGTAAAAATGGCAATTTTGGTCACATTGAGGCTTTAAAAAGTAGTTATTCAACATGAGGCACAATCCAAATGACATTTTCAATCATTTTTTCTACAGTCCAAAAAATCAATTTTCTGATGCAAAACGATGACCCGCGACCTGTCGATTTTTCTCAAGATGGTCAGAAATGGTAATTTTTTAATGTTTAAGTTTTTTGATTGTAAATGACTATTGCATGTGAATTATCACTTTTGGAACTAAAATAAATGTGTTTAGAGTCATTTTAATGCCTGAAATTGGTGGAAATAGAAGCTTCTGTGTAGGAGAAAAAGTCTGTAAAAATGGCAATTTTGGTCACATTGAGGCTTTAAAAAGTAGTTATTCAACATGAGACACAAGCCAAATGACATTTTGAATCATTTTTTCTACACTCCAAAAAATCAATTTTCTGATGAAAAACGATGACCCGCGACCTGTCGATTTTTCTCAAGATGGTCAGAAATGGTAAGTTTTTTAATGTTTAAGTTTTTTGACTGTAAATGACTATTGCTTGTGAATTATCACTTTTAGAACTAAAATAAGTGTGTTTAGAGTCATTTTAATGCCTGAAATTGGTGGAAATAGAAGCTTCTGTGTAGGAGAAAAAGTCTGTAAAAATGGCAATTTTGGTCACATTGAGGCTTTAAAAAGTAGTTATTCAACATGAGACACAATCCAAATGACATTTTGAATCTTTTTTCCTACACTCCAAAAAATCAATTTTCTGATGAAAAACGGTGACCCGCGACCTGTCGATTTTTCTCAAGATGGTCAGAAATGGTAATTTTTTAATGTTTAATTTTTTGACTGTAAATGACTATTGCATGTGAATTATCACTTTTGGAACTAAAATAAGTGTGTTTAGAGTCATTTTAATGCCTGAAATTGGTGGAAATAGAAGCTTCTGTGTAGGAGAAAAAGTCTGTAAAAATGGCAATTTTGGTCACATTGAGGCTTTAAAAAGTAGTTATTCAACATGAGGCTCAATCCAAATGACATTTTGAATCTTTTTTTCTACACTCCAAAAAATCTATTTTCTGATGAAAAACGATGACCCGCGACCTGTCGATTTTTCTCAAGATGGTCAGAAATGGAAATTTTTTAATGTTTAATTTTTTGACTGTAGATGACTATTGTATGTGAATTATCACTTTTGGAACTAAAATAAGTGTGTTTAGAGTCATTTTAATGCCTGAAATTGGTCGAAATAGAAGCTTCTGAGTAGGAGAAAAAGTCTGTAAAAATGGCAATTTTGGTCACATTGAGGCTTTAAAAAGTAGTTATTCAACATGAGGCACAATCCAAATGACATTTTCAATCATTTTTTCTACAGTCCAAAAAATCAATTTTCTGATGAAAAACGATGACCCGCGACCTGTCGATTTTTCTCAAGATGGTCAGAAATGGTAATTTTTTAATGTTTAAGTTTTTTGATTGTAAATGACTATTGCATGTGAATTATCACTTTTGGAACTAAAATAAATGTGTTTAGAGTCATTTTAATGCCTGAAATTGGTAGAAATAGAAGCTTCTGTGTAGGAGAAAAAGTCTGTAAAAATGGCAATTTTGGTCACATTGAGGCTTTAAAAAGTAGTTATTCAACATGAGACACAATCCAAATGACATTTTGAATCTTTTTTCCTACACTCCAAAAAATCAATTTTTAGATGCAAAACGATGACCCGCGACCTGTCGATTTTTCTCAAGATGGTCAGAAATGGTAATTTTTTAATGTTTAAGTTTTTTGACTGTAAATGACTATTGCTTGTGAATTATCACTTTTGGAACTAAAATAAGTGTGTTTAGAGTCATTTTAATGCCTGAAATTAGTGGAAATAGAAGCTTCTGTGTAGGAGAAAAAGTCTGTAAAAATGGCAATTTTGGTCACATTGAGGCTTTAAAAAGTAGTTATTCAACATGAGGCACAATCCAAATGACATTTTTAATCATTTTTTCTACAGTCCAAAAAATCAATTTTCTGATGCAAAACGATGACCCGCGACCTGTCGATTTTTCTCAAGATGGTCAGAAATGATAATTTTTTAATGTTTAAGTTTTTTGATTGTAAATGACTATTGCATGTGAATTATCACTTTTGGAACTAAAATAAATGTGTTTAGAGTCATTTTAATGCCTGAAATTGGTGGAAATAGAAGCTTCTGTGTAGGAGAAAAAGTCTGTAAAAATGGCAATTTTGGTCACATTGAGGCTTTAAAAAGTAGTTATTCAACATGAGACACAAGCCAAATGACATTTTGAATCATTTTTTCTACACTCCAAAAAATCAATTTTCTGATGAAAAACGATGACCCGCGACCTGTCGATTTTTCTCAAGATGGTCAGAAATGGTAATTTTTTAATGTTTAAGTTTTTTGACTGTAAATGACTATTGCTTGTGAATTATCACTTTTAGAACTAAAATAAGTGTGTTTAGAGTCATTTTAATGCCTGAAATTGGTGGAAATAGAAGCTTCTGTGTAGGAGAAAAAGTCTGTAAAAATGGCAATTTTGGTCACATTGAGGCTTTAAAAAGTAGTTATTCAACATGAGACACAATCCAAATGACATTTTGAATCTTTTTTCCTACACTCCAAAAAATCAATTTTCTGATGAAAAACGGTGACCCGCGACCTGTCGATTTTTCTCAAGATGGTCAGAAATGGTAATTTTTTAATGTTTAATTTTTTGACTGTAAATGACTATTGCATGTGAATTATCACTTTTGGAACTAAAATAAGTGTGTTTAGAGTCATTTTAATGCCTGAAATTGGTGGAAATAGAAGCTTCTGTGTAGGAGAAAAAGTCTGTAAAAATGGCAATTTTGGTCACATTGAGGCTTTAAAAAGTAGTTATTCAACATGAGGCACAATCCAAATGACATTTTCAATCATTTTTTCTACAGTCCAAAAAATCAATTTTCTGATGCAAAACGATGACCCGCGACCTGTCGATTTTTCTCAAGATGGTCAGAAATGGTAATTTTTTAATGTTTAAGTTTTTTGATTGTAAATGACTATTGCATGTGAATTATCACTTTTGGAACTAAAATAAATGTGTTTAGAGTCATTTTAATGCCTGAAATTGGTAGAAATAGAAGCTTCTGTGTAGGAGAAAAAGTCTGTAAAAATGGCAATTTTGGTCACATTGAGGCTTTAAAAAGTAGTTATTCAACATGAGACACAATCCAAATGACATTTTGAATCTTTTTTCCTACACTCCAAAAAATCAATTTTCTGATGCAAAACGATGACCCGCGACCTGTCGATTTTTCTCAAGATGGTCAGAAATGGTAATTTTTTAATGTTTAAGTTTTTTGACTGTAAATGACTATTGCTTGTGAATTATCACTTTTGGAACTAAAATAAGTGTGTTTAGAGTCATTTTAATGCCTGAAATTAGTGGAAATAGAAGCTTCTGTGTAGGAGAAAAAGTCTGTAAAAATGGCAATTTTGGTCACATTGAGGCTTTAAAAAGTAGTTATTCAACAT
The DNA here is from genome assembly GCF_964204655.1 of Triturus cristatus. NCBI lineage: Eukaryota > Metazoa > Chordata > Amphibia > Caudata > Salamandridae > Triturus > Triturus cristatus. The sequence goes on from NC_140587.1 coordinate 929,425,155, forward strand.
GAGGCACAATCCAAATGACATTTTCAATCATTTTTTCTACAGTCCAAAAAATCAATTTTCTGATGCAAAACGATGACCCGCGACCTGTCGATTTTTCTCAAGATGGTCAGAAATGGTAATTTTTTAATGTTTAAGTTTTTTGATTGTAAATGACTATTGCATGTGAATTATCACTTTTGGAACTAAAATAAATGTGTTTAGAGTCATTTTAATGCCTGAAATTGGTGGAAATAGAAGCTTCTGTGTAGGAGAAAAAGTCTGTAAAAATGGCAATTTTGGTCACATTGAGGCTTTAAAAAGTAGTTATTCAACATGAGACACAATCCAAATGACATTTTGAATCTTTTTTCCTACACTCCAAAAAATCAATTTTCTGATGAAAAACGGTGACCCGTGACCTGTCGATTTTTCTCAAGATGGTCAGAAATGGTAATTTTTTAATGTTTAATTTTTTGACTGTAAATGACTATTGCATGTGAATTATCACTTTTGGAACTAAAATAAGTGTGTTTAGAGTCATTTTAATGCCTGAAATTGGTGGAAATAGAAGCTTCTGTGTAGGAGAAAAAGTCTGTAAAAATGGCAATTTTGGTCACATTGAGGCTTTAAAAAGTAGTTATTCAACATGAGGCACAATCCAAATGACATTTTCAATCATTTTTTCTACAGTCCAAAAAATCAATTTTCTGATGCAAAACGATGACCCGCGACCTGTCGATTTTTCTCAAGATGGTCAGAAATGGTAATTTTTTAATGTTTAAGTTTTTTGATTGTAAATGACTATTGCATGTGAATTATCACTTTTGGAACTAAAATAAATGTGTTTAGAGTCATTTTAATGCCTGACATTGGTCGAAATAGAAGCTTCTGAGTAGGAGAAAAAGTCTGTAAAAATGGCAATTTTGGTCACATTGAGGCTTTAAAAAGTAGTTATTCAACATGAGACACAAGCCAAATGACATTTTGAATCTTTTTTCCTACACTCCAAAAAATCAATTTTCTGATGCAAAACGATGACCCGCGACCTGTCGATTTTTCTCAAGATGGTCAGAAATGGTAATTTTTTAATGTTTAAGTTTTTTTACTGTAAATGACTATTGCTTGTGAATTATCACTTTTGGAACTAAAATAAGTGTGTTTAGAGTCATTTTAATGCCTGAAATTGGTGGAAATAGAAGCTTCTGTGTAGGAGAAAAAGTCTGTAAAAATGGCAATTTTGGTCACATTGAGGCTTTAAAAAGTAGTTATTCAACATGAGACACAATCCAAATGACATTTTGAATCTTTTTTCCTACACTCCAAAAAATCAATTTTCTGATGAAAAACGATGACCCGCGACCTGTCGATTTTTCTCAAGATGGTCAGAAATGGTAATTTTTTAATGTTTAATTTTTTGACTGTAAATGACTATTGCATGTGAATTATCACTTTTGGAACTAAAATAAGTGTGTTAGAGTCATTTTAATGCCTGAAATTGGTGGAAATAGAAGCTTCTGTGTAGGAGAAAAAGTCTGTAAAAATGGCAATTTTGGTCACATTGAGGCTTTAAAAAGTAGTTATTCAACATGAGGCACAATCCAAATGACATTTTCAATCATTTTTTCTACAGTCCAAAAAATCAATTTTCTGATGCAAAACGATGACCCGTGACCTGTCGATTTTTCTCAAGATGGTCAGAAATGGTAATTTTTTAATGTTTAAGTTTTTTGATTGTAAATGACTATTGCATGTGAATTATCACTTTTGGAACTAAAATAAATGTGTTTAGAGTCATTTTAATGCCTGAAATTGGTAGAAATAGAAGCTTCTGTGTAGGAGAAAAAGTCTGTAAAAATGGCAATTTTGGTCACATTGAGGCTTTAAAAAGTAGTTATTCAACATGAGACACAATCCAAATGACATTTTGAATCTTTTTTCCTACACTCCAAAAAATCAATTTTCTGATGCAAAACGATGACCCGCGACCTGTCGATTTTTCTCAAGATGGTCAGAAATGGTAATTTTTTAATGTTTAAGTTTTTTGACTGTAAATGACTATTGCTTGTGAATTATCACTTTTGGAACTAAAATAAGTGTGTTTAGAGTCATTTTAATGCCTGAAATTAGTGGAAATAGAAGCTTCTGTGTAGGAGAAAAAGTCTGTAAAAATGGCAATTTTGGTCACATTGAGGCTTTAAAAAGTAGTTATTCAACATGAGGCACAATCCAAATGACATTTTCAATCATTTTTTCTACAGTCCAAAAAATCAATTTTCTGATGCAAAACGATGACCCGCGACCTGTCGATTTTTCTCAAGATGGTCAGAAATGGTAATTTTTTAATGTTTAAGTTTTTTGATTGTAAATGACTATTGCATGTGAATTATCACTTTTGGAACTAAAATAAATGTGTTTAGAGTCATTTTAATGCCTGAAATTGGTGGAAATAGAAGCTTCTGTGTAGGAGAAAAAGTCTGTAAAAATGGCAATTTTGGTCACATTGAGGCTTTAAAAAGTAGTTATTCAACATGAGACACAATCCAAATGACATTTTCAATCATTTTTTCTACAGTCCAAAAAATCAATTTTCTGATGCAAAACGATGACCCGCGACCTGTCGATTTTTCTCAAGATGGTCAGAAATGGTAATTTTTTAATGTTTAAGTTTTTTGATTGTAAATGACTATTGCATGTGAATTATCACTTTTGGAACTAAAATAAATGTGTTTAGAGTCATTTTAATGCCTGAAATTGGTAGAAATAGAAGCTTCTGTGTAGGAGAAAAAGTCTGTAAAAATGGCAATTTTGGTCACATTGAGGCTTTAAAAAGTAGTTATTCAACATGAGACACAATCCAAATGACATTTTGAATCTTTTTTCCTACACTCCAAAAAATCAATTTTCTGATGCAAAACGATGACCCGCGACCTGTCGATTTTTCTCAAGATGGTCAGAAATGGTAATTTTTTAATGTTTAAGTTTTTTGACTGTAAATGACTATTGCTTGTGAATTATCACTTTTGGAACTAAAATAAGTGTGTTTAGAGTCATTTTAATGCCTGAAATTAGTGGAAATAGAAGCTTCTGTGTAGGAGAAAAAGTCTGTAAAAATGGCAATTTTGGTCACATTGAGGCTTTAAAAAGTAGTTATTCAACATGAGGCACAATCCAAATGACATTTTCAATCATTTTTTCTACAGTCCAAAAAATCAATTTTCTGATGCAAAACGATGACCCGCGACCTGTCGATTTTTCTCAAGATGGTCAGAAATGGTAATTTTTTAATGTTTAAGTTTTTTGATTGTAAATGACTATTGCATGTGAATTATCACTTTTGGAACTAAAATAAATGTGTTTAGAGTCATTTTAATGCCTGAAATTGGTGGAAATAGAAGCTTCTGTGTAGGAGAAAAAGTCTGTAAAAATGGCAATTTTGGTCACATTGAGGCTTTAAAAAGTAGTTATTCAACATGAGACACAATCCAAATGACATTTTGAATCTTTTTTCCTACACTCCAAAAAATCAATTTTCTGATGAAAAACGGTGACCCGTGACCTGTCGATTTTTCTCAAGATGGTCAGAAATGGTAATTTTTTAATGTTTAATTTTTTGACTGTAAATGACTATTGCATGTGAATTATCACTTTTGGAACTAAAATAAGTGTGTTTAGAGTCATTTTAATGCCTGAAATTGGTGGAAATAGAAGCTTCTGTGTAGGAGAAAAAGTCTGTAAAAATGGCAATTTTGGTCACATTGAGGCTTTAAAAAGTAGTTATTCAACATGAGGCACAATCCAAATGACATTTTCAATCATTTTTTCTACAGTCCAAAAAATCAATTTTCTGATGCAAAACGATGACCCGCGACCTGTCGATTTTTCTCAAGATGGTCAGAAATGGTAATTTTTTAATGTTTAAGTTTTTTTATTGTAAATGACTATTGCATGTGAATTATCACTTTTGGAACTAAAATAAATGTGTTTAGAGTCATTTTAATGCCTGACATTGGTCGAAATAGAAGCTTCTGAGTAGGAGAAAAAGTCTGTAAAAATGGCAATTTTGGTCACATTGAGGCTTTAAAAAGTAGTTATTCAACATGAGACACAAGTCAAATGACATTTTGAATCTTTTTTCCTACACTCCAAAAAATCAATTTTCTGATGCAAAACGATGACCCGCGACCTGTCGATTTTTCTCAAGATGGTCAGAAATGGTAATTTTTTAATGTTTACGTTTTTTTACTGTAAATGACTATTGCTTGTGAATTATCACTTTTGGAACTAAAATAAGTGTGTTTAGAGTCATTTTAATGCCTGAAATTGGTGGAAATAGAAGCTTCTGTGTAGGAGAAAAAGTCTGTAAAAATGGCAATTTTGGTCACATTGAGGCTTTAAAAAGTAGTTATTCAACATGAGACACAATCCAAATGACATTTTGAATCTTTTTTCCTACACTCCAAAAAATCAATTTTCTGATGAAAAACGATGACCCGCGACCTGTCGATTTTTCTCAAGATGGTCAGAAATGGTAATTTTTTAATGTTTAATTTTTTGACTGTAAATGACTATTGCATGTGAATTATCACTTTTGGAACTAAAATAAGTGTGTTAGAGTCATTTTAATGCCTGAAATTGGTGGAAATAGAAGCTTCTGTGTAGGAGAAAAAGTCTGTAAAAATGGCAATTTTGGTCACATTGAGGCTTTAAAAAGTAGTTATTCAACATGAGGCACAATCCAAATGACATTTTCAATCATTTTTTCTACAGTCCAAAAAATCAATTTTCTGATGCAAAACGATGACCCGTGACCTGTCGATTTTTCTCAAGATGGTCAGAAATGGTAATTTTTTAATGTTTAAGTTTTTTGATTGTAAATGACTATTGCATGTGAATTATCACTTTTGGAACTAAAATAAATGTGTTTAGAGTCATTTTAATGCCTGAAATTGGTAGAAATAGAAGCTTCTGTGTAGGAGAAAAAGTCTGTAAAAATGGCAATTTTGGTCACATTGAGGCTTTAAAAAGTAGTTATTCAACATGAGACACAATCCAAATGACATTTTGAATCTTTTTTCCTACACTCCAAAAAATCAATTTTCTGATGCAAAACGATGACCCGCGACCTGTCGATTTTTCTCAAGATGGTCAGAAATGGTAATTTTTTAATGTTTAAGTTTTTTGACTGTAAATGACTATTGCTTGTGAATTATCACTTTTGGAACTAAAATAAGTGTGTTTAGAGTCATTTTAATGCCTGAAATTAGTGGAAATAGAAGCTTCTGTGTAGGAGAAAAAGTCTGTAAAAATGGCAATTTTGGTCACATTGAGGCTTTAAAAAGTAGTTATTCAACATGAGGCACAATCCAAATGACATTTTCAATCATTTTTTCTACAGTCCAAAAAATCAATTTTCTGATGCAAAACGATGACCCGCGACCTGTCGATTTTTCTCAAGATGGTCAGAAATGGTAATTTTTTAATGTTTAAGTTTTTTGATTGTAAATGACTATTGCATGTGAATTATCACTTTTGGAACTAAAATAAATGTGTTTAGAGTCATTTTAATGCCTGAAATTGGTGGAAATAGAAGCTTCTGTGTAGGAGAAAAAGTCTGTAAAAATGGCAATTTTGGTCACATTGAGGCTTTAAAAAGTAGTTATTCAACATGAGACACAAGCCAAATGACATTTTGAATCATTTTTTCTACACTCCAAAAAATCAATTTTCTGATGAAAAACGATGACCCGCGACCTGTCGATTTTTCTCAAGATGGTCAGAAATGGTAATTTTTTAATGTTTAAGTTTTTTGACTGTAAATGACTATTGCTTGTGAATTATCACTTTTAGAACTAAAATAAGTGTGTTTAGAGTCATTTTAATGCCTGAAATTGGTGGAAATAGAAGCTTCTGTGTAGGAGAAAAAGTCTGTAAAAATGGCAATTTTGGTCACATTGAGGCTTTAAAAAGTAGTTATTCAACATGAGACACAATCCAAATGACATTTTGAATCTTTTTTCCTACACTCCAAAAAATCAATTTTCTGATGAAAAACGGTGACCCGCGACCTGTCGATTTTTCTCAAGATGGTCAGAAATGGTAATTTTTTAATGTTTAATTTTTTGACTGTAAATGACTATTGCATGTGAATTATCACTTTTGGAACTAAAATAAGTGTGTTTAGAGTCATTTTAATGCCTGAAATTGGTGGAAATAGAAGCTTCTGTGTAGGAGAAAAAGTCTGTAAAAATGGCAATTTTGGTCACATTGAGGCTTTAAAAAGTAGTTATTCAACATGAGGCTCAATCCAAATGACATTTTGAATCTTTTTTTCTACACTCCAAAAAATCTATTTTCTGATGAAAAACGATGACCCGCGACCTGTCGATTTTTCTCAAGATGGTCAGAAATGGAAATTTTTTAATGTTTAATTTTTTGACTGTAGATGACTATTGTATGTGAATTATCACTTTTGGAACTAAAATAAGTGTGTTTAGAGTCATTTTAATGCCTGAAATTGGTCGAAATAGAAGCTTCTGAGTAGGAGAAAAAGTCTGTAAAAATGGCAATTTTGGTCACATTGAGGCTTTAAAAAGTAGTTATTCAACATGAGACACAATCCAAATGACATTTTGAATCTTTTTTCCTACACTCCAAAAAATCAATTTTCTGATGAAAAACGATGACCCGCGACCTGTCGATTTTTCTCAAGATGGTCAGAAATGGTAATTTTTTAATGTTTAATTTTTTGACTGTAAATGACTATTGCATGTGAATTATCACTTTTGGAACTAAAATAAGTGTGTTTAGAGTCATTTTAATGCCTGAAATTGGTGGAAATAGAAGCTTCTGTGTAGGAGAAAAAGTCTGTAAAAATGGCAATTTTGGTCACATTGAGGCTTTAAAAAGTAGTTATTCAACATGAGGCACAATCCAAATGACATTTTCAATCATTTTTTCTACAGTCCAAAAAATCAATTTTCTGATGCAAAACGATGACCCGCGACCTCTCGATTTTTCTCAAGATGGTCAGAAATGGTAAATTTTTTAATGTTTAAGTTTTTTGATTGTAAATGACTATTGCATGTGAATTATCACTTTTGGAACTAAAATAAATGTGTTTAGAGTCATTTTAATGCCTGAAATTGGTAGAAATAGAAGCTTCTGTGTAGGAGAAAAAGTCTGTAAAAATGGCAATTTTGGTCACATTGAGGCTTTAAAAAGTAGTTATTCAACATGAGACACAATCCAAATGACATTTTGAATCTTTTTTCCTACACTCCAAAAAATCAATTTTCTGATGCAAAACGATGACCCGCGACCTGTCGATTTTTCTCAAGATGGTCAGAAATGGTAATTTTTTAATGTTTAAGTTTTTTGACTGTAAATGACTATTGCTTGTGAATTATCACTTTTGGAACTAAAATAAGTGTGTTTAGAGTCATTTTAATGCCTGAAATTAGTGGAAATAGAAGCTTCTGTGTAGGAGAAAAAGTCTGTAAAAATGGCAATTTTGGTCACATTGAGGCTTTAAAAAGTAGTTATTCAACATGAGGCACAATCCAAATGACATTTTCAATCATTTTTTCTACAGTCCAAAAAATCAATTTTCTGATGCAAAACGATGACCCGCGACCTGTCGATTTTTCTCAAGATGGTCAGAAATGGTAATTTTTTAATGTTTAAGTTTTTTGATTGTAAATGACTATTGCATGTGAATTATCACTTTTGGAACTAAAATAAATGTGTTTAGAGTCATTTTAATGCCTGAAATTGGTGGAAATAGAAGCTTCTGTGTAGGAGAAAAAGTCTGTAAAAATGGCAATTTTGGTCACATTGAGGCTTTAAAAAGTAGTTATTCAACATGAGACACAAGCCAAATGACATTTTGAATCATTTTTTCTACACTCCAAAAAATCAATTTTCTGATGAAAAACGATGACCCGCGACCTGTCGATTTTTCTCAAGATGGTCAGAAATGGTAAGTTTTTTAATGTTTAAGTTTTTTGACTGTAAATGACTATTGCTTGTGAATTATCACTTTTAGAACTAAAATAAGTGTGTTTAGAGTCATTTTAATGCCTGAAATTGGTGGAAATAGAAGCTTCTGTGTAGGAGAAAAAGTCTGTAAAAATGGCAATTTTGGTCACATTGAGGCTTTAAAAAGTAGTTATTCAACATGAGACACAATCCAAATGACATTTTGAATCTTTTTTCCTACACTCCAAAAAATCAATTTTCTGATGAAAAACGGTGACCCGCGACCTGTCGATTTTTCTCAAGATGGTCAGAAATGGTAATTTTTTAATGTTTAATTTTTTGACTGTAAATGACTATTGCATGTGAATTATCACTTTTGGAACTAAAATAAGTGTGTTTAGAGTCATTTTAATGCCTGAAATTGGTCGAAATAGAAGCTTCTGAGTAGGAGAAAAAGTCTGTAAAAATGGCAATTTTGGTCACATTGAGGCTTTAAAAAGTAGTTATTCAACATGAGGCACAATCCAAATGACATTTTGAATCATTTTTCTACAGTCCAAAAAAATCAATTTTCTGATGAAAAACGATGACCCGCGACCTGTCGATTTTTCTCAAGATGGTCAGAAATGGTAATTTTTTAATGTTTAAGTTTTTTGACTGTAAATGACTATTGCTTGTGAATTATCACTTTTGGAACTAAAATAAGTGTGTTTAGAGTCATTTTAATGCCTGAAATTGGTGGAAATAGAAGCTTCTGTGTAGGAGAAAAAGTCTGTAAAAATGGCAATTTTGGTCACATTGAGGCTTTAAAAAGTAGTTATTCAACATGAGGCACAATCCAAATGACATTTTCAATCATTTTTTCTACAGTCCAAAAAATCAATTTTCTGATGCAAAACGATGACCCGCGACCTGTCGATTTTTCTCAAGATGGTCAGAAATGGTAATTTTTTAATGTTTAAGTTTTTTGATTGTAAATGACTATTGCATGTGAATTATCACTTTTGGAACTAAAATAAATGTGTTTAGAGTCATTTTAATGCCTGAAATTGGTAGAAATAGAAGCTTCTGTGTAGGAGAAAAAGTCTGTAAAAATGGCAATTTTGGTCACATTGAGGCTTTAAAAAGTAGTTATTCAACATGAGACACATCCAAATGACATTTTGAATCTTTTTTCCTACACTCCAAAAAATCAATTTTCTGATGCAAAACGATGACCCGCGACCTGTCGATTTTTCTCAAGATGGTCAGAAATGGTAATTTTTTAATGTTTAAGTTTTTTGACTGTAAATGACTATTGCTTGTGAATTATCACTTTTGGAACTAAAATAAGTGTGTTTAGAGTCATTTTAATGCCTGAAATTAGTGGAAATAGAAGCTTCTGTGTAGGAGAAAAAGTCTGTAAAAATGGCAATTTTGGTCACATTGAGGCTTTAAAAAGTAGTTATTCAACATGAGGCACAATCCAAATGACATTTTCAATCATTTTTTCTACAGTCCAAAAAATCAATTTTCTGATGCAAAACGATGACCCGCGACCTGTCGATTTTTCTCAAGATGGTCAGAAATGGTAATTTTTTAATGTTTAAGTTTTTTGATTGTAAATGACTATTGCATGTGAATTATCACTTTTGGAACTAAAATAAATGTGTTTAGAGTCATTTTAATGCCTGAAATTGGTGGAAATAGAAGCTTCTGTGTAGGAGAAAAAGTCTGTAAAAATGGCAATTTTGGTCACATTGAGGCTTTAAAAAGTAGTTACTCAACATGAGACACAAGCCAAATGACATTTTGAATCATTTTTTCTACACTCCAAAAAATCAATTTTCTGATGAAAAACGATGACCCGCGACCTGTCGATTTTTCTCAAGATGGTCAGAAATGGTAATTTTTTAATGTTTAAGTTTTTTGACTGTAAATGACTATTGCTTGTGAATTATCACTTTTAGAACTAAAATAAGTGTGTTTAGAGTCATTTTAATGCCTGAAATTGGTGGAAATAGAAGCTTCTGTGTAGGAGAAAAAGTCTGTAAAAATGGCAATTTTGGTCACATTGAGGCTTTAAAAAGTAGTTATTCAACATGAGACACAATCCAAATGACATTTTGAATCTTTTTTCCTACACTCCAAAAAATCAATTTTCTGATGAAAAACGGTGACCCGCGACCTGTCGATTTTTCTCAAGATGGTCAGAAATGGTAATTTTTTAATGTTTAATTTTTTGACTGTAAATGACTATTGCATGTGAATTATCACTTTTGGAACTAAAATAAGTGTGTTTAGAGTCATTTTAATGCCTGAAATTGGTGGAAATAGAAGCTTCTGTGTAGGAGAAAAAGTCTGTAAAAATGGCAATTTTGGTCACATTGAGGCTTTAAAAAGTAGTTATTCAACATGAGACACAAGCCAAATGACATTTTGAATCTTTTTTTCTACAGTCCAAAAAATCAATTTTCTGATGAAAAACGATGACCCGCGACCTGTCGGTTTTTCTCAAGATGGTCAGAAATGGTAATTTTGTAATGTTTAACTTTTTTGACTGTAAATGACTATTGCATGCGAATTATCACTTTTGGAACTAAAATAAATGTGTTTAGAGTCATTTTAATGCCTGACATTGGTCGAAATAGAAGCTTCTGAGTAGGAGAAAAAGTCTGTAAAAAAGGCAATTTTGGTCACATTGAGGCTTTAAAAAGTAGTTATTCAACATGAGACACAAGCCAAATGACATTTTGAATCTTTTTTCCTACACTCCAAAAAATCAATTTTCTGATGAAAAACGATGACCCGCGACCTGTCGATTTTTCTCAAGATGGTCAGAAATGGTAAATTTTTAATGTTTAATTTTTTGACTGTAAATGACTATTGCATGTGAATTATCACTTTTGGAACGAAAATAAGTGTGTTTAGAGTCATTTTAATGGCTGAAATTGGTGGAAATAGAATCTTCTGTGTAGGAGAAAAAGTCTGTAAAAATGGCAATTTTGGTCACATTGAGGCTTTAAAAAGTAGTTATTCAACATGAGGCTCAATCCAAATGACATTTTGAATCTTTTTTTCTACACTCCAAAAAATCAATTTTCTGATGAAAAACGATGACCCGCGACCTGTCGATTTTTCTCAAGATGGTCAGAAATGGTAATTTTGTAATGTTTAACTTTTTTGACTGTAAATGACTATTGCATGTGAATTATCACTTTTGGAACTAAAATACGTGTGTTTAGAGTCATTTTAATGCCTGAAATTGGTGGAAATAGAAGCGTCTGTGTAGGAGAAAAAGTCTGTAAAAATGGCAATTTTGGTCACATTGAGGCTTTAAAAAGCAGTTATTCAACATGAGACACAAGCCAAATGACATTTTGAATCTTTTTTCCTACACTCCAAAAAATCAATTTTCTGATGAAAAACGATGACCCGCGACCTGTCGATTTTTCTCAAGATGGTCAGAAATGGTAATTTTGTATTGTTTAATTTTTTGACTGTAAATGACTATTGCATGTGAATTATCACTTTTGGAACGAAAATAAGTGTGTTTAGAGTCATTTTAGTGGCTGAAATTGGTAGAAATAGAAGCTTCTGTGTAGGAGAAAAAGTCTGAAAAAATGGCAATTTTGGTCACATTGAGTCTTTAAAAAGTAGTTATTCAACATGAGGCACAAACCAAATGACATTTTGAATCTTTTTTTCTATAGTCCGAAAAATCAATTTTCTGATGAAAAATGATGACCCGCGACCTGTCGATTTTTCTCAAGATGGTCAGAAATGGAAATTTTTTAATGTTTAATTTTTTGACTGTAGATGACTATTGTATGTGAATTATCACTTTTGGAACTAAAATAAGTGTGTTTAGAGTCATTTTAATGCCTGAAATTGGTCGAAATTGAAGCTTCTGAGTAGGAGAAAAATTCTGTAAAAATGGCAATTTTGGTCACATTGAGGCTTTAAAAAGTAGTTATTCAACATGAGGCTCAATCCAAATGACATTTTGAATCATTTTTCTACAGTCCAAAAAATCAATTTTCTGATGAAAAACGATGACCCGCGACCTGTCGATTTTTCTCAAGATGGTCAGAAATGGTAATTTTTTAATGTTTAAGTTTTTTGACTGTAAATGACTATTGCTTGTGAATTATCACTTTTGGAACTAAAATAAGTGTGTTTAGAGTCATTTTAATGCCTGAAATTGGTGGAAATAGAAGCTTCTGTGTAGGAGAAAAAGTCTGTAAAAATGGCAATTTTGGTCACATTGAGGCTTTAAAAAGTAGTTATTCAACATGAGACACAATCCAAATGACATTTTGAATCTTTTTTCCTACACTCCAAAAAATCAATTTTCTGATGAAAAACGATGACCCGCGACCTGTCGATTTTTCTCAAGATGGTCAGAAATGGTAATTTTTTAATGTTTAATTTTTTGACTGTAAATGACTATTGCATGTGAATTATCACTTTTGGAACTAAAATAAGTGTGTTTAGAGTCATTTTAATGCCTGAAATTGGTGGAAATAGAAGCTTCTGTGTAGGAGAAAAAGTCCGTAAAAATGGCAATTTTGGTCACATTGAGGCTTTAAAAAGTAGTTATTCAACATGAGGCACAATCCAAATGACATTTTCAATCATTTTTTCTACAGTCCAAAAAATCAATTTTCTGATGCAAAACGATGACCCGCGACCTGTCGATTTTTCTCAAGATGGTCAGAAATGGTAATTTTTTAATGTTTAAGTTTTTTGATTGTAAATGACTATTGCATGTGAATTATCACTTTTGGAACTAAAATAAATGTGTTTAGAGTCATTTTAATGCCTGAAATTGGTAGAAATAGAAGCTTCTGTGTAGGAGAAAAAGTCTGTAAAAATGGCAATTTTGGTCACATTGAGGCTTTAAAAAGTAGTTATTCAACATGAGACACAATCCAAATGACATTTTGAATCTTTTTTCCTACACTCCAAAAAATCAATTTTCTGATGAAAAACGATGACCCGCGAACTGTCGATTTTTCTCAAGATGGTCAGAAATGGTAATTTTTTAATGTTTAATTTTTTGACTGTAAATGACTATTGCATGTGAATTATCACTTTTGGAACTAAAATAAGTGTGTTTAGAGTCATTTTAATGCCTGAAATTGGTGGAAATAGAAGCTTCTGTGTAGGAGAAAAAGTCTGTAAAAATGGCAATTTTGGTCACATTGAGGCTTTAAAAAGTAGTTATTCAACATGAGGCACAATCCAAATGACATTTTCAATCATTTTTTCTACAGTCCAAAAAATCAATTTTCTGATGCAAAACGATGACCCGCGACCTGTCGATTTTTCTCAAGATGGTCAGAAATGGTAATTTTTTAATGTTTAAGTTTTTTGATTGTAAATGACTATTGCATGTGAATTATCACTTTTGGAACTAAAATAAATGTGTTTAGAGTCATTTTCATGCCTGAAATTGGTAGAAATAGAAGCTTCTGTGTAGGAGAAAAAGTCTGTAAAAATGGCAATTTTGGTCACATTGAGGCTTTAAAAAGTAGTTATTCAACATGAGACACAAGCCAAATTACATTTTGAATCATTTTTTCTACAATCCAAAAAATCAATTTTCTGATGAAAAACGATGACCCGCGACCTGTCGATTTTTCTCAAGATGGTCAGAAATGTTAATTTTTTAATGTTTAAGTTTTTTGACTGTAAATGACTATTGCTTGTGAATTATCACTTTTGGAACTAAAATAAGTGTGTTTAGAGTCATTTTAATGCCTGAAATTGGTGGAAATAGAAGCTTCTGTGTAGGAGAAAAAGTCTGTAAAAATGGCAATTTTGGTCACATTGAGGCTTTAAAAAGTAGTTATTCAACATGAGGCTCAATCCAAATGACATTTTGAATCTTTTTTTCTACACTCCAAAAAATCTATTTTCTGATGAAAAACGATGACCCGCGACCTGTCGATTTTTCTCAAGATGGTCAGAAATGGAAATTTTTTAATGTTTAATTTTTTGACTGTAGATGACTATTGTATGTGAATTATCACTTTTGGAACTAAAATAAGTGTGTTTAGAGTCATTTTAATGCCTGAAATTGGTCGAAATAGAAGCTTCTGAGTAGGAGAAAAAGTCTGTAAAAATGGCAATTTTGGTCACATTGAGGCTTTAAAAAGTAGTTATTCAACATGAGGCACAATCCAAATGACATTTTGAATCATTTTTCTACAGTCCAAAAAAATCAATTTTCTGATGAAAAACGATGACCCGCGACCTGTCGATTTTTCTCAAGATGGTCAGAAATGGTAATTTTTTAATGTTTAAGTTTTTTGACTGTAAATGACTATTGCTTGTGAATTATCACTTTTGGAACTAAAATAAGTGTGTTTAGAGTCATTTTAATGCCTGAAATTGGTGGAAATAGAAGCTTCTGTGTAGGAGAAAAAGTCTGTAAAAATGGCAATTTTGGTCACATTGAGGCTTTAAAAAGTAGTTATTCAACATGAGACACAAGCCAAATGACATTTTGAATCTTTTTTTCTACAGTCCAAAAAATCAATTTTCTGATGAAAAACGATGACCCGCGACCTGTCGGTTTTTCTCAAGATGGTCAGAAATGGTAATTTTGTAATGTTTAACTTTTTTGACTGTAAATGACTATTGCATGCGAATTATCACTTTTGGAACTAAAATAAATGTGTTTAGAGTCATTTTAATGCCTGACATTGGTCGAAATAGAAGCTTCTGAGTAGGAGAAAAAGTCTGTAAAAAAGGCAATTTTGGTCACATTGAGGCTTTAAAAAGTAGTTATTCAACATGAGACACAAGCCAAATGACATTTTGAATCTTTTTTCCTACACTCCAAAAAATCAATTTTCTGATGAAAAACGATGACCCGCGACCTGTCGATTTTTCTCAAGATGGTCAGAAATGGTAATTTTTTAATGTTTAAGTTTTTTGATTGTAAATGACTATTGCATGTGAATTATCACTTTTGGAACTAAAATAAATGTGTTTAGAGTCATTTTAATGCCTGAAATTGGTGGAAATAGAAGCTTCTGTGTAGGAGAAAAAGTCTGTAAAAATGGCAATTTTGGTCACATTGAGGCTTTAAAAAGTAGTTACTCAACATGAGACACAAGCCAAATGACATTTTGAATCATTTTTTCTACACTCCAAAAAATCAATTTTCTGATGAAAAACGATGACCCGCGACATGTCGATTTTTCTCAAGATGGTCAGAAATGGTAATTTTTTAATGTTTAAGTTTTTTGACTGTAAATGACTATTGCTTGTGAATTATCACTTTTAGAACTAAAATAAGTGTGTTTAGAGTCATTTTAATGCCTGAAATTGGTGGAAATAGAAGCTTCTGTGTAGGAGAAAAAGTCTGTAAAAATGGCAATTTTGGTCACATTGAGGCTTTAAAAAGTAGTTATTCAACATGAGACACAATCCAAATGACATTTTGAATCTTTTTTCCTACACTCCAAAAAATCAATTTTCTGATGAAAAACGGTGACCCGCGACCTGTCGATTTTTCTCAAGATGGTCAGAAATGGTAATTTTTTAATGTTTAATTTTTTGACTGTAAATGACTATTGCATGTGAATTATCACTTTTGGAACTAAAATAAGTGTGTTTAGAGTCATTTTAATGCCTGAAATTGGTGGAAATAGAAGCTTCTGTGTAGGAGAAAAAGTCTGTAAAAATGGCAATTTTGGTCACATTGAGGCTTTAAAAAGTAGTTATTCAACATGAGGCTCAATCCAAATGACATTTTGAATCTTTTTTTCTACACTCCAAAAAATCTATTTTCTGATGAAAAACGATGACCCGCGACCTGTCGATTTTTCTCAAGATGGTCAGAAATGGAAATTTTTTAATGTTTAATTTTTTGACTGTAGATGACTATTGTATGTGAATTATCACTTTTGGAACTAAAATAAGTGTGTTTAGAGTCATTTTAATGCCTGAAATTGGTCGAAATAGAAGCTTCTGAGTAGGAGAAAAAGTCTGTAAAAATGGCAATTTTGGTCACATTGAGGCTTTAAAAAGTAGTTATTCAACATGAGGCACAATCCAAATGACATTTTGAATCATTTTTCTACAGTCCAAAAAAATCAATTTTCTGATGAAAAACGATGACCCGCGACCTGTCGATTTTTCTCAAGATGGTCAGAAATGGTAATTTTGTAATGTTTAACTTTTTTGACTGTAAATGACTATTGCATGCGAATTATCACTTTTGGAACTAAAATAAATGTGTTTAGAGTCATTTTAATGCCTGACATTGGTCGAAATAGAAGCTTCTGAGTAGGAGAAAAAGTCTGTAAAAAAGGCAATTTTGGTCACATTGAGGCTTTAAAAAGTAGTTATTCAACATGAGACACAAGCCAAATGACATTTTGAATCTTTTTTCCTACACTCCAAAAAATCAATTTTCTGATGAAAAACGATGACCCGCGACCTGTCGATTTTTCTCAAGATGGTCAGAAATGGTAAATTTTTAATGTTTAATTTTTTGACTGTAAATGACTATTGCATGTGAATTATCACTTTTGGAACGAAAATAAGTGTGTTTAGAGTCATTTTAATGGCTGAAATTGGTGGAAATAGAATCTTCTGTGTAGGAGAAAAAGTCTGTAAAAATGGCAATTTTGGTCACATTGAGGCTTTAAAAAGTAGTTATTCAACATGAGGCTCAATCCAAATGACATTTTGAATCTTTTTTTCTACACTCCAAAAAATCAATTTTCTGATGAAAAACGATGACCCGCGACCTGTCGATTTTTCTCAAGATGGTCAGAAATGGTAATTTTGTAATGTTTAACTTTTTTGACTCTAAATGACTATTGCATGTGAATTATCACTTTTGGAACTAAAATACGTGTGTTTAGAGTCATTTTAATGCCTGAAATTGGTGGAAATAGAAGCGTCTGTGTAGGAGAAAAAGTCTGTAAAAATGGCAATTTTGGTCACATTGAGGCTTTAAAAAGCAGTTATTCAACATGAGACACAAGCCAAATGACATTTTGAATCTTTTTTCCTACACTCCAAAAAATCAATTTTCTGATGAAAAACGATGACCCGCGACCTGTCGATTTTTCTCAAGATGGTCAGAAATGGTAATTTTGTATTGTTTAATTTTTTGACTGTAAATGACTATTGCATGTGAATTATCACTTTTGGAACGAAAATAAGTGTGTTTAGAGTCATTTTAGTGGCTGAAATTGGTAGAAATAGAAGCTTCTGTGTAGGAGAAAAAGTCTGAAAAAATGGCAATTTTGGTCACATTGAGTCTTTAAAAAGTAGTTATTCAACATGAGGCACAAACAAAATGACATTTTGAATCTTTTTTTCTATAGTCCGAAAAATCAATTTTCTGATGAAAAATGATGACCCGCGACCTGTCGATTTTTCTCAAGATGGTCAGAAATGGAAATTTTTTAATGTTTAATTTTTTGACTGTAGATGACTATTGTATGTGAATTATCACTTTTGGAACTAAAATAAGTGTGTTTAGAGTCATTTTAATGCCTGAAATTGGTCGAAATTGAAGCTTCTGAGTAGGAGAAAAAGTCTGTAAAAATGGCAATTTTGGTCACATTGAGGCTTTAAAAAGTAGTTATTCAACATGAGGCTCAATCCAAATGACATTTTGAATCATTTTTCTACAGTCCAAAAAATCAATTTTCTGATGAAAAACGATGACCCGCGACCTGTCGATTTTTCTCAAGATGGTCAGAAATGGTAATTTTTTAATGTTTAAGTTTTTTGACTGTAAATGACTATTGCTTGTGAATTATCACTTTTGGAACTAAAATAAGTGTGTTTAGAGTCATTTTAATGCCTGAAATTGGTGGAAATAGAAGCTTCTGTGTAGGAGAAAAAGTCTGTAAAAATGGCAATTTTGGTCACATTGAGGCTTTAAAAAGTAGTTATTCAACATGAGACACAATCCAAATGACATTTTGAATCTTTTTTCCTACACTCCAAAAAATCAATTTTCTGATGAAAAACGATGACCCGCGACCTGTCGATTTTTCTCAAGATGGTCAGAAATGGTAATTTTTTAATGTTTAATTTTTTGACTGTAAATGACTATTGCATGTGAATTATCACTTTTGGAACTAAAATAAGTGTGTTTAGAGTCATTTTAATGCCTGAAATTGGTGGAAATAGAAGCTTCTGTGTAGGAGAAAAAGTCTGTAAAAATGGCAATTTTGGTCACATTGAGGCTTTAAAAAGTAGTTATTCAACATGAGGCACAATCCAAATGACATTTTCAATCATTTTTTCTACAGTCCAAAAAATCAATTTTCTGATGCAAAACGATGACCCGCGACCTGTCGATTTTTCTCAAGATGGTCAGAAATGGTAATTTTTTAATGTTTAAGTTTTTTGATTGTAAATGACTATTGCATGTGAATTATCACTTTTGGAACTAAAATAAATGTGTTTAGAGTCATTTTCATGCCTGAAATTGGTAGAAATAGAAGCTTCTGTGTAGGAGAAAAAGTCTGTAAAAATGGCAATTTTGGTCACATTGAGGCTTTAAAAAGTAGTTATTCAACATGAGACACAAGCCAATTTACATTTTGAATCATTTTTCCTACAATCCAAAAAATCAATTTTCTGATGAAAAACGATGACCCGCGACCTGTCGATTTTTCTCAAGATGGTCAGAAATGGTAATTTTTTAATGTTTAAGTTTTTTGACTGTAAATGACTATTGCTTGTGAATTATCACTTTTGGAACTAAAATAAGTGTGTTTAGAGTCATTTTAATGCCTGAAATTGGTGGAAATAGAAGCTTCTGTGTAGGAGAAAAAGTCTGTAAAAATGGCAATTTTGGTCACATTGAGGCTTTAAAAAGTAGTTATTCAACATGAGGCACAATCCAAATGACATTTTCAATCATTTTTTCTACAGTCCAAAAAATCAATTTTCTGATGCAAAACGATGACCCGCGACCTGTCGATTTTTCCCAAGATGGTCAGAAATGGTAATTTTTTAATGTTTAAGTTTTTTGATTGTAAATGACTATTGCATGTGAATTATCACTTTTGGAACTAAAATAAATGTGTTTAGAGTCATTTTAATGCCTGAAATTGGTGGAAATAGAAGCTTCTGTGTAGGAGAAAAAGTCTGTAAAAATGGCAATTTTGGTCACATTGAGGCTTTAAAAAGTAGTTATTCAACATGAGACACAAGCCAAATGACATTTTGAATCATTTTTCTACAGTCCAAAAAATCAATTTTCTGATGAAAAACGATGACCCGCGACCTGTCGATTTTTCTCAAGATGGTCAGAAATGGTAATTTTTTAATGTTTAAGTTTTTTGACTGTAAATGACTATTGCTTGTGAATTATCACTTTTGGAACTAAAATAAGTGTGTTTAGAGTCATTTTAATGCCTGAAATTGGTGGAAATAGAAGCTTCTGTGTAGGAGAAAAAGTCTGTAAAAATGGCAATTTTGGTCACATTGAGGCTTTAAAAAGTAGTTATTCAACATGAGACACAATCCAAATGACATTTTGAATCTTTTTTCCTACAATCCAAAAAATCAATTTTCTGATGAAAAACGATGACCCGCGACCTGTCGATTTTTCTCAAGATGGTCAGAAATGGTAATTTTTTAATGTTTAATTTTTTGACTGTAAATGACTATTGCATGTGAATTATCACTTTTGGAACTAAAATAAGTGTGTTTAGAGTCATTTTAATGCCTGAAATTGGTGGAAATAGAAGCTTCTGTGTAGGAGAAAAAGTCCGTAAAAATGGCAATTTTGGTCACATTGAGGCTTTAAAAAGTAGTTATTCAACATGAGGCACAATCCAAATGACATTTTCAATCATTTTTTCTACAGTCCAAAAAATCAATTTTCTGATGCAAAACGATGACCCGCGACCTGTCGATTTTTCTCAAGATGGTCAGAAATGGTAATTTTTTAATGTTTAAGTTTTTTGATTGTAAATGACTATTGCATGTGAATTATCACTTTTGGAACTAAAATAAATGTGTTTAGAGTCATTTTAATGCCTGAAATTGGTAGAAATAGAAGCTTCTGTGTAGGAGAAAAAGTCTGTAAAAATGGCAATTTTGGTCACATTGAGGCTTTAAAAAGTAGTTATTCAACATGAGACACAATCCAAATGACATTTTGAATCTTTTTTCCTACACTCCAAAAAATCAATTTTCTGATGAAAAACGATGACCCGCGACCTGTCGATTTTTCTCAAGATGGTCAGAAATGGTAATTTTTTAATGTTTAATTTTTTGACTGTAAATGACTATTGCATGTGAATTATCACTTTTGGAACTAAAATAAGTGTGTTTAGAGTCATTTTAATGCCTGAAATTGGTGGAAATAGAAGCTTCTGTGTAGGAGAAAAAGTCTGTAAAAATGGCAATTTTGGTCACATTGAGGCTTTAAAAAGTAGTTATTCAACATGAGGCACAATCCAAATGACATTTTCAATCATTTTTTCTACAGTCCAAAAAATCAATTTTCTGATGCAAAACGATGACCCGCGACCTGTCGATTTTTCTCAAGATGGTCAGAAATGGTAATTTTTTAATGTTTAAGTTTTTTGATTGTAAATGACTATTGCATGTGAATTATCACTTTTGGAACTAAAATAAATGTGTTTAGAGTCATTTTCATGCCTGAAATTGGTAGAAATAGAAGCTTCTGTGTAGGAGAAAAAGTCTGTAAAAATGGCAATTTTGGTCACATTGAGGCTTTAAAAAGTAGTTATTCAACATGAGACACAAGCCAAATTACATTTTGAATCATTTTTTCTACAATCCAAAAAATCAATTTTCTGATGAAAAACGATGACCCGCGACCTGTCGATTTTTCTCAAGATGGTCAGAAATGGTAATTTTTTAATGTTTAAGTTTTTTGACTGTAAATGACTATTGCTTGTGAATTATCACTTTTGGAACTAAAATAAGTGTGTTTAGAGTCATTTTAATGCCTGAAATTGGTGGAAATAGAAGCTTCTGTGTAGGAGAAAAAGTCTGTAAAAATGGCAATTTTGGTCACATTGAGGCTTTAAAAAGTAGTTATTCAACATGAGGCACAATCCAAATGACATTTTCAATCATTTTTTCTACAGTCCAAAAAATCAATTTTCTGATGCAAAACGATGACCCGCGACCTGTCGATTTTTCTCAAGATGGTCAGAAATGGTAATTTTTTAATGTTTAAGTTTTTTGATTGTAAATGACTATTGCATGTGAATTATCACTTTTGGAACTAAAATAAATGTGTTTAGAGTCATTTTAATGCCTGAAATTGGTAGAAATAGAAGCTTCTGTGTAGGAGAAAAAGTCTGTAAAAATGGCAATTTTGGTCACATTGAGGCTTTAAAAAGTAGTTATTCAACATGAGACACAATCCAAATGACATTTTGAATCTTTTTTCCTACACTCCAAAAAATCAATTTTCTGATGCAAAACGATGACCCGCGACCTGTCGATTTTTCTCAAGATGGTCAGAAATGGTAATTTTTTAATGTTTAAGTTTTTTGACTGTAAATGACTATTGCTTGTGAATTATCACTTTTGGAACTAAAATAAGTGTGTTTAGAGTCATTTTAATGCCTGAAATTAGTGGAAATAGAAGCTTCTGTGTAGGAGAAAAAGTCTGTAAAAATGGCAATTTTGGTCACATTGAGGCTTTAAAAAGTAGTTATTCAACATGAGGCACAATCCAAATGACATTTTCAATCATTTTTTCTACAGTCCAAAAAATCAATTTTCTGATGCAAAACGATGACCCGCGACCTGTCGATTTTTCTCAAGATGGTCAGAAATGGTAATTTTTTAATGTTTAAGTTTTTTGATTGTAAATGACTATTGCATGTGAATTATCACTTTTGGAACTAAAATAAATGTGTTTAGAGTCATTTTAATGCCTGAAATTGGTGGAAATAGAAGCTTCTGTGTAGGAGAAAAAGTCTGTAAAAATGGCAATTTTGGTCACATTGAGGCTTTAAAAAGTAGTTATTCAACACGAGACACAAGCCAAATGACATTTTGAATCATTTTTTCTACACTCCAAAAAATCAATTTTCTGATGAAAAACGATGACCCGCGACCTGTCGATTTTTCTCAAGATGGTCAGAAATGGTAATTTTTTAATGTTTAAGTTTTTTGACTGTAAATGACTATTGCTTGTGAATTATCACTTTTAGAACTAAAATAAGTGTGTTTAGGGTCATTTTAATGCCTGAAATTGGTGGAAATAGAAGCTTCTGTGTAGGAGAAAAAGTCTGTAAAAATGGCAATTTTGGTCACATTGAGGCTTTAAAAAGTAGTTATTCAACATGAGACACAATCCAAATGACATTTTGAATCTTTTTTCCTACACTCCAAAAAATCAATTTTCTGATGAAAAACGGTGACCCGCGACCTGTCGATTTTTCTCAAGATGGTCAGAAATGGTAATTTTTTAATGTTTAATTTTTTGACTGTAAATGACTATTGCATGTGAATTATCACTTTTGGAACTAAAATAAGTGTGTTTAGAGTCATTTTAATGCCTGAAATTGGTGGAAATAGAAGCTTCTGTGTAGGAGAAAAAGTCTGTAAAAATGGCAATTTTGGGGGAGGAGCTTAGCGCGTGATCAAGATGGCCGCGTGAGCCTAGAGCTCCCGAGACCCTCGCTCCCTCCGGCATCTATCCTGTCTATTATCCTGTACTTGATGCCCGGACTATTGGAGAGGATCTGCTGCTGAGGCGGGAACCGTTGTCCGGGTCGAAATCGCCCACCGGAGACCGAAGTTATACTGCCTGGAAGTTTGGGGCCTAATCCCCGCACGGTGCCCGGGACTTGCGTTGGCACAGTGCCCGTGCCCTAATTGAACAACAGCGGCCTGGTCGGGGAGGAGTCGTCGGAGGTGGAGGGGACTTCACTTTCGCTTTCGATTTCGCCTCCCAGTCTCCAGGGCGCCCGGGACGTGGCGTGCGCGGCGCCAGCCACTGGTTGCATGCCCATTTACCCTGTACGGGCCAGGAGATTGTCTACACGGCGGATTGAGATGTCGACCAGGTCGGACGCCGAAAAGCTGAAGCCCAAGAACACCAGGCGGGGCACCTCCACCCAGACTAATACCATGGATCGCTATGCCCATCAGAGGGGGTCCCCGGGAGAATCGGGCCCGACGTCGGAAGCCTCGAAGGACGCGGCGTCCCCCTCCACAGAATTAACCCTGCAGGACATCATGGGGGCCATCGAAGGGATGAAGTCCTCGATTGGGCAGCAATTTGAGACCCTGGCGCAAAAAGTAGATGCCATATCGATAGATGTCAACCTGGTTCAGGCCGACCTCGGCAAAACTAATGAGCGGGTTCAGTCCTTGGACCTCAAGACTGCCGGCCTCCTGGGCGATGTCTCCGGCCTCCAGCAGGAAGTCCGTACTCTCCGGGCAGCAAATGATCACTTCGCCCGCCGGTTGGAGGACTTCGAAGGCCGTGCTAGGCGCAACAACGTCCGCATCATTGGGGTCCCGGAAAATTCGGAGGAGCAGTCGGTGGACCTGTTCGTGGAGGACCTGGTGGTGAACCATCTGGCACCCAAAGGCCTTAGCAAGTTCTTCACCGTCGAACGGGCCCATAGAGTTCCTGGCGGGAGGCCTAAGGTGGGGGCCCCACCAAGGCCGATTGTCGCCCGGATCTTTAATTTCAGGGATCGAGATGCCATACTACAAGCATCGCGGATGGCCGGCCCGCTGCCATTCCAGAACACTACTGTAAGCTTTTATCCGGACTTCACTCAGATGGTGCAAAAGCAGCGGCAAGGCTTCATGGCGGTCAAGAGGAGACTGCGTGAGATGGGACTAAAATATGCCATGCTCTTTCCTGCAAGGTTGCGGGTGGTGTTCGAAGAGCGAACTTTCTTTTTTGAGGCACCCGACATGGTCGGAGACTGGTTGGACACTCTGCCCCAAGGGCGGCATGGCGTGGAACGCTCTGGTGGCGCTGATGGTGCCGGTGATGAACATTGACCTGGGACTTAAGTACCACGACTCCGATCCCTCCGGGAGGTTGACAGTCCGGGGGGTGGCGGGGGCGGTAGGGGAGCTTTTCCTCCTCTGGGGTTCTTTCCGTAGACTAGTTTTATAAGGGGCAACAGGCACACTGCAAGTTGGGGGGCACTTTAGAGCTTACGCAGGGGTGCAGGGTGGGGGGTGGGTGGGGTTTGTTGTTGGGGTTGTTGTTGTTTTTGGTTCTGCAAGGCGTCATGATGCAAGCTCCTGTGGTTCGGGTCGGGTTCCGCGTGGGTGGTGGTGGTCTCCTTACATGCTGGGATGGGGGGTAGGGGCCTCAAAATACTCAGTTGGAATGTGAATGGCCTGGGGGATCGTATTAAGCGTGGGATTGTACTGCAATTTCTGAAGAGATGTGCCCCTGATATTGTCCTCTTGCAAGAGACGCACTTGATTGGCAACACGTGCCATGCACTCAATCGTAAAGGCTATAAGTTTGTTGCGCATTCCGGGTTCACCTCGGGCTCCAGAGGGGCGGGAATACTAGTCAGGTCCTCTCTCCCATTTGAGGTTGACTCTACTACTGTAGACGATAGGGGGCGCTTCGCGGCAGTAGAGGGACGGTGGGAGGGCAGGACGCTGGTCCTGGTGTCGGTTTATGTCCCCCCTGCATTGCAGCCCACTACCCTAGCGGACTTAGAGAGGACTTTACTGGGTCTCCCAGAGGGCGTGCTGGTGGTGGGTGGTGACTTTAATGCAGTCGGCTCAGGCCTGCTTGACAGGCACCCGCAGAGGATTTCGGGGGGGGCTCAGAAGTGGCTTCCTGATTTCATAGACACCCTAGGGCTGGTTGATTGTTGGAGAATGTTGCATCCCACACAACGGCATTACACTTTCCACTCAGGTGCGCACGGCAGTCTCTCCAGAATTGATTATGTCCTTACTTTGGCCGCACACGCTTCTAGTGTCTCTGAGGCCAAGCACATGGCACGAGGTATTTCTGACCATTCTCCGGTGTGGATCTGTATGGATGTTGCCAGAGGAGTGTGTGGTAGGGTGGCCCCAATTAACCCGTGGCATCTCAGAGACCCTGTGACTCGTAGTGCGGTACTTAAGGCGATCGACCGTTATTTTCAAGAAAACCTCGGTTCGGTCACGTCGGCGGTGTCCTTGTGGGAAGCATTCAAAACCGTGATTCGGGGTGAGGCCCTCTCCTTGATTACAGCGGCCAAGCGTCGGAGGGACGCGGAGGTCGCCCAGCTTGAGGCGGAGATCGCAGAACTAGGGCTGGCCCTGGAGGGTGAGGTCACGGAGGAGGCGCTGCACGAATTGAGCCTTAAGCAATCGGAGTACAGGGCCCTCGTGACTGACGCAGCCAAGGCTCTGAGTAGGGAACAGCGGGGCCGTCTGTACGACGTCGGGGACAAGGCCGGGAAATTGATCGCGTGGCTGGACAAGAAGGAGAGGGTCAATCGAGTGGTGCCGGACCTAGTGACGGAGGCTGGCGTCCTGGTCACGGAGCCGGAGGACATAGTCCAGTGCTTTGCGGATTACTTCCGCACGGTCTATACATCCGTGTCGGACAGGCCTGTGGGGGACTCATGTGCTCTCCTGCGCGATCTCGCCCTGCCTTGCCTCTCCGACGTGGACAGGGACGACCTTGATGGCGACATCACGGTCGATGAGATCGCGGGGGCGATCCGTTCTTTGCGTCCGGGCAAGGCCTCGGGTCCGAATGGCCTGCCCATGGAGCTCTACAAACTCCAGCCGGACAAGATTGCTCCGCATCTACGAGCCATGTTTGTGGAGGCGCGGGCGACGGGTTCCCTCCCGCCCGACCAGCGCCTGGCAACGATCGTGGTCATCCATAAAGATGGCAAGCCTAGAGACAGGTGCAGTTCATACCGGCCGATTTCGCTCCTTAACGCTGAGCCTAAGATCCTTGCTAAAATCCTCGCAAACCGGCTAGTCAGGGTGATCGGTGACCTGATCCACCCCGACCAATCTGGATTCATCCCACATCGGAATACTGCGTTGAATCTTAGGCGCATTCATGGTGTGATCGCAAGGGTCGGGACGATGCGGGAACCGGCCGTGGTGGCGGCGCTCGACGCAACGATGGCATTCGACACGGTTGAGTGGGCATATTTGTGGGCCGCGCTCGCGAAGTTCGGCTTCGGGCCCGGATTTGTGGGCTGGGTGAGGCTCTTATACGAAGGACCTCTCGCCAAAGTTGCGGTTAACGGGAGGGCCTCCAATCCGTTCGACTTGGGAAGGGGTACCAGGCAGGGTTGTCCCCTCTCGCCGCTGTTGTTCGCTCTCGCCCTTGAGCCGCTAGCGGCATGGATACGGTGGCACCCAGACGTGAGGGGGATTCGCTGGTCCCCCGACCACGAGGACCGCATTTCCCTCTATGCCGACGACATTCTGCTCTATCTTACCTCACCCCGGAAGTCCCTTATAGTTGTCTGCGACATCTTGACTTCCTTCGGGAGGAACTCGGGGCTCACCATCAACTGGGGTAAGTCATATCTGTACGCCCTGTGTGGAGACGCTCCGGTTCCCCCGCGGAATTGCCCGATCCAGATCGCCCGGGAGGGCTTTCAGTATCTTGGGATCTATATTTCAGCCGACCCCACGGTACGGTATGAGCGAAACCTGCTCCCTCCGTTGGCGCGCCTGCGGCGGGACGTGGCGGGCTGGAGGCGGCTGCCGCTTTCCCTCCTCGGTCGTGCGGCGCTCTTTAAAATGATGTCGCTTCCCCGCTTTCTCTACGCCCTGCAGAACACCCAGGAGCTGGTCCCGGCCAGTTACTTTCGGGAGGTTGAGAGTCTACAGCGTTCGCTGCTGTGGGACGGCCGCCCGCGTATAGCGATAGCAAAACTAACTCTCCCTTGGTATGACGGCGGTATCGCGCTTCCCGACATCCGGAGATACTATTGGGCCTCCCAACTGAGCGCAGTCAACCACGGAGTCTACGGTCCTGCGCTTAGCCCCGGCTTCGCTATGGACCGGTGGTTGTTGCGGGGTGGTGGCTACTATAGAGCACTTTATTCAAGGGCCCCGGCTGGATCCCTCACGGGGCCGACCGGGGTGGCGGTGCACGTGTGGAAGGCAGTCACGAACTCCCTGGGGTGGAAGGATAGACTCACACTGGCCACTCCGCTGTTTGACTCGGACATGCTGGGGAAACTCTGGAACTCTAAGGGTTTCGACAAATGGGACCTGATTGGTATCTCCAGGGTGGGGGACATGCTGGCCAAGGGGCGGATTAAGTCGTTTACAGAGCTGCAGACGGAATATGCGCTAGAGGGCACGGAATACTTCCGGTACGCGCAGGTACGTCATACGCTGCGGTCGGTCCTCGTTGAGGGGGAGAAGGTGCCTGAATCCTCTCCGTTGGAGGACCGGATCTTGGACGGCCATGTGCCGGAGAGCACAATCTCTCTCATTTACAAGAAGCTGGTGAACGTCCGTACCGATCTCCTCCTGGGGGTGCGGGACCAGTGGACTAGAGACGGTCTTGAGCTGGACGATGAGGACTGGCAGTGCGCTGTCTCCTCCCCGAAAGAGGTTGCCATCCCCGCCAGGCTGCGGCTGGTCCAGCTTAAGATACTCCACAGAGTCTATGTCACTGGTCCCCGGTTGGTCCACATGGGTTTCTCCGAGGACGGGCTTTGTAAGAGGGGCTGCGGGATGGTGGGCACCTTTCTGCACATTATATGGGAGTGTGGTGTGATTGTGGAATTGTGGAAGCAGATTCATGTTGTGATGCAGGAGGTCACGGGTATTGTGTTGCACTCAGAGGCGCTGTCTCTTGAACGTGTGGGGCCCTACAGACTACGACGCTGCGCAGACTCAATGGGTGACCCTTGGTAATATGGTGGCCAAGCGGGATATTGCACGATTGTGGGGATCCCCTAACCCGCCCACCCTGGATGCATGGAAGGATAACATGGACTGGTGCATGTTTCGGGAGAAAACAGTGTATTGTGCACGGGGGAGGCCCAAGAAATGGCACAAGGTGTGGGGGGGGTGGAACCAGTATAGGGGGTACATCTGCCTGCCTCCTGCCACTGACCCACCAGAGGAGCACCTTTCCCCCTAGCCCCACTTCCGACTTGAGTTTTGCGGATGAAGTCTGATAGAAAGTTAGTGCCTCTGCCTCTCCCTCCCCTCCACACTTGAGGGCTGATCTGATGGTGGATATGGGGCCGCCTCATCGGTGGGATCTGGTGCGAACACATGATGTACATTGCCTTGCTTGTTACGTTTTTCTTTAAAAATTGAAACCTTTTTTCTCTCCTGCATTACAGCTGTAGAAGATTACATATGTTGATTGACGAGCTGCCGAACCTCCGGGTTGTCGGCTGAATAGCTGTGTATCTGAAATATCCGAATAAAGGTTTTAAAAAAAAAAAAAAAAAAAAAAAAAAAAAAATGGCAATTTTGGTCACATTGAGGCTTTAAAAAGTAGTTATTCAACATGAGGCACAATCCAAATGACATTTTCAATCATTTTTTCTACAGTCCAAAAAATCAATTTTCTGATGCAAAACGATGACCCGCGACCTGTCGATTTTTCTCAAGATGGTCAGAAATGGTAATTTTTTAATGTTTAAGTTTTTTGATTGTAAATGACTATTGCATGTGAATTATCACTTTTGGAACTAAAATAAATGTGTTTAGAGTCATTTTAATGCCTGACATTGGTCGAAATAGAAGCTTCTGAGTAGGAGAAAAAGTCTGTATAAAAGGCAATTTTGGTCACATTGAGGCTTTAAAAAGTAGTTATTCAAGATGAGACACAAGCCAAATGACATTTTGAATCTTTTTTCCTACACTCCAAAAAATCAATTTTCTGATGAAAAACGATGACCCGCGACCTGTCGATTTTTCTCAAGATGGTCAGAAATGGTAAATTTTTAATGTTTAATTTTTTGACTGTAAATGACTATTGCATGTGAATTATCACTTTTGGAACGAAAATAAGTGTGTTTAGAGTCATTTTAATGGCTGAAATTGGTGGAAATAGAATCTTCTGTGTAGGAGAAAAAGTCTGTAAAAATGGCAATTTTGGTCACATTGAGGCTTTAAAAAGTAGTTATTCAACATGAGGCTCAATCCAAATGACATTTTGAATCTTTTTTTCTACACTCCAAAAAATCAATTTTCTGATGAAAAACGATGACCCGCGACCTGTCGATTTTTCTCAAGATGGTCAGAAATGGTAATTTTGTAATGTTTAACTTTTTTGACTGTAAATGACTATTGCATGCGAATTATCACTTTGGGAACTAAAATAAATGTGTTTAGAGTCATTTTAATGCCTGACATTGGTCGAAATAGAAGCTTCTGAGTAGGAGAAAAAGTCTGTAAAAATGGCAATTTTGGTCACATTGAGGCTTTAAAAAGTAGTTATTCAACATGAGACACAAGCCAAATGACATTTTGAATCTTTTTTCCTACACTCCAAAAAATCAATTTTCTGATGCAAAACGATGACCCGCGACCTGTCGATTTTTCTCAAGATGGTCAGAAATGGTAATTTTTTAATGTTTAAGTTTTTTGACTGTAAATGACTATTGCTTGTGAATTATCACTTTTGGAACTAAAATAAGTGTGTTTAGAGTCATTTTAATGCCTGAAATTGGTGGAAATAGAAGCTTCTGTGTAGGAGAAAAAGTCTGTAAAAATGGCAATTTTGGTCACATTGAGGCTTTAAAAAGTAGTTATTCAACATGAGACACAATCCAAATGACATTTTGAATCTTTTTTCCTACACTCCAAAAAATCAATTTTCTGATGAAAAACGATGACCCGCGACCTGTCGATTTTTCTCAAGATGGTCAGAAATGGTAATTTTTTAATGTTTAATTTTTTGACTGTAAATGACTATTGCATGTGAATTATCACTTTTGGAACTAAAATAAGTGTGTTTAGAGTCATTTTAATGCCTGAAATTGGTGGAAATAGAAGCTTCTGTGTAGGAGAAAAAGTCTGTAAAAATGGCAATTTTGGTCACATTGAGGCTTTAAAAAGTAGTTATTCAACATGAGGCACAATCCAAATGACATTTTCAATCATTTTTTCTACAGTCCAAAAAATCAATTTTCTGATGCAAAACGATGACCCGCGACCTGTCGATTTTTCTCAAGATGGTCAGAAATGGTAATTTTTTAATGTTTAAGTTTTTTGATTGTAAATGACTATTGCATGTGAATTATCACTTTTGGAACTAAAATAAATGTGTTTAGAGTCATTTTAATGCCTGAAATTGGTAGAAATAGAAGCTTCTGTGTAGGAGAAAAAGTCTGTAAACATGGCAATTTTGGTCACATTGAGGCTTTAAAAAGTAGTTATTCAACATGAGACACAATCCAAATGACATTTTGAATCTTTTTTCCTACACTCCAAAAAATCAATTTTCTGATGCAAAACGATGACCCGCGACCTGTCGATTTTTCTCAAGATGGTCAGAAATGGTAATTTTTTAATGTTTAAGTTTTTTGACTGTAAATGACTATTGCTTGTGAATTATCACTTTTGGAACTAAAATAAGTGTGTTTAGAGTCATTTTAATGCCTGAAATTAGTGGAAATAGAAGCTTCTGTGTAGGAGAAAAAGTCTGTAAAAATGGCAATTTTGGTCACATTGAGGCTTTAAAAAGTAGTTATTCAACATGAGGCACAATCCAAATGACATTTTCAATCATTTTTTCTACAGTCCAAAAAATCAATTTTCTGATGCAAAACGATGACCCGCGACCTGTCGATTTTTCTCAAGATGGTCAGAAATGGTAATTTTTTAATGTTTAAGTTTTTTTACTGTAAATGACTATTGCTTGTGAATTATCACTTTTGGAACTAAAATAAGTGTGTTTAGAGTCATTTTAATGCCTGAAATTGGTGGAAATAGAAGCTTCTGTGTAGGAGAAAAAGTCTGTAAAAATGGCAATTTTGGTCACATTGAGGCTTTAAAAAGTAGTTATTCAACATGAGACACAATCCAAATGACATTTTGAATCTTTTTTCCTACACTCCAAAAAATCAATTTTCTGATGAAAAACGATGACCCGCGACCTGTCGATTTTTCTCAAGATGGTCAGAAATGGTAATTTTTTAATGTTTAATTTTTTGACTGTAAATGACTATTGCATGTGAATTATCACTTTTGGAACTAAAATAAGTGTGTTTAGAGTCATTTTAATGCCTGAAATTGGTGGAAATAGAAGCTTCTGTGTAGGAGAAAAAGTCTGTAAAAATGGCAATTTTGGTCACATTGAGGCTTTAAAAAGTAGTTATTCAACATGAGGCACAATCCAAATGACATTTTCAATCATTTTTTCTACAGTCCAAAAAATCAATTTTCTGATGCAAAACGATGACCCGCGACCTGTCGATTTTTCTCAAGATGGTCAGAAATGGTAATTTTTTAATGTTTAAGTTTTTTGATTGTAAATGACTATTGCATGTGAATTATCACTTTTGGAACTAAAATAAATGTGTTTAGAGTCATTTTAATGCCTGAAATTGGTAGAAATAGAAGCTTCTGTGTAGGAGAAAAAGTCTGTAAAAATGGCAATTTTGGTCACATTGAGGCTTTAAAAAGTAGTTATTCAACATGAGACACAATCCAAATGACATTTTGAATCTTTTTTCCTACACTCCAAAAAATCAATTTTCTGATGCAAAACGATGACCCGCGACCTGTCGATTTTTCTCAAGATGGTCAGAAATGGTAATTTTTTAATGTTTAAGTTTTTTGACTGTAAATGACTATTGCTTGTGAATTATCACTTTTGGAACTAAAATAAGTGTGTTTAGAGTCATTTTAATGCCTGAAATTAGTGGAAATAGAAGCTTCTGTGTAGGAGAAAAAGTCTGTAAAAATGGCAATTTTGGTCACATTGAGGCTTTAAAAAGTAGTTATTCAACATGAGGCACAATCCAAATGACATTTTCAATCATTTTTTCTACAGTCCAAAAAATCAATTTTCTGATGCAAAACGATGACCCGCGACCTGTCGATTTTTCTCAAGATGGTCAGAAATGGTAATTTTTTAATGTTTAAGTTTTTTGATTGTAAATGACTATTGCATGTGAATTATCACTTTTGGAACTAAAATAAATGTGTTTAGAGTCATTTTAATGCCTGAAATTCGTGGAAATAGAAGCTTCTGTGTAGGAGAAAAAGTCTGTAAAAATGGCAATTTTGGTCACATTGAGGCTTTAAAAAGTAGTTATTCAACATGAGACACAAGCCAAATGACATTTTGAATCATTTTTTCTACACTCCAAAAAATCAATTTTCTGATGAAAAACGATGACCCGCGACCTGTCGATTTTTCTCAAGATGGTCAGAAATGGTAATTTTTTAATGTTTAAGTTTTTTGACTGTAAATGACTATTGCTTGTGAATTATCACTTTTAGAACTAAAATAAGTGTGTTTAGAGTCATTTTAATGCCTGAAATTGGTGGAAATAGAAGCTTCTGTGTAGGAGAAAAAGTCTGTAAAAATGGCAATTTTGGTCACATTGAGGCTTTAAAAAGTAGTTATTCAACATGAGACACGATCCAAATGACATTTTGAATCTTTTTTCCTACACTCCAAAAAATCAATTTTCTGATGAAAACGGTGACCCGCGACCTGTCGATTTTTCTCAAGATGGTCAGAAATGGTAATTTTTTAATGTTTAATTTTTTGACTGTAAATGACTATTGCATGTGAATTATCACTTTTGGAACTAAAATAAGTGTGTTTAGAGTCATTTTAATGCCTGAAATTGGTGGAAATAGAAGCTTCTGTGTAGGAGAAAAAGTCTGTAAAAATGGCAATTTTGGTCACATTGAGGCTTTAAAAAGTAGTTATTCAACATGAGGCACAATCCAAATGACATTTTGAATCATTTTTCTACAGTCCAAAAAAATCAATTTTCTGATGAAAAACGATGACCCGCGACCTGTCGATTTTTCTCAAGATGGTCAGAAATGGTAATTTTTTAATGTTTAAGTTTTTTGACTGTAAATGACTATTGCTTGTGAATTATCACTTTTGGAACTAAAATAAGTGTGTTTAGAGTCATTTTAATGCCTGAAATTGGTGGAAATAGAAGCTTCTGTGTAGGAGAAAAAGTCTGTAAAAATGGCAATTTTGGTCACATTGAGGCTTTAAAAAGTAGTTATTCAACATGAGACACAATCCAAATGACATTTTGAATCTTTTTTTCTACAGTCCAAAAAATCAATTTTCTGATGAAAAACGATGACCCGCGACCTGTCGATTTTTCTCAAGATGGTCAGAAATGGTAATTTTGTAATGTTTAACTTTTTTGACTGTAAATGACTATTGCATGCGAATTATCACTTTTGGAACTAAAATAAATGTGTTTAGAGTCATTTTAATGCCTGACATTGGTCGAAATAGAAGCTTCTGAGTAGGAGAAAAAGTCTGTAAAAAAGGCAATTTTGGTCACATTGAGGCTTTAAAAAGTAGTTATTCAACATGAGACACAAGCCAAATGACATTTTGAATCTTTTTTCCTACACTCCAAAAAATCAATTTTCTGATGAAAAACGATGACCCGCGACCTGTCGATTTTTCTCAAGATGGTCAGAAATGGTAAATTTTTAATGTTTAATTTTTTGACTGTAAATGACTATTGCATGTGAATTATCACTTTTGGAACGAAAATAAGTGTGTTTAGAGTCATTTTAATGGCTGAAATTGGTGGAAATAGAATCTTCTGTGTAGGAGAAAAAGTCTGTAAAAATGGCAATTTTGGTCACATTGAGGCTTTAAAAAGTAGTTATTCAACATGAGGCTCAATCCAAATGACATTTTGAATCTTTTTTTCTACACTCCAAAAAATCAATTTTCTGATGAAAAACGATGACCCGCGACCTGTCGATTTTTCTCAAGATGGTCAGAAATGGTAATTTTGTAATGTTTAACTTTTTTGACTGTAAATGACTATTGCATGTGAATTATCACTTTTGGAACTAAAATACGTGTGTTTAGAGTCATTTTAATGCCTGAAATTGGTGGAAATAGAAGCGTCT
Source organism: Triturus cristatus (assembly GCF_964204655.1). Classification (NCBI taxonomy): domain Eukaryota; kingdom Metazoa; phylum Chordata; class Amphibia; order Caudata; family Salamandridae; genus Triturus; species Triturus cristatus. Next base: position 929,459,145 of record NC_140587.1, read on the forward strand.
GTGTAGGAGAAAAAGTCTGTAAAAATGGCAATTTTGGTCACATTGAGGCTTTAAAAAGCAGTTATTCAACATGAGACACAAGCCAAATGACATTTTGAATCTTTTTTCCTACACTCCAAAAAATCAATTTTCTGATGAAAAACGATGACCCGCGACCTGTCGATTTTTCTCAAGATGGTCAGAAATGGTAATTTTTTATTGTTTAATTTTTTGACTGTAAATGACTATTGCATGTGAATTATCACTTTTGGAACGAAAATAAGTGTGTTTAGAGTCATTTTAGTGGCTGAAATTGGTAGAAATAGAAGCTTCTGTGTAGGAGAAAAAGTCTGAAAAAATGGCAATTTTGGTCACATTGAGTCTTTAAAAAGTAGTTATTCAACATGAGGCACAAACCAAATGACATTTTGAATCTTTTTTTCTATAGTCCGAAAAATCAATTTTCTGATGAAAAATGATGACCCGCGACCTGTCGATTTTTCTCAAGATGGTCAGAAATGGAAATTTTTTAATGTTTAATTTTTTGACTGTAGATGACTATTGTATGTGAATTATCACTTTTGGAACTAAAATAAGTGTGTTTAGAGTCATTTTAATGCCTGAAATTGGTCGAAATTGAAGCTTCTGAGTAGGAGAAAAAGTCTGTAAAAATGGCAATTTTGGTCACATTGAGGCTTTAAAAAGTAGTTATTCAACATGAGGCTCAATCCAAATGACATTTTGAATCATTTTTCTACAGTCCAAAAAATCAATTTTCTGATGAAAAACGATGACCCGCGACCTGTCGATTTTTCTCAAGATGGTCAGAAATGGTAATTTTGTAATGTTTAACTTTTGGACTGTAAATGACTATTGCATGTGAATTATCACTTTTGGAACTAAAATTAGTGTGTTTAGAGTCATTTTATTGCCTGAAATTGGTCGAAATAGAAGCTTCTGAGTGAGCAAAGTCTGTAAAAATGGCAATTTTGGTCACATTGAGGCTTTAAAAAGTAGTTATTCAACATGAGACACAATCCAAATGACATTTTGAATCTTTTTTTCTACAGTACAAAAAATCAATTTTCTGATGAAAAACGATGACCCGCGACCTGTCGATTTTTCTCAAGATGGTCAGAAATGGTAATTTTGTAATGTTTAACTTTTTTGACTGTAAATGACTATTGCATGTGAATTATCACTTTTGGAACTAAAATAAATGTGTTTAGAGTCATTTTAATGCCTGACATTGGTCGAAATAGAAGCTTCTGAGTAGGAGAAAAAGTCTGTAAAAATGGCAATTTTGGTCACATTGAGGCTTTAAAAAGTAGTTATTCAACATGAGGCACAATCCAAATGACATTTTCAATCATTTTTTTTACAGTCCAAAAAATCAATTTTCTGATGCAAAACGATGACCCGCGACCTGTCGATTTTTCTCAATATGGTCAGAAAGGGTAATTTTTTAATGTTTAAGTTTTTTGATTGTAAATGACTATTGCATGTGAATTATCACTTTTGGAACTAAAATAAATGTGTTTAGAGTCATTTTAATGCCTGAAATTGGTGGAAATAGAAGCTTCTGTGTAGGAGAAAAAGTCTGTAAAAATGGCAATTTTGGTCACATTGAGGCTTTAAAAAGTAGTTATTCAACATGAGACACAAGCCAAATGACATTTTGAATCTTTTTTCCTACACTCCAAAAAATCAATTTTCTGATGAAAAACGATGACCCGCGACCTGTCGATTTTTCTCAAGATGGTCAGAAATGGTAATTTTTTAATGTTTAATTTTTTGACTGTAAATGACTATTGCATGTGAATTATCACTAGGCCTGGGCGGTAAATTCCGTTCCGTTCGCGGAATTTGCGGAATTTGGGTAATTTCGCGAACCGTGGAGAATGCGAAATTGCCCAAAAATCTGAGTTCCGCGACTTCGCGAAACTTTTTGCTTGTTCGCGTTCTCAATATGCGTGTTCGCGAGATATTTCACCCCGAGCACGCAAACAGCGATCGCGAACAGGCAAAAAGTATCGCGAACAAGCAATTCCGCGTGTTCGCGGAATTTCTGCGTGTTCGCGGAGATTTTTTACCGTTTCGCGGAGATTTGCGTAACGCGATTACGCAAATTCCGCCCACCCCTAATTATCACTTTTGGAACGAAAATAAGTGTGTTTAGAGTCATTTTAATGGCTGAAATTGGTGGAAATAGAAGCTTCTGTGTAGGAGAAAAAGTCTGTAATAATGGCAATTTTGGTCACATTGAGGCTTTAAAAAGTAGTTATTCAACATGAGGCTCAATCCAAATGACATTTTGAATCTTTTTTTCTACACTCCAAAAAATCAATTTTCTGATGAAAAACGATGACCCGCGACCTGTCGATTTTTCTCAAGATGGTCAGAAATGGTAATTTTTTAATGTTTAATTTTTTGACTGTAAATGACTATTGCATGTGAATTATCACTTTTGGAACTAAAATAAGTGTGTTTAGAGTCATTTTAATGCCTGAAGTTGGTGGAAATAGAAGCTTCTGTGTAGGAGAAAAAGTCTGTAAAAATGGCAATTTTGGTCACATTGAGGCTTTAAAAAGTAGTTATTCAACATGAGGCACAATCCAAATGACATTTTCAATCATTTTTTATACAGTCCAAAAAATCAATTTTCTGATGCAAAACGATGACCCGCGACCTGTCGATTTTTCTCAAGATGGTCAGAAATGGTAATTTTTTAATGTTTAAGTTTTTTGATTGGAAATGACTATTGCATGTGAATTATCACTTTTGGAACTAAAATAAATGTGTTTAGAGTCATTTTAATGCCTGAAATTGGTGGAAATAGAAGCTTCTGTGTAGGAGAAAAAGTCTGTAAAAATGGCAATTTTGGTCACATTGAGGCTTTAAAAAGTAGTTATTCAACATGAGACACAAGCCAAATGACATTTTGAATCATTTTTTCTACACTCCAAAAAATCAATTTTCTGATGAAAAACGATGACCCGCGACCTGTCGATTTTTCTCAAGATGGTCAGAAATGGTAATTTTTTAATGTTTAAGTTTTTTGACTGTAAATGACTATTGCTTGTGAATTATCACTTTTAGAACTAAAATAAGTGTGTTTAGAGTCATTTTAATGCCTGAAATTGGTGGAAATAGAAGCTTCTGTGTAGGAGAAAAAGTCTGTAAAAATGGCAATTTTGGTCACATTGAGGCTTTAAAAAGTAGTTATTCAACATGAGACACAATCCAAATGACATTTTGAATCTTTTTTCCTACACTCCAAAAAATCAATTTTCTGATGAAAAACGGTGACCCGCGACCTGTCGATTTTTCTCAAGATGGTCAGAAATGGTAATTTTTTAATGTTTAATTTTTTGACTGTAAATGACTATTGCATGTGAATTATCACTTTTGGAACTAAAATAAGTGTGTTTAGAGTCATTTTAATGCCTGAAATTGGTGGAAATAGAAGCTTCTGTGTAGGAGAAAAAGTCTGTAAAAATGGCAATTTTGGTCACATTGAGGCTTTAAAAAGTAGTTATTCAACATGAGGCTCAATCCAAATGACATTTTGAATCTTTTTTTCTACACTCCAAAAAATCTATTTTCTGATGAAAAACGATGACCCGCGACCTGTCGATTTTTCTCAAGATGGTCAGAAATGGAAATTTTTTAATGTTTAATTTTTTGACTGTAGATGACTATTGTATGTGAATTATCACTTTTGGAACTAAAATAAGTGTGTTTAGAGTCATTTTAATGCCTGCAATTGGTCGAAATAGAAGCTTCTGAGTAGGAGAAAAAGTCTGTAAAAATGGCAATTTTGGTCACATTGAGGCTTTAAAAAGTAGTTATTCAACATGAGACACAATCCAAATGACATTTTGAATCTTTTTTCCTACACTCCAAAAAATCAATTTTCTGATGAAAAACGATGACCCGCGACCTGTCGATTTTTCTCAAGATGGTCAGAAATGGTAATTTTTTAATGTTTAATTTTTTGACTGTAAATGACTATTGCATGTGAATTATCACTTTTGGAACTAAAATAAGTGTGTTTAGAGTCATTTTAATGCCTGAAATTGGTGGAAATAGAAGCTTCTGTGTAGGAGAAAAAGTCTGTAAAAATGGCAATTTTGGTCACATTGAGGCTTTAAAAAGTAGTTATTCAACATGAGGCACAATCCAAATGACATTTTCAATCATTTTTTCTACAGTCCAAAAAATCAATTTTCTGATGCAAAACGATGACCCGCGACCTCTCGATTTTTCTCAAGATGGTCAGAAATGGTAATTTTTTAATGTTTAAGTTTTTTGATTGTAAATGACTATTGCATGTGAATTATCACTTTTGGAACTAAAATAAATGTGTTTAGAGTCATTTTAATGCCTGAAATTGGTAGAAATAGAAGCTTCTGTGTAGGAGAAAAAGTCTGTAAAAATGGCAATTTTGGTCACATTGAGGCTTTAAAAAGTAGTTATTCAACATGAGACACAATCCAAATGACATTTTGAATCTTTTTTCCTACACTCCAAAAAATCAATTTTCTGATGCAAAACGATGACCCGCGACCTGTCGATTTTTCTCAAGATGGTCAGAAATGGTAATTTTTTAATGTTTAAGTTTTTTGACTGTAAATGACTATTGCTTGTGAATTATCACTTTTGGAACTAAAATAAGTGTGTTTAGAGTCATTTTAATGCCTGAAATTAGTGGAAATAGAAGCTTCTGTGTAGGAGAAAAAGTCTGTAAAAATGGCAATTTTGGTCACATTGAGGCTTTAAAAAGTAGTTATTCAACATGAGGCACAATCCAAATGACATTTTCAATCATTTTTTCTACAGTCCAAAAAATCAATTTTCTGATGCAAAACGATGACCCGCGACCTGTCGATTTTTCTCAAGATGGTCAGAAATGGTAATTTTTTAATGTTTAAGTTTTTTGATTGTAAATGACTATTGCATGTGAATTATCACTTTTGGAACTAAAATAAATGTGTTTAGAGTCATTTTAATGCCTGAAATTGGTGGAAATAGAAGCTTCTGTGTAGGAGAAAAAGTCTGTAAAAATGGCAATTTTGGTCACATTGAGGCTTTAAAAAGTAGTTATTCAACATGAGACACAAGCCAAATGACATTTTGAATCATTTTTTCTACACTCCAAAAAATCAATTTTCTGATGAAAAACGATGACCCGCGACCTGTCGATTTTTCTCAAGATGGTCAGAAATGGTAAATTTTTAATGTTTAAGTTTTTTGACTGTAAATGACTATTGCTTGTGAATTATCACTTTTAGAACTAAAATAAGTGTGTTTAGAGTCATTTTAATGGCTGAAATTGGTGGAAATAGAATCTTCTGTGTAGGAGAAAAAGTCTGTAAAAATGGCAATTTTGGTCACATTGAGGCTTTAAAAAGTAGTTATTCAACATGAGGCTCAATCCAAATGACATTTTGAATCTTTTTTTCTACACTCCAAAAAATCAATTTTCTGATGAAAAACGATGACCCGCGACCTGTCGATTTTTCTCAAGATGGTCAGAAATGGTAATTTTTTATTGTTTAATTTTTTGACTGTAAATGACTATTGCATGTGAATTATCACTTTTTGAAAGAAAATAAGTGTGTTTAGAGTCATTTTAGTGGCTGAAATTGGTAGAAATAGAAGCTTCTGTGTAGGAGAAAAAGTCTGAAAAAATGGCAATTTTGGTCACATTGAGTCTTTAAAAAGTAGTTATTCAACATGAGGCACAAACCAAATGACATTTTGAATCTTTTTTTCTATAGTCCGAAAAATCAATTTTCTGATGAAAAATGATGACCCGCGACCTGTCGATTTTTCTCAAGATGGTCAGGAATGGAAATTTTTTAATGTTTAATTTTTTGACTGTAGATGACTATTGTATGTGAATTATCACTTTTGGAACTAAAATAAGTGTGTTTAGAGTCATTTTAATGCCTGAAATTGGTCGAAATTGAAGCTTCTGAGTAGGAGAAAAAGTCTGTAAAAATGGCAATTTTGGTCACATTGAGGCTTTAAAAAGTAGTTATTCAACATGAGGCTCAATCCAAATGACATTTTGAATCATTTTTCTACAGTCCAAAAAATCAATTTTCTGATGAAAAACGATGACCCGCGACCTGTCGATTTTTCTCAAGATGGTCAGAAATGGTAATTTTGTAATGTTTAACTTTTTGGACTGTAAATGACTATTGCATGTGAATTATCACTTTTGGAACTAAAATTAGTGTGTTTAGAGTCATTTTATTGCCTGAAATTGGTCGAAATAGAAGCTTCTGAGTGAGCAAAGTCTGTAAAAATGGCAATTTTGGTCACATTGAGGCTTTAAAAAGTAGTTATTCAACATGAGACACAATCCAAATGACATTTTGAATCTTTTTTTCTACAGTACAAAAAATCAATTTTCTGATGAAAAACGATGACCCGCGACCTGTCGATTTTTCTCAAGATGGTCAGAAATGGTAATTTTGTAATGTTTAACTTTTTTGACTGTAAATGACTATTGCATGTGAATTATCACTTTTGGAACTAAAATAAATGTGTTTAGAGTCATTTTAATGCCTGACATTGGTCGAAATAGAAGCTTCTGAGTAGGAGAAAAAGTCTGTAAAAATGGCAATTTTGGTCACATTGAGGCTTTAAAAAGTAGTTATTCAACATGAGGCACAATCCAAATGACATTTTCAATCATTTTTTTTACAGTCCAAAAAATCAATTTTCTGATGCAAAACGATGACCCGCGACCTGTCGATTTTTCTCAATATGGTCAGAAAGGGTAATTTTTTAATGTTTAAGTTTTTTGATTGTAAATGACTATTGCATGTGAATTATCACTTTTGGAACTAAAATAAATGTGTTTAGAGTCATTTTAATGCCTGAAATTGGTGGAAATAGAAGCTTCTGTGTAGGAGAAAAAGTCTGTAAAAATGGCAATTTTGGTCACATTGAGGCTTTAAAAAGTAGTTATTCAACATGAGACACAAGCCAAATGACATTTTGAATCTTTTTTCCTACACTCCAAAAAATCAATTTTCTGATGAAAAACGATGACCCGCGACCTGTCGATTTTTCTCAAGATGGTCAGAAATGGTAATTTTTTAATGTTTAATTTTTTGACTGTAAATGACTATTGCATGTGACTTATCACTTTTGGAACGAAAATAAGTGTGTTTAGAGTCATTTTAATGGCTGAAATTGGTGGAAATAGAAGCTTCTGTGTAGGAGAAAAAGTCTGTAATAATGGCAATTTTGGTCACATTGAGGCTTTAAAAAGTAGTTATTCAACATGAGGCTCAATCCAAATGACATTTTGAATCTTTTTTTCTACACTCCAAAAAATCAATTTTCTGATGAAAAACGATGACCCGCGACCTGTCGATTTTTCTCAAGATGGTCAGAAATGGTAATTTTTTAATGTTTAATTTTTTGACTGTAAATGACTATTGCATGTGAATTATCACTTTTGGAACTAAAATACGTGTGTTTAGAGTCATTTTAATGCCTGAAATTGGTGGAAATAGAAGCTTCTGTGTAGGAGAAAAAGTCTGTAAAAATGGCAATTTTGGTCACATTGAGGCTTTCAAAATTAGTTATTCAACATTAGGCACAATCCAAATGACATTTTGAATCTTTTTTTCTACAGTCCAAAAAATCAATTTTCTGATGAAAAACGATGACCCGTGACCTGTCGATTTTTCTCAAGATGGTCAGAAATGGTAATTTTGTAATGTTTATATTTTTGAAAGTAAATGACTATTGCATGTGAATTATCACTTTTGGAACTAAAATTAGTGTGTTTAGAGTCATTTTATTGCCTGAAATTGGTCGAAATAGAAGCTTCTGAGTAGGAGAAAAGTCTGTAAAAATGGCAATTTTGGTCACATTGAGGCTTTAAAAAGTAGTTATTCAACATAAGGCACAATCCAAATGACATTTTGAATCTTTTTTTCTACAGTCCAAAAAATCAATTTTCTGATGAAAAACGATGACCCGCGACCTGTCGATTTTTCTCAAGATGGTCAGAAATGGTAATTTTGTAATGTTTAACTTTTTTGACTGTAAATGACTATTGCATGTGAATTATCACTTTTGGAACTAAAATAAATGTGTTTAGAGTCATTTTAATGCCTGAAATTGGTGGAAATAGAAGCTTCTGTGTAGGAGAAAAAGTCTGTAAAAATGGCAATTTTGGTCACATTGAGGCTTGAAAAAGTAGTTATTCAACATGAGGCACAATATAAATGACATTTTGAATCATTTTTTCTACACTCCAAAAAATCAATTTTCTGATGAAAAACGATGACCCGCGACCTGTCGATTTTTCTCAAGATGGTCAGAAATGGTAATTTTTTAATGTTTAAGTTTTTTGACTGTAAATGACTATTGCTTGTGAATTATCACTTTTGGAACTAAAATAAGTGTGTTTAGAGTCATTTTAATGCCTGAAATTGGTGGAAATAGAAGCTTCTGTGTAGGAGAAAAAGTCTGTAAAAATGGCAATTTTGGTCACATTGAGGCTTTATAAAGTAGTTATTCAACATGAGACACAATCCAAATGACATTTTGAATCTTTTTTCCTACACTCCAAAAAATCAATTTTCTGATGAAAAACGATGACCTGTCGATTTTTCTCAAGATGGTCAGAAATGGTAATTTTTTAATGTTTAATTTTTTGACTGTAAATGACTATTGCATGTGAATTATCACTTTTGGAACTAAAATAAGTGTGTTTAGAGTCATTTTAATGCCTGAAATTGGTGGAAATAGAAGCTTCTGTGTAGGAGAAAAAGTCTGTAAAAATGGCAATTTTGGTCACATTGAGGCTTTAAAAAGTAGTTATTCAACATGAGGCACAATCCAAATGACATTTTCAATCATTTTTTCTACAGTCCAAAAAATCAATTTTCTGATGCAAAACGATGACCCGCGACCTGTCGATTTTTCTCAAGATGGTCAGAAATGTTAATTTTTTAATGTTTAAGTTTTTTGATTGTAAATGACTATTGCATGTGAATTATCACTTTTGGAACTAAAATAAATGTGTTTAGAGTCATTTTAATGCCTGAAATTGGTAGAAATAGAAGCTTCTGTGTAGGAGAAAAAGTCTGTAAAAATGGCAATTTTGGTCACATTGAGGCTTTAAAAAGTAGTTATTCAACATGAGACACAAGCCAAATGACATTTTGAATCATTTTTTCTACACTCCAAAAAATCAATTTTCTGATGAAAAACGATGACCCGCGACCTGTCGATTTTTCTCAAGATGGTCAGAAATGGTAATTTTTTAATGTTTAAGTTTTTTGACTGTAAATGACTATTGCTTGTGAATTATCACTTTTGGAACTAAAATAAGTGTGTTTAGAGTCATTTTAATGCCTGAAATTGGTGGAAATAGAAGTTTCTGTGTAGGAGAAAAAGTCTGTAAAAATGGCAATTTTGGTCACATTGAGGCTTTAAAAAGTAGTTATTCAACATGAGACACAATCCAAATGACATTTTGAATCTTTTTTCCTACACTCCAAAAAATCAATTTTCTGATGCAAAACGATGACCCGCGACCTGTCGATTTTTCTCAAGATGGTCAGAAATGGTAATTTTTTAATGTTTAAGTTTTTTGACTTTGGAACTAAAATAAGTGTGTTTAGAGTCATTTTAATGCCTGAAATTGGTGGAAATAGAAGCTTCTGTGTAGGAGAAAAAGTCTGTAAAAATGGCAATTTTGGTCACATTGAGGCTTTAAAAAGTAGTTATTCAACATGAGGCACAATCCAAATGACATTTTCAATCATTTTTTCTACAGTCCAAAAAATCAATTTTCTGATGCAAAACGATGACCCGCGACCTGTCGATTTTTCTCAAGATGGTCAGAAATGGTATTTTTTAATGTTTAAGTTTTTTGATTGTAAATGACTATTGCATGTGAATTATCACTTTTGGAACTAAAATAAATGTGTTTAGAGTCATTTTAATGCCTGAAATTGGTAGAAATAGAAGCTTCTGTGTAGGAGAAAAAGTCTGTAAAAATGGCAATTTTGGTCACATTGAGGCTTTAAAAAGTAGTTATTCAACATGAGACACAGGCCAAATGACATTTTGAATCATTTTTTCTACACTCCAAAAAATCAATTTTCTGATGAAAAACGATGACCCGCGACCTGTCGATTTTTCTCAAGATGGTCAGAAATGGTAATTTTGTAATGTTTAACTTTTTTGACTGTAAATGACTATTGCATGCGAATTATCACTTTTGGAACGAAAATAAGTGTGTTTAGAGTCATTTTAATGGCTGAAATTGGTGGAAATAGAATCTTCTGTGTAGGAGAAAAAGTCTGTAAAAATGGCAATTTTGGTCACATTGAGGCTTTAAAAAGTAGTTATTCAACATGAGGCTCAATCCAAATGACATTTTGAATCTTTTTTTCTACACTCCAAAAAATCAATTTTCTGATGAAAAACGATGACCCGCGACCTGTCGATTTTTCTCAAGATGGTCAGAAATGGTAATTTTTTAATGTTTACTTTTTTGACTGTAAATGACTATTGCATGTGAATTATCACTTTTGGAACTAAAATACGTGTGTTTAGAGTCATTTTAATGCCTGAAATTGGTGGAAATAGAAGCTTCTGTGTAGGAGAAAAAGTCTGTAAAAATGGCAATTTTGGTCACATTGAGGCTTTAAAAAGTAGTTATTCAATATGAGGCTCAATCCAAATGACATTTTGAATCTTTTTTTCTACACTCCAAAATATCAATTTTCTGATGAAAAACGATGACCCGCGACCTGTCGATTTTTCTCAAGATGGTCAGAAATGGTAATTTTTTAATGTTTAATTTTTTGACTGTAGAAGACTATTGTATGTGAATTATCACTTTTGGAACTAAAATAAGTGTGTTTAGAGTCATTTTAATGCCTGAAATTGGTCGAAATAGAAGCTTCTGAGTAGGAGAAAAAGTCTGTAAAAATGGCAATTTTGGTCACATTGAGTCTTTAAAAAGTAGTTATTCAACATGAGGCACAAACCAAATGACATTTTGAATCTTTTTTTCTACAGTCCGAAAAATCAATTCTCTTCTTAAAAATGATGACCCGCGACCTGTCGATTTTTCTCAAGATGGTCAGAAATGGTAATTTTTTAATGTTTAATTTTTTGACTGTAAATGACTATTGCATGTGAATTATCACTTTTGGAACTAAAATACGTGTGTTTAGAGTCATTTTAATGCCTGAAATTGGTGGAAATAGAAGCTTCTGTGTGGGAGAAAAAGTCTGTAAAAATGGCAATTTTGGTCACATTGAGGCTTTCAAAATTAGTTATTCAACATTAGGCACAATCCAAATGACATTTTAAATCTTTTTTTCTACAGTCCAAAAAATCAATTTTCTGATGAAAAACGATGACCCATGACCTGTCGATTTTTCTCAAGATGGTCAGAAATGGTAATTTTGTAATGTTTATATTTTTGAAAGTAAATGACTATTGCATGTGAATTATCACTTTTGGAACTAAAATTAGTGTGTTTAGAGTCATTTTATTGCCTGAAATTGGTCGAAATAGAAGCTTCTGAGTAGGAGAAAAGTCTGTAAAAATGGCAATTTTGGTCACATTGAGGCTTTAAAAAGTAGTTATTCAACATGAGGCACAATCCAAATGACATTTTGAATCTTTTTTTCTACAGTCCAAAAAATCAATTTTCTGATGAAAAACGATGACCCGCGACCTGTCGATTTTTCTCAAGATGGTCAGAAATGGTAATTTTGTAATGTTTAACTTTTATGACTGTAAATGACTATTGCATGTGAATTATCACTTTTGGAACTAAAATAAATGTGTTTAGAGTCATTTTAATGCCTGACATTGGTCGAAATAGAAGCTTCTGAGTGGGAGAAAAAGTCTGTAAAAATGGCAATTTTGGTCACATTGAGGCTTTAAAAAGTAGTTATTCAACATGAGGCACAATCCAAATGACATTTTGAATCATTTTTTCTACAGTCCAAAAAATCAATTTTCTGATGCAAAATGATGACCCGTGACCTGTCGATTTTTCTCAAGATGGTCAGAAATGGTAATTTTTTAATGTTTAATTTTTTGACTGTAGATGACTATTGTATGTGAATTATCACTTTTGGAACTAAAATAAGTGTGTTTAGAGTCATTTTAATGCCTGAAATTGGTCGAAATAGAAGCTTCTGAGTAGGAGAAAAAGTCTGTAAAAATAGCAATTTTGGTCACATTGAGTCTTTAAAAAGTAGTTATTCAACATGAGGCACAAACCAAATGACATTTTGAATCTTTTTTTCTATAGTCCGAAAAATCAATTTTCTTCTTAAAAATGATGACCCGCGACCTGTCGATTTTTCTCAAGATGGTCAGAAATGGAAATTTTTTAATGTTTAATTTTTTGACTGTAGATGACTATTGTATGTGAATTATCACTTTTGGAACTAAAATAAGTGTGTTTAGAGTCATTTTAATGCCTGAAATTGGTCGAAATAGAAGCTTCTGAGTAGGAGAAAAAGTCTGTAAAAATGGCAATTTTGGTCACATTGAGGCTTTAAAAAGTAGTTATTCAACATGAGGCTCAATCCAAATGACATTTTGAATCATTTTTCTACAGTCCAAAAAATCAATTTTCTGATGAAAAACGATGACCCGCGACCTGTCGATTTTTCTCAAGATGGTCAGAAATGGTAATTTTGTAATGTTTAACTTTTTGGACTGTAAATGACTATTGCATGTGAATTATCACTTTTGGAACTAAAATAAATGTGTTTAGAGTCATTTTAATGCCTGACATTGGTCGAAATAGAAGCTTCTGAGTAGGAGAAAAAGTCTGTAAAAATGGCAATTTTGGTCACATTGAGGCTTTAAAAAGTAGTTATTCAACATGAGGCACAATCCAAATGACATTTTCAATCATTTTTTCTACAGTCCAAAAAATCAATTTTCTGATGAAAAACGATGACCCGCGACCTGTCGATTTTTCTCAAGATGGTCAGAAAGGGTAATTTTTTAATGTTTAATTTTTTGACTGTAAATGACTATTGCATGTGAATTATCACTTTTGGAACGAAAATAAGTGTGTTTAGAGTCATTTTAATGGCTGAAATTGGTGGAAATAGAAGCTTCTGTGTAGGAGAAAAAGTCTGTAAAAATGGCAATTTTGGTCACATTGAGGCTTTAAAAAGTAGTTATTCAACATGAGGCTCAATCCAAATGACATTTTGAATCTTTTTTTCTACACTCCAAAAAATCAATTTTCTGATGAAAAACGATGACCCGCGACCTGTCGATTTTTCTCAAGATGGTCAGAAATGGTAATTTTTTAATGTTTAATTTTTTGACTGTAAATGACTATTGCATGTGAATTATCACTTTTGGAACTAAAATACGTGTGTTTAGAGTCATTTTAATGCCTGAAATTGGTGGAAATAGAAGCTTCTGTGTAGGAGAAAAAGTCTGTAAAAATGGCAATTTTGGTCACATTGAGGCTTTCAAAATTAGTTATTCAACATTAGGCACAATCCAAATGACATTTTGAATCTTTTTTTCTACAGTCCAAAAAATCAATTTTCTGATGAAAAACGATGACCCGTGACCTGTCGATTTTTCTCAAGATGGTCAGAAATGGTAATTTTGTAATGTTTATATTTTTGAAAGTAAATGACTATTGCATGTGAATTATCACTTTTGGAACTAAAATTAGTGTGTTTAGAGTCATTTTATTGCCTGAAATTGGTCGAAATAGAAGCTTCTGAGTAGGAGAAAAGTCTGTAAAAATGGCAATTTTGGTCACATTGAGGCTTTAAAAAGTAGTTATTCAACATAAGGCACAATCCAAATGACATTTTGAATCTTTTTTTCTACAGTCCAAAAAATCAATTTTCTGATGAAAAACGATGACCCGCGACCTGTCGATTTTACTCAAGATGGTCAGAAATGGTAATTTTGTAATGTTTAACTTTTTTGACTGTAAATGACTATTGCATGTGAATTATCACTTTTGGAACTAAAATAAATGTGTTTAGAGTCATTTTAATGCCTGAAATTGGTGGAAATAGAAGCTTCTGTGTAGGAGAAAAAGTCTGTAAAAATGGCAATTTTGGTCACATTGAGGCTTTAAAAAGTAGTTATTCAACATGAGGCACAATATAAATGACATTTTGAATCATTTTTTCTACACTCCAAAAAATCAATTTTCTGATGAAAAACGATGACCCGCGACCTGTCGATTTTTCTCAAGATGGTCAGAAATGGTAATTTTTTAATGTTTAAGTTTTTTGACTGTAAATGACTATTGCTTGTGAATTATCACTTTTGGAACTAAAATAAGTGTGTTTAGAGTCATTTTAATGCCTGAAATTGGTGGAAATAGAAGCTTCTGTGTAGGAGAAAAAGTCTGTAAAAATGGCAATTTTGGTCACATTGAGGCTTTAAAAAGTAGTTATTCAACATGAGACACAATCCAAATGACATTTTGAATCTTTTTTCCTACACTCCAAAAAATCAATTTTCTGATGAAAAACGATGACCCACGACCTGTCGATTTTTCTCAAGATGGTCAGAAATGGTAATTTTTTAATGTTTAATTTTTTGACTGTAAATGACTATTGCATGTGAATTATCACTTTTGGAACTAAAATAAGTGTGTTTAGAGTCATTTTAATGCCTGAAATTGGTGGAAATAGAAGCTTCTGTGTAGGAGAAAAAGTCTGTAAAAATGGCAATTTTGGTCACATTGAGGCTTTAAAAAGTAGTTATTCAACATGAGGCACAATCCAAATGACATTTTCAATCATTTTTTCTACAGTCCAAAAAATCAATTTTCTGATGCAAAACGATGACCCGCGACCTGTCGATTTTTCTCAAGATGGTCAGAAATGGTAATTTTTTAATGTTTAAGTTTTTTGATTGTAAATGACTATTGCATGTGAATTATCACTTTTGGAACTAAAATAAATGTGTTTAGAGTCATTTTAATGCCTGAAATTGGTGGAAATAGAAGCTTCTGTGTAGGAGAAAAAGTCTGTAAAAATGGCAATTTTGGTCACATTGAGGCTTTAAAAAGTAGTTATTCAACATGAGACACAAGCCAAATGACATTTTGAATCATTTTTTCTACACTCCAAAAAATCAATTTTCTGATGAAAAACGATGACCCGCGACCTGTCGATTTTTCTCAAGATGGTCAGAAATGGTAATTTTTTAATGTTTAAGTTTTTTGACTGTAAATGACTATTGCTTGTGAATTATCAGTTTTGGAACTAAAATAAGTGTGTTTAGAGTCATTTTAATGCCTGAAATTGGTGGAAATAGAAGCTTCAGTGTAGGAGAAAAAGTCTGTAAAAATGGCAATTTTGGTCACATTGAGGCTTTAAAAAGTAGTTATTCAACATGAGACACAAGCCAAATGACATTTTGAATCTTTTTTCCTACACTCCAAAAAATCAATTTTCTGATGAAAAACGATGACCCGCGACCTGTCGATTTTTCTCAAGATGGTCAGAAATGGTAAATTTTTAATGTTTAATTTTTTGACTGTAAATGACTATTGCATGTGAATTATCACTTTTGGAACGAAAATAAGTGTGTTTAGAGTCATTTTAATGGCTGAAATTGGTGGAAATAGAATCTTCTGTGTAGGAGAAAAAGTCTGTAAAAATGGCAATTTTGGTCACATTGAGGCTTTAAAAAGTAGTTATTCAACATGAGGCTCAATCCAAATGACATTTTGAATCTTTTTTTCTACACTCCAAAAAATCAATTTTCTGATGAAAAACGATGACCCGCGACCTGTTGATTTTTCTCAAGATGGTCAGAAATGGTAATTTTGTAATGTTTAACTTTTTTGACTGTAAATGACTATTGCATGCGAATTATCACTTTTGGAACTAAAATAAATGTTTTTAGAGTCATTTTAATGCCTGACATTGGTCGAAATAGAAGCTTCTGAGTAGGAGAAAAAGTCTGTAAAAATGGCAATTTTGGTCACATTGAGGCTTTAAAAAGTAGTTATTCAACATGAGACACAAGCCAAATGACATTTTGAATCTTTTTTCCTACACTCCAAAAAATCAATTTTCTGATGCAAAACGATGACCCGCGACCTGTCGATTTTTCTCAAGATGGTCAGAAATGGTAGTTTTTTAATGTTTAAGTTTTTTTACTGTAAATGACTATTGCTTGTGAATTATCACTTTTGGAACTAAAATAAGTGTGTTTAGAGTCATTTTAATGCCTGAAATTGGTGGAAATAGAAGCTTCTGTGTAGGAGAAAAAGTCTGTAAAAATGGCAATTTTGGTCACATTGAGGCTTTAAAAAGTAGTTATTCAACATGAGACACAATCCAAATGACATTTTGAATCTTTTTTCCTACACTCCAAAAAATCAATTTTCTGATGAAAAACGATGACCCGCGACCTGTCGATTTTTCTCAAGATGGTCAGAAATGGTAATTTTTTAATGTTTAATTTTTTGACTGTAAATGACTATTGCATGTGAATTATCACTTTTGGAACTAAAATAAGTGTGTTTAGAGTCATTTTAATGCCTGAAATTGGTGGAAATAGAAGCTTCTGTGTAGGAGAAAAAGTCTGTAAAAATGGCAATTTTGGTCACATTGAGGCTTTAAAAAGTAGTTATTCAACATGAGGCACAATCCAAATGACATTTTCAATCATTTTTTCTACAGTCCAAAAAATCAATTTTCTGATGCAAAACGATGACCCGCGACCTGTCGATTTTTCTCAAGATGGTCAGAAATGGTAATTTTTTAATGTTTAAGTTTTTTGACTGTAAATGACTATTGCTTGTGAATTATCACTTTTGGAACTAAAATAAGTGTGTTTAGAGTCATTTTAATGCCTGAAATTAGTGGGAATAGAAGCTTCTGTGTAGGAGAAAAAGTCTGTAAAAATGGCAATTTTGGTCACATTGAGGCTTTAAAAAGTAGTTATTCAACATGAGGCACAATCCAAATGACATTTTCAATCATTTTTTCTACAGTCCAAAAAATCAATTTTCTGATGCAAAACGATGACCCGCGACCTGTCGATTTTTCTCAAGATGGTCAGAAATGGTAATTTTTTAATGTTTAAGTTTTTTGATTGTAAATGACTATTGCATGTGAATTATCACTTTTGGAACTAAAATAAATGTGTTTAGAGTCATTTTAATGCCTGAAATTGGTGGAAATAGAAGCTTCTGTGTAGGAGAAAAAGTCTGTAAAAATGGCAATTTTGGTCACATTGAGGCTTTAAAAAGTAGTTATTCAACATGAGACACAAGCCAAATGACATTTTGAATCATTTTTTCTACACTCCAAAAAATCAATTTTCTGATGAAAAACGATGACCCGCGACCTGTCGATTTTTCTCAAGATGGTCAGAAATGGTAATTTTTTAATGTTTAAGTTTTTTGACTGTAAATGACTATTGCTTGTGAATTATCACTTTTAGAACTAAAATAAGTGTGTTTAGAGTCATTTTAATGCCTGAAATTGGTGGAAATAGAAGCTTCTGTGTAGGAGAAAAAGTCTGTAAAAATGGCAATTTTGGTCACATTGAGGCTTTAAAAAGTAGTTATTCAACATGAGACACAATCCAAATGACATTTTGAATCTTTTTTCCTACACTCCAAAAAATCAATTTTCTGATGAAAAACGGTGACCCGCGACCTGTCGATTTTTCTCAAGATGGTCAGAAATGGTAATTTTTTAATGTTTAATTTTTTGACTGTAAATGACTATTGCATGTGAATTATCACTTTTGGAACTAAAATAAGTGTGTTTAGAGTCATTTTAATGCCTGAAATTGGTGGAAATAGAAGCTTCTGTGTAGGAGAAAAAGTCTGTAAAAATGGCAATTTTGGTCACATTGAGGCTTTAAAAAGTAGTTATTCAACATGAGGCTCAATCCAAATGACATTTTGAATCTTTTTTTCTACACTCCAAAAAATCTATTTTCTGATGAAAAACGATGACCCGCGACCTGTCGATTTTTCTCAAGATGGTCAGAAATGGAAATTTTTTAATGTTTATTTTTTTGACTGTAGATGACTATTGTATGTGAATTATCACTTTTGGAACTAAAATAAGTGTGTTTAGAGTCATTTTAATGCCTGAAATTGGTCGAAATAGAAGCTTCTGAGTAGGAGAAAAAGTCTGTAAAAATGGCAATTTTGGTCACATTGAGGCTTTAAAAAGTAGTTATTCAACATGAGGCACAATCCAAATGACATTTTGAATCATTTTTCTACAGTCCAAAAAAATCAATTTTCTGATGAAAAACGATGACCCGCGACCTGTCGATTTTTCTCAAGATGGTCAGAAATGGTAATTTTTTAATGTTTACGTTTTTTGACTGTAAATGACTATTGCTTGTGAATTATCACTTTTGGAACTAAAATAAGTGTGTTTAGAGTCATTTTAATGCCTGAAATTGGTGGAAATAGAAGCTTCTGTGTAGGAGAAAAAGTCTGTAAAAATGGCAATTTTGGTCACATTGAGGCTTTAAAAAGTAGTTATTCAACATGAGACACAATCCAAATGACATTTTGAATCTTTTTTTCTACAGTCCAAAAAATCAATTTTCTGATGAAAAACGATGACCCGCGACCTGTCGATTTTTCTCAAGATGGTCAGAAATGGTAATTTTGTAATGTTTAACTTTTTTGACTGTAAATGACTATTGCATGCGAATTATCACTTTTGGAACTAAAATAAATGTGTTTAGAGTCATTTTAATGCCTGACATTGGTCGAAATAGAAGCTTCTGAGTAGGAGAAAAAGTCTGTAAAAAAGGCAATTTTGGTCACATTGAGGCTTTAAAAAGTAGTTATTCAACATGAGACACAAGCCAAATGACATTTTGAATCTTTTTTCCTACACTCCAAAAAATCAATTTTCTGATGAAAAACGATGACCCGCGACCTGTCGATTTTTCTCAAGATGGTCAGAAATGGTAAATTTTTAATGTTTAATTTTTTGACTGTAAATGACTATTGCATGTGAATTATCACTTTTGGAACGAAAATAAGTGTGTTTAGAGTCATTTTAATGGCTGAAATTGGTGGAAATAGAATCTTCTGTGTAGGAGAAAAAGTCTGTAAAAATGGCAATTTTGGTCACATTGAGGCTTTAAAAAGTAGTTATTCAACATGAGGCTCAATCCAAATGACATTTTGAATCTTTTTTTCTACACTCCAAAAAATCAATTTTCTGATGAAAAACGATGACCCGCGACCTGTCGATTTTTCTCAAGATGGTCAGAAATGGTAATTTTGTAATGTTTAACTTTTTTGACTGTAAATGACTATTGCATGCGAATTATCACTTTTGGAACTAAAATAAATGTGTTTAGAGTCATTTTAATGCCTGACATTGGTCGAAATAGAAGCTTCTGAGTAGGAGAAAAAGTCTGTAAAAATGGCAATTTTGGTCACATTGAGGCTTTAAAAAGTAGTTATTCAACATGAGACACAAGCCAAATGACATTTTGAATCTTTTTTCCTACACTCCAAAAAATCAATTTTCTGATGAAAACGATGACCCGCGACCTGTCGATTTTTCTCAAGATGGTCAGAAATGGTAATTTTTTAATGTTTAATTTTTTGACTGTAAATGACTATTGCATGTGAATTATCACTTTTGGAACGAAAATAAGTGTGTTTAGAGTCATTTTAATGGCTGAAATTGGTGGAAATAGAATCTTCTGTGTAGGAGAAAAAGTCTGTAAAAATGGCAATTTTGGTCACATTGAGGCTTTAAAAAGTAGTTATTCAACATGAGGCTCAATCCAAATGACATTTTGAATCTTTTTTTCTACACTCCAAAAAATCAATTTTCTGATGAAAAACGATGACCCGCGACCTGTCGATTTTTCTCAAGATGGTCAGAAATGGTAATTTTTTAATGTTTACTTTTTTGACTGTAAATGACTATTGCATGTGAATTATCACTTTTGGAACTAAAATACGTGTGTTTAGAGTCATTTTAATGCCTGAAATTGGTGGAAATAGAAGCTTCTGTGTAGGAGAAAAAGTCTGTAAAAATGGCAATTTTGGTCACATTGAGGCTTTAAAAAGTAGTTATTCAACATGAGGCTCAATCCAAATGACATTTTGAATCTTTTTTTCTACACTCCAAAAAATCTATTTTCTGATGAAAAACGATGACCCGCGACCTGTCGATTTTTCTCAAGATGGTCAGAAATGGAAATTTTTTAATGTTTAATTTTTTGACTGTAGATGACTATTGTATGTGAATTATCACTTTTGGAACTAAAATAAGTGTGTTTAGAGTCATTTTAATGCCTGAAATTGGTCGAAATAGAAGCTTCTGAGTAGGAGAAAAAGTCTGTAAAAATGGCAATTTTGGTCACATTGAGGCTTTAAAAAGTAGTTATTCAACATGAGGCACAATCCAAATGACATTTTGAATCATTTTTCTACAGTCCAAAAAAATCAATTTTCTGATGAAAAACGATGACCCGCGACCTGTCGATTTTTCTCAAGATGGTCAGAAATGGTAATTTTTTAATGTTTACGTTTTTTGACTGTAAATGACTATTGCTTGTGAATTATCACTTTTGGAACTAAAATAAGTGTGTTTAGAGTCATTTTAATGCCTGAAATTGGTGGAAATAGAAGCTTCTGTGTAGGAGAAAAAGTCTGTAAAAATGGCAATTTTGGTCACATTGAGGCTTTAAAAAGTAGTTATTCAACATGAGACACAATCCAAATGACATTTTGAATCTTTTTTTCTACAGTCCAAAAAATCAATTTTCTGATGAAAAACGATGACCCGCGACCTGTCGATTTTTCTCAAGATGGTCAGAAATGGTAATTTTGTAATGTTTAACTTTTTTGACTGTAAATGACTATTGCATGCGAATTATCACTTTTGGAACTAAAATAAATGTGTTTAGAGTCATTTTAATGCCTGACATTGGTCGAAATAGAAGCTTCTGAGTAGGAGAAAAAGTCTGTAAAAATGGCAATTTTGGTCACATTGAGGCTTTAAAAAGTAGTTATTCAACATGAGGCACAATCCAAATGACATTTTCAATCATTTTTTCTACAGTCCAAAAAATCAATTTTCTGATGCAAAACGATGACCCGCGACCTGTCGATTTTTCTCAAGATGGTCAGAAATGGTAATTTTTTAATGTTTAAGTTTTTTGATTGTAAATGACTATTGCATGTGAATTATCACTTTTGGAACTAAAATAAATGTGTTTAGAGTCATTTTAATGCCTGAAATTGGTGGAAATAGAAGCTTCTGTGTAGGAGAAAAAGTCTGTAAAAATGGCAATTTTGGTCACATTGAGGCTTTAAAAAGTAGTTATTCAACATTAGGCACAATCCAAATGACATTTTGAATCTTTTTTTCTACAGTCCAAAAAATCAATTTTCTGATGAAAAACGATGACCCGCGACCTGTCGATTTTTCTCAAGATGGTCAGAAATGGTAATTTTGTAATGTTTAACTTTTATGACTGTAAATGACTATTGCATGTGAATTATCACTTTTGGAACTAAAATAAATGTGTTTAGAGTCATTTTAATGCCTGACATTGGTCGAAATAGAAGCTTCTGAGTGGGAGAAAAAGTCTGTAAAAATGGCAATTTTGGTCACATTGAGGCTTTAAAAAGTAGTTATTCAACATTAGGCACAATCCAAATGACATTTTGAATCTTTTTTTCTACAGTCCAAAAAATCAATTTTCTGATGAAAAACGATGACCCATGACCTGTCGATTTTTCTCAAGAGGGTCAGAAATGGTAATTTTGTAATGTTTATATTTTTGAAAGTAAATGACTATTGCATGTGAATTATCACTTTTGGAACTAAAATTAGTGTGTTTAGAGTCATTTTATTGCCTGAAATTGGTCGAAATAGAAGCTTCTGAGTAGGAGAAAAGTCTGTAAAAATGGCAATTTTGGTCACATTGAGGCTTTAAAAAGTAGTTATTCAACATGAGGCACAATCCAAATGACATTTTGAATCTTTTTTTCTACAGTCCAAAAAATCAATTTTCTGATGAAAAACGATGACCCGCGACCTGTCGATTTTTCTCAAGATGGTCAGAAATGGTAATTTTGTAATGTTTAACTTTTATGACTGTAAATGACTATTGCATGTGAATTATCACTTTTGGAACTAAAATAAATGTGTTTAGAGTCATTTTAATGCCTGACATTGGTCGAAATAGAAGCTTCTGAGTGGGAGAAAAAGTCTGTAAAAATGGCAATTTTGGTCACATTGAGGCTTTAAAAAGTAGTTATTCAACATGAGGCACAATCCAAATGACATTTTGAATCATTTTTTCTACAGTCCAAAAAATCAATTTTCTGATGCAAAATGATGACCCGTGACCTGTCGATTTTTCTCAAGATGGTCAGAAATGGTAATTTTTTAATGTTTACTTTTTTGACTGTAGATGACTATTGTATGTGAATTATCACTTTTGGAACTAAAATAAGTGTGTTTAGAGTCATTTTAATGCCTGAAATTGGTCGAAATAGAAGCTTCTGAGTAGGAGAAAAAGTCTGTAAAAATAGCAATTTTGGTCACATTGAGTCTTTAAAAAGTAGTTATTCAACATGAGGCACAAACCAAATGACATTTTGAATCTTTTTTTCTATAGTCCGAAAAATCAATTTTCTTCTTAAAAATGATGACCCGCGACCTGTCGATTTTTCTCAAGATGGTCAGAAATGGAAATTTTTTAATGTTTAATTTTTTGACTGTAGATGACTATTGTATGTGAATTATCACTTTTGGAACTAAAATAAGTGTGTTTAGAGTCATTTTAATGCCTGAAATTGGTCGAAATAGAAGCTTCTGAGTAGGAGAAAAAGTCTGTAAAAATGGCAATTTTGGTCACATTGAGGCTTTAAAAAGTAGTTATTCAACATGAGGCTCAATCCAAATGACATTTTGAATCATTTTTCTACAGTCCAAAAAATCAATTTTCTGATGAAAAACGATGACCCGTGACCTGTCGATTTTTCTCAAGATGGTCAGAAATGGTAATTTTGTAATGTTTAACTTTTTGGACTGTAAATGACTATTGCATGTGAATTATCACTTTTGGAACTAAAATAAATGTGTTTAGAGTCATTTTAATGCCTGACATTGGTCGAAATAGAAGCTTCTGAGTAGGAGAAAAAGTCTGTAAAAATGGCAATTTTGGTCACATTGAGGCTTTAAAAAGTAGTTATTCAACATGAGGCACAATCCAAATGACATTTTCAATCATTTTTTCTACAGTCCAAAAAATCAATTTTCTGATGAAAAACGATGACCCGCGACCTGTCGATTTTTCTCAAGATGGTCAGAAAGGGTAATTTTTTAATGTTTAATTTTTTGACTGTAAATGACTATTGCATGTGAATTATCACTTTTGGAACGAAAATAAGTGTTTAGAGTCATTTTAATGGCTGAAATTGGTGGAAATAGAAGCTTCTGTGTAGGAGAAAAAGTCTGTAAAAATGGCAATTTTGGTCACATTGAGGCTTTAAAAAGTAGTTATTCAACATGAGGCTCAATCCAAATGACATTTTGAATCTTTTTTTCTACACTCCAAAAAATCAATTTTCTGATGAAAAACGATGACCCGCGACCTGTCGATTTTTCTCAAGATGGTCAGAAATGGTAATTTTTTAATGTTTAATTTTTTGACTGTAAATGACTATTGCATGTGAATTATCACTTTTGGAACTAAAATACGTGTGTTTAGAGTCATTTTAATGCCTGAAATTGGTGGAAATAGAAGCTTCTGTGTAGGAGAAAAAGTCTGTAAAAATGGCAATTTTGGTCACATTGAGGCTTTCAAAATTAGTTATTCAACATTAGGCACAATCCAAATGACATTTTGAATCTTTTTTTCTACAGTCCAAAAAATCAATTTTCTGATGAAAAACGATGACCCGTGACCTGTCGATTTTTCTCAAGATGGTCAGAAATGGTAATTTTGTAATGTTTATATTTTTGAAAGTAAATGACTATTGCATGTGAATTATCACTTTTGGAACTAAAATTAGTGTGTTTAGAGTCATTTTATTGCCTGAAATTGGTCGAAATAGAAGCTTCTGAGTAGGAGAAAAGTCTGTAAAAATGGCAATTTTGGTCACATTGAGGCTTTAAAAAGTAGGTATTCAACATAAGGCACAATATAAATGACATTTTGAATCTTTTTTTCTACAGTCCAAAAAATCAATTTTCTGATGAAAAACGATGACCCGCGACCTGTCGATTTTTCTCAAGATGGTCAGAAATGGTAATTTTTTAATGTTTAAGTTTTTTGACTGTAAATGACTATTGCTTGTGAATTATCACTTTTGGAACTAAAATAAGTGTGTTTAGAGTCATTTTAATGCCTGAAATTGGTGGAAATAGAAGCTTCTGTGTAGGAGAAAAAGTCTGTAAAAATGGCAATTTTGGTCACATTGAGGCTTTAAAAAGTAGTTATT
Organism: Triturus cristatus; assembly: GCF_964204655.1. Lineage (NCBI taxonomy): Eukaryota > Metazoa > Chordata > Amphibia > Caudata > Salamandridae > Triturus > Triturus cristatus. The sequence goes on from NC_140587.1 coordinate 929,483,617, forward strand.
CAACATGAGACACAATCCAAATGACATTTTGAATCTTTTTTCCTACACTCCAAAAAATCAATTTTCTGATGAAAAACGATGACCCACGACCTGTCGATTTTTCTCAAGATGGTCAGAAATGGTAATTTTTTAATGTTTAATTTTTTGACTGTAAATGACTATTGCATGTGAATTATCACTTTTGGAACTAAAATAAGTGTGTTTAGAGTCATTTTAATGCCTGAAATTGGTGGAAATAGAAGCTTCTGTGTAGGAGAAAAAGTCTGTAAAAATGGCAATTTTGGTCACATTGAGGCTTTAAAAAGTAGTTATTCAACATGAGGCACAATCCAAATGACATTTTCAATCATTTTTTCTACAGTCCAAAAAATCAATTTTCTGATGCAAAACGATGACCCGCGACCTGTCGATTTTTCTCAAGATGGTCAGAAATGGTAATTTTTTAATGTTTAAGTTTTTTGATTGTAAATGACTATTGCATGTGAATTATCACTTTTGGAACTAAAATAAATGTGTTTAGAGTCATTTTAATGCCTGAAATTGGTGGAAATAGAAGCTTCTGTGTAGGAGAAAAAGTCTGTAAAAATGGCAATTTTGGTCACATTGAGGCTTTAAAAAGTAGTTATTCAACATGAGACACAAGCCAAATGACATTTTGAATCATTTTTTCTACACTCCAAAAAATCAATTTTCTGATGAAAAACGATGACCCGCGACCTGTCGATTTTTCTCAAGATGGTCAGAAATGGTAATTTTTTAATGTTTAAGTTTTTTGACTGTAAATGACTATTGCTTGTGAATTATCAGTTTTGGAACTAAAATAAGTGTGTTTAGAGTCATTTTAATGCCTGAAATTGGTGGAAATAGAAGCTTCAGTGTAGGAGAAAAAGTCTGTAAAAATGGCAATTTTGGTCACATTGAGGCTTTAAAAAGTAGTTATTCAACATGAGACACAATCCAAATGACATTTTGAATCTTTTTTCCTACACTCCAAAAAATCAATTTTCTGATGAAAAACGATGACCCGCGACCTGTCGATTTTTCTCAAGATGGTCAGAAATGGTAATTTTTTAATGTTTAATTTTTTGACTGTAAATGACTATTGCATGTGAATTATCACTTTTGGAACTAAAATAAGTGTGTTTAGAGTCATTTTAATGCCTGAAATTGGTGGAAATAGAAGCTTCTGTGTAGGAGAAAAAGTATGTAAAAATGGCAATTTTGGTCACATTGAGGCTTTAAAAAGTAGTTATTCAACATGAGGCTCAATCCAAATGACATTTTGAATCTTTTTTTCTCCACTCCAAAAAATCAATTTTCTGATGAAAAACGATGACCCGCGACCTGTCGATTTTTCTCAAGATAGTCAGAAATGGAAATTTTTTAATGTTTAATTTTTTGACTGTAGATGACTATTGTATGTGAATTATCACTTTTGGAACTAAAATAAGTGTGTTTAGAGTCATTTTAATGCCTGAAATTGGTCGAAATAGAAGCTTCTGAGTAGGAGAAAAAGTCTGTAAAAATGGCAATTTTGGTCACATTGAGGCTTTAAAAAGTAGTTATTCAACGTGAGGCACAATCCAAATGACATTTTGAATCATTTTTCTACAGTCCAAAAAAATCAATTTTCTGATGAAAAACGATGACCCGCGACCTGTCGATTTTTCTCAAGATGGTCAGAAATGGTAATTTTGTAATGTTTAACTTTTTGGACTGTAAATGACTATTGCATGTGAATTATCACTTTTGGAACTAAAATTAGTGTGTTTAGAGTCATTTTATTGCCTGAAATTGGTCGAAATAGAAGCTTCTGAGTAGGAGCAAAGTCTGTAAAAATGGCAATTTTGGTCACATTGAGGCTTTAAAAAGTAGTTATTCAACATGAGACACAATCCAAATGACATTTTGAATCTTTTTTTCTACAGTCCAAAAAATCAATTTTCTGATGAAAAACGATGACCCGCGACCTGTCGATTTTTCTCAAGATGGTCAGAAATGGTAATTTTGTAATGTTTAACTTTTTTGACTGTAAATGACTATTGCATGTGAATTATCACTTTTGGAACTAAAATAAATGTGTTTAGAGTCATTTTAATGCCTGACATTGGTCGAAATAGAAGCTTCTGAGTAGGAGAAAAAGTCTGTAAAAATGGCAATTTTGGTCACATTGAGGCTTTAAAAAGTAGTTATTCAACATGAGGCACAATCCAAATGACATTTTCAATCATTTTTTCTACAGTCCAAAAAATCAATTTTCTGATGCAAAATGATGACCCGCGACCTGTCGATTTTTCTCAAGATGGTCAGAAATGGTAATTTTTTAATGTTTAAGTTTTTTGATTGTAAATGACTATTGCATGTGAATTATCACTTTTGGAACTAAAATAAGTGTGTTTAGAGTCATTTTAATGCCTGAAATTGGTGGAAATAGAAGCTTCTGTGTAGGAGAAAAAGTCTGTAAAAATGGCAATTTTGGTCACATTGAGGCTTTAAAAAGTAGTTATTCAACATGAGACACAATCCAAATGACATTTTGAATCTTTTTTCCTACACTCCAAAAAATCAATTTTCTGATGAAAAACGATGACCCACGACCTGTCGATTTTTCTCAAGATGGTCAGAAATGGTAATTTTTTAATGTTTAATTTTTTGACTGTAAATGACTATTGCATGTGAATTATCACTTTTGGAACTAAAATAAGTGTGTTTAGAGTCATTTTAATGCCTGAAATTGGTGGAAATAGAAGCTTCTGTGTAGGAGAAAAAGTCTGTAAAAATGGCAATTTTGGTCACATTGAGGCTTTAAAAAGTAGTTATTCAACATGAGGCACAATCCAAATGACATTTTCAATCATTTTTTCTACAGTCCAAAAAATCAATTTTCTGATGCAAAACGATGACCCGCGACCTGTCGATTTTTCTCAAGATGGTCAGAAATGGTAATTTTTTAATGTTTAATTTTTTGACTGTAAATGACTATTGCATGTGAATTATCACTTTTGGAACTAAAATAAGTGTGTTTAGAGTCATTTTAATGCCTGAAGTTGGTAGAAATAGAAGCTTCTGTGTAGGAGAAAAAGTCTGTAAAAATGGCAATTTTGGTCACATTGAGGCTTTAAAAAGTAGTTATTCAACATGAGGCACAATATAAATGACGTTTTGAATCATTTTTTCTACACTCCAAAAAATCAATTTTCTGATGAAAAACGATGACCCGCGACCTGTCGATTTTTCTCAAGATGGTCAGAAATGGTAATTTTTTAATGTTTAAGTTTTTTGACTGTAAATGACTATTGCTTTTGAATTATCACTTTTGGAACTAAAATAAGTGTGTTTAGAGTCATTTTAATGCCTGAAATTGGTGGAAATAGAAGCTTCTGTGTAGGAGAAAAAGTCTGTAAAAATGGCAATTTTGGTCACATTGAGGCTTTAAAAAGTAGTTATTCAACATGAGACACAATCCAAATGACATTTTGAATCTTTTTTCCTACACTCCAAAAAATCAATTTTCTGATGAAAAACGATGACCCACGACCTGTCGATTTTTCTCAAGATGGTCAGAAATGGTAATTTTTTAATGTTTAATTTTTTGACTGTAAATGACTATTGCATGTGAATTATCACTTTTGGAACTAAAATAAGTGTGTTTAGAGTCATTTTAATGCCTGAAATTGGTGGAAATAGAAGCTTCTGTGTAGGAGAAAAAGTCTGTAAAAATGGCAATTTTGGTCACATTGAGGCTTTAAAAAGTAGTTATTCAACATGAGGCACAATCCAAATGACATTTTCAATCATTTTTTCTACAGTCCAAAAAATCAATGTTCTGATGCAAAACGATGACCCGCGACCTGTCGATTTTTCTCAATATGGTCAGAAATGGTAATTTTTTAATGTTTAAGTTTTTTGATTGTAAATGACTATTGCATGTGAATTATCACTTTTGGAACTAAAATAAATGTGTTTAGAGTCATTTTAATGCCTGAAATTGGTGGAAATAGAAGCTTCTGTGTAGGAGAAAAAGTCTGTAAAAATGGCAATTTTGGTCACATTGAGGCTTTAAAAAGTAGTTATTCAACATGAGACACAAGCCAAATGACATTTTGAATCATTTTTTCTACACTCCAAAAAATCAATTTTCTGATGAAAAACGATGACCCGCGACCTGTCGATTTTTCTCAAGATGGTCAGAAATGGTAATTTTTTAATGTTTAAGTTTTTTGACTGTAAATGACTATTGCTTGTGAATTATCACTTTTGGAACTAAAATAAGTGTGTTTAGAGTCATTTTAATGCCTGAAATTGGTGGAAATAGAAGCTTCAGTGTAGGAGAAAAAGTCTGTAAAAATGGCAATTTTGGTCACATTGAGGCTTTAAAAAGTAGTTATTCAACATGAGACACAATCCAAATGACATTTTGAATCTTTTTTCCTACACTCCAAAAAATCAATTTTCTGATGAAAAACGATGACCCGCGACCTGTCGATTTTTCTCAAGATGGTCAGAAATGGTAATTTTTTAATGTTTAATTTTTTGACTGTAAATGACTATTGCATGTGAATTATCACTTTTGGAACTAAAATAAGTGTGTTTAGAGTCATTTTAATGCCTGAAATTGGTGGAAATAGAAGCTTCTGTGTAGGAGAAAAAGTATGTAAAAATGGCAATTTTGGTCACATTGAGGCTTTAAAAAGTAGTTATTCAACATGAGGCTCAATCCAAATGACATTTTGAATCTTTTTTTCTACACTCCAAAAAATCAATTTTCTGATGAAAAACGATGACCCGCGACCTGTCGATTTTTCTCAAGATAGTCAGAAATGGAAATTTTTTAATGTTTAATTTTTTGACTGTAGATGACTATTGTATGTGAATTATCACTTTTGGAACTAAAATAAGTGTGTTTAGAGTCATTTTAATGCCTGAAATTGGTCGAAATAGAAGCTTCTGAGTAGGAGAAAAAGTCTGTAAAAATGGCAATTTTGGTCACATTGAGGCTTTAAAAAGTAGTTATTCAACGTGAGGCACAATCCAAATGACATTTTGAATCATTTTTCTACAGTCCAAAAAAATCAATTTTCTGATGAAAAACGATGACCCGCGACCTGTCGATTTTTCTCAAGATGGTCAGAAATGGTAATTTTGTAATGTTTAACTTTTTGGACTGTAAATGACTATTGCATGTGAATTATCACTTTTGGAACTAAAATTAGTGTGTTTAGAGTCATTTTATTGCCTGAAATTGGTCGAAATAGAAGCTTCTGAGTAGGAGCAAAGTCTGTAAAAATGGCAATTTTGGTCACATTGAGGCTTTAAAAAGTAGTTATTCAACATGAGACACAATCCAAATGACATTTTGAATCTTTTTTCCTACACTCCAAAAAATCAATTTTCTGATGAAAAACGATGACCCACGACCTGTCGATTTTTCTCAAGATGGTCAGAAATGGTAATTTTTTAATGTTTAATTTTTTGACTGTAAATGACTATTGCATGTGAATTATCACTTTTGGAACTAAAATAAGTGTGTTTAGAGTCATTTTAATGCCTGAAATTGGTGGAAATAGAAGCTTCTGTGTAGGAGAAAAAGTCTGTAAAAATGGCAATTTTGGTCACATTGAGGCTTTAAAAAGTAGTTATTCAACATGAGGCACAATCCAAATGACATTTTCAATCATTTTTTCTACAGTCCAAAAAATCAATTTTCTGATGCAAAACGATGACCCGCGACCTGTCGATTTTTCTCAAGATGGTCAGAAATGGTAATTTTTTAATGTTTAAGTTTTTTGATTGTAAATGACTATTGCATGTGAATTATCACTTTTGGAACTAAAATAAATGTGTTTAGAGTCATTTTAATGCCTGAAATTGGTGGAAATAGAAGCTTCTGTGTAGGAGAAAAAGTCTGTAAAAATGGCAATTTTGGTCACATTGAGGCTTTAAAAAGTAGTTATTCAACATGAGACACAAGCCAAATAACATTTTGAATCATTTTTTCTACACTCCAAAAAATCAATTTTCTGATGAAAAACGATGACCCGCGACCTGTCGATTTTTCTCAAGATGGTCAGAAATGGTAATTTTTTAATGTTTAAGTTTTTTGACTGTAAATGACTATTGCTTGTGAATTATCAGTTTTGGAACTAAAATAAGTGTGTTTAGATTCATTTTAATGCCTGAAATTGGTGGAAATAGAAGCTTCTGTGTAGGAGAAAAAGTCTGTAAAAATGGCAATTTTGGTCACATTGAGGCTTTAAAAAGTAGTTATTCAACATGAGACACAATCCAAATGACATTTTGAATCTTTTTTCCTACACTCCAAAAAATCAATTTTCTGATGAAAAACGATGACCCGCGACCTGTCGATTTTTCTCAAGATGGTCAGAAATGGTAATTTTTTAATGTTTAATTTTTTGACTGTAAATGACTATTGCATGTGAATTATCACTTTTGGAACTAAAATAAGTGTGTTTAGAGTCATTTTAATGCCTGAAATTGGTGGAAATAGAAGCTTCTGTGTAGGAGAAAAAGTATGTAAAAATGGCAATTTTGGTCACATTGAGGCTTTAAAAAGTAGTTATTCAACATGAGGCTCAATCCAAATGACATTTTGAATCTTTTTTTCTACACTCCAAAAAATCAATTTTCTGATGAAAAACGATGACCCGCGACCTGTCGATTTTTCTCAAGATAGTCAGAAATGGAAATTTTTTAATGTTTAATTTTTTGACTGTAGATGACTATTGTATGTGAATTATCACTTTTGGAACTAAAATAAGTGTGTTTAGAGTCATTTTAATGCCTGAAATTGGTCGAAATAGAAGCTTCTGAGTAGGAGAAAAAGTCTGTAAAAATGGCAATTTTGGTCACATTGAGGCTTTAAAAAGTAGTTATTCAACGTGAGGCACAATCCAAATGACATTTTGAATCATTTTTCTACAGTCCAAAAAAATCAATTTTCTGATGAAAAACGATGACCCGCGACCTGTCGATTTTTCTCAAGATGGTCAGAAATGGTAATTTTGTAATGTTTAACTTTTTGGACTGTAAATGACTATTGCATGTGAATTATCACTTTTGGAACTAAAATTAGTGTGTTTAGAGTCATTTTATTGCCTGAAATTGGTCGAAATAGAAGCTTCTGAGTAGGAGCAAAGTCTGTAAAAATGGCAATTTTGGTCACATTGAGGCTTTAAAAAGTAGTTATTCAACATGAGACACAATCCAAATGACATTTTGAATCTTTTTTTCTACAGTCCAAAAAATCAATTTTCTGATGAAAAACGATGACCCGCGACCTGTCGATTTTTCTCAAGATGGTCAGAAATGGTAATTTTGTAATGTTTAACTTTTTTGACTGTAAATGACTATTGCATGTGAATTATCACTTTTGGAACTAAAATAAATGTGTTTAGAGTCATTTTAATGCCTGACATTGGTCGAAATAGAAGCTTCTGAGTAGGAGAAAAAGTATGTAAAAATGGCAATTTTGGTCACATTGAGGCTTTAAAAAGTAGTTATTCAACATGAGGCACAATCCAAATGACATTTTCAATCATTTTTTCTACAGTCCAAAAAATCAATTTTCTGATGCAAAATGATGACCCGCGACCTGTCGATTTTTCTCAAGATGGTCAGAAATGGTAATTTTTTAATGTTTAAGTTTTTTGATTGTAAATGACTATTGCATGTGAATTATCACTTTTGGAACTAAAATAAATGTGTTTAGAGTCATTTTAATGCCTGAAATTGGTGGAAATAGAAGCTTCTGTGTAGGAGAAAAAGTCTGTAAAAATGGCAATTTTCGTCACATTGAGGCTTTAAAAAGTAGTTATTCAACATGAGACACAAGCCAAATGACATTTTGAATCTTTTTTCCTACACTCCAAAAAATCAATTTTCTGATGAAAAACGATGACCCGCGACCTGTCGATTTTTCTCAAGATGGTCAGAAATGGTAATTTTTTAATGTTTAATTTTTTGACTGTAAATGACTATTGCATGTGAATTATCACTTTTGGAACGAAAATAAGTGTGTTTAGAGTCATTTTAATGGCTGAAATTGGTGGAAATAGAAGCTTCTGTGTAGGAGAAAAAGTCTGTAAAAATGGCAATTTTGGTCACATTGAGGCTTTAAAAAGTAGTTATTCAACATGAGGCACAATCCAAATGACATTTTGAATCTTTTTTTCTACACTCCAAAAAATCAATTTTCTGATGAAAAACGATGACCCGCGACCTGTCGATTTTTCTCAAGATGGTCAGAAATGGTAATTTTTTAATGTTTAATTTTTTGACTGTAAATGACTATTGCATGTGAATTATCACTTTTGGAACTAAAATACGTGTGTTTAGAGTCATTTTAATGCCTGAAATTGGTGGAAATAGAAGCTTCTGTGTAGGAGAAAAAGTCTGTAAAAATGGCAATTTTGGTCACATTGAGGCTTTCAAAATTAGTTATTCAACATTAGGCACAATCCAAATGACATTTTGAATCTTTTTTTCTACAGTCCAAAAAATCAATTTTCTGATGAAAAACGATGACCCGTGACCTGTCGATTTTTCTCAAGATGGTCAGAAATGGTAATTTTGTAATGTTTATATTTTTGAAAGTAAATGACTATTGCATGTGAATTATCACTTTTGGAACTAAAATTAGTGTGTTTAGAGTAATTTTATTGCCTGAAATTGGTCGAAATAGAAGCTTCTGAGTAGGAGAAAAGTCTGTAAAAATGGCAATTTTGGTCACATTGAGGCTTTAAAAAGTAGTTATTCAACATGAGGCACAATCCAAATGACATTTTGAATCTTTTTTTCTACAGTCCAAAAAATCAATTTTCTGATGAAAAACGATGACCCGCGACCTGTCGATTTTTCTCAAGATGGTCAGAAATGGTAATTTTGTAATGTTTATATTTTTGAAAGTAAATGACTATTGCATGTGAATTATCACTTTTGGAACTAAAATTAGTGTGTTTAGAGTCATTTTATTGCCTAAAATTGGTCGAAATAGAAGCTTCTGAGTAGGAGAAAAGTCTGTAAAAATGGCAATTTTGGTCACATTGAGGCTTTAAAAAGTAGTTATTCAACATGAGGCACAATCCAAATGACATTTTGAATCTTTTTTTCTACAGTCCAAAAAATCAATTTTCTGATGAAAAACGATGACCCGCGACCTGTCGATTTTTCTCAAGATGGTCAGAAATGGTCATTTTGTAATGTTTAACTTTTTTGACTGTAAATGACTATTGCATGTGAATTATCACTTTTGGAACTAAAATAAATGTGTTTAGAGTCATTTTAATGCCTGAAATTGGTGGAAATAGAAGCTTCTGTGTAGGAGAAAAAGTCTGTAAAAATGGCAATTTTGGTCACATTGAGGCTTTAAAAAGTAGTTATTCAACATGAGACACAAGCCAAATGACATTTTGAATCATTTTTTCTACACTCCAAAAAATCAATTTTCAGATGAAAAACGATGACCCGCGACCTGTCGATTTTTCTCAAGATGGTCAGAAATGGTAATTTTTTAATGTTTAAGTTTTTTGACTGTAAATGACTATTGCTTGTGAATTATCACTTTTGGAACTAAAATAAGTGTGTTTAGAGTCATTTTAATGCCTGAAATTGGTGGAAATAGAAGCTTCTGTGTAGGAGAAAAAGTCTGTAAAAATGGCAATTTTGGTCACATTGAGGCTTTAAAAAGTAGTTATTCAACATGAGACACAATCCAAATGACATTTTGAATCTTTTTTCCTACACTCCAAAAAATCAATTTTCTGATGAAAAACGATGACCCGCGACCTGTCGATTTTTCTCAAGATGGTCAGAAATGGTAATTTTTTAATGTTTAATTTTTTGACTGTAAATGACTATTGCATGTGAATTATCACTTTTGGAACTAAAATAAGTGTGTTTAGAGTCATTTTAATGCCTGAAGTTGGTAGAAATAGAAGCTTCTGTGTAGGAGAAAAAGTCTGTAAAAATGGCAATTTTGGTCACATTGAGGCTTTAAAAAGTAGTTATTCAACATGAGGCACAATCCAAATGACATTTTCAATCATTTTTTATACAGTCCAAAAAATCAATTTTCTGATGCAAAACGATGACCCGCGACCTGTCGATTTTTCTCAAGATGGTCAGAAATGGTAATTTTTTAATGTTTAAGTTTTTTGATTGGAAATGACTATTGCATGTGAATTATCACTTTTGGAACTAAAATAAATGTGTTTAGAGTCATTTTAATGCCTGAAATTGGTGGAAATAGAAGCTTCTGTGTAGGAGAAAAAGTCTGTAAAAATGGCAATTTTGGTCACATTGAGGCTTTAAAAAGTAGTTATTCAACATGAGACACAAGCCAAATGACATTTTGAATCTTTTTTCCTACACTCCAAAAAATCAATTTTCTGAGGAAAAACGATGACCCGCGACCTGTCGATTTTTCTCAAGATGGTCAGAAATGGTAATTTTTTAATGATTAATTTTTTGACTGTAAATGACTATTGCATGTGAATTATCACTTTTGGAACGAAAATAAGTGTGTTTAGAGTCATTTTAATGGCTGAAATTGGTGGAAATAGAAGCTTCTGTGTAGGAGAAAAAGTCTGTAAAAATGGCAATTTTGGTCACATTGAGGCTTTAAAAAGTAGTTATTCAACATGAGACACAAGCCAAATGACATTTTGAATCTTTTTTCCTACACTCCAAAAAATCAATTTTCTGAGGAAAAACGATGACCCGCGACCTGTCGATTTTTCTCAAGATGGTCAGAAATGGTAATTTTTTAATGTTTAATTTTTTGACTGTAAATGACTATTGCATGTGAATTATCACTTTTGGAACTAAAATAAGTGTGTTTAGAGTCATTTTAATGCCTGAAATTGGTGGAAATAGAAGCTTCTGTGTAGGAGAAAAAGTATGTAAAAATGGCAATTTTGGTCACATTGAGGCTTTAAAAAGTAGTTATTCAACATGAGGCTCAATCCAAATGACATTTTGAATCTTTTTTTCTACACTCCAAAAAATCAATTTTCTGATGAAAAACGATGACCCGCGACCTGTCGATTTTTCTCAAGATAGTCAGAAATGGAAATTTTTTAATGTTTAATTTTTTGACTGTAGATGACTATTGTATGTGAATTATCACTTTTGGAACTAAAATAAGTGTGTTTAGAGTCATTTTAATGCCTGAAATTGGTCGAAATAGAAGCTTCTGAGTAGGAGAAAAAGTCTGTAAAAATGGCAATTTTGGTCACATTGAGGCTTTAAAAAGTAGTTATTCAACGTGAGGCACAATCCAAATGACATTTTGAATCATTTTTCTACAGTCCAAAAAAATCAATTTTCTGATGAAAAACGATGACCCGCGACCTGTCGATTTTTCTCAAGATGGTCAGAAATGGTAATTTTGTAATGTTTAACTTTTTGGACTGTAAATGACTATTGCATGTGAATTATCACTTTTGGAACTAAAATTAGTGTGTTTAGAGTCATTTTATTGCCTGAAATTGGTCGAAATAGAAGCTTCTGAGTAGGAGCAAAGTCTGTAAAAATGGCAATTTTGGTCACATTGAGGCTTTAAAAAGTAGTTATTCAACATGAGACACAATCCAAATGACATTTTGAATCTTTTTTTCTACAGTCCAAAAAATCAATTTTCTGATGAAAAACGATGACCCGCGACCTGTCGATTTTTCTCAAGATGGTCAGAAATGGTAATTTTGTAATGTTTAACTTTTTTGACTGTAAATGACTATTGCATGTGAATTATCACTTTTGGAACTAAAATAAATGTGTTTAGAGTCATTTTAATGCCTGACATTGGTCGAAATAGAAGCTTCTGAGTAGGAGAAAAAGTATGTAAAAATGGCAATTTTGGTCACATTGAGGCTTTAAAAAGTAGTTATTCAACATGAGGCACAATCCAAATGACATTTTCAATCATTTTTTCTACAGTCCAAAAAATCAATTTTCTGATGCAAAATGATGACCCGCGACCTGTCGATTTTTCTCAAGATGGTCAGAAATGGTAATTTTTTAATGTTTAAGTTTTTTGATTGTAAATGACTATTGCATGTGAATTATCACTTTTGGAACTAAAATAAATGTGTTTAGAGTCATTTTAATGCCTGAAATTGGTGGAAATAGAAGCTTCTGTGTAGGAGAAAAAGTCTGTAAAAATGGCAATTTTCGTCACATTGAGGCTTTAAAAAGTAGTTATTCAACATGAGACACAAGCCAAATGACATTTTGAATCTTTTTTCCTACACTCCAAAAAATCAATTTTCTGATGAAAAACGATGACCCGCGACCTGTCGATTTTTCTCAAGATGGTCAGAAATGGTAATTTTTTAATGTTTAATTTTTTGACTGTAAATGACTATTGCATGTGAATTATCACTTTTGGAACGAAAATAAGTGTGTTTAGAGTCATTTTAATGGCTGAAATTGGTGGAAATAGAAGCTTCTGTGTAGGAGAAAAAGTCTGTAAAAATGGCAATTTTGGTCACATTGAGGCTTTAAAAAGTAGTTATTCAACATGAGGCACAATCCAAATGACATTTTGAATCTTTTTTTCTACACTCCAAAAAATCAATTTTCTGATGAAAAACGATGACCCGCGACCTGTCGATTTTTCTCAAGATGGTCAGAAATGGTAATTTTTTAATGTTTAATTTTTTGACTGTAAATGACTATTGCATGTGAATTATCACTTTTGGAACTAAAATACGTGTGTTTAGAGTCATTTTAATGCCTGAAATTGGTGGAAATAGAAGCTTCTGTGTAGGAGAAAAAGTCTGTAAAAATGGCAATTTTGGTCACATTGAGGCTTTCAAAATTAGTTATTCAACATTAGGCACAATCCAAATGACATTTTGAATCTTTTTTTCTACAGTCCAAAAAATCAATTTTCTGATGAAAAACGATGACCCGTGACCTGTCGATTTTTCTCAAGATGGTCAGAAATGGTAATTTTGTAATGTTTATATTTTTGAAAGTAAATGACTATTGCATGTGAATTATCACTTTTGGAACTAAAATTAGTGTGTTTAGAGTAATTTTATTGCCTGAAATTGGTCGAAATAGAAGCTTCTGAGTAGGAGAAAAGTCTGTAAAAATGGCAATTTTGGTCACATTGAGGCTTTAAAAAGTAGTTATTCAACATGAGGCACAATCCAAATGACATTTTGAATCTTTTTTTCTACAGTCCAAAAAATCAATTTTCTGATGAAAAACGATGACCCGCGACCTGTCGATTTTTCTCAAGATGGTCAGAAATGGTAATTTTGTAATGTTTATATTTTTGAAAGTAAATGACTATTGCATGTGAATTATCACTTTTGGAACTAAAATTAGTGTGTTTAGAGTCATTTTATTGCCTAAAATTGGTCGAAATAGAAGCTTCTGAGTAGGAGAAAAGTCTGTAAAAATGGCAATTTTGGTCACATCGAGGCTTTAAAAAGTAGTTATTCAACATGAGGCACAATCCAAATGACATTTTCAATCATTTTTTATACAGTCCAAAAAATCAATTTTCTGATGCAAAACGATGACCCGCGACCTGTCGATTTTTCTCAAGATGGTCAGAAATGGTAATTTTTTAATGTTTAAGTTTTTTGATTGGAAATGACTATTGCATGTGAATTATCACTTTTGGAACTAAAATAAATGTGTTTAGAGTCATTTTAATGCCTGAAATTGGTGGAAATAGAAGCTTCTGTGTAGGAGAAAAAGTCTGTAAAAATGGCAATTTTGGTCACATTGAGGCTTTAAAAAGTAGTTATTCAACATGAGACACAAGCCAAATGACATTTTGAATCTTTTTTCCTACACTCCAAAAAATCAATTTTCTGAGGAAAAACGATGACCCGCGACCTGTCGATTTTTCTCAAGATGGTCAGAAATGGTAATTTTTTAATGATTAATTTTTTGACTGTAAATGACTATTGCATGTGAATTATCACTTTTGGAACGAAAATAAGTGTGTTTAGAGTCATTTTAATGGCTGAAATTGGTGGAAATAGAAGCTTCTGTGTAGGAGAAAAAGTCTGTAAAAATGGCAATTTTGGTCACATTGAGGCTTTAAAAAGTAGTTATTCAACATGAGGCTCAATCCAAATGACATTTTGAATCTTTTTTTCTACACTCCAAAAAATCAATTTTCTGATGAAAAACGATGACCCCGCGACCTGTCGATTTTTCTCAAGATGGTCAGAAATGGTAATTTTTTAATGTTTAAGTTTTTTGACTGTAAATGACTATTGCATGTGAATTATCACTTTTGGAACTAAAATACGTGTGTTTAGAGTCATTTTAATGCCTGAAATTGGTGGAAATAGAAGCTTCTGTGTAGGAGAAAAAGTCTGTAAAAAATGGCAATTTTGGTCACATTGAGGCTTTCAAAATTAGTTATTCAACATTAGGCACAATCCAAATGACATTTTGAATCTTTTTTTCTACACTCCAAAAAATCAATTTTCTGATGAAAAACGATGACCCGTGACCTGTCGATTTTTCTCAAGATGGTCAGAAATGGTAATTTTGTAATGTTTATATTTTTGAAAGTAAATGACTATTGCATGTGAATTATCACTTTTGGAACTAAAATTAGTGTGTTTAGAGTCATTTTATTGCCTGAAATTGGTCGAAATAGAAGCTTCTGAGTAGGAGAAAAGTCTGTAAAAATGGCAATTTTGGTCACATTGAGGCTTTAAAAAGTAGTTATTCAACATGAGACACAAGCCAAATGACATTTTGAATCATTTTTTCTACACTCCAAAAAATCAATTTTCAGATGAAAAACGATGACCCGCGACCTGTCGATTTTTCTCAAGATGGTCAGAAATGGTAATTTTTTAATGTTTAAGTTTTTTGACTGTAAATGACTATTGCTTGTGAATTATCACTTTTGGAACTAAAATAAGTGTGTTTAGAGTCATTTTAATGCCTGAAATTGGTGGAAATAGAAGCTTCTGTGTAGGAGAAAAAGTCTGTAAAAATGGCAATTTTGGTCACATTGAGGCTTTAAAAAGTAGTTATTCAACATGAGACACAATCCAAATGACATTTTGAATCTTTTTTCCTACACTCCAAAAAATCAATTTTCTGATGAAAAACGATGACCCGCGACCTGTCGATTTTTCTCAAGATGGTCAGAAATGGTAATTTTTTAATGATTAATTTTTTGACTGTAAATGACTATTGCATGTGAATTATCACTTTTGGAACGAAAATAAGTGTGTTTAGAGTCATTTTAATGGCTGAAATTGGTGGAAATAGAAGCTTCTGTGTAGGAGAAAAAGTCTGTAAAAATGGCAATTTTGGTCACATTGAGGCTTTAAAAAGTAGTTATTCAACATGAGACACAAGCCAAATGACATTTTGAATCTTTTTTCCTACACTCCAAAAAATCAATTTTCTGAGGAAAAACGATGACCCGCGACCTGTCGATTTTTCTCAAGATGGTCAGAAATGGTAATTTTTTAATGTTTAATTTTTTGACTGTAAATGACTATTGCATGTGAATTATCACTTTTGGAACGAAAATAAGTGTGTTTAGAGTCATTTTAATGGCTGAAATTGGTGGAAATAGAAGCTTCTGTGTAGGAGAAAAAGTCTGTAAAAATGGCAATTTTGGTCACATTGAGGCTTTAAAAAGTAGTTATTCAACATGAGGCTCAATCCAAATGACATTTTGAATCTTTTTTTCTACACTCCAAAAAATCAATTTTCTGATGAAAAACGATGACCCCGCGACCTGTCGATTTTTCTCAAGATGGTCAGAAATGGTAATTTTTTAATGTTTACGTTTTTTGACTGTAAATGACTATTGCATGTGAATTATCACTTTTGGAACTAAAATACGTGTGTTTAGAGTCATTTTAATGCCTGAAATTGGTGGAAATAGAAGCTTCTGTGTAGGAGAAAAAGTCTGTAAAAAATGGCAATTTTGGTCACATTGAGGCTTTCAAAATTAGTTATTCAACATTAGGCACAATCCAAATGACATTTTGAATCTTTTTTTCTACACTCCAAAAAATCAATTTTCTGATGAAAAACGATGACCCGTGACCTGTCGATTTTTCTCAAGATGGTCAGAAATGGTAATTTTGTAATGTTTATATTTTTGAAAGTAAATGACTATTGCATGTGAATTATCACTTTTGGAACTAAAATTAGTGTGTTTAGAGTCATTTTATTGCCTGAAATTGGTCGAAATAGAAGCTTCTGAGTAGGAGAAAAGTCTGTAAAAATGGCAATTTTGGTCACATTGAGGCTTTAAAAAGTAGTTATTCAACATGAGGCACAATCCAAATGACATTTTGAATCTTTTTTTCTACAGTCCAAAAAATCAATTTTCTGATGAAAAACGATGACCCGCGACCTGTCGATTTTTCTCAAGATGGTCAGAAATGGTAATTTTGTAATGTTTATCTTTTTTGACTGTAAATGACTATTGCATGTGAATTATCACTTTTGGAACTAAAATAAATGTGTTTAGAGTCATTTTAATGCCTGAAATTGGTGGAAATAGAAGCTTCTGTGTAGGAGAAAAAGTCTGTAAAAATGGCAATTTTGGTCACATTGAGGCTTTAAAAAGTAGTTATTCAACATTAGGCACAATCCAAATGACATTTTGAATCTTTTTTTCTACAGTCCAAAAAATCAATTTTCTGATGAAAAACGATGACCCGTGACCTGTCGATTTTTCTCAAGATGGTCAGAAATGGTAATTTTGTAATGTTTATATTTTTGAAAGTAAATGACTATTGCATGTGAATTATCACTTTTGGAACTAAAATTAGTGTGTTTAGAGTAATTTTATTGCCTGAAATTGGTCGAAATAGAAGCTTCTGAGTAGGAGAAAAGTCTGTAAAAATGGCAATTTTGGTCACATTGAGGCTTTAAAAAGTAGTTATTCAACATGAGGCACAATCCAAATGACATTTTGAATCTTTTTTTCTACAGTCCAAAAAATCAATTTTCTGATGAAAAACGATGACCCGCGACCTGTCGATTTTTCTCAAGATGGTCAGAAATGGTAATTTTGTAATGTTTATATTTTTGAAAGTAAATGACTATTGCATGTGAATTATCACTTTTGGAACTAAAATTAGTGTGTTTAGAGTCATTTTATTGCCTAAAATTGGTCGAAATAGAAGCTTCTGAGTAGGAGAAAAGTCTGTAAAAATGGCAATTTTGGTCACATTGAGGCTTTAAAAAGTAGTTATTCAACATGAGGCACAATCCAAATGACATTTTGAATCTTTTTTTCTACAGTCCAAAAAATCAATTTTCTGATGAAAAACGATGACCCGCGACCTGTCGATTTTTCTCAAGATGGTCAGAAATGGTCATTTTGTAATGTTTAACTTTTTTGACTGTAAATGACTATTGCATGTGAATTATCACTTTTGGAACTAAAATAAATGTGTTTAGAGTCATTTTAATGCCTGAAATTGGTGGAAATAGAAGCTTCTGTGTAGGAGAAAAAGTCTGTAAAAATGGCAATTTTGGTCACATTGAGGCTTTAAAAAGTAGTTATTCAACATGAGACACAAGCCAAATGACATTTTGAATCATTTTTTCTACACTCCAAAAAATCAATTTTCAGATGAAAAACGATGACCCGCGACCTGTCGATTTTTCTCAAGATGGTCAGAAATGGTAATTTTTTAATGTTTAAGTTTTTTGACTGTAAATGACTATTGCTTGTGAATTATCACTTTTGGAACTAAAATAAGTGTGTTTAGAGTCATTTTAATGCCTGAAATTGGTGGAAATAGAAGCTTCTGTGTAGGAGAAAAAGTCTGTAAAAATGGCAATTTTGGTCACATTGAGGCTTTAAAAAGTAGTTATTCAACATGAGACACAATCCAAATGACATTTTGAATCTTTTTTCCTACACTCCAAAAAATCAACTTTCTGATGAAAAACGATGACCCGCGACCTGTCGATTTTTCTCAAGATGGTCAGAAATGGTAATTTTTTAATGTTTAATTTTTTGACTGTAAATGACTATTGCATGTGAATTATCACTTTTGGAACTAAAATAAGTGTGTTTAGAGTCATTTTAATGCCTGAAGTTGGTAGAAATAGAAGCTTCTGTGTAGGAGAAAAAGTCTGTAAAAATGGCAATTTTGGTCACATTGAGGCTTTAAAAAGTAGTTATTCAACATGAGGCACAATCCAAATGACATTTTCAATCATTTTTTATACAGTCCAAAAAATCAATTTTCTGATGCAAAACGATGACCCGCGACCTGTCGATTTTTCTCAAGATGGTCAGAAATGGTAATTTTTTAATGTTTAAGTTTTTTGATTGGAAATGACTATTGCATGTGAATTATCACTTTTGGAACTAAAATAAATGTGTTTAGAGTCATTTTAATGCCTGAAATTGGTGGAAATAGAAGCTTCTGTGTAGGAGAAAAAGTCTGTAAAAATGGCAATTTTGGTCACATTGAGGCTTTAAAAAGTAGTTATTCAACATGAGACACAAGCCAAATGACATTTTGAATCTTTTTTCCTACACTCCAAAAAATCAATTTTCTGAGGAAAAACGATGACCCGCGACCTGTCGATTTTTCTCAAGATGGTCAGAAATGGTAATTTTTTAATGATTAATTTTTTGACTGTAAATGACTATTGCATGTGAATTATCACTTTTGGAACGAAAATAAGTGTGTTTAGAGTCATTTTAATGGCTGAAATTGGTGGAAATAGAAGCTTCTGTGTAGGAGAAAAAGTCTGTAAAAATGGCAATTTTGGTCACATTGAGGCTTTAAAAAGTAGTTATTCAACATGAGACACAAGCCAAATGACATTTTGAATCTTTTTTCCTACACTCCAAAAAATCAATTTTCTGAGGAAAAACGATGACCCGCGACCTGTCGATTTTTCTCAAGATGGTCAGAAATGGTAATTTTTTAATGTTTAATTTTTTGACTGTAAATGACTATTGCATGTGAATTATCACTTTTGGAACGAAAATAAGTGTGTTTAGAGTCATTTTAATGGCTGAAATTGGTGGAAATAGAAGCTTCTGTGTAGGAGAAAAAGTCTGTAAAAATGGCAATTTTGGTCACATTGAGGCTTTAAAAAGTAGTTATTCAACATGAGGCTCAATCCAAATGACATTTTGAATCTTTTTTTCTACACTCCAAAAAATCAATTTTCTGATGAAAAACGATGACCCCGCGACCTGTCGATTTTTCTCAAGATGGTCAGAAATGGTAATTTTTTAATGTTTAAGTTTTTTGACTGTAAATGACTATTGCATGTGAATTATCACTTTTGGAACTAAAATACGTGTGTTTAGAGTCATTTTAATGCCTGAAATTGGTGGAAATAGAAGCTTCTGTGTAGGAGAAAAAGTCTGTAAAAAATGGCAATTTTGGTCACATTGAGGCTTTCAAAATTAGTTATTCAACATTAGGCACAATCCAAATGACATTTTGAATCTTTTTTTCTACACTCCAAAAAATCAATTTTCTGATGAAAAACGATGACCCGTGACCTGTCGATTTTTCTCAAGATGGTCAGAAATGGTAATTTTGTAATGTTTATATTTTTGAAAGTAAATGACTATTGCATGTGAATTATCACTTTTGGAACTAAAATTAGTGTGTTTAGAGTCATTTTATTGCCTGAAATTGGTCGAAATAGAAGCTTCTGAGTAGGAGAAAAGTCTGTAAAAATGGCAATTTTGGTCACATTGAGGCTTTAAAAAGTAGTTATTCAACATGAGGCACAATCCAAATGACATTTTGAATCTTTTTTTCTACAGTCCAAAAAATCAATTTTCTGATGAAAAACGATGACCCGCGACCTGTCGATTTTTCTCAAGATGGTCAGAAATGGTAATTTTGTAATGTTTATCTTTTTTGACTGTAAATGACTATTGCATGTGAATTATCACTTTTGGAACTAAAATAAATGTGTTTAGAGTCATTTTAATGCCTGAAATTGGTGGAAATAGAAGCTTCTGTGTAGGAGAAAAAGTCTGTAAAAATGGCAATTTTGGTCACATTGAGGCTTTAAAAAGTAGTTATTCAACATGAGGCACAATATAAATGACATTTTGAATCATTTTTTCTACAGTCCAAAAAATCAATTTTCTGATGAAAAACGATGACCCGCGACCTGTCGATTTTTCTCAAGATGGTCAGAAATGGTAATTTTGTAATGTTTAACTTTTTTGACTGTAAATGACTATTGCATGTGAATTATCACTTTTGGAACTAAAATAAATGTGTTTAGAGTCATTTTAATGCCTGAAATTGGTGGAAATAGAAGCTTCTGTGTAGGAGAAAAAGTCTGTAAAAATGGCAATTTTGGTCACATTGAGGCTTTAAAAAGTAGTTATTCAACATGAGGCACAATATAAATGACATTTTGAATCATTTTTTCTACAGTCCAAAAAATCAATTTTCTGATGAAAAACAATGACCCGCGACCTGTCGATTTTTCTCAAGATGGTCAGAAATGGTAATTTTTTAATGTTTAAGTTTTTTGACTGTAAATGACTATTGCTTGTGAATTATCACTTTTGGAACTAAAATAAGTGTGTTTAGAGTCATTTTAATGCCTGAAATTGGTGGAAATAGAAGCTTCTGTGTAGGAGAAAAAGTCTGTAAAAATGGCAATTTTGGTCACATTGAGGCTTTAAAAAGTAGTTATTCAACATGAGACACAATCCAAATGACATTTTGAATCTTTTTTCCTACACTCCAAAAAATCAATTTTCTGATGAAAAACGATGACCCGCGACCTGTCGATTTTTCTCAAGATGGTCAGAAATGGTAATTTTTTAATGTTTAATTTTTTGACTGTAAATGACTATTGCATGTGAATTATCACTTTTGGAACTAAAATAAGTGTGTTTAGAGTCATTTTAATGCCTGAAGTTGGTGGAAATAGAAGCTTCTGTGTAGGAGAAAAAGTCTGTAAAAAATGGCAATTTTGGTCACATTGAGGCTTTAAAAAGTAGTTATTCAACATGAGGCACAATCCAAATGACATTTTCAATCATTTTTTATACAGTCCAAAAAATCAATTTTCTGATGCAAAACGATGACCCGCGACCTGTCGATTTTTCTCAAGATGGTCAGAAATGGTAATTTTTTAATGTTTAAGTTTTTTGATTGGAAATGACTATTGCATGTGAATTATCACTTTTGGAACTAAAATAAATGTGTTTAGAGTCATTTTAATGCCTGAAATTGGTGGAAATAGAAGCTTCTGTGTAGGAGAAAAAGTCTGTAAAAATGGCAATTTTGGTCACATTGAGGCTTTAAAAAGTAGTTATTCAACATGAGACACAAGCCAAATGACATTTTGAATCTTTTTTCCTACACTCCAAAAAATCAATTTTCTGATGAAAAACGATGACCCGCGACCTGTCGATTTTTCTCAAGATGGTCAGAAATGGTAATTTTTTAATGTTTAATTTTTTGACTGTAAATGACTATTGCATGTGAATTATCACTTTTGGAACTAAAATACGTGTGTTTAGAGTCATTTTAATGCCTGAAATTGGTGGAAATAGAAGCTTCTGTGTAGGAGAAAAAGTCTGTAAAAAATGGCAATTTTGGTCACATTGAGGCTTTCAAAATTAGTTATTCAACATTAGGCACAATCCAAATGACATTTTGAATCTTTTTTTCTACACTCCAAAAAATCAATTTTCTGATGAAAAACGATGACCCGTGACCTGTCGATTTTTCTCAAGATGGTCAGAAATGGTAATTTTGTAATGTTTATATTTTTGAAAGTAAATGACTATTGCATGTGAATTATCACTTTTGGAACTAAAATTAGTGTGTTTAGAGTCATTTTATTGCCTGAAATTG
Source organism: Triturus cristatus (assembly GCF_964204655.1). NCBI lineage: Eukaryota > Metazoa > Chordata > Amphibia > Caudata > Salamandridae > Triturus > Triturus cristatus. Next base: position 929,505,471 of record NC_140587.1, read on the forward strand.
GTCGAAATAGAAGCTTCTGAGTAGGAGAAAAGTCTGTAAAAATGGCAATTTTGGTCACATTGAGGCTTTAAAAAGTAGTTATTCAACATGAGGCACAATCCAAATGACATTTTGAATCTTTTTTTCTACAGTCCAAAAAATCAATTTTCTGATGAAAAACGATGACCCGCGACCTGTCGATTTTTCTCAAGATGGTCAGAAATGGTAATTTTGTAATGTTTATCTTTTTTGACTGTAAATGACTATTGCATGTGAATTATCACTTTTGGAACTAAAATAAATGTGTTTAGAGTCATTTTAATGCCTGAAATTGGTGGAAATAGAAGCTTCTGTGTAGGAGAAAAAGTCTGTAAAAATGGCAATTTTGGTCACATTGAGGCTTTAAAAAGTAGTTATTCAACATGAGGCACAATATAAATGACATTTTGAATCATTTTTTCTACAGTCCAAAAAATCAATTTTCTGATGAAAAACGATGACCCGCGACCTGTCGATTTTTCTCAAGATGGTCAGAAATGGTAATTTTGTAATGTTTAACTTTTTTGACTGTAAATGACTATTGCATGTGAATTATCACTTTTGGAACTAAAATAAATGTGTTTAGAGTCATTTTAATGCCTGAAATTGGTGGAAATAGAAGCTTCTGTGTAGGAGAAAAAGTCTGTAAAAATGGCAATTTTGGTCACATTGAGGCTTTAAAAAGTAGTTATTCAACATGAGGCACAATATAAATGACATTTTGAATCATTTTTTCTACAGTCCAAAAAATCAATTTTCTGATGAAAAACAATGACCCGCGACCTGTCGATTTTTCTCAAGATGGTCAGAAATGGTAATTTTTTAATGTTTAAGTTTTTTGACTGTAAATGACTATTGCTTGTGAATTATCACTTTTGGAACTAAAATAAGTGTGTTTAGAGTCATTTTAATGCCTGAAATTGGTGGAAATAGAAGCTTCTGTGTAGGAGAAAAAGTCTGTAAAAATGGCAATTTTGGTCACATTGAGGCTTTAAAAAGTAGTTATTCAACATGAGACACAATCCAAATGACATTTTGAATCTTTTTTCCTACACTCCAAAAAATCAATTTTCTGATGAAAAACGATGACCCGCGACCTGTCGATTTTTCTCAAGATGGTCAGAAATGGTAATTTTTTAATGTTTAATTTTTTGACTGTAAATGACTATTGCATGTGAATTATCACTTTTGGAACTAAAATAAGTGTGTTTAGAGTCATTTTAATGCCTGAAGTTGGTGGAAATAGAAGCTTCTGTGTAGGAGAAAAAGTCTGTAAAAATGGCAATTTTGGTCACATTGAGGCTTTAAAAAGTAGTTATTCAACATGAGGCACAATCCAAATGACATTTTCAATCATTTTTTCTACAGTCCAAAAAATCAATTTTCTGATGCAAAACGATGACCCGCGACCTGTCGATTTTTCTCAAGATGGTCAGAAATGGTAATTTTTTAATGTTTAAGTTTTTTGATTGTAAATGACTATTGCATGTGAATTATCACTTTTGGAACTAAAATAAATGTGTTTAGAGTCATTTTAATGCCTGAAATTGGTGGAAATAGAAGCTTCTGTGTAGGAGAAAAAGTCTGTAAAAATGGCAATTTTGGTCACATTGAGGCTTTAAAAAGTAGTTATTCAACATGAGACACAAGCCAAATGACATTTTGAATCTTTTTTCCTACACTCCAAAAAATCAATTTTCTGATGAAAAGCGATGACCCGCGACCTGTCGATTTTTCTCAAGATGGTCAGAAATGGTAATTTTTTAATGTTTAATTTTTTGACTGTAAATGACTATTGCATGTGAAGTATCACTTTTGGAACTAAAATTAGTGTGTTTAGAGTCATTTTATTGCCTGAAATTGGTCGAAATAGAAGCTTCTGAGTAGGAGAAAAGTCTGTAAAAATGGCAATTTTGGTCACATTGAGGCTTTAAAAAGTAGTTATTCAACATGAGGCACAATCCAAATGACATTTTGAATCTTTTTTTCCACAGTCCAAAAAATCAATTTCCTGATGAAAAACGATGACCCGCGACCTGTCGATTTTTCTCAAGATGGTCAGAAATGGTATTTTTGTAATGTTTAACTTTTTTGACTGTAAATGACTATTGCGTGTGAATTATCACTTTTGGAACTAAAATAAATGTGTTTAGAGTCATTTTAATGCCTGACATTGGTCGAAATAGAAGCTTCTGAGTAGGAGAAAAAGTCTGTAAAAATGGCAATTTTGGTCACATTGAGGCTTTAAAAAGTAGTTATTCAACATGAGACACAAGCCAAATGACATTTTGAATCTTTTTTCCTACACTCCAAAAAATCAATTTTCTGATGAAAAACGATGACCCCCGACCTGTCGATTTTTCTCAAGATGGTCAGAAATGGTAATTTTTTAATGTTTAATTTTTTGACTGTAAATGACTATTGCATGTGAATTATCACTTTTGGAACGAAAATAAGTGTGTTTAGAGTCATTTTAATGGCTGAAATTGGTGGAAATAGAAGCTTCTGTGTAGGAGAAAAAGTCTGTAAAAATGGCAATTTTGGTCACATTGAGGCTTTAAAAAGTAGTTATTCAACATGAGGCACAATCCAAATGACATTTTGAATCTTTTTTTCTACACTCCAAAAAATCAATTTTCTGATGAAAAACGATGACCCGCGACCTGTCGATTTTTCTCAAGATGGTCAGAAATGGTAATTTTTTAATGTTTAATTTTTTGACTGTAAATGACTATTGCATGTGAATTATCACTTTTGGAACTAAAATACGTGTGTTTAGAGTCATTTTAATGCCTGAAATTGGTGGAAATAGAAGCTTCTGTGTAGGAGAAAAAGTCTGTAAAAAATGGCAATTTTGGTCACATTGAGGCTTTCAAAATTAGTTATTCAACATTAGGCACAATCCAAATGACATTTTGAATCTTTTTTTCTACACTCCAAAAAATCAATTTTCTGATGAAAAACGATGACCCGTGACCTGTCGATTTTTCTCAAGATGGTCAGAAATGGTAATTTTGTAATGTTTATATTTTTGAAAGTAAATGACTATTGCATGTGAATTATCACTTTTGGAACTAAAATTAGTGTGTTTAGAGTCATTTTATTGCCTGAAATTGGTCGAAATAGAAGCTTCTGAGTAGGAGAAAAGTCTGTAAAAATGGCAATTTTGGTCACATTGAGGCTTTAAAAAGTAGTTATTCAACATGAGGCACAATCCAAATGACATTTTGAATCTTTTTTTCTACAGTCCAAAAAATCAATTTTCTGATGAAAAACGATGACCCGCGACCTGTCGATTTTTCTCAAGATGGTCAGAAATGGTAATTTTGTAATGTTTATCTTTTTTGACTGTAAATGACTATTGCATGTGAATTATCACTTTTGGAACTAAAATAAATGTGTTTAGAGTCATTTTAATGCCTGAAATTGGTGGAAATAGAAGCTTCTGTGTAGGAGAAAAAGTCTGTAAAAATGGCAATTTTGGTCACATTGAGGCTTTAAAAAGTAGTTATTCAACATGAGGCACAATATAAATGACATTTTGAATCATTTTTTCTACAGTCCAAAAAATCAATTTTCTGATGAAAAACGATGACCCGCGACCTGTCGATTTTTCTCAAGATGGTCAGAAATGGTAATTTTGTAATGTTTAACTTTTTTGACTGTAAATGACTATTGCATGTGAATTATCACTTTTGGAACTAAAATAAATGTGTTTAGAGTCATTTTAATGCCTGAAATTGGTGGAAATAGAAGCTTCTGTGTAGGAGAAAAAGTCTGTAAAAATGGCAATTTTGGTCACATTGAGGCTTTAAAAAGTAGTTATTCAACATGAGGCACAATATAAATGACATTTTGAATCATTTTTTCTACAGTCCAAAAAATCAATTTTCTGATGAAAAACGATGACCCGCGACCTGTCGATTTTTCTCAAGATGGTCAGAAATGGTAATTTTTTAATGTTTAAGTTTTTTGACTGTAAATGACTATTGCTTGTGAATTATCACTTTTGGAACTAAAATAAGTGTGTTTAGAGTCATTTTAATGCCTGAAATTGGTGGAAATAAAGCTTCTGTGTAGGAGAAAAAGTCTGTAAAAATGGCAATTTTGGTCACATTGAGGCTTTAAAAAGTAGTTATTCAACATGAGACACAATCCAAATGACATTTTGAATCTTTTTTCCTACACTCCAAAAAATCAATTTTCTGATGAAAAACGATGACCCGCGACCTGTCGATTTTTCTCAAGATGGTCAGAAATGGTAATTTTTTAATGTTTAATTTTTTGACTGTAAATGACTATTGCATGTGAATTATCACTTTTGGAACTAAAATAAGTGTGTTTAGAGTCATTTTAATGCCTGAAGTTGGTGGAAATAGAAGCTTCTGTGTAGGAGAAAAAGTCTGTAAAAATGGCAATTTTGGTCACATTGGGGCTTTAAAAAGTAGTTATTCAACATGAGGCACAATCCAAATGACATTTTCAATCATTTTTTATACAGTCCAAAAAATCAATTTTCTGATGCAAAACGATGACCCGCGACCTGTCGATTTTTCTCAAGATGGTCAGAAATGGTAATTTTTTAATGTTTAAGTTTTTTGATTGGAAATGACTATTGCATGTGAATTATCACTTTTGGAACTAAAATAAATGTGTTTAGAGTCATTTTAATGCCTGAAATTGGTGGAAATAGAAGCTTCTGTGTAGGAGAAAAAGTCTGTAAAAATGGCAATTTTGGTCACATTGAGGCTTTAAAAAGTAGTTATTCAACATGAGACACAAGCCAAATGACATTTTGAATCTTTTTTCCTACACTCCAAAAAATCAATTTTCTGATGAAAAACGATGACCCGCGACCTGTCGATTTTTCTCAAGATGGTCAGAAATGGTAATTTTTTAATGTTTAATTTTTTGACTGTAAATGACTATTGCATGTGAAGTATCACTTTTGGAACTAAAATTAGTGTGTTTAGAGTCATTTTATTGCCTGAAATTGGTCGAAATAGAAGCTTCTGAGTAGGAGAAAAGTTGTAAAAATGGCAATTTTGGTCACATTGAGGCTTTAAAAAGTAGTTATTCAACATGAGGCACAATCCAAATGACATTTTGAATCTTTTTTTCCACAGTCCAAAAAATCAATTTCCTGATGAAAAACGATGACCCGCGACCTGTCGATTTTTCTCAAGATGGTCAGAAATGGTATTTTTGTAATGTTTAACTTTTTTGACTGTAAATGACTATTGCATGTGAATTATCACTTTTGGAACTAAAATAAATGTGTTTAGAGTCATTTTAATGCCTGACATTGGTCGAAATAGAAGCTTCTGAGTAGGAGAAAAAGTCTGTAAAAATGGCAATTTTGGTCACATTGAGGCTTTAAAAAGTAGTTATTCAACATGAGACACAAGCCAAATGACATTTTGAATCTTTTTTCCTACACTCCAAAAAATCAATTTTCTGATGAAAAACGATGACCCCCGACCTGTCGATTTTTCTCAAGATGGTCAGAAATGGTAATTTTTTAATGTTTAATTTTTTGACTGTAAATGACTATTGCATGTGAATTATCACTTTTGGAACTAAAGTACGTGTGTTTAGAGTCATTTTAATGCCTGAAATTGGTGGAAATAGAAGCTTCTGTGTAGGAGAAAAAGTCTGTAAAAATGGCAATTTTGGTCACATTGAGGCTTTCAAAATTAGTTATTCAACATTAGGCACAATCCAAATGACATTTTGAATCTTTTTTTCTACAGTCCAAAAAATCAATTTTCTGATGAAAAACAATGACCCGTGACCTGTCGATTTTTCTCAAGATGGTCAGAAATGGTAATTTTGTAATGTTTATATTTTTGAAAGTAAATGACTATTGCATGTGAATTATCACTTTTGGAACTAAAATTAGTGTGTTTAGAGTCATTTTATTGCCTGAAATTGGTCGAAATTGAAGCTTCTGAGTAGGAGAAAAGTCTGTAAAAATGGCAATTTTGGTCACATTGAGGCTTTAAAAAGTAGTTATTCAACATGAGGCACAATCCAAATGACATTTTGAATCTTTTTTTCTACAGTCCAAAAAATCAATTTTCTGATGAAAAACGATGACCCGCGACCTGTCGATTTTTCTCAAGATGGTCAGAAATGGTAATTTTGTAATGTTTAACTTTTTTGACTGTAAATGACTATTGCATGTGAATTATCACTTTTGGAACTAAAATAAATGTGTTTAGAGTCATTTTAATGCCTGAAATTGGTGTAAATAGAAGCTTCTGTGTAGGAGAAAAAGTCTGTAAAAATGGCAATTTTGGTCACATTGAGGCTTTAAAAAGTAGTTATTCAACATGAGGCACAATATAAATGACATATTGAATCATTTTTTCTACAGTCCAAAAAATCAATTTTCTGATGAAAAACGATGACCCGCGACCTGTCGATTTTTCTCAAGATGGTCAGAAATGGTAATTTTTTAATGTTTAATTTTTTGACTGTAAATTACTATTGCATGTGAATTATCACTTTTGGAACTAAAATAAGTGTGTTTAGAGTCATTTTAATGCCTGAAGTTGGTGGAAATAGAAGCTTCTGTGTAGGAGAAAAAGTCTGTAAAAATGGCAATTTTGGTCACATTGAGGCTTTAAAAAGTAGTTATTCAACATGAGGCACAATCCAAATGACATTTTCAATCATTTTTTCTACAGTCCAAAAAATCAATTTTCTGATGCAAAACGATGACCCGCGACCTGTCGATTTTTCTCAAGATGGTCAGAAATGGTAATTTTTTAATGTTTAAGTTTTTTGATTGTAAATGACTATTGCATGTGAATTATCACTTTTGGAACTAAAATAAATGTGTTTAGAGTCATTTTAATGCATGAAATTGGTGGAAATAGAAGCTTCTGTGTAGGAGAAAAAGTCTGTAAAAATGGCAATTTTGGTCACATTGAGGCTTTAAAAAGTAGTTATTCAACATGAGACACAAGCCAAATGACATTTTGAATCTTTTTTCCTACACTCCAAAAAATCAATTTTCTGATGAAAAACGATGACCCGCGACCTGTCGATTTTTCTCAAGATGGTCAGAAATGGTAATTTTTTAATGTTTAATTTTTTGACTGTAAATGACTATTGCATGTGAATTATCACTTTTGGAACTAAAATACGTGTGTTTAGAGTCATTTTAATGCCTGAAATTGGTGGAAATAGAAGCTTCTGTGTAGGAGAAAAAGTCTGTAAAAAATGGCAATTTTGGTCACATTGAGGCTTTCAAAATTAGTTATTCAACATTAGGCACAATCCAAATGACATTTTGAATCTTTTTTTCTACACTCCAAAAAATCAATTTTCTGATGAAAAACGATGACCCGTGACCTGTCGATTTTTCTCAAGATGGTCAGAAATGGTAATTTTGTAATGTTTATATTTTTGAAAGTAAATGACTATTGCATGTGAATTATCACTTTTGGAACTAAAATTAGTGTGTTTAGAGTCATTTTATTGCCTGAAATTGGTCGAAATAGAAGCTTCTGAGTAGGAGAAAAGTCAGTAAAAATGGCAATTTTGGTCACATTGAGGCTTTAAAAAGTAGTTATTCAACATGAGGCACAATCCAAATGACATTTTTAATCTTTTTTTCTACAGTCCAAAAAATCAATTTTCTGATGAAAAACGATGACCCGCGACCTGTCGATTTTTCTCAAGATGGTCAGAAATGGTAATTTTGTAATGTTTATCTTTTTTGACTGTAAATGACTATTGCATGTGAATTATCACTTTTGGAACTAAAATAAATGTGTTTAGAGTCATTTTAATGCCTGAAATTGGTGGAAATAGAAGCTTCTGTGTAGGAGAAAAAGTCTGTAAAAATGGCAATTTTGGTCACATTGAGGCTTTAAAAAGTAGTTATTCAACATGAGGCACAATATAAATGACATTTTGAATCATTTTTTCTACAGTCCAAAAAATCAATTTTCTGATGAAAAACGATGACCCGCGACCTGTCGATTTTTCTCAAGATGGTCAGAAATGGTAATTTTTTAATGTTTAAGTTTTTTGACTGTGAATGACTATTGCTTGTGAATTATCACTTTTGGAACTAAAATAAGTGTGTTTAGAGTCATTTTAATGCCTGAAATTGGTGGAAATAGAAGCTTCTGTGTAGGAGAAAAAGTCTGTAAAAATGGCAATTTTGGTCACATTGAGGCTTTAAAAAGTAGTTATTCAACATGAGACACAATCCAAATGACATTTTGAATCTTTTTTCCTACACTCCAAAAAATCAATTTTCTGATGAAAAACGATGACCCGCGACCTGTCGATTTTTCTCATGATGGTCAGAAATGGTAATTTTTTAATGTTTAATTTTTTGACTGTAAATGACTATTGCATGTGAATTATCACTTTTGGAACTAAAATAAGTGTGTTTAGAGTCATTTTAATGCCTGAAGTTGGTGGAAATAGAAGCTTCTGTGTAGGAGAAAAAGTCTGTAAAAATGGCAATTTTGGTCACATTGAGGCTTTAAAAAGTAGTTATTCAACATGAGGCACAATCCAAATGACATTTTCAATCATTTTTTCTACAGTCCAAAAAATCAATTTTCTGATGCAAAACGATGACCCGCGACCTGTCGATTTTTCTCAAGATGGTCAGAAATGGTAATTTTTTAATGTTTAAGTTTTTTGATTGTAAATGACTATTGCATGTGAATTATCACTTTTGGAACTAAAATAAATGTGTTTAGAGTCATTTTAATGCCTGAAATTGGTGGAAATAGAAGCTTCTGTGTAGGAGAAAAAGTCTGTAAAAATGGCAATTTTGGTCACATTGAGGCTTTAAAAAGTAGTTATTCAACATGAGACACAAGCCAAATGACATTTTGAATCTTTTTTCCTACACTCCAAAAAATCAATTTTCTGATGAAAAACGATGACCCGCGACCTGTCGATTTTTCTCAAGATGGTCAGAAATGGTAATTTTTTAATGTTTAATTTTTTGACTGTAAATGACTATTGCATGTGAAGTATCACTTTTGGAACTAAAATTAGTGTGTTTAGAGTAATTTTATTGCCTGAAATTGGTCGAAATAGAAGCTTCTGAGTAGGAGAAAAGTCTGTAAAAATGGCAATTTTGGTCACATTGAGGCTTTAAAAAGTAGTTATTCAACATGAGGCACAATCCAAATGACATTTTGAATCTTTTTTTCCACAGTCCAAAAAATCAATTTCCTGATGAAAAACGATGACCCGCGACCTGTCGATTTTTCTCAAGATGGTCAGAAATGGTATTTTTGTAATGTTTAACTTTTTTGACTGTAAATGACTATTGCATGTGAATTATCACTTTTGGAACAAAAATAAATGTGTTTAGAGTCATTTTAATGCCTGACATTGGTCGAAATAGAAGCTTCTGAGTAGGAGAAAAAGTCTGTAAAAATGGCAATTTTGGTCACATTGAGGCTTTAAAAAGTAGTTATTCAACATGAGACACAAGCCAAATGACATTTTGAATCTTTTTTCCTACACTCCAAAAAATCAATTTTCTGATGAAAAACGATGACCCGCGACCTGTCGATTTTTCTCAAGATGGTCAGAAATGGTAATTTTTTAATGTTTAATTTTTTGACTGTAAATGACTATTGCATGTGAATTATCACTTTTGGAACGAAAATAAGTGTGTTTAGAGTCATTTTAATGGCTGAAATTGGTGGAAATAGAAGCTTCTGTGTAGGAGAAAAAGTCTGTAAAAATGGCAATTTTGGTCACATTGAGGCTTTAAAAAGTAGTTATTCAACATGAGGCACAATCCAAATGACATTTTGAATCTTTTTTTCTACACTCCAAAAAATCAATTTTCTGATGAAAAACGATGACCCGTGACCTGTCGATTTTTCTCAAGATGGTCAGAAATGGTAATTTTGTAATGTTTATATTTTTGAAAGTAAATGACTATTGCATGTGAATTATCACTTTTGGAACTAAAATTAGTGTGTTTAGAGTCATTTTATTGCCTGAAATTGGTCGAAATAGAAGCTTCTGAGTAGGAGAAAAGTCTGTAAAAATGGCAATTTTGGTCACATTGAGGCTTTAAAAAGTAGTTATTCAACATGAGGCACAATCCAAATGACATTTTGAATCTTTTTTTCTACAGTCCAAAAAATCAATTTTCTGATGAAAAACGATGACCCGCGACCTGTCGATTTTTCTCAAGATGGTCAGAAATGGTCATTTTGTAATGTTTAACTTTTTGGACTGTAAATGACTATTGCATGTGAATTATCACTTTTGGAACTAAAATAAGCGTGTTTACAGTCATTTTAATGCCTGAAATTGGTGGAAATAGAAGCTTCTGTGTAGGAGAAAAAGTCTGTAAAAATGGCAATTTTGGTCACATTGAGGCTTTAAAAAGTAGGTATTCAACATGAGACACAAGCCAAATGACATTTTGAATCATTTTTTCTACACTCCAAAAAATCAATTTTCAGATGAAAAACGATGACCCGCGACCTGTCGATTTTTCTCAAGATGGTCAGAAATGGTAATTTTTTAATGTTTAAGTTTTTTGACTGTAAATGACTATTGCTTGTGAATTATCACTTTTGGAACTAAAATAAGTGTGTTTAGAGTCATTTTAATGCCTGAAATTGGTGGAAATAGAAGCTTCTGTGTAGGAGAAAAAGTCTGTAAAAAAGGCAATTTTGGTCACATTGAGGCTTTAAAAAGTAGTTATTCAACATGAGGCACAATATAAATGACATTTTGAATCATTTTTTCTACAGTCCAAAAAATCAATTTTCTGATGAAAAACAATGACCCGCGACCTGTCGATTTTTCTCAAGATGGTCAGAAATGGTAATTTTTTAATGTTTAAGTTTTTTGACTGTAAATGACTATTGCTTGTGAATTATCACTTTTGGAACTAAAATAAGTGTGTTTAGAGTCATTTTAATGCCTGAAATTGGTGGAAATAGAAGCTTCTGTGTAGGAGAAAAAGTCTGTAAAAATGGCAATTTTGGTCACATTGAGGCTTTAAAAAGTAGTTATTCAACATGAGACACAATCCAAATGACATTTTGAATCTTTTTTCCTACACTCCAAAAAATCAATTTTCTGATGAAAAACGATGACCCGCGACCTGTCGATTTTTCTCAAGATGGTCAGAAATGGTAATTTTTTAATGTTTAATTTTTTGACTGTAAATGACTATTGCATGTGAATTATCACTTTTGGAACTAAAATAAGTGTGTTTAGAGTCATTTTAATGCCTGAAGTTGGTGGAAATAGAAGCTTCTGTGTAGGAGAAAAAGTCTGTAAAAATGGCAATTTTGGTCACATTGAGGCTTTAAAAAGTAGTTATTCAACATGAGGCACAATCCAAATGACATTTTCAATCATTTTTTCTACAGTCCAAAAAATCAATTTTCTGATGCAAAACGATGACCCGCGACCTGTCGATTTTTCTCAAGATGGTCAGAAATGGTAATTTTTTAATGTTTAAGTTTTTTGATTGTAAATGACTATTGCATGTGAATTATCACTTTTGGAACTAAAATAAATGTGTTTAGAGTCATTTTAATGCCTGAAATTGGTGGAAATAGAAGCTTCTGTGTAGGAGAAAAAGTCTGTAAAAATGGCAATTTTGGTCACATTGAGGCTTTAAAAAGTAGTTATTCAACATGAGACACAAGCCAAATGACATTTTGAATCTTTTTTCCTACACTCCAAAAAATCAATTTTCTGATGAAAAACGATGACCCGCGACCTGTCGATTTTTCTCAAGATGGTCAGAAATGGTAATTTTTTAATGTTTAATTTTTTGACTGTAAATGACTATTGCATGTGAAGTATCACTTTTGGAACTAAAATTAGTGTGTTTAGAGTCATTTTATTGCCTGAAATTGGTCGAAATAGAAGCTTCTGAGTAGGAGAAAAGTCTGTAAAAATGGCAATTTTGGTCACATTGAGGCTTTAAAAAGTAGTTATTCAACATGAGGCACAATCCAAATGACATTTTGAATCTTTTTTTCCACAGTCCAAAAAATCAATTTCCTGATGAAAAACGATGACCCGCGACCTGTCGATTTTTCTCAAGATGGTCAGAAATGGTATTTTTGTAATGTTTAACTTTTTTGACTGTAAATGACTATTGCATGTGAATTATCACTTTTGGAACTAAAATAAATGTGTTTAGAGTCATTTTAATGCCTGATATTGGTCGAAATAGAAGCTTCTGAGTAGGAGAAAAAGTCTGTAAAAATGGCAATTTTGGTCACATTGAGGCTTTAAAAAGTAGTTATTCAACATGAGACACAAGCCAAATGACATTTTGAATCTTTTTTCCTACACTCCAAAAAATCAATTTTCTGATGAAAAACGATGACCCCCGACCTGTCGATTTTTCTCAAGATGGTCAGAAATGGTAATTTTTTAATGTTTAATTTTTTGACTGTAAATGACTATTGCATGTGAATTATCACTTTTGGAACAAAAATAAGTGTGTTTAGAGTCATTTTAATGCCTGAAATTGGTGGAAATAGAAGCTTCTGTGTAGGAGAAAAAGTCTGTAAAAATGGCAATTTTCGTCACATTGAGGCTTTAAAAAGTAGTTATTCAACATGAGACACAAGCCAAATGACATTTTGAATCTTTTTTTCTACACTCCAAAAAATCAATTTTCTGATGAAAAACGATGACCCGCGACCTGTCGATTTTTCTCAAGATGGTCAGAAATGGTCATTTTGTAATGTTTAACTTTTTTGACTGTAAATGACTATTGCATGTGAATTATCACTTTTGGAACTAAAATAAGTGTGTTTAGAGTCATTTTAATGCCTGAAATTGGTGGAAATAGAAGCTTCTGTGTAGGAGAAAAAGTCTGTAAAAATGGCAATTTTGGTCACATTGAGGCTTTAAAAAGTAGGTATTCAACATGAGACACAAGCCAAATGACATTTTGAATCATTTTTTCTACACTCCAAAAAATCAATTTTCAGATGAAAAACGATGACCCGCGACCTGTCGATTTTTCTCAAGATGGTCAGAAATGGTAATTTTTTAATGTTTAATTTTTTGACTGTAAATGACTATTGCATGTGAATTATCACTTTTGGAACAAAAATAAGTGTGTTTAGAGTCATTTTAATGCCTGAAATTGGTGGAAATAGAAGCTTCTGTGTAGGAGAAAAAGTCTGTAAAAATGGCAATTTTGGTCACATTGAGGCTTTAAAAAGTAGGTATTCAACATGAGACACAAGCCAAATGACATTTTGAATCATTTTTTCTACACTCCAAAAAATCAATTTTCAGATGAAAAACGATGACCCGCGACCTGTCGATTTTTCTCAAGATGGTCAGAAATGGTAATTTTTTAATGTTTAAGTTTTTTGACTGTAAATGACTATTGCTTGTGAATTATCACTTTTGGAACTAAAATAAGTGTGTTTAGAGTCATTTTAATGCCTGAAATTGGTGGAAATAGAAGCTTCTGTGTAGGAGAAAAAGTCTGTAAAAATGGCAATTTTGGTCACATTGAGGCTTTAAAAAGTAGTTATTCAACATGAGACACAATCCAAATGACATTTTGAATCTTTTTTCCCACACTCCAAAAAATCAATTTTCTGATGAAAAACGATGACCCGCGACCTGTCGATTTTTCTCAAGATGGTCAGAAATGGTAATTTTTTAATGTTTAATTTTTTGACTGTAAATGACTATTGCATGTGAATTATCACTTTTGGAACTAAAATAAGTGTGTTTAGAGTCATTTTAATGCCTGAAGTTGGTGGAAATAGAAGCTTCTGTGTAGGAGAAAAAGTCTGTAAAAATGGCAATTTTGGTCACATTGAGGCTTTAAAAAGTAGTTATTCAACATGAGGCACAATCCAAATGACATTTACAATCATTTTTTATACAGTCCAAAAAATCAATTTTCTGATGCAAAACGATGACCCGCGACCTGTCGATTTTTCTCAAGATGGTCAGAAATGGTAATTTTTTAATGTTTAAGTTTTTTGATTGGAAATGACTATTGCATGTGAATTATCACTTTTGGAACTAAAATAAATGTGTTTAGAGTCATTTTAATGCCTGAAATTGGTCGAAATAGAAGCTTCTGTGTAGGAGAAAAAGTCTGTAAAAATGGCAATTTTGGTCACATTGAGGCTTTAAAAAGTAGTTATTCAACATGAGACACAAGCCAAATGACATTTTGAATCTTTTTTCCTACACTCCAAAAAATCAATTTTCTGATGAAAAACGATGACCCGCGACCTGTCGATTTTTCTCAAGATGGTCAGAAATGGTAATTTTTTAATGTTTAATTTTTTGACTGTAAATGACTATTGCATGTGAATTATCACTTTTGGAACGAAAATAAGTGTGTTTAGAGTCATTTTAATGGCTGAAATTGGTGGAAATAGAAGCTTCTGTGTAGGAGAAAAAGTCTGTAAAAATGGCAATTTTGGTCACATTGAGGCTTTAAAAAGTAGTTATTCAACATGAGGCTCAATCCAAATGACATTTTGAATCTTTTTTTCTACACTCCAAAAAATCAATTTTCTGATGAAAAACGATGACCCCGCGACCTGTCGATTTTTCTCAAGATGGTCAGAAATGATAATTTTTTAATGTTTAATTTTTTGACTGTAAATGACTATTGCATGTGAATTATCACTTTTGGAACTAAAATACGTGTGTTTAGAGTCATTTTAATGCCTGAAATTGGTGGAAATAGAAGCTTCTGTGTAGGAGAAAAAGTCTGTAAAAAATGGCAATTTTGGTCACATTGAGGCTTTCAAAATTAGTTATTCAACATTAGGCACAATCCAAATGACATTTTGAATCTTTTTTTCTACACTCCAAAAAATCAATTTTCTGATGAAAAACGATGACCCGTGACCTGTCGATTTTTCTCAAGATGGTCAGAAATGGTAATTTTGTAATGTTTATATTTTTGAAAGTAAATGACTATTGCATGTGAATTATCACTTTTGGAACTAAAATTAGTGTGTTTAGAGTCATTTTATTGCCTGAAATTGGTCGAAATAGAAGCTTCTGAGTAGGAGAAAAGTCTGTAAAAATGGCAATTTTGGTCACATTGAGGCTTTAAAAAGTAGTTATTCAACATGAGGCACAATCCAAATGACATTTTGAATCTTTTTTTCTACAGTCCAAAAAATCAATTTTCTGATGAAAAACGATGACCCGCGACCTGTCGATTTTTCTCAAGATGGTCAGAAATGGTAATTTTGTAATGTTTATCTTTTTTGACTGTAAATGACTATTGCATGTGAATTATCACTTTTGGAACTAAAATAAATGTGTTTAGAGTCATTTTAATGCCTGAAATTGGTGGAAATAGAAGCTTCTGTGTAGGAGAAAAAGTCTGTAAAAATGGCAATTTTGGTCACATTGAGGCTTTAAAAAGTAGTTATTCAACATGAGGCACAATATAAATGACATTTTGAATCATTTTTTCTACAGTCCAAAAAATCAATTTTCTGATGAAAAACGATGACCCGCGACCTGTCGATTTTTCTCAAGATGGTCAGAAATGGTAATTTTGTAATGTTTAACTTTTTTGACTGTAAATGACTATTGCATGTGAATTATCACTTTTGGAACTAAAATAAATGTGTTTAGAGTCATTTTAATGCCTGAAATTGGTGGAAATAGAAGCTTCTGTGTAGGAGAAAAAGTCTGTAAAAATGGCAATTTTGGTCACATTGAGGCTTTAAAAAGTAGTTATTCAACATGAGGCACAATATAAATGACATTTTGAATCATTTTTTCTACAGTCCAAAAAATCAATTTTCTGATGAAAAACGATGACCCGCGACCTGTCGATTTTTCTCAAGATGGTCAGAAATGGTAATTTTTTAATGTTTAAGTTTTTTGACTGTAAATGACTATTGCTTGTGAATTATCACTTTTGGAACTAAAATAAGTGTGTTTAGAGTCATTTTAATGCCTGAAATTGGTGGAAATAGAAGCTTCTGTGTAGGAGAAAAAGTCTGTAAAAATGGCAATTTTGGTCACATTGAGGCTTTAAAAAGTAGTTATTCAACATGAGACACTATCCAAATGACATTTTGAATCTTTTTTCCTACACTCCAAAAAATCAATTTTCTGATGAAAAACGATGACCCGCGACCTGTCGATTTTTCTCAAGATGGTCAGAAATGGTAATTTTTTAATGTTTAATTTTTTGACTGTAAATGACTATTGCATGTGAATTATCACTTTTGGAACTAAAATAAGTGTGTTTAGAGTCATTTTAATGCCTGAAGTTGGTGGAAATAGAAGCTTCTGTGTAGGAGAAAAAGTCTGTAAAAATGGCAATTTTGGTCACATTGAGGCTTTAAAAAGTAGTTATTCAACATGAGGCACAATCCAAATGACATTTTCAATCATTTTTTATACAGTCCAAAAAATCAATTTTCTGATGCAAAACGATGACCCGCGACCTGTCGATTTTTCTCAAGATGGTCAGAAATGGTAATTTTTTAATGTTTAAGTTTTTTGATTGGAAATGACTATTGCATGTGAATTATCACTTTTGGAACTAAAATAAATGTGTTTAGAGTCATTTTAATGCCTGAAATTGGTGGAAATAGAAGCTTCTGTGTAGGAGAAAAAGTCTGTAAAAATGGCAATTTTGGTCACATTGAGGCTTTAAAAAGTAGTTATTCAACATGAGACACAAGCCAAATGACATTTTGAATCTTTTTTCCTACACTCCAAAAAATCAATTTTCTGATGAAAAACGATGACCCGCGACCTGTCGATTTTTCTCAAGATGGTCAGAAATGGTAATTTTTTAATGTTTAATTTTTTGACTGTAAATGACTATTGCATGTGAAGTATCACTTTTGGAACTAAAATTAGTGTGTTTAGAGTCATTTTATTGCCTGAAATTGGTCGAAATAGAAGCTTCTGAGTAGGAGAAAAGTCTGTAAAAATGGCAATTTTGGTCACATTGAGGCTTTAAAAAGTAGTTATTCAACATGAGGCACAATCCAAATGACATTTTGAATCTTTTTTTCCACAGTCCAAAAAATCAATTTCCTGATGAAAAACGATGACCCGCGACCTGTCGATTTTTCTCAAGATGGTCAGAAATGGTATTTTTGTAATGTTTAACTTTTTTGACTGTAAATGACTATTGCATGTGAATTATCACTTTTGGAACTAAAATAAATGTGTTTAGAGTCATTTTAATGCCTGACATTGGTCGAAATAGAAGCTTCTGAGTAGGAGAAAAAGTCTGTAAAAATGGCAATTTTGGTCACATTGAGGCTTTAAAAAGTAGTTATTCAACATGAGACACAAGCCAAATGACATTTTGAATCTTTTTTCCTACACTCCAAAAAATCAATTTTCTGATGAAAAACGATGACCCCCGACCTGTCGATTTTTCTCAAGATGGTCAGAAATGGTAATTTTTTAATGTTTAATTTTTTGACTGTAAATGACTATTGCATGTGAATTATCACTTTTGGAACTAAAGTACGTGTGTTTAGAGTCATTTTAATGCCTGAAATTGGTGGAAATAGAAGCTTCTGTGTAGGAGAAAAAGTCTGTAAAAATGGCAATTTTGGTCACATTGAGGCTTTCAAAATTAGTTATTCAACTTTAGGCACAATCCAAATGACATTTTGAATCTTTTTTTCTACAGTCCAAAAAATCAATTTTCTGATGAAAAACAATGACCCGTGACCTGTCGATTTTTCTCAAGATGGTCAGAAATGGTAATTTTGTAATGTTTATATTTTTGAAAGTAAATGACTATTGCATGTGAATTATCACTTTTGGAACTAAAATTAGTGTGTTTAGAGTCATTTTATTGCCTGAAATTGGTCGAAATAGAAGCTTCTGAGTAGGAGAAAAGTCTGTAAAAATGGCAATTTTGGTCACATTGAGGCTTTAAAAAGTAGTTATTCAACATGAGGCACAATCCAAATGACATTTTGAATCTTTTTTTCTACAGTCCAAAAAATCAATTTTCTGATGAAAAACGATGACCCGCGACCTGTCGATTTTTCTCAAGATGGTCAGAAATGGTAATTTTGTAATGTTTAACTTTTTTGACTGTAAATGACTATTGCATGTGAATTATCACTTTTGGAACTAAAATAAATGTGTTTAGAGTCATTTTAATGCCTGAAATTGGTGTAAATAGAAGCTTCTGTGTAGGAGAAAAAGTCTGTAAAAATGGCAATTTTGGTCACATTGAGGCTTTAAAAAGTAGTTATTCAACATGAGGCACAATATAAATGACATATTGAATCATTTTTTCTACAGTCCAAAAAATCAATTTTCTGATGAAAAACGATGACCCGCGACCTGTCGATTTTTCTCAAGATGGTCAGAAATGGTAATTTTTTAATGTTTAATTTTTTGACTGTAAATGACTATTGCATGTGAATTATCACTTTTGGAACTAAAATAAGTGTGTTTAGAGTCATTTTAATGCCTGAAGTTGGTGGAAATAGAAGCTTCTGTGTAGGAGAAAAAGTCTGTAAAAATGGCAATTTTGGTCACATTGAGGCTTTAAAAAGTAGTTATTCAACATGAGGCACAATCCAAATGACATTTTCAATCATTTTTTCTACAGTCCAAAAAATCAATTTTCTGATGCAAAACGATGACCCGCGACCTGTCGATTTTTCTCAAGATGGTCAGAAATGGTAATTTTTTAATGTTTAAGTTTTTTGATTGTAAATGACTACTGCATGTGAATTATCACTTTTGGAACTAAAATAAATGTGTTTAGAGTCATTTTAATGCATGAAATTGGTGGAAATAGAAGCTTCTGTGTAGGAGAAAAAGTCTGTAAAAATGGCAATTTTGGTCACATTGAGGCTTTAAAAAGTAGTTATTCAACATGAGACACAAGCCAAATGACATTTTGAATCTTTTTTCCTACACTCCAAAAAATCAATTTTCTGATGAAAAACGATGACCCGCGACCTGTCGATTTTTCTCAAGATGGTCAGAAATGGTAATTTTTTAATGTTTAATTTTTTGACTGTAAATGACTATTGCATGTGAATTATCACTTTTGGAACTAAAATACGTGTGTTTAGAGTCATTTTAATGCCTGAAATTGGTGGAAATAGAAGCTTCTGTGTAGGAGAAAAAGTCTGTAAAAAATGGCAATTTTGGTCACATTGAGGCTTTCAAAATTAGTTATTCAACATTAGGCACAATCCAAATGACATTTTGAATCTTTTTTTCTACACTCCAAAAAATCAATTTTCTGATGAAAAACGATGACCCGTGACCTGTCGATTTTTCTCAAGATGGTCAGAA
Organism: Triturus cristatus; assembly: GCF_964204655.1. NCBI lineage: Eukaryota > Metazoa > Chordata > Amphibia > Caudata > Salamandridae > Triturus > Triturus cristatus. The sequence goes on from NC_140587.1 coordinate 929,524,788, forward strand.
ATGGTAATTTTGTAATGTTTATATTTTTGAAAGTAAATGACTATTGCATGTGAATTATCACTTTTGGAACTAAAATTAGTGTGTTTAGAGTCATTTTATTGCCTGAAATTGGTCGAAATAGAAGCTTCTGAGTAGGAGAAAAGTCAGTAAAAATGGCAATTTTGGTCACATTGAGGCTTTAAAAAGTAGTTAGTCAACATGAGGCACAATCCAAATGACATTTTGAATCTTTTTTTCTACAGTCCAAAAAATCAATTTTCTGATGAAAAACGATGACCCGCGACCTGTCGATTTTTCTCAAGATGGTCAGAAATGGTAATTTTGTAATGTTTATCTTTTTTGACTGTAAATGACTATTGCATGTGAATTATCACTTTTGGAACTAAAATAAATGTGTTTAGAGTCATTTTAATGCCTGAAATTGGTGGAAATAGAAGCTTCTGTGTAGGAGAAAAAGTCTGTAAAAATGGCAATTTTGGTCACATTGAGGCTTTAAAAAGTAGTTATTCAACATGAGGCACAATATAAATGACATTTTGAATCATTTTTTCTACAGTCCAAAAAATCAATTTTCTGATGAAAAACGATGACCCGCGACCTGTCGATTTTTCTCAAGATGGTCAGAAATGGTAATTTTGTAATGTTTAACTTTTTTGACTGTAAATGACTATTGCATGTGAATTATCACTTTTGGAACTAAAATAAATGTGTTTAGAGTCATTTTAATGCCTGAAATTGGTGGAAATAGAAGCTTCTGTGTAGGAGAAAAAGTCTGTAAAAATGGCAATTTTGGTCACATTGAGGCTTTAAAAAGTAGTTATTCAACATGAGGCACAATATAAATGACATTTTGAATCATTTTTTCTACAGTCCAAAAAATCAATTTTCTGATGAAAAACAATGACCCGCGACCTGTCGATTTTTCTCAAGATGGTCAGAAATGGTAATTTTTTAATGTTTAAGTTTTTTGACTGTAAATGACTATTGCTTGTGAATTATCACTTTTGGAACTAAAATAAGTGTGTTTAGAGTCATTTTAATGCCTGAAATTGGTGGAAATAGAAGCTTCTGTGTAGGAGAAAAAGTCTGTAAAAATGGCAATTTTGGTCACATTGAGGCTTTAAAAAGTAGTTATTCAACATGAGACACAATCCAAATGACATTTTGAATCTTTTTTCCTACACTCCAAAAAATCAATTTTCTGATGAAAAACGATGACCCGCGACCTGTCGATTTTTCTCAAGATGGTCAGAAATGGTAATTTTTTAATGTTTAATTTTTTGACTGTAAATGACTATTGCATGTGAATTATCACTTTTGGAACTAAAATAAGTGTGTTTAGAGTCATTTTAATGCCTGAAGTTGGTGGAAATAGAAGCTTCTGTGTAGGAGAAAAAGTCTGTAAAAATGGCAATTTTGGTCACATTGAGGCTTTAAAAAGTAGTTATTCAACATGAGGCACAATCCAAATGACATTTTCAATCATTTTTTCTACAGTCCAAAAAATCAATTTTCTGATGCAAAACGATGACCCGCGACCTGTCGATTTTTCTCAAGATGGTCAGAAATGGTAATTTTTTAATGTTTAAGTTTTTTGATTGTAAATGACTATTGCATGTGAATTATCATTTTTGGAACTAAAATAAATGTGTTTAGAGTCATTTTAATGCCTGAAATTGGTGGAAATAGAAGCTTCTGTGTAGGAGAAAAAGTCTGTAAAAATGGCAATTTTGGTCACATTGAGGCTTTAAAAAGTAGTTATTCAACATGAGACACAAGCCAAATGACATTTTGAATCTTTTTTCCTACACTCCAAAAAATCAATTTTCTGATGAAAAACGATGACCCGCGACCTGTCGATTTTTCTCAAGATGGTCAGAAATGGTAATTTTTTAATGTTTAATTTTTTGACTGTAAATGACTATTGCATGTGAAGTATCACTTTTGGAACTAAAATTAGTGTGTTTAGAGTCATTTTATTGCCTGAAATTGGTCGAAATAGAAGCTTCTGAGTAGGAGAAAAGTCTGTAAAAATGGCAATTTTGGTCACATTGAGGCTTTAAAAAGTAGTTATTCAACATGAGGCACAATCCAAATGACATTTTGAATCTTTTTTTCCACAGTCCAAAAAATCAATTTCCTGATGAAAAACGATGACCCGCGACCTGTCGATTTTTCTCAAGATGGTCAGAAATGGTATTTTTGTAATGTTTAACTTTTTTGACTGTAAATGACTATTGCATGTGAATTATCACTTTTGGAACTAAAATAAATGTGTTTAGAGTCATTTTAATGCCTGACATTGGTCGAAATAGAAGCTTCTGAGTAGGAGAAAAAGTCTGTAAAAATGGCAATTTTGGTCACATTGAGGCTTTAAAAAGTAGTTATTCAACATGAGACACAAGCCAAATGACATTTTGAATCTTTTTTCCTACACTCCAAAAAATCAATTTTCTGATGAAAAACGATGACCCCCGACCTGTCGATTTTTCTCAAGATGGTCAGAAATGGTAATTTTTTAATGTTTAATTTTTTGACTGTAAATGACTATTGCATGTGAATTATCACTTTTGGAACCAAAATAAGTGTGTTTAGAGTCATTTTAATGCCTGAAATTGGTGGAAATAGAAGCTTCTGTGTAGGAGAAAAAGTCTGTAAAAATGGCAATTTTCTTCACATTGAGGCTTTAAAAAGTAGTTATTCAACATGAGACACAAGCCAAATGACATTTTGAATCTTTTTTCCTACACTCCAAAAAATCAATTTTCTGATGAAAAACGATGACCCGCGACCTGTCGATTTTTCTCAAGATGGTCAGAAATGGTAATTTTTTAATGTTTAATTTTTTGACTGTAAATGACTATTGCATGTGAATTATCACTTTTGGAACGAAAATAAGTGTGTTTAGAGTCATTTTAATGGCTGAAATTGGTGGAAATAGAAGCTTCTGTGTAGGAGAAAAAGTCTGTAAAAATGGCAATTTTGGTCACATTGAGGCTTTAAAAAGTAGTTATTCAACATGAGGCACAATCCAAATGACATTTTGAATCTTTTTTTCTACACTCCAAAAAATCAATTTTCTGATGAAAAACGATGACCCGTGACCTGTCGATTTTTCTCAAGATGGTCAGAAATGGTAATTTTGTAATGTTTATATTTTTGAAAGTAAATGACTATTGCATGTGAATTATCACTTTTGGAACTAAAATTAGTGTGTTTAGAGTCATTTTATTGCCTGAAATTGGTCGAAATAGAAGCTTCTGAGTAGGAGAAAAGTCTGTAAAAATGGCAATTTTGGTCACATTGAGGCTTTAAAAAGTAGTTATTCAACATGAGGCACAATCCAAATGACATTTTGAATCTTTTTTTCTACAGTCCAAAAAATCAATTTTCTGATGAAAAACGATGACCCGCGACCTGTCGATTTTTCTCAAGATGGTCAGAAATGGTCATTTTGTAATGTTTAACTTTTTTGACTGTAAATGACTATTGCATGTGAATTATCACTTTTGGAACTAAAATAAGTGTGTTTAGAGTCATTTTAATGCCTGAAATTGGTGGAAATAGAAGCTTCTGTGTAGGAGAAAAAGTCTGTAAAAATGGCAATTTTGGTCACATTGAGGCTTTAAAAAGTAGGTATTCAACATGAGACACAAGCCAAATGACATTTTGAATCATTTTTTCTACACTCCAAAAAATCAATTTTCAGATGAAAAACGATGACCCGCGACCTGTCGATTTTTCTCAAGATGGTCAGAAATGGTAAGTTTTTTAATGTTTAAGTTTTTTGACTGTAAATGACTATTGCTTGTGAATTATCACTTTTGGAACTAAAATAAGTGTGTTTAGAGTCATTTTAATGCCTGAAATTGGTGGAAATAGAAGCTTCTGTGTAGGAGAAAAAGTCTGTAAAAATGGCAATTTTGGTCACATTGAGGCTTTAAAAAGTAGTTATTCAACATGAGACACAATCCAAATGACATTTTGAATCTTTTTTCCTACACTCCAAAAAATCAATTTTCTGATGAAAAACGATGACCCGCGACCTGTCGATTTTTCTCAAGATGGTCAGAAATGGTAATTTTTTAATGTTTAATTTTTTGACTGTAAATGACTATTGCATGTGAATTATCACTTTTGGAACTAAAATAAGTGTGTTTAGAGTCATTTTAATGCCTGAAGTTGGTGGAAATAGAAGCTTCTGTGTAGGAGAAAAAGTCTGTAAAAATGGCAATTTTGGTCACATTGAGGCTTTAAAAAGTAGTTATTCAACATGAGGCACAATCCAAATGACATTTTCAATCATTTTTTATACAGTCCAAAAAATCAATTTTCTGATGCAAAACGATGACCCGCGACCTGTCGATTTTTCTCAAGATGGTCAGAAATGGTAATTTTTTAATGTTTAAGTTTTTTGATTGGAAATGACTATTGCATGTGAATTATCACTTTTGGAACTAAAATAAATGTGTTTAGAGTCATTTTAATGCCTGAAATTGGTGGAAATAGAAGCTTCTGTGTAGGAGAAAAAGTCTGTAAAAATGGCAATTTTGGTCACATTGAGGCTTTAAAAAGTAGTTATTCAACATGAGACACAAGCCAAATGACATTTTGAATCTTTTTTCCTACACTCCAAAAAATCAATTTTCTGATGCAAAACGATGACCCGCGACCTGTCGATTTTTCTCAAGATGGTCAGAAATGGTAATTTTTTAATGTTTAATTTTTTGACTGTAAATGACTATTGCATGTGAATTATCACTTTTGGAACGAAAATAAGTGTGTTTAGAGTCATTTTAATGGCTGAAATTGGTGGAAATAGAAGCTTCTGTGTAGGAGAAAAAGTCTGTAAAAATGGCAATTTTGGTCACATTGAGGCTTTAAAAAGTAGTTATTCAACATGAGGCTCAATCCAAATGACATTTTGAATCTTTTTTTCTACACTCCAAAAAATCAATTTTCTGATGAAAAACGATGACCCCGCGACCTGTCGATTTTTCTCAAGATGGTCAGAAATGGTAATTTTTTAATGTTTAATTTTTTGACTGTAAATGACTATTGCATGTGAATTATCACTTTTGGAACTAAAATACGTGTGTTTAGAGTCATTTTAATGCCTGAAATTGGTGGAAATAGAAGCTTCTGTGTAGGAGAAAAAGTCCGTAAAAAATGGCAATTTTGGTCACATTGAGGCTTTCAAAATTAGTTATTCAACATTAGGCACAATCCAAATGACATTTTGAATCTTTTTTTCTACACTCCAAAAAATCAATTTTCTGATGAAAAACGATGACCCGTGACCTGTCGATTTTTCTCAAGATGGTCAGAAATGGTAATTTTGTAATGTTTATATTTTTGAAAGTAAATGACTATTGCATGTGAATTATCACTTTTGGAACTAAAATTAGTGTGTTTAGAGTCATTTTATTGCCTGAAATTGGTCGAAATAGAAGCTTCTGAGTAGGAGAAAAGTCAGTAAAAATGGCAATTTTGGTCACATTGAGGCTTTAAAAAGTAGTTAGTCAACATGAGGCACAATCCAAATGACATTTTGAATCTTTTTTTCTACAGTCCAAAAAATCAATTTTCTGATGAAAAACGATGACCCGCGACCTGTCGATTTTTCTCAAGATGGTCAGAAATGGTAATTTTGTAATGTTTATCTTTTTTGACTGTAAATGACTATTGCATGTGAATTATCACTTTTGGAACTAAAATAAATGTGTTTAGAGTCATTTTAATGCCTGAAATTGGTGGAAATAGAAGCTTCTGTGTAGGAGAAAAAGTCTGTAAAAATGGCAATTTTGGTCACATTGAGGCTTTAAAAAGTAGTTATTCAACATGAGGCACAATATAAATGACATTTTGAATCATTTTTTCTACAGTCCAAAAAATCAATTTTCTGATGAAAAACGATGACCCGCGACCTGTCGATTTTTCTCAAGATGGTCAGAAATGGTAATTTTGTAATGTTTAACTTTTTTGACTGTAAATGACTATTGCATGTGAATTATCACTTTTTGAACTAAAATAAATGTGTTTAGAGTCATTTTAATGCCTGAAATTGGTGGAAATAGAAGCTTCTGTGTAGGAGAAAAAGTCTGTAAAAATGGCAATTTTGGTCACATTGAGGCTTTAAAAAGTAGTTATTCAACATGAGGCACAATATAAATGACATTTTGAATCATTTTTTCTACAGTCCAAAAAATCAATTTTCTGATGAAAAACAATGACCCGCGACCTGTCGATTTTTCTCAAGATGGTCAGAAATGGTAATTTTTTAATGTTTAAGTTTTTTGACTGTAAATGACTATTGCTTGTGAATTATCACTTTTGGAACTAAAATAAGTGTGTTTAGAGTCATTTTAATGCCTGAAATTGGTGGAAATAGAAGCTTCTGTGTAGGAGAAAAAGTCTGTAAAAATGGCAATTTTGGTCACATTGAGGCTTTAAAAAGTAGTTATTCAACATGAGACACAATCCAAATGACATTTTGAATCTTTTTTCCTACACTCCAAAAAATCAATTTTCTGATGAAAAACGATGACCCGCGACCTGTCGATTTTTCTCAAGATGGTCAGAAATGGTAATTTTTTAATGTTTAATTTTTTGACTGTAAATGACTATTGCATGTGAATTATCACTTTTGGAACTAAAATAAGTGTGTTTAGAGTCATTTTAATGCCTGAAGTTGGTGGAAATAGAAGCTTCTGTGTAGGAGAAAAAGTCTGTAAAAATGGCAATTTTGGTCACATTGAGGCTTTAAAAAGTAGTTATTCAACATGAGGCACAATCCAAATGACATTTTCAATCATTTTTTCTACAGTCCAAAAAATCAATTTTCTGATGCAAAACGATGACCCGCGACCTGTCGATTTTTCTCAAGATGGTCAGAAATGGTAATTTTTTAATGTTTAAGTTTTTTGATTGTAAATGACTATTGCATGTGAATTATCATTTTTGGAACTAAAATAAATGTGTTTAGAGTCATTTTAATGCCTGAAATTGGTGGAAATAGAAGCTTCTGGGTAGGAGAAAAAGTCTGTAAAAATGGCAATTTTGGTCACATTGAGGCTTTAAAAAGTAGTTATTCAACATGAGACACAAGCCAAATGACATTTTGAATCTTTTTTCCTACACTCCAAAAAATCAATTTTCTGATGAAAAACGATGACCCGCGACCTGTCGATTTTTCTCAAGATGGTCAGAAATGGTAATTTTTTAATGTTTAATTTTTTGACTGTAAATGACTATTGCATGTGAAGTATCACTTTTGGAACTAAAATTAGTGTGTTTAGAGTCATTTTATTGCCTGAAATTGGTCGAAATAGAAGCTTCTGAGTAGGAGAAAAGTCTGTAAAAATGGCAATTTTGGTCACATTGAGGCTTTAAAAAGTAGTTATTCAACATGAGGCACAATCCAAATGACATTTTGAATCTTTTTTTCCACAGTCCAAAAAATCAATTTCCTGATGAAAAACGATGACCCGCGACCTGTCGATTTTTCTCAAGATGGTCAGAAATGGTATTTTTGTAATGTTTAACTTTTTTGACTGTAAATGACTATTGCATGTGAATTATCACTTTTGGAACTAAAATAAATGTGTTTAGAGTCATTTTAATGCCTGACATTGGTCGAAATAGAAGCTTCTGAGTAGGAGAAAAAGTCTGTAAAAATGGCAATTTTGGTCACATTGAGGCTTTAAAAAGTAGTTATTCAACATGAGACACAAGCCAAATGACATTTTGAATCTTTTTTCCTACACTCCAAAAAATCAATTTTCTGATGAAAAACGATGACCCCCGACCTGTCGATTTTTCTCAAGATGGTCAGAAATGGTAATTTTTTAATGTTTAATTTTTTGACTGTAAATGACTATTGCATGTGAATTATCACTTTTGGAACCAAAATAAGTGTGTTTAGAGTCATTTTAATGCCTGAAATTGGTGGAAATAGAAGCTTCTGTGTAGGAGAAAAAGTCTGTAAAAATGGCAATTTTCTTCACATTGAGGCTTTAAAAAGTAGTTATTCAACATGAGACACAAGCCAAATGACATTTTGAATCTTTTTTCCTACACTCCAAAAAATCAATTTTCTGATGAAAAACGATGACCCGCGACCTGTCGATTTTTCTCAAGATGGTCAGAAATGGTAATTTTTTAATGTTTAATTTTTTGACTGTAAATGACTATTGCATGTGAATTATCACTTTTGGAACGAAAATAAGTGTGTTTAGAGTCATTTTAATGGCTGAAATTGGTGGAAATAGAAGCTTCTGTGTAGGAGAAAAAGTCTGTAAAAATGGCAATTTTGGTCACATTGAGGCTTTAAAAAGTAGTTATTCAACATGAGGCACAATCCAAATGACATTTTGAATCTTTTTTTCTACACTCCAAAAAATCAATTTTCTGATGAAAAACGATGACCCGTGACCTGTCGATTTTTCTCAAGATGGTCAGAAATGGTCATTTTGTAATGTTTAACTTTTTTGACTGTAAATGACTATTGCATGTGAATTATCACTTTTGGAACTAAAATAAGTGTGTTTAGAGTCATTTTAATGCCTGAAATTGGTGGAAATAGAAGCTTCTGTGTAGGAGAAAAAGTCTGTAAAAATGGCAATTTTGGTCACATTGAGGCTTTAAAAAGTAGGTATTCAACATGAGACACAAGCCAAATGACATTTTGAATCATTTTTTCTACACTCCAAAAAATCAATTTTCAGATGAAAAACGATGACCCGCGACCTGTCGATTTTTCTCAAGATGGTCAGAAATGGTAAGTTTTTTAATGTTTAAGTTTTTTGACTGTAAATGACTATTGCTTGTGAATTATCACTTTTGGAACTAAAATAAGTGTGTTTAGAGTCATTTTAATGCCTGAAATTGGTGGAAATAGAAGCTTCTGTGTAGGAGAAAAAGTCTGTAAAAATGGCAATTTTGGTCACATTGAGGCTTTAAAAAGTAGTTATTCAACATGAGACACAATCCAAATGACATTTTGAATCTTTTTTCCTACACTCCAAAAAATCAATTTTCTGATGAAAAACGATGACCCGCGACCTGTCGATTTTTCTCAAGATGGTCAGAAATGGTAATTTTTTAATGTTTAATTTTTTGACTGTAAATGACTATTGCATGTGAATTATCACTTTTGGAACTAAAATAAGTGTGTTTAGAGTCATTTTAATGCCTGAAGTTGGTGGAAATAGAAGCTTCTGTGTAGGAGAAAAAGTCTGTAAAAATGGCAATTTTGGTCACATTGAGGCTTTAAAAAGTAGTTATTCAACATGAGGCACAATCCAAATGACATTTTCAATCATTTTTTATACAGTCCAAAAAATCAATTTTCTGATGCAAAACGATGACCCGCGACCTGTCGATTTTTCTCAAGATGGTCAGAAATGGTAATTTTTTAATGTTTAAGTTTTTTGATTGGAAATGACTATTGCATGTGAATTATCACTTTTGGAACTAAAATAAATGTGTTTAGAGTCATTTTAATGCCTGAAATTGGTGGAAATAGAAGCTTCTGTGTAGGAGAAAAAGTCTGTAAAAATGGCAATTTTGGTCACATTGAGGCTTTAAAAAGTAGTTATTCAACATGAGACACAAGCCAAATGACATTTTGAATCTTTTTTCCTACACTCCAAAAAATCAATTTTCTGATGCAAAACGATGACCCGCGACCTGTCGATTTTTCTCAAGATGGTCAGAAATGGTAATTTTTTAATGTTTAATTTTTTGACTGTAAATGACTATTGCATGTGAATTATCACTTTTGGAACGAAAATAAGTGTGTTTAGAGTCATTTTAATGGCTGAAATTGGTGGAAATAGAAGCTTCTGTGTAGGAGAAAAAGTCTGTAAAAATGGCAATTTTGGTCACATTGAGGCTTTAAAAAGTAGTTATTCAACATGAGGCTCAATCCAAATGACATTTTGAATCTTTTTTTCTACACTCCAAAAAATCAATTTTCTGATGAAAAACGATGACCCCGCGACCTGTCGATTTTTCTCAAGATGGTCAGAAATGGTAATTTTTTAATGTTTAATTTTTTGACTGTAAATGACTATTGCATGTGAATTATCACTTTTGGAACTAAAATACGTGTGTTTAGAGTCATTTTAATGCCTGAAATTGGTGGAAATAGAAGCTTCTGTGTAGGAGAAAAAGTCCGTAAAAAATGGCAATTTTGGTCACATTGAGGCTTTCAAAATTAGTTATTCAACATTAGGCACAATCCAAGTGACATTTTGAATCTTTTTTTCTACACTCCAAAAAATCAATTTTCTGATGAAAAACGATGACCCGTGACCTGTCGATTTTTCTCAAGATGGTCAGAAATGGTAATTTTGTAATGTTTATATTTTTGAAAGTAAATGACTATTGCATGTGAATTATCACTTTTGGAACTAAAATTAGTGTGTTTAGAGTCATTTTATTGCCTGAAATTGGTCGAAATAGAAGCTTCTGAGTAGGAGAAAAGTCTGTAAAAATGGCAATTTTGGTCACATTGAGGCATTAAAAAGTAGTTATTCAACATGAGGCACAATCCAAATGACATTTTGAATCTTTTTTTCTACAGTCCAAAAAATCAATTTTCTGATGAAAAACGATGACCCGCGACCTGTCGATTTTTCTCAAGATGGTCAGAAATGGTAATTTTGTAATGTTTATCTTTTTTGACTGTAAATGACTATTGCATGTGAATTATCACTTTTGGAACTAAAATAAATGTGTTTAGAGTCATTTTAATGCCTGAAATTGGTGGAAATAGAAGCTTCTGTGTAGGAGAAAAAGTCTGTAAAAATGGCAATTTTGGTCACATTGAGGCTTTAAAAAGTAGTTATTCAACATGAGGCACAATATAAATGACATTTTGAATCATTTTTTCTACAGTCCAAAAAATCAATTTTCTGATGAAAAACGATGACCCGCGACCTGTCGATTTTTCTCAAGATGGTCAGAAATGGTAATTTTGTAATGTTTAACTTATTTGACTCTAAATGACTATTGCATGTGAATTATCACTTTTGGAACTAAAATAAATGTGTTTAGAGTCATTTTAATGCCTGAAATTGGTGGAAATAGAAGCTTCTGTGTAGGAGAAAAAGTCTGTAAAAATGGCAATTTTGGTCACATTGAGGCTTTAAAAAGTAGTTATTCAACATGAGGCACAATATAAATGACATTTTGAATCATTTTTTCTACAGTCCAAAAAATCAATTTTCTGATGAAAAACGATGACCCGCGACCTGTCGATTTTTCTCAAGATGGTCAGAAATGGTAATTTTTTAATGTTTAAGTTTTTTGACTGTAAATGACTATTGCTTGTGAATTATCACTTTTGGAACTAAAATAAGTGTGTTTAGAGTCATTTTAATGCTTGAAATTGGTGGAAATAGAAGCTTCTGTGTAGGAGAAAAAGTCTGTAAAAATGGCAATTTTGGTCACATTGAGGCTTTAAAAAGTAGTTATTCAACATGAGACACAATCCAAATGACATTTTGAATCTTTTTTCCTACACTCCAAAAAATCAATTTTCTGATCAAAAACGATGACCCGCGACCTGTCGATTTTTCTCAAGATGGTCAGAAATGGTAATTTTTTAATGTTTAATTTTTTGACTGTAAATGACTATTGCATGTGAATTATCACTTTTGGAACTAAAATAAGTGTGTTTAGAGTCATTTTAATGCCTGAAGTTGGTGGAAATAGAAGCTTCTGTGTAGGAGAAAAAGTCTGTAAAAATGGCAATTTTGGTCACATTGAGGCTTTAAAAAGTAGTTATTCAACATGAGGCACAATCCAAATGACATTTTCAATCATTTTTTCTACAGTCCAAAAAATCAATTTTCTGATGCAAAACGATGACCCGCGACCTGTCGATTTTTCTCAAGATGGTCAGAAATGGTAATTTTTTAATGTTTAAGTTTTTTGATTGTAAATGACTATTGCATGTGAATTATCACTTTTGGAACTAAAATAAATGTGTTTAGAGTCATTTTAATGCCTGAAATTGGTGGAAATAGAAGCTTCTGTGTAGGAGAAAAAGTCTGTAAAAATGGCAATTTTGGTCACATTGAGGCTTTAAAAAGTAGTTATTCAACATGAGACACAAGCCAAATGACATTTTGAATCTTTTTTCCTACACTCCAAAAAATCAATTTTCTGATGAAAAACGATGACCCGCGACCTGTCGATTTTTCTCAAGATGGTCAGAAATGGTAATTTTTTAATGTTTAATTTTTTGACTGTAAATGACTATTGCATGTGAAGTATCACTTTTGGAACTAAAATTAGTGTGTTTAGAGTCATTTTATTGCCTGAAATTGGTCGAAATAGAAGCTTCTGAGTAGGAGAAAAGTCTGTAAAAATGGCAATTTTGGTCACATTGAGGCTTTAAAAAGTAGTTATTCAACATGAGGCACAATCCAAATGACATTTTGAATCTTTTTTTCCACAGTCCAAAAAATCAATTTCCTGATGAAAAACGATGACCCGCGACCTGTCGATTTTTCTCAAGATGGTCAGAAATGGTATTTTTGTAATGTTTAACTTTTTTGACTGTAAATGACTATTGCATGTGAATTATCACTTTTGGAACTAAAATAAATGTGTTTAGAGTCATTTTAATGCCTGACATTGGTCGAAATAGAAGCTTCTGAGTAGGAGAAAAAGTCTGTAAAAATGGCAATTTTGGTCACATTGAGGCTTTAAAAAGTAGTTATTCAACATGAGACACAAGCCAAATGACATTTTGAATCTTTTTTCCTACACTCCAAAAAATCAATTTTCTGATGAAAAACGATGACCCCCGACCTGTCGATTTTTCTCAAGATGGTCAGAAATGGTAATTTTTTAATGTTTAATTTTTTGACTGTAAATGACTATTGCATGTGAATTATCACTTTTGGAACAAAAATAAGTGTGTTTAGAGTCATTTTAATGGCTGAAATTGGTGGAAATAGAAGCTTCTGTGTAGGAGAAAAAGTCTGTAAAAATGGCAATTTTAGTCACATTGGGGCTTTAAAAAGTAGTTATTCAACATGAGCCTCAATCCAAATGACATTTTGAATCTTTTTTTCTACACTCCAAAAAATCAATTTTCTGATGAAAAACGATGACCCGCAACCTGTCGATTTTTCTCAAGATGGTCAGAAATGGTAATTTTTTAATGTTTAATTTTTTGACTGTAAATGACTATTGCATGTGAATTATCACTTTTGGAACTAAAGTACGTGTGTTTAGAGTCATTTTAATGCCTGAAATTGGTGGAAATAGAAGCTTCTGTGTAGGAGAAAAAGTCTGTAAAAATGGCAATTTTGGTCACATTGAGGCTTTCAAAATTAGTTATTCAACATTAGGCACAATCCAAATGACATTTTGAATCTTTTTTTCTACAGTCCAAAAAATCAATTTTCTGATGAAAAACAATGACCCGTGACCTGTCGATTTTTCTCAAGATGGTCAGAAATGGTAATTTTGTAATGTTTATATTTTTGAAAGTAAATGACTATTGCATGTGAATTATCACTTTTGGAACTAAAATTAGTGTGTTTAGAGTCATTTTATTGCCTGAAATTGGTCGAAATAGAAGCTTCTGAGTAGGAGAAAAGTCTGTAAAAATGGCAATTTTGGTCAAATTGAGGCTTTAAAAAGTAGTTATTCAACATGAGGCACAATCCAAATGACATTTTGAATCTTTTTTTCTACAGTCCAAAAAATCAATTTTCGGATGAAAAACGATGACCCGCGACCTGTCGATTTTTCTCAAGATGGTCAGAAATGGTAATTTTGTAATGTTTAACTTTTTTGACTGTAAATGACTATTGCATGTGAATTATCACTTTTGGAACTAAAATAAATGTGTTTAGAGTCATTTTAATGCCTGAAATTGGTGGAAATAGAAGCTTCTGTGTAGGAGAAAAAGTCTGTAAAAATGGCAATTTTGGTCACATTGAGGCTTTAAAAAGTAGTTATTCAACATGAGGCACAATATAAATGACATATTGAATCATTTTTTCTACAGTCCAAAAAATCAATTTTCTGATGAAAAACGATGACCCGCGACCTGTCGATTTTTCTCAAGATGGTCAGAAATGGTAATTTTTTAATGTTTAATTTTTTGACTGTAAATGACTATTGCATGTGAATTATCACTTTTGGAACTAAAATAAGTGTGTTTAGAGTCATTTTAATGCCTGAAGTTGGTGGAAATAGAAGCTTCTGTGTAGGAGAAAAAGTCTGTAAAAATGGCAATTTTGGTCACATTGAGGCTTTAAAAAGTAGTTATTCAACATGAGGCACAATCCAAATGACATTTTCAATCATTTTTTCTACAGTCCAAAAAATCAATTTTCTGATGCAAAACGATGACCCGCGACCTGTCGATTTTTCTCAAGATGGTCAGAAATGGTAATTTTTTAATGTTTAAGTTTTTTGATTGTAAATGACTATTGCATGTGAATTATCACTTTTGGAACTAAAATAAATGTGTTTAGAGTCATTTTAATGCATGAAATTGGTGGAAATAGAAGCTTCTGTGTAGGAGAAAAAGTCTGTGAAAATGGCAATTTTGGTCACATTGAGGCTTTAAAAAGTAGTTATTCAACATGAGACACAAGCCAAATGACATTTTGAATCTTTTTTCCTACACTCCAAAAAATCAATTTTCTGATGAAAAACGATGACCCGCGACCTGTCGATTTTTCTCAAGATGGTCAGAAATGGTAATTTTTTAATGTTTAATTTTTTGACTGTAAATGACTATTGCATGTGAATTATCACTTTTGGAACGAAAATAAGTGTGTTTAGAGTCATTTTAATGGCTGAAATTGGTGGAAATAGAAGCTTCTGTGTAGGAGAAAAAGTCTGTAAAAATGGCAATTTTGGTCACATTGAGGCTTTAAAAAGTAGTTATTCAACATGAGGCACAATCCAAATGACATTTTCAATCATTTTTTCTACAGTCCAAAAAATCAATTTTCTGATGCAAAACGATGACCCGCGACCTGTCGATTTTTCTCAAGATGGTCAGAAATGGTAATTTTTTAATGTTTAAGTTTTTTGATTGTAAATGACTATTGCATGTGAATTATCACTTTTGGAACTAAAATAAATGTGTTTAGAGTCATTTTAATGCCTGAAATTGGTGGAAATAGAAGCTTCTGTGTAGGAGAAAAAGTCTGTAAAAATGGCAATTTTGGTCACATTGAGGCTTTAAAAAGTAGTTATTCAACATGAGACACAAGCCAAATGACATTTTGAATCTTTTTTCCTACACTCCAAAAAATCAATTTTCTGATGAAAAACGATGACCCGCGACCTGTCGATTTTTCTCAAGATGGTCAGAAATGGTAATTTTTTAATGTTTAATTTTTTGACTGTAAATGACTATTGCATGTGAAGTATCACTTTTGGAACTAAAATTAGTGTGTTTAGAGTCATTTTATTGCCTGAAATTGGTCGAAATAGAAGCTTCTGAGTAGGAGAAAAGTCTGTAAAAATGGCAATTTTGGTCACATTGAGGCTTTAAAAAGTAGTTATTCAACATGAGGCACAATCCAAATGACATTTTGAATCTTTTTTTCCACAGTCCAAAAAATCAATTTCCTGATGAAAAACGATGACCCGCGACCTGTCGATTTTTCTCAAGATGGTCAGAAATGGTATTTTTGTAATGTTTAACTTTTTTGACTGTAAATGACTATTGCATGTGAATTATCACTTTTGGAACTAAAATAAATGTGTTTAGAGTCATTTTAATGCCTGACATTGGTCGAAATAGAAGCTTCTGAGTAGGAGAAAAAGTCTGTAAAAATGGCAATTTTGGTCACATTGAGGCTTTAAAAAGTAGTTATTCAACATGAGACACAAGCCAAATGACATTTTGAATCTTTTTTCCTACACTCCAAAAAATCAATTTTCTGATGAAAAACGATGACCCCCGACCTGTCGATTTTTCTCAAGATGGTCAGAAATGGTAATTTTTTAATGTTTAATTTTTTGACTGTAAATGACTATTGCATGTGAATTATCACTTTTGGAACAAAAATAAGTGTGTTTAGAGTCATTTTAATGGCTGAAATTGGTGGAAATAGAAGCTTCTGTGTAGGAGAAAAAGTCTGTAAAAATGGCAATTTTAGTCACATTGGGGCTTTAAAAAGTAGTTATTCAACATGAGCCTCAATCCAAATGACATTTTGAATCTTTTTTTCTACACTCCAAAAAATCAATTTTCTGATGAAAAACGATGACCCGCAACCTGTCGATTTTTCTCAAGATGGTCAGAAATGGTAATTTTTTAATGTTTAATTTTTTGACTGTAAATGACTATTGCATGTGAATTATCACTTTTGGAACTAAAGTACGTGTGTTTAGAGTCATTTTAATGCCTGAAATTGGTGGAAATAGAAGCTTCTGTGTAGGAGAAAAAGTCTGTAAAAATGGCAATTTTGGTCACATTGAGGCTTTCAAAATTAGTTATTCAACATTAGGCACAATCCAAATGACATTTTGAATCTTTTTTTCTACAGTCCAAAAAATCAATTTTCTGATGAAAAACAATGACCCGTGACCTGTCGATTTTTCTCAAGATGGTCAGAAATGGTAATTTTGTAATGTTTATATTTTTGAAAGTAAATGACTATTGCATGTGAATTATCACTTTTGGAACTAAAATTAGTGTGTTTAGAGTCATTTTATTGCCTGAAATTGGTCGAAATAGAAGCTTCTGAGTAGGAGAAAAGTCTGTAAAAATGGCAATTTTGGTCAAATTGAGGCTTTAAAAAGTAGTTATTCAACATGAGGCACAATTCAAATGACATTTTGAATCTTTTTTTCTACAGTCCAAAAAATCAATTTTCGGATGAAAAACGATGACCCGCGACCTGTCGATTTTTCTCAAGATGGTCAGAAATGGTAATTTTGTAATGTTTAACTTTTTTGACTGTAAATGACTATTGCATGTGAATTATCACTTTTGGAACTAAAATAAATGTGTTTAGAGTCATTTTAATGCCTGAAATTGGTGGAAATAGAAGCTTCTGTGTAGGAGAAAAAGTCTGTAAAAATGGCAATTTTGGTCACATTGAGGCTTTAAAAAGTAGTTATTCAACATGAGGCACAATATAAATGACATATTGAATCATTTTTTCTACAGTCCAAAAAATCAATTTCCTGATGAAAAACGATGACCCGCGACCTGTCGATTTTTCTCAAGATGGTCAGAAATGGTAATTTTTTAATGTTTAATTTTTTGACTGTAAATGACTATTGCATGTGAATTATCACTTTTGGAACTAAAATAAGTGTGTTTAGAGTCATTTTAATGCCTGAAGTTGGTGGAAATAGAAGCTTCTGTGTAGGAGAAAAAGTCTGTAAAAATGGCAATTTTGGTCACATTGAGGCTTTAAAAAGTAGTTATTCAACATGAGGCACAATCCAAATGACATTTTCAATCATTTTTTCTACAGTCCAAAAAATCAATTTTCTGATGCAAAACGATGACCCGCGACCTGTCGATTTTTCTCAAGATGGTCAGAAATGGTAATTTTTTAATGTTTAAGTTTTTTGATTGTAAATGACTATTGCATGTGAATTATCACTTTTGGAACTAAAATAAATGTGTTTAGAGTCATTTTAATGCATGAAATTGGTGGAAATAGAAGCTTCTGTGTAGGAGAAAAAGTCTGTGAAAATGGCAATTTTGGTCACATTGAGGCTTTAAAAAGTAGTTATTCAACATGAGACACAAGCCAAATGACATTTTGAATCTTTTTTCCTACACTCCAAAAAATCAATTTTCTGATGAAAAACGATGACCCGCGACCTGTCGATTTTTCTCAAGATGGTCAGAAATGGTAATTTTTTAATGTTTAATTTTTTGACTGTAAATGACTATTGCATGTGAATTATCACTTTTGGAACGAAAATAAGTGTGTTTAGAGTCATTTTAATGGCTGAAATTGGTGGAAATAGAAGCTTCTGTGTAGGAGAAAAAGTCTGTAAAAATGGCAATTTTGGTCACATTGAGGCTTTAAAAAGTAGTTATTCAACATGAGGCTCAATCCAAATGACATTTTGAATCTTTTTTTCTACACTCCAAAAAATCAATTTTCTGATGAAAAACGATGACCCCGCGACCTGTCGATTTTTCTCAAGATGGTCAGAAATGGTAATTTTTAATGTTTAATTTTTTGACTGTAAATGACTATTGCATGTGAATTATCACTTTTGGAACTAAAATACGTGTGTTTAGAGTCATTTTAATGCCTGAAATTGGTGGAAATAGAAGCTTCTGTGTAGGAGAAAAAGTCTGTAAAAAATGGCAATTTTGGTCACATTGAGGCTTTCAAAATTAGTTATTCAACATTAGGCACAATCCAAATGACATTTTGAATCTTTTTTTCTACACTCCAAAAAATCAATTTTCTGATGAAAAACGATGACCCGTGACCTGTCGATTTTTCTCAAGATGGTCAGAAATGGTAATTTTGTAATGTTTATATTTTTGAAAGTAAATGACTATTGCATGTGAATTATCACTTTTGGAACTAAAATTAGTGTGTTTAGAGTCATTTTATTGCCTGAAATTGGTCGAAATAGAAGCTTCTGAGTAGGAGAAAAGTCAGTAAAAATGGCAATTTTGGTCACATTGAGGCTTTAAAAAGTAGTTATTCAACATGAGGCACAATCCAAATGACATTTTGAATCTTTTTTTCTACAGTCCAAAAAATCAATTTTCTGATGAAAAACGATGACCCGCGACCTGTCGATTTTTCTCAAGATGGTCAGAAATGGTAATTTTGTAATGTTTATCTTTTTTGACTGTAAATGACTATTGCATGTGAATTATCACTTTTGGAACTAAAATAAATGTGTTTAGAGTCATTTTAATGCCTGAAATTGGTGGAAATAGAAGCTTCTGTGTAGGAGAAAAAGTCTGTAAAAATGGCAATTTTGGTCACATTGAGGCTTTAAAAAGTAGTTATTCAACATGAGGCACAATATAAATGACATTTTGAATCATTTTTTCTACAGTCCAAAAAATCAATTTTCTGATGAAAAACGATGACCCGCGACCTGTCGATTTTTCTCAAGATGGTCAGAAATGGTAATTTTGTAATGTTTAACTTTTTTGACTGTAAATGACTATTGCATGTGAATTATCACTTTTGGAACTAAAATAAATGTGTTTAGAGTCATTTTAATGCCTGAAATTGGTGGAAATAGAAGCTTCTGTGTAGGAGAAAAAGTCTGTAAAAATGGCAATTTTGGTCACATTGAGGCTTTAAAAAGTAGTTATTCAACATGAGGCACAATATAAATGACATTTTGAATCATTTTTTCTACAGTCCAAAAAATCAATTTTCTGATGAAAAACAATGACCCGCGACCTGTCGATTTTTCTCAAGATGGTCAGAAATGGTAATTTTTTAATGTTTAAGTTTTTTGACTGTAAATGACTATTGCTTGTGAATTATCACTTTTGGAACTAAAATAAGTGTGTTTAGAGTCATTTTAATGCCTGAAATTGGTGGAAATAGAAGCTTCTGTGTAGGAGAAAAAGTCTGTAAAAATGGCAATTTTGGTCACATTGAGGCTTTAAAAAGTAGTTATTCAACATGAGACACAATCCAAATGACATTTTGAATCTTTTTTCCTACACTCCAAAAAATCAATTTTCTGATGAAAAACGATGACCCGCGACCTGTCGATTTTTCTCAAGATGGTCAGAAATGGTAATTTTTTAATGTTTAATTTTTTGACTGTAAATGACTATTGCATGTGAATTATCACTTTTGGAACTAAAATAAGTGTGTTTAGAGTCATTTTAATGCCTGAAGTTGGTGGAAATAGAAGCTTCTGTGTAGGAGAAAAAGTCTGTAAAAATGGCAATTTTGGTCACATTGAGGCTTTAAAAAGTAGTTATTCAACATGAGGCACAATCCAAATGACATTTTCAATCATTTTTTATACAGTCCAAAAAATCAATTTTCTGATGCAAAACGATGACCCGCGACCTGTCGATTTTTCTCAAGATGGTCAGAAATGGTAATTTTTTAATGTTTAAGTTTTTTGATTGGAAATGACTATTGCATGTGAATTATCACTTTTGGAACTAAAATAAATGTGTTTAGAGTCATTTTAATGCCTGAAATTGGTGGAAATAGAAGCTTCTGTGTAGGAGAAAAAGTCTGTAAAAATGGCAATTTTGGTCACATTGAGGCTTTAAAAAGTAGTTATTCAACATGAGACACAAGCCAAATGACATTTTGAATCTTTTTTCCTACACTCCAAAAAATCAATTTTCTGATGAAAAACGATGACCCGCGACCTGTCGATTTTTCTCAAGATGGTCAGAAATGGTAATTTTTTAATGTTTAATTTTTTGACTGTAAATGACTATTGCATGTGAATTATCACTTTTGGAACTAAAATACGTGTGTTTAGAGTCATTTTAATGCCTGAAATTGGTGGAAATAGAAGCTTCTGTGTAGGAGAAAAAGTCTGTAAAAAATGGCAATTTTGGTCACATTGAGGCTTTCAAAATTAGTTATTCAACATTAGGCACAATCCAAATGACATTTTGAATCTTTTTTTCTACACTCCAAAAAATCAATTTTCTGATGAAAAACGATGACCCGTGACCTGTCGATTTTTCTCAAGATGGTCAGAAATGGTAATTTTGTAATGTTTATATTTTTGAAAGTAAATGACTATTGCATGTGAATTATCACTTTTGGAACTAAAATTAGTGTGTTTAGAGTCATTTTATTGCCTGAAATTGGTCGAAATAGAAGCTTCTGAGTAGGAGAAAAGTCAGTAAAAATGGCAATTTTGGTCACATTGAGGCTTTAAAAAGTAGTTAGTCAACATGAGGCACAATCCAAATGACATTTTGAATCTTTTTTTCTACAGTCCAAAAAATCAATTTTCTGATGAAAAACGATGACCCGCGACCTGTCGATTTTTCTCAAGATGGTCAGAAATGGTAATTTTGTAATGTTTATCTTTTTTGACTGTAAATGACTATTGCATGTGAATTATCACTTTTGGAACTAAAATAAATGTGTTTAGAGTCATTTTAATGCCTGAAATTGGTGGAAATAGAAGCTTCTGTGTAGGAGAAAAAGTCTGTAAAAATGGCAATTTTGGTCACATTGAGGCTTTAAAAAGTAGTTATTCAACATGAGGCACAATATAAATGACATTTTGAATCATTTTTTCTACAGTCCAAAAAATCAATTTTCTGATGAAAAACGATGACCCGCGACCTGTCGATTTTTCTCAAGATGGTCAGAAATGGTAATTTTGTAATGTTTAACTTTTTTGACTGTAAATGACTATTGCATGTGAATTATCACTTTTGGAACTAAAATAAATGTGTTTAGAGTCATTTTAATGCCTGAAATTGGTGGAAATAGAAGCTTCTGTGTAGGAGAAAAAGTCTGTAAAAATGGCAATTTTGGTCACATTGAGGCTTTAAAAAGTAGTTATTCAACATGAGGCACAATATAAATGACATTTTGAATCATTTTTTCTACAGTCCAAAAAATCAATTTTCTGATGAAAAACAATGACCCGCGACCTGTCGATTTTTCTCAAGATGGTCAGAAATGGTAATTTTTTAATGTTTAAGTTTTTTGACTGTAAATGACTATTGCTTGTGAATTATCACTTTTGGAACTAAAATAAGTGTGTTTAGAGTCATTTTAATGCCTGAAATTGGTGGAAATAGAAGCTTCTGTGTAGGAGAAAAAGTCTGTAAAAATGGCAATTTTGGTCACATTGAGGCTTTAAAAAGTAGTTATTCAACATGAGACACAATCCAAATGACATTTTGAATCTTTTTTCCTACACTCCAAAAAATCAATTTTCTGATGAAAAACGATGACCCGCGACCTGTCGATTTTTCTCAAGATGGTCAGAAATGGTAATTTTTTAATGTTTAATTTTTTGACTGTAAATGACTATTGCATGTGAATTATCACTTTTGGAACTAAAATAAGTGTGTTTAGAGTCATTTTAATGCCTGAAGTTGGTGGAAATAGAAGCTTCTGTGTAGGAGAAAAAGTCTGTAAAAATGGCAATTTTGGTCACATTGAGGCTTTAAAAAGTAGTTATTCAACATGAGGCACAATCCAAATGACATTTTCAATCATTTTTTCTACAGTCCAAAAAATCAATTTTCTGATGCAAAACGATGACCCGCGACCTGTCGATTTTTCTCAAGATGGTCAGAAATGGTAATTTTTTAATGTTTAAGTTTTTTGATTGTAAATGACTATTGCATGTGAATTATCATTTTTGGAACTAAAATAAATGTGTTTAGAGTCATTTTAATGCCTGAAATTGGTGGAAATAGAAGCTTCTGTGTAGGAGAAAAAGTCTGTAAAAATGGCAATTTTGGTCACATTGAGGCTTTAAAAAGTAGTTATTCAACATGAGACACAAGCCAAATGACATTTTGAATCTTTTTTCCTACACTCCAAAAAATCAATTTTCTGATGAAAAACGATGACCCGCGACCTGTCGATTTTTCTCAAGATGGTCAGAAATGGTAATTTTTTAATGTTTAATTTTTTGACTGTAAATGACTATTGCATGTGAAGTATCACTTTTGGAACTAAAATTAGTGTGTTTAGAGTCATTTTATTGCCTGAAATTGGTCGAAATAGAAGCTTCTGAGTAGGAGAAAAGTCTGTAAAAATGGCAATTTTGGTCACATTGAGGCTTTAAAAAGTAGTTATTCAACATGAGGCACAATCCAAATGACATTTTGAATCTTTTTTTCCACAGTCCAAAAAATCAATTTCCTGATGAAAAACGATGACCCGCGACCTGTCGATTTTTCTCAAGATGGTCAGAAATGGTATTTTTGTAATGTTTAACTTTTTTGACTGTAAATGACTATTGCATGTGAATTATCACTTTTGGAACTAAAATAAATGTGTTTAGAGTCATTTTAATGCCTGACATTGGTCGAAATAGAAGCTTCTGAGTAGGAGAAAAAGTCTGTAAAAATGGCAATTTTGGTCACATTGAGGCTTTAAAAAGTAGTTATTCAACATGAGACACAAGCCAAATGACATTTTGAATCTTTTTTCCTACACTCCAAAAAATCAATTTTCTGATGAAAAACGATGACCCCCGACCTGTCGATTTTTCTCAAGATGGTCAGAAATGGTAATTTTTTAATGTTTAATTTTTTGACTGTAAATGACTATTGCATGTGAATTATCACTTTTGGAACCAAAATAAGTGTGTTTAGAGTCATTTTAATGCCTGAAATTGGTGGAAATAGAAGCTTCTGTGTAGGAGAAAAAGTCTGTAAAAATGGCAATTTTCTTCACATTGAGGCTTTAAAAAGTAGTTATTCAACATGAGACACAAGCCAAATGACATTTTGAATCTTTTTTCCTACACTCCAAAAAATCAATTTTCTGATGAAAAACGATGACCCGCGACCTGTCGATTTTTCTCAAGATGGTCAGAAATGGTAATTTTTTAATGTTTAATTTTTTGACTGTAAATGACTATTGCATGTGAATTATCACTTTTGGAACGAAAATAAGTGTGTTTAGAGTCATTTTAATGGCTGAAATTGGTGGAAATAGAAGCTTCTGTGTAGGAGAAAAAGTCTGTAAAAATGGCAATTTTGGTCACATTGAGGCTTTAAAAAGTAGTTATTCAACATGAGGCACAATCCAAATGACATTTTGAATCTTTTTTTCTACACTCCAAAAAATCAATTTTCTGATGAAAAACGATGACCCGTGACCTGTCGATTTTTCTCAAGATGGTCAGAAATGGTAATTTTGTAATGTTTATATTTTTGAAAGTAAATGACTATTGCATGTGAATTATCACTTTTGGAACTAAAATTAGTGTGTTTAGAGTCATTTTATTGCCTGAAATTGGTCGAAATAGAAGCTTCTGAGTAGGAGAAAAGTCTGTAAAAATGGCAATTTTGGTCACATTGAGGCTTTAAAAAGTAGTTATTCAACATGAGGCACAATCCAAATGACATTTTGAATCTTTTTTTCTACAGTCCAAAAAATCAATTTTCTGATGAAAAACGATGACCCGCGACCTGTCGATTTTTCTCAAGATGGTCAGAAATGGTCATTTTGTAATGTTTAACTTTTTTGACTGTAAATGACTATTGCATGTGAATTATCACTTTTGGAACTAAAATAAGTGTGTTTAGAGTCATTTTAATGCCTGAAATTGGTGGAAATAGAAGCTTCTGTGTAGGAGAAAAAGTCTGTAAAAATGGCAATTTTGGTCACATTGAGGCTTTAAAAAGTAGGTATTCAACATGAGACACAAGCCAAATGACATTTTGAATCATTTTTTCTACACTCCAAAAAATCAATTTTCAGATGAAAAACGATGACCCGCGACCTGTCGATTTTTCTCAAGATGGTCAGAAATGGTAAGTTTTTTAATGTTTAAGTTTTTTGACTGTAAATGACTATTGCTTGTGAATTATCACTTTTGGAACTAAAATAAGTGTGTTTAGAGTCATTTTAATGCCTGAAATTGGTGGAAATAGAAGCTTCTGTGTAGGAGAAAAAGTCTGTAAAAATGGCAATTTTGGTCACATTGAGGCTTTAAAAAGTAGTTATTCAACATGAGACACAATCCAAATGACATTTTGAATCTTTTTTCCTACACTCCAAAAAATCAATTTTCTGATGAAAAACGATGACCCGCGACCTGTCGATTTTTCTCAAGATGGTCAGAAATGGTAATTTTTTAATGTTTAATTTTTTGACTGTAAATGACTATTGCATGTGAATTATCACTTTTGGAACTAAAATAAGTGTGTTTAGAGTCATTTTAATGCCTGAAGTTGGTGGAAATAGAAGCTTCTGTGTAGGAGAAAAAGTCTGTAAAAATGGCAATTTTGGTCACATTGAGGCTTTAAAAAGTAGTTATTCAACATGAGGCACAATCCAAATGACATTTTCAATCATTTTTTATACAGTCCAAAAAATCAATTTTCTGATGCAAAACGATGACCCGCGACCTGTCGATTTTTCTCAAGATGGTCAGAAATGGTAATTTTTTAATGTTTAAGTTTTTTGATTGGAAATGACTATTGCATGTGAATTATCACTTTTGGAACTAAAATAAATGTGTTTAGAGTCATTTTAATGCCTGAAATTGGTGGAAATAGAAGCTTCTGTGTAGGAGAAAAAGTCTGTAAAAATGGCAATTTTGGTCACATTGAGGCTTTAAAAAGTAGTTATTCAACATGAGACACAAGCCAAATGACATTTTGAATCTTTTTTCCTACACTCCAAAAAATCAATTTTCTGATGCAAAACGATGACCCGCGACCTGTCGATTTTTCTCAAGATGGTCAGAAATGGTAATTTTTTAATGTTTAATTTTTTGACTGTAAATGACTATTGCATGTGAATTATCACTTTTGGAACGAAAATAAGTGTGTTTAGAGTCATTTTAATGGCTGAAATTGGTGGAAATAGAAGCTTCTGTGTAGGAGAAAAAGTCTGTAAAAATGGCAATTTTGGTCACATTGAGGCTTTAAAAAGTAGTTATTCAACATGAGGCTCAATCCAAATGACATTTTGAATCTTTTTTTCTACACTCCAAAAAATCAATTTTCTGATGAAAAACGATGACCCCGCGACCTGTCGATTTTTCTCAAGATGGTCAGAAATGGTAATTTTTTAATGTTTAATTTTTTGACTGTAAATGACTATTGCATGTGAATTATCACTTTTGGAACTAAAATACGTGTGTTTAGAGTCATTTTAATGCCTGAAATTGGTGGAAATAGAAGCTTCTGTGTAGGAGAAAAAGTCCGTAAAAAATGGCAATTTTGGTCACATTGAGGCTTTCAAAATTAGTTATTCAACATTAGGCACAATCCAAGTGACATTTTGAATCTTTTTTTCTACACTCCAAAAAATCAATTTTCTGATGAAAAACGATGACCCGTGACCTGTCGATTTTTCTCAAGATGGTCAGAAATGGTAATTTTGTAATGTTTATATTTTTGAAAGTAAATGACTATTGCATGTGAATTATCACTTTTGGAACTAAAATTAGTGTGTTTAGAGTCATTTTATTGCCTGAAATTGGTCGAAATAGAAGCTTCTGAGTAGGAGAAAAGTCTGTAAAAATGGCAATTTTGGTCACATTGAGGCATTAAAAAGTAGTTATTCAACATGAGGCACAATCCAAATGACATTTTGAATCTTTTTTTCTACAGTCCAAAAAATCAATTTTCTGATGAAAAACGATGACCCGCGACCTGTCGATTTTTCTCAAGATGGTCAGAAATGGTAATTTTGTAATGTTTATCTTTTTTGACTGTAAATGACTATTGCATGTGAATTATCACTTTTGGAACTAAAATAAATGTGTTTAGAGTCATTTTAATGCCTGAAATTGGTGGAAATAGAAGCTTCTGTGTAGGAGAAAAAGTCTGTAAAAATGGCAATTTTGGTCACATTGAGGCTTTAAAAAGTAGTTATTCAACATGAGGCACAATATAAATGACATTTTGAATCATTTTTTCTACAGTCCAAAAAATCAATTTTCTGATGAAAAACGATGACCCGCGACCTGTCGATTTTTCTCAAGATGGTCAGAAATGGTAATTTTGTAATGTTTAACTTATTTGACTCTAAATGACTATTGCATGTGAATTATCACTTTTGGAACTAAAATAAATGTGTTTAGAGTCATTTTAATGCCTGAAATTGGTGGAAATAGAAGCTTCTGTGTAGGAGAAAAAGTCTGTAAAAATGGCAATTTTGGTCACATTGAGGCTTTAAAAAGTAGTTATTCAACATGAGGCACAATATAAATGACATTTTGAATCATTTTTTCTACAGTCCAAAAAATCAATTTTCTGATGAAAAACGATGACCCGCGACCTGTCGATTTTTCTCAAGATGGTCAGAAATGGTAATTTTTTAATGTTTAAGTTTTTTGACTGTAAATGACTATTGCTTGTGAATTATCACTTTTGGAACTAAAATAAGTGTGTTTAGAGTCATTTTAATGCTTGAAATTGGTGGAAATAGAAGCTTCTGTGTAGGAGAAAAAGTCTGTAAAAATGGCAATTTTGGTCACATTGAGGCTTTAAAAAGTAGTTATTCAACATGAGACACAATCCAAATGACATTTTGAATCTTTTTTCCTACACTCCAAAAAATCAATTTTCTGATGAAAAACGATGACCCGCGACCTGTCGATTTTTCTCAAGATGGTCAGAAATGGTAATTTTTTAATGTTTAATTTTTTGACTGTAAATGACTATTGCATGTGAATTATCACTTTTGGAACTAAAATAAGTGTGTTTAGAGTCATTTTAATGCCTGAAGTTGGTGGAAATAGAAGCTTCTGTGTAGGAGAAAAAGTCTGTAAAAATGGCAATTTTGGTCACATTGAGGCTTTAAAAAGTAGTTATTCAACATGAGGCACAATCCAAATGACATTTTCAATCATTTTTTCTACAGTCCAAAAAATCAATTTTCTGATGCAAAACGATGACCCGCGACCTGTCGATTTTTCTCAAGATGGTCAGAAATGGTAATTTTTTAATGTTTAAGTTTTTTGATTGTAAATGACTATTGCATGTGAATTATCACTTTTGGAACTAAAATAAATGTGTTTAGAGTCATTTTAATGCCTGAAATTGGTGGAAATAGAAGCTTCTGTGTAGGAGAAAAAGTCTGTAAAAATGGCAATTTTGGTCACATTGAGGCTTTAAAAAGTAGTTATTCAACATGAGACACAAGCCAAATGACATTTTGAATCTTTTTTCCTACACTCCAAAAAATCAATTTTCTGATGAAAAACGATGACCCGCGACCTGTCGATTTTTCTCAAGATGGTCAGAAATGGTAATTTTTTAATGTTTAATTTTTTGACTGTAAATGACTATTGCATGTGAATTATCACTTTTGGAACTAAAATAAGTGTGTTTAGAGTCATTTTAATGCCTGAAGTTGGTGGAAATAGAAGCTTCTGTGTAGGAGAAAAAGTCTGTAAAAATGGCAATTTTGGTCACATTGAGGCTTTAAAAAGTAGTTATTCAACATGAGGCACAATCCAAATGACATTTTCAATCATTTTTTATACAGTCCAAAAAATCAATTTTCTGATGCAAAACGATGACCCGCGACCTGTCGATTTTTCTCAAGATGGTCAGAAATGGTAATTTTTTAATGTTTAAGTTTTTTGATTGGAAATGACTATTGCATGTGAATTATCACTTTTGGAACTAAAATAAATGTGTTTAGAGTCATTTTAATGCCTGAAATTGGTGGAAATAGAAGCTTCTGTGTAGGAGAAAAAGTCTGTAAAAATGGCAATTTTGGTCACATTGAGGCTTTAAAAAGTAGTTATTCAACATGAGACACAAGCCAAATGACATTTTGAATCTTTTTTCCTACACTCCAAAAAATCAATTTTCTGATGCAAAACGATGACCCGCGACCTGTCGATTTTTCTCAAGATGGTCAGAAATGGTAATTTTTTAATGTTTAATTTTTTGACTGTAAATGACTATTGCATGTGAATTATCACTTTTGGAACGAAAATAAGTGTGTTTAGAGTCATTTTAATGGCTGAAATTGGTGGAAATAGAAGCTTCTGTGTAGGAGAAAAAGTCTGTAAAAATGGCAATTTTGGTCACATTGAGGCTTTAAAAAGTAGTTATTCAACATGAGGCTCAATCCAAATGACATTTTGAATCTTTTTTTCTACACTCCAAAAAATCAATTTTCTGATGAAAAACGATGACCCCGCGACCTGTCGATTTTTCTCAAGATGGTCAGAAATGGTAATTTTTTAATGTTTAATTTTTTGACTGTAAATGACTATTGCATGTGAATTATCACTTTTGGAACTAAAATACGTGTGTTTAGAGTCATTTTAATGCCTGAAATTGGTGGAAATAGAAGCTTCTGTGTAGGAGAAAAAGTCCGTAAAAAATGGCAATTTTGGTCACATTGAGGCTTTCAAAATTAGTTATTCAACATTAGGCACAATCCAAGTGACATTTTGAATCTTTTTTTCTACACTCCAAAAAATCAATTTTCTGATGAAAAACGATGACCCGTGACCTGTCGATTTTTCTCAAGATGGTCAGAAATGGTAATTTTGTAATGTTTATATTTTTGAAAGTAAATGACTATTGCATGTGAATTATCACTTTTGGAACTAAAATTAGTGTGTTTAGAGTCATTTTATTGCCTGAAATTGGTCGAAATAGAAGCTTCTGAGTAGGAGAAAAGTCTGTAAAAATGGCAATTTTGGTCACATTGAGGCATTAAAAAGTAGTTATTCAACATGAGGCACAATCCAAATGACATTTTGAATCTTTTTTTCTACAGTCCAAAAAATCAATTTTCTGATGAAAAACGATGACCCGCGACCTGTCGATTTTTCTCAAGATGGTCAGAAATGGTAATTTTGTAATGTTTATCTTTTTTGACTGTAAATGACTATTGCATGTGAATTATCACTTTTGGAACTAAAATAAATGTGTTTAGAGTCATTTTAATGCCTGAAATTGGTGGAAATAGAAGCTTCTGTGTAGGAGAAAAAGTCTGTAAAAATGGCAATTTTGGTCACATTGAGGCTTTAAAAAGTAGTTATTCAACATGAGGCACAATATAAATGACATTTTGAATCATTTTTTCTACAGTCCAAAAAATCAATTTTCTGATGAAAAACGATGACCCGCGACCTGTCGATTTTTCTCAAGATGGTCAGAAATGGTAATTTTGTAATGTTTAACTTATTTGACTCTAAATGACTATTGCATGTGAATTATCACTTTTGGAACTAAAATAAATGTGTTTAGAGTCATTTTAATGCCTGAAATTGGTGGAAATAGAAGCTTCTGTGTAGGAGAAAAAGTCTGTAAAAATGGCAATTTTGGTCACATTGAGGCTTTAAAAAGTAGTTATTCAACATGAGGCACAATATAAATGACATTTTGAATCATTTTTTCTACAGTCCAAAAAATCAATTTTCTGATGAAAAACGATGACCCGCGACCTGTCGATTTTTCTCAAGATGGTCAGAAATGGTAATTTTTTAATGTTTAAGTTTTTTGACTGTAAATGACTATTGCTTGTGAATTATCACTTTTGGAACTAAAATAAGTGTGTTTAGAGTCATTTTAATGCTTGAAATTGGTGGAAATAGAAGCTTCTGTGTAGGAGAAAAAGTCTGTAAAAATGGCAATTTTGGTCACATTGAGGCTTTAAAAAGTAGTTATTCAACATGAGACACAATCCAAATGACATTTTGAATCTTTTTTCCTACACTCCAAAAAATCAATTTTCTGATGAAAAACGATGACCCGCGACCTGTCGATTTTTCTCAAGATGGTCAGAAATGGTAATTTTTTAATGTTTAATTTTTTGACTGTAAATGACTATTGCATGTGAATTATCACTTTTGGAACTAAAATAAGTGTGTTTAGAGTCATTTTAATGCCTGAAGTTGGTGGAAATAGAAGCTTCTGTGTAGGAGAAAAAGTCTGTAAAAATGGCAATTTTGGTCACATTGAGGCTTTAAAAAGTAGTTATTCAACATGAGGCACAATCCAAATGACATTTTCAATCATTTTTTCTACAGTCCAAAAAATCAATTTTCTGATGCAAAACGATGACCCGCGACCTGTCGATTTTTCTCAAGATGGTCAGAAATGGTAATTTTTTAATGTTTAAGTTTTTTGATTGTAAATGACTATTGCATGTGAATTATCACTTTTGGAACTAAAATAAATGTGTTTAGAGTCATTTTAATGCCTGAAATTGGTGGAAATAGAAGCTTCTGTGTAGGAGAAAAAGTCTGTAAAAATGGCAATTTTGGTCACATTGAGGCTTTAAAAAGTAGTTATTCAACATGAGACACAAGCCAAATGACATTTTGAATCTTTTTTCCTACACTCCAAAAAATCAATTTTCTGATGAAAAACGATGACCCGCGACCTGTCGATTTTTCTCAAGATGGTCAGAAATGGTAATTTTTTAATGTTTAATTTTTTGACTGTAAATGACTATTGCATGTGAAGTATCACTTTTGGAACTAAAATTAGTGTGTTTAGAGTCATTTTATTGCCTGAAATTGGTCGAAATAGAAGCTTCTGAGTAGGAGAAAAGTCTGTAAAAATGGCAATTTTGGTCACATTGAGGCTTTAAAAAGTAGTTATTCAACATGAGGCACAATCCAAATGACATTTTGAATCTTTTTTTCCACAGTCCAAAAAATCAATTTCCTGATGAAAAACGATGACCCGCGACCTGTCGATTTTTCTCAAGATGGTCAGAAATGGTATTTTTGTAATGTTTAACTTTTTTGACTGTAAATGACTATTGCATGTGAATTATCACTTTTGGAACTAAAATAAATGTGTTTAGAGTCATTTTAATGCCTGACATTGGTCGAAATAGAAGCTTCTGAGTAGGAGAAAAAGTCAGTAAAAATGGCAATTTTGGTCACATTGAGGCTTTAAAAAGTAGTTATTCAACATGAGACACAAGCCAAATGACATTTTGAATCTTTTTTCCTACACTCCAAAAAATCAATTTTCTGATGAAAAACGATGACCCCCGACCTGTCGATTTTTCTCAAGATGGTCAGAAATGGTAATTTTTTAATGTTTAATTTTTTGACTGTAAATGACTATTGCATGTGAATTATCACTTTTGGAACAAAAATAAGTGTGTTTAGAGTCATTTTAATGGCTGAAATTGGTGGAAATAGAAGCTTCTGTGTAGGAGAAAAAGTCTGTAAAAATGGCAATTTTAGTCACATTGGGGCTTTAAAAAGTAGTTATTCAACATGAGCCTCAATCCAAATGACATTTTGAATCTTTTTTTCTACACTCCAAAAAATCAATTTTCTGATGAAAAACGATGACCCGCAACCTGTCGATTTTTCTCAAGATGGTCAGAAATGGTAATTTTTTAATGTTTAATTTTTTGACTGTAAATGACTATTGCATGTGAATTATCACTTTTGGAACTAAAGTACGTGTGTTTAGAGTCATTTTAATGCCTGAAATTGGTGGAAATAGAAGCTTCTGTGTAGGAGAAAAAGTCTGTAAAAATGGCAATTTTGGTCACATTGAGGCTTTCAAAATTAGTTATTCAACATTAGGCACAATCCAAATGACATTTTGAATCTTTTTTTCTACAGTCCAAAAAATCAATTTTCTGATGAAAAACAATGACCCGTGACCTGTCGATTTTTCTCAAGATGGTCAGAAATGGTAATTTTGTAATGTTTATATTTTTGAAAGTAAATGACTATTGCATGTGAATTATCACTTTTGGAACTAAAATTAGTGTGTTTAGAGTCATTTTATTGCCTGAAATTGGTCGAAATAGAAGCTTCTGAGTAGGAGAAAAGTCTGTAAAAATGGCAATTTTGGTCAAATTGAGGCTTTAAAAAGTAGTTATTCAACATGAGGCACAATCCAAATGACATTTTGAATCTTTTTTTCTACAGTCCAAAAAATCAATTTTCGGATGAAAAACGATGACCCGCGACCTGTCGATTTTTCTCAAGATGGTCAGAAATGGTAATTTTGTAATGTTTAACTTTTTTGACTGTAAATGACTATTGCATGTGAATTATCACTTTTGGAACTAAAATAAATGTGTTTAGAGTCATTTTAATGCCTGAAATTGGTGGAAATAGAAGCTTCTGTGTAGGAGAAAAAGTCTGTAAAAATGGCAATTTTGGTCACATTGAGGCTTTAAAAAGTAGTTATTCAACATGAGGCACAATATAAATGACATATTGAATCATTTTTTCTACAGTCCAAAAAATCAATTTTCTGATGAAAAACGATGACCCGCGACCTGTCGATTTTTCTCAAGATGGTCAGAAATGGTAATTTTTTAATGTTTAATTTTTTGACTGTAAATGACTATTGCATGTGAATTATCACTTTTGGAACTAAAATAAGTGTGTTTAGAGTCATTTTAATGCCTGAAGTTGGTGGAAATAGAAGCTTCTGTGTAGGAGAAAAAGTCTGTAAAAATGGCAATTTTGGTCACATTGAGGCTTTAAAAAGTAGTTATTCAACATGAGGCACAATCCAAATGACATTTTCAATCATTTTTTCTACAGTCCAAAAAATCAATTTTCTGATGCAAAACGATGACCCGCGACCTGTCGATTTTTCTCAAGATGGTCAGAAATGGTAATTTTTTAATGTTTAAGTTTTTTGATTGTAAATGACTATTGCATGTGAATTATCACTTTTGGAACTAAAATAAATGTGTTTAGAGTCATTTTAATGCATGAAATTGGTGGAAATAGAAGCTTCTGTGTAGGAGAAAAAGTCTGTGAAAATGGCAATTTTGGTCACATTGAGGCTTTAAAAAGTAGTTATTCAACATGAGACACAAGCCAAATGACATTTTGAATCTTTTTTCCTACACTCCAAAAAATCAATTTTCTGATGAAAAACGATGACCCGCGACCTGTCGATTTTTCTCAAGATGGTCAGAAATGGTAATTTTTTAATGTTTAATTTTTTGACTGTAAATGACTATTGCATGTGAATTATCACTTTTGGAACGAAAATAAGTGTGTTTAGAGTCATTTTAATGGCTGAAATTGGTGGAAATAGAAGCTTCTGTGTAGGAGAAAAAGTCTGTAAAAATGGCAATTTTGGTCACATTGAGGCTTTAAAAAGTAGTTATTCAACATGAGGCACAATCCAAATGACATTTTCAATCATTTTTTCTACAGTCCAAAAAATCAATTTTCTGATGCAAAACGATGACCCGCGACCTGTCGATTTTTCTCAAGATGGTCAGAAATGGTAATTTTTTAATGTTTAAGTTTTTTGATTGTAAATGACTATTGCATGTGAATTATCACTTTTGGAACTAAAATAAATGTGTTTAGAGTCATTTTAATGCCTGAAATTGGTGGAAATAGAAGCTTCTGTGTAGGAGAAAAAGTCTGTAAAAATGGCAATTTTGGTCACATTGAGGCTTTAAAAAGTAGTTATTCAACATGAGACACAAGCCAAATGACATTTTGAATCTTTTTTCCTACACTCCAAAAAATCAATTTTCTGATGAAAAACGATGACCCGCGACCTGTCGATTTTTCTCAAGATGGTCAGAAATGGTAATTTTTTAATGTTTAATTTTTTGACTGTAAATGACTATTGCATGTGAAGTATCACTTTTGGAACTAAAATTAGTGTGTTTAGAGTCATTTTATTGCCTGAAATTGGTCGAAATAGAAGCTTCTGAGTAGGAGAAAAGTCTGTAAAAATGGCAATTTTGGTCACATTGAGGCTTTAAAAAGTAGTTATTCAACATGAGGCACAATCCAAATGACATTTTGAATCTTTTTTTCCACAGTCCAAAAAATCAATTTCCTGATGAAAAACGATGACCCGCGACCTGTCGATTTTTCTCAAGATGGTCAGAAATGGTATTTTTGTAATGTTTAACTTTTTTGACTGTAAATGACTATTGCATGTGAATTATCACTTTTGGAACTAAAATAAATGTGTTTAGAGTCATTTTAATGCCTGACATTGGTCGAAATAGAAGCTTCTGAGTAGGAGAAAAAGTCTGTAAAAATGGCAATTTTGGTCACATTGAGGCTTTAAAAAGTAGTTATTCAACATGAGACACAAGCCAAATGACATTTTGAATCTTTTTTCCTACACTCCAAAAAATCAATTTTCTGATGAAAAACGATGACCCCCGACCTGTCGATTTTTCTCAAGATGGTCAGAAATGGTAATTTTTTAATGTTTAATTTTTTGACTGTAAATGACTATTGCATGTGAATTATCACTTTTGGAACAAAAATCAGTGTGTTTAGAGTCATTTTAATGGCTGAAATTGGTGGAAATAGAAGCTTCTGTGTAGGAGAAAAAGTCTGTAAAAATGGCAATTTTAGTCACATTGGGGCTTTAAAAAGTAGTTATTCAACATGAGCCTCAATCCAAATGACATTTTGAATCTTTTTTTCTACACTCCAAAAAATCAATTTTCTGATGAAAAACGATGACCCGCAACCTGTCGATTTTTCTCAAGATGGTCAGAAATGGTAATTTTTTAATGTTTAATTTTTTGACTGTAAATGACTATTGCATGTGAATTATCACTTTTGGAACTAAAGTACGTGTGTTTAGAGTCATTTTAATGCCTGAAATTGGTGGAAATAGAAGCTTCTGTGTAGGAGAAAAAGTCTGTAAAAATGGCAATTTTGGTCACATTGAGGCTTTCAAAATTAGTTATTCAACATTAGGCACAATCCAAATGACATTTTGAATCTTTTTTTCTACAGTCCAAAAAATCAATTTTCTGATGAAAAACAATGACCCGTGACCTGTCGATTTTTCTCAAGATGGTCAGAAATGGTAATTTTGTAATGTTTATATTTTTGAAAGTAAATGACTATTGCATGTGAATTATCACTTTTGGAACTAAAATTAGTGTGTTTAGAGTCATTTTATTGCCTGAAATTGGTCGAAATAGAAGCTTCTGAGTAGGAGAAAAGTCTGTAAAAATGGCAATTTTGGTCAAATTGAGGCTTTAAAAAGTAGTTATTCAACATGAGGCACAATCCAAATGACATTTTGAATCTTTTTTTCTACAGTCCAAAAAATCAATTTTCGGATGAAAAACGATGACCCGCGACCTGTCGATTTTTCTCAAGATGGTCAGAAATGGTAATTTTGTAATGTTTAACTTTTTTGACTGTAAATGACTATTGCATGTGAATTATCACTTTTGGAACTAAAATAAATGTGTTTAGAGTCATTTTAATGCCTGAAATTGGTGGAAATAGAAGCTTCTGTGTAGGAGAAAAAGTCTGTAAAAATGGCAATTTTGGTCACATTGAGGCTTTAAAAAGTAGTTATTCAACATGAGGCACAATATAAATGACATATTGAATCATTTTTTCTACAGTCCAAAAAATCAATTTCCTGATGAAAAACGATGACCCGCGACCTGTCGATTTTTCTCAAGATGGTCAGAAATGGTAATTTTTTAATGTTTAATTTTTTGACTGTAAATGACTATTGCATGTGAATTATCACTTTTGGAACTAAAATAAGTGTGTTTAGAGTCATTTTAATGCCTGAAGTTGGTGGAAATAGAAGCTTCTGTGTAGGAGAAAAAGTCTGTAAAAATGGCAATTTTGGTCACATTGAGGCTTTAAAAAGTAGTTATTCAACATGAGGCACAATCCAAATGACATTTTCAATCATTTTTTCTACAGTCCAAAAAATCAATTTTCTGATGCAAAACGATGACCCGCGACCTGTCGATTTTTCTCAAGATGGTCAGAAATGGTAATTTTTTAATGTTTAAGTTTTTTGATTGTAAATGACTATTGCATGTGAATTATCACTTTTGGAACTAAAATAAATGTGTTTAGAGTCATTTTAATGCATGAAATTGGTGGAAATAGAAGCTTCTGTGTAGGAGAAAAAGTCTGTGAAAATGGCA
Organism: Triturus cristatus; assembly: GCF_964204655.1. NCBI lineage: Eukaryota > Metazoa > Chordata > Amphibia > Caudata > Salamandridae > Triturus > Triturus cristatus. The sequence goes on from NC_140587.1 coordinate 929,561,303, forward strand.
ATTTTGGTCACATTGAGGCTTTAAAAAGTAGTTATTCAACATGAGACACAAGCCAAATGACATTTTGAATCTTTTTTCCTACACTCCAAAAAATCAATTTTCTGATGAAAAACGATGACCCGCGACCTGTCGATTTTTCTCAAGATGGTCAGAAATGGTAATTTTTTAATGTTTAATTTTTTGACTGTAAATGACTATTGCATGTGAATTATCACTTTTGGAACGAAAATAAGTGTGTTTAGAGTCATTTTAATGGCTGAAATTGGTGGAAATAGAAGCTTCTGTGTAGGAGAAAAAGTCTGTAAAAATGGCAATTTTGGTCACATTGAGGCTTTAAAAAGTAGTTATTCAACATGAGGCTCAATCCAAATGACATTTTGAATCTTTTTTTCTACACTCCAAAAAATCAATTTTCTGATGAAAAACGATGACCCCGCGACCTGTCGATTTTTCTCAAGATGGTCAGAAATGGTAATTTTTAATGTTTAATTTTTTGACTGTAAATGACTATTGCATGTGAATTATCACTTTTGGAACTAAAATACGTGTGTTTAGAGTCATTTTAATGCCTGAAATTGGTGGAAATAGAAGCTTCTGTGTAGGAGAAAAAGTCTGTAAAAAATGGCAATTTTGGTCACATTGAGGCTTTCAAAATTAGTTATTCAACATTAGGCACAATCCAAATGACATTTTGAATCTTTTTTTCTACACTCCAAAAAATCAATTTTCTGATGAAAAACGATGACCCGTGACCTGTCGATTTTTCTCAAGATGGTCAGAAATGGTAATTTTGTAATGTTTATATTTTTGAAAGTAAATGACTATTGCATGTGAATTATCACTTTTGGAACTAAAATTAGTGTGTTTAGAGTCATTTTATTGCCTGAAATTGGTCGAAATAGAAGCTTCTGAGTAGGAGAAAAGTCAGTAAAAATGGCAATTTTGGTCACATTGAGGCTTTAAAAAGTAGTTATTCAACATGAGGCACAATCCAAATGACATTTTGAATCTTTTTTTCTACAGTCCAAAAAATCAATTTTCTGATGAAAAACGATGACCCGCGACCTGTCGATTTTTCTCAAGATGGTCAGAAATGGTAATTTTGTAATGTTTATCTTTTTTGACTGTAAATGACTATTGCATGTGAATTATCACTTTTGGAACTAAAATAAATGTGTTTAGAGTCATTTTAATGCCTGAAATTGGTGGAAATAGAAGCTTCTGTGTAGGAGAAAAAGTCTGTAAAAATGGCAATTTTGGTCACATTGAGGCTTTAAAAAGTAGTTATTCAACATGAGGCACAATATAAATGACATTTTGAATCATTTTTTCTACAGTCCAAAAAATCAATTTTCTGATGAAAAACGATGACCCGCGACCTGTCGATTTTTCTCAAGATGGTCAGAAATGGTAATTTTGTAATGTTTAACTTTTTTGACTGTAAATGACTATTGCATGTGAATTATCACTTTTGGAACTAAAATAAATGTGTTTAGAGTCATTTTAATGCCTGAAATTGGTGGAAATAGAAGCTTCTGTGTAGGAGAAAAAGTCTGTAAAAATGGCAATTTTGGTCACATTGAGGCTTTAAAAAGTAGTTATTCAACATGAGGCACAATATAAATGACATTTTGAATCATTTTTTCTACAGTCCAAAAAATCAATTTTCTGATGAAAAACAATGACCCGCGACCTGTCGATTTTTCTCAAGATGGTCAGAAATGGTAATTTTTTAATGTTTAAGTTTTTTGACTGTAAATGACTATTGCTTGTGAATTATCACTTTTGGAACTAAAATAAGTGTGTTTAGAGTCATTTTAATGCCTGAAATTGGTGGAAATAGAAGCTTCTGTGTAGGAGAAAAAGTCTGTAAAAATGGCAATTTTGGTCACATTGAGGCTTTAAAAAGTAGTTATTCAACATGAGACACAATCCAAATGACATTTTGAATCTTTTTTCCTACACTCCAAAAAATCAATTTTCTGATGAAAAACGATGACCCGCGACCTGTCGATTTTTCTCAAGATGGTCAGAAATGGTAATTTTTTAATGTTTAATTTTTTGACTGTAAATGACTATTGCATGTGAATTATCACTTTTGGAACTAAAATAAGTGTGTTTAGAGTCATTTTAATGCCTGAAGTTGGTGGAAATAGAAGCTTCTGTGTAGGAGAAAAAGTCTGTAAAAATGGCAATTTTGGTCACATTGAGGCTTTAAAAAGTAGTTATTCAACATGAGGCACAATCCAAATGACATTTTCAATCATTTTTTCTACAGTCCAAAAAATCAATTTTCTGATGCAAAACGATGACCCGCGACCTGTCGATTTTTCTCAAGATGGTCAGAAATGGTAATTTTTTAATGTTTAAGTTTTTTGATTGTAAATGACTATTGCATGTGAATTATCACTTTTGGAACTAAAATAAATGTGTTTAGAGTCATTTTAATGCCTGAAATTGGTGGAAATAGAAGCTTCTGTGTAGGAGAAAAAGTCTGTAAAAATGGCAATTTTGGTCACATTGAGGCTTTAAAAAGTAGTTATTCAACATGAGACACAAGCCAAATGACATTTTGAATCTTTTTTCCTACACTCCAAAAAATCAATTTTCTGATGAAAAACGATGACCCGCGACCTGTCGATTTTTCTCAAGATGGTCAGAAATGGTAATTTTTTAATGTTTAATTTTTTGACTGTAAATGACTATTGCATGTGAAGTATCACTTTTGGAACTAAAATTAGTGTGTTTAGAGTCATTTTATTGCCTGAAATTGGTCGAAATAGAAGCTTCTGAGTAGGAGAAAAGTCTGTAAAAATGGCAATTTTGGTCACATTGAGGCATTAAAAAGTAGTTATTCAACATGAGGCACAATCCAAATGACATTTTGAATCTTTTTTTCCACAGTCCAAAAAATCAATTTCCTGATGAAAAACGATGACCCGCGACCTGTCGATTTTTCTCAAGATGGTCAGAAATGGTATTTTTGTAATGTTTAACTTTTTTGACTGTAAATGACTATTGCATGTGAATTATCACTTTTGGAACTAAAATAAATGTGTTTAGAGTCATTTTAATGCCTGACATTGGTCGAAATAGAAGCTTCTGAGTAGGAGAAAAAGTCTGTAAAAATGGCAATTTTGGTCACATTGAGGCTTTAAAAAGTAGTTATTCAACATGAGACACAAGCCAAATGACATTTTGAATCTTTTTTCCTACACTCCAAAAAATCAATTTTCTGATGAAAAACGATGACCCCCGACCTGTCGATTTTTCTCAAGATGGTCAGAAATGGTAATTTTTTAATGTTTAATTTTTTGACTGTAAATGACTATTGCATGTGAATTATCACTTTTGGAACAAAAATAAGTGTGTTTAGAGTCATTTTAATGCCTGAAATTGGTGGAAATAGAAGCTTCTGTGTAGGAGAAAAAGTCTGTAAAAATGGCAATTTTCGTCATATTGAGGCTTTAAAAAGTAGTTATTCAACATGAGACACAAGCCAAATGACATTTTGAATCTTTTTTCCTACACTCCAAAAAATCAATTTTCTGATGAAAAACGATGACCCGCGACCTGTCGATTTTTCTCAAGATGGTCAGAAATGGTAATTTTTTAATGTTTAATTTTTTGACTGTAAATGACTATTGCATGTGAATTATCACTTTTGGAACGAAAATAAGTGTGTTTAGAGTCATTTTAATGGCTGAAATTGGTGGAAATAGAAGCTTCTGTGTAGGAGAAAAAGTCTGTAAAAATGGCAATTTTGGTCACATTGAGGCTTTAAAAAGTAGTTATTCAACATGAGGCACAATCCAAATGACATTTTGAATCTTTTTTTCTACACTCCAAAAAATCAATTTTCTGATGAAAAACGATGACCCGCGACCTGTCGATTTTTCTCAAGATGGTCAGAAATGGTAATTTTTTAATGTTTAATTTTTTGACTGTAAATGACTATTGCATGTGAATTATCACTTTTGGAACTAAAATACGTGTGTTTAGAGTCATTTTAATGCCTGAAATTGGTGGAAATAGAAGCTTCTGTGTAGGAGAAAATGTCTGTAAAAATGGCAATTTTGGTCACATTGAGGCTTTCAAAATTAGTTATTCAACATTAGGCACAATCCAAATGACATTTTGAATCTTTTTTTCTACAGTCCAAAAAATCAATTTTCTGATGAAAAACGATGACCCGTGACCTGTCGATTTTTCTCAAGATGGTCAGAAATGGTAATTTTGTAATGTTTATATTTTTGAAAGTAAATGACTATTGCATGTGAATTATCACTTTTGGAACTAAAATTAGTGTGTTTAGAGTCATTTTATTGCCTGAAATTGGTCGAAATAGAAGCTTCTGAGTAGGAGAAAAGTCTGTAAAAATGGCAATTTTGGTCACATTGAGGCTTTAAAAAGTAGTTATTCAACATGAGGCACAATCCAAATGACATTTTGAATCTTTTTTTCTACAGTCCAAAAAATCAATTTTCTGATGAAAAACGATGACCCGCGACCTGTCGATTTTTCTCAAGATGGTCAGAAATGGTCATTTTGTAATGTTTAACTTTTTTGACTGTAAATGACTATTGCATGTGAATTATCACTTTTGGAACTAAAATAAATGTGTTTAGAGTCATTTTAATGCCTGAAATTGGTGGAAATAGAAGCTTCTGTGTAGGAGAAAAAGTCTGTAAAAATGGCAATTTTGGTCACATTGAGGCTTTAAAAAGTAGTTATTCAACATGAGACACAAGCCAAATGACATTTTGAATCATTTTTTCTACACTCCAAAAAATCAATTTTCAGATGAAAAACGATGACCCGCGACCTGTCGATTTTTCTCAAGATGGTCAGAAATGGTAATTTTTTAATGTTTAAGTTTTTTGACTGTAAATGACTATTGCTTGTGAATTATCACTTTTGGAACTAAAATAAGTGTGTTTAGAGTCATTTTAATGCCTGAAATTGGTGGAAATAGAAGCTTCTGTGTAGGAGAAAAAGTCTGTAAAAATGGCAATTTTGGTCACATTGAGGCTTTAAAAAGTAGTTATTCAACATGAGACACAATCCAAATGACATTTTGAATCTTTTTTCCTAAACTCCAAAAAATCAATTTTCTGATGAAAAACGATGACCCGCGACCTGTCGATTTTTCTCAAGATGGTCAGAAATGGTAATTTTTTAATGTTTAATTTTTTGACTGTAAATGACTATTGCATGTGAATTATCACTTTTGGAACTAAAATAAGTGTGTTTAGAGTCATTTTAATGCCTGAAGTTGGTGGAAATAGAAGCTTCTGTGTAGGAGAAAAAGTCTGTAAAAATGGCAATTTTGGTCACATTGAGGCTTTAAAAAGTAGTTATTCAACATGAGACACAAGCCAAATGACATTTTGAATCTTTTTTCCTACACTCCAAAAAATCAATTTTCTGATGAAAAACGATGACCCGCGACCTGTCGATTTTTCTCAAGATGGTCAGAAATGGTAATTTTTTAATGTTTAATTTTTTGACTGTAAATGACTATTGCATGTGAATTATCACTTTTGGAACGAAAATAAGTGTGTTTAGAGTCATTTTAATGGCTGAAATTGGTGGAAATAGAAGCTTCTGTGTAGGAGAAAAAGTCTGTAAAAATGGCAATTTTGGTCACATTGAGGCTTTAAAAAGTAGTTATTCAACATGAGGCTCAATCCAAATGACATTTTGAATCTTTTTTTATACACTCCAAAAAATCAATTTTCTGATGAAAAACGATGACCCCGCGACCTGTCGATTTTTCTCAAGATGGTCAGAAATGGTAATTTTTTAATGTTTAATTTTTTGACTGTAAATGACTATTGCATGTGAATTATCACTTTTGGAACTAAAATACGTGTGTTTAGAGTCATTTTAATGCCTGAAATTGGTGGAAATAAAAGCTTCTGTGTAGGAGAAAAAGTCTGTAAAAAATGGCAATTTTGGTCACATTGAGGCTTTCAAAATTAGTTATTCAACATTAGGCACAATCCAAATGACATTTTGAATCTTTTTTTCTACACTCCAAAAAATCAATTTTCTGATGAAAAACGATGACCCGTGACCTGTCGATTTTTCTCAAGATGGTCAGAAATGGTAATTTTGTAATGTTTATATTTTTGAAAGTAAATGACTATTGCATGTGAATTATCACTTTTGGAACTAAAATTAGTGTGTTTAGAGTCATTTTATTACCTGAAATTGGTCGAAATAGAAGCTTCTGAGTAGGAGAAAAGTCTGTAAAAATGGCAATTTTGGTCACATTGAGGCTTTAAAAAGTAGTTATTCAACATGAGGCACAATCCAAATGACATTTTGAATCTTTTTTTCTACAGTCCAAAAAATCAATTTTCTGATGAAAAACGATGACCCGCGACCTGTCGATTTTTCTCAAGATGGTCAGAAATGGTAATTTTGTAATGTTTATCTTTTTTGACTGTAAATGACTATTGCATGTGAATTATCACTTTTGGAACTAAAATAAATGTGTTTAGAGTCATTTTAATGCCTGAAATTGGTGGAAATAGAAGCTTCTGTGTAGGAGAAAAAGTCTGTAAAAATGGCAATTTTGGTCACATTGAGGCTTTAAAAAGTAGTTATTCAACATGAGGCACAATATAAATGACATTTTGAATCATTTTTTCTACAGTCCAAAAAATCAATTTTCTGATGAAAAACGATGACCCGCGACCTGTCGATTTTTCTCAAGATGGTCAGAAATGGTAATTTTGTAATGTTTAACTTTTTTGACTGTAAATGACTATTGCATGTGAATTATCACTTTTGGAACTAAAATAAATGTGTTTAGAGTCATTTTAATGCCTGAAATTGGTGGAAATAGAAGCTTCTGTGTAGGAGAAAAAGTCTGTAAAAATGGCAATTTTGGTCACATTGAGGCTTTAAAAAGTAGTTATTCAACATGAGGCACAATATAAATGACATTTTGAATCATTTTTTCTACAGTCCAAAAAATCAATTTTCTGATGAAAAACGATGACCCGCGACCTGTCGATTTTTCTCAAGATGGTCAGAAATGGTAATTTTTTAATGTTTAAGTTTTTTGACTGTAAATGACTATTGCTTGTGAATTATCACTTTTGGAACTAAAATAAGTGTGTTTAGAGTCATTTTAATGCCTGAAATTGGTGGAAATAGAAGCTTCTGTGTAGGAGAAAAAGTCTGTAAAAATGGCAATTTTGGTTACATTGAGGCTTTAAAAAGTAGTTATTCAACATGAGACACAATCCAAATGACATTTTGAATCTTTTTTCCTACACTCCAAAAAATCAATTTTCTGATGAAAAACGATGACCCGCGACCTGTCGATTTTTCTCAAGATGGTCAGAAATGGTAATTTTTTAATGTTTAATTTTTTTACTGTAAATGACTATTGCATGTGAATTATCACTTTTGGAACTAAAATAAGTGTGTTTAGAGTCATTTTAATGCCTGAAGTTGGTGGAAATAGAAGCTTCTGTGTAGGAGAAAAAGTCTGTAAAAATGGCAATTTTGGTCACATTGAGGCTTTAAAAAGTAGTTATTCAACATGAGGCACAATCCAAATGACATTTTCAATCATTTTTTCTACAGTCCAAAAAATCAATTTTCTGATGCAAAACGATGACCCGCGACCTGTCGATTTTTCTCAAGATGGTCAGAAATGGTAATTTTTTAATGTTTAAGTTTTTTGATTGTAAATGACTATTGCATGTGAATTATCACTTTTGAAACTAAAATAAATGTGTTTAGAGTCATTTTAATGCCTGAAATTGGTGGAAATAGAAGCTTCTGTGTAGGAGAAAAAGTCTGTAAAAATGGCAATTTTGGTCACATTGAGGCTTTAAAAAGTAGTTATTCAACATGAGACACAAGCCAAATGACATTTTGAATCTTTTTTCCTACACTCCAAAAAATCAATTTTCTGATGAAAAACGATGACCCGCGACCTGTCGATTTTTCTCAAGATGGTCAGAAATGGTAATTTTTTAATGTTTAATTTTTTGACTGTAAATGACTATTGCATGTGAAGTATCACTTTTGGAACTAAAATTAGTGTGTTTAGAGTCATTTTATTGCCTGAAATTGGTCGAAATAGAAGCTTCTGAGTAGGAGAAAAGTCTGTAAAAATGGCAATTTTGGTCACATTGAGGCTATAAAAAGTTGTTATTCAACATGAGGCACAATCCAAATGACATTTTGAATCTTTTTTTCCACAGTCCAAAAAATCAATTTCCTGATGAAAAACGATGACCCGCGACCTGTCGATTTTTCTCAAGATGGTCAGAAATGGTATTTTTGTAATGTTTAACTTTTTTTACTGTAAATGACTATTGCATGTGAATTATCACTTTTGGAACTAAAATAAATGTGTTTAGAGTCATTTTAATGCCTGACATTGGTCGAAATAGAAGCTTCTGAGTAGGAGAAAAAGTCTGTAAAAATGACAATTTTGGTCACATTGAGGCTTTAAAAAGTAGTTATTCAACATGAGACACAAGCCAAATGACATTTTGAATCTTTTTTCCTACACTCCAAAAAATCAATTTTCTGATGAAAAACGATGACCCCCGACCTGTCGATTTTTCTCAAGATGGTCAGAAATGTTAATTTTTTAATGTTTAATTTTTTGACTGTAAATGACTATTGCATGTGAATTATCACTTTTGGAACAAAAATAAGTGTGTTTAGAGTCATTTTAATGGCTGAAATTGGTGGAAATAGAAGCTTCTGTGTAGGAGAAAAAGTCTGTAAAAATGGCAATTTTAGTCACATTGAGGCTTTAAAAAGTAGTTATTCAACATGAGCCTCAATCCAAATGACATTTTGAATCTTTTTTTCTACACTCCAAAAAATCAATTTTCTGATGAAAAACGATGACCCGCAACCTGTCGATTTTTCTCAAGATGGTCAGAAATGGTAATTTTGTAATGTTTATATTTTTGAAAGTAAATGACTATTGCATGTGAATTATCACTTTTGGAACTAAAATTAGTGTGTTTAGAGTCATTTTATTGCCTGAAATTGGTCGAAATAGAAGCTTCTGAGTAGGAGAAAAGTCTGTAAAAATGGCAATTTTGGTCACATTGAGACTTTAAAAAGTAGTTATTCAACATGAGGCACAATCCAAATGACATTTTGAATCTTTTTTTCTACAGTCCAAAAAATCAATTTTCTGATGAAAAACGATGACCCGCGACCTGTCGATTTTTCTCAAGATGGTCAGAAATGGTCATTTTGTAATGTTTAACTTTTTTGACTGTAAATGACTATTGCATGTGAATTATCACTTTTGGAACTAAAATAAATGTGTTTAGAGTCATTTTAATGCCTGAAATTGGTGGAAATAGAAGCTTCTGTGTAGGAGAAAAAGTCTGTAAAAATGGCAATTTTGGTCACATTGAGGCTTTAAAAAGTAGTTATTCAACATGAGGCTCAATCCAAATGACATTTTGAATCTTTTTTTCTACACTCCAAAAAATCAATTTTCTGATGAAAAACGATGACCCCGCGACCTGTCGATTTTTCTCAAGATGGTCAGAAATGGTAATTTTTAATGTTTAATTTTTTGACTGTAAATGACTATTGCATGTGAATTATCACTTTTGGAACTAAAATACGTGTGTTTAGAGTCATTTTAATGCCTGAAATTGGTGGAAATAGAAGCTTCTGTGTAGGAGAAAAAGTCTGTAAAAAATGGCAATTTTGGTCACATTGAGGCTTTCAAAATTAGTTATTCAACATTAGGCACAATCCAAATGACATTTTGAATCTTTTTTTCTACACTCCAAAAAATCAATTTTCTGATGAAAAACGATGACCCGTGACCTGTCGATTTTTCTCAAGATGGTCAGAAATGGTAATTTTGTAATGTTTATATTTTTGAAAGTAAATGACTATTGCATGTGAATTATCACTTTTGGAACTAAAATTAGTGTGTTTAGAGTCATTTTATTGCCTGAAATTGGTCGAAATAGAAGCTTCTGAGTAGGAGAAAAGTCAGTAAAAATGGCAATTTTGGTCACATTGAGGCTTTAAAAAGTAGTTATTCAACATGAGACACAATCCAAATGACATTTTGAATCTTTTTTTCTACAGTCCAAAAAATCAATTTTCTGATGAAAAACGATGACCCGCGACCTGTCGATTTTTCTCAAGATGGTCAGAAATGGTAATTTTGTAATGTTTATCTTTTTTGACTGTAAATGACTATTGCATGTGAATTATCACTTTTGGAACTAAAATAAATGTGTTTAGAGTCATTTTAATGCCTGAAATTGGTGGAAATAGAAGCTTCTGTGTAGGAGAAAAAGTCTGTAAAAATGGCAATTTTGGTCACATTGAGGCTTTAAAAAGTAGTTATTCAACATGAGGCACAATATAAATGACATTTTGAATCATTTTTTCTACAGTCCAAAAAATCAATTTTCTGATGAAAAACGATGACCCGCGACCTGTCGATTTTTCTCAAGATGGTCAGAAATGGTAATTTTGTAATGTTTAACTTTTTTGACTGTAAATGACTATTGCATGTGAATTATCACTTTTGGAACTAAAATAAATGTGCTTAGAGTCATTTTAATGCCTGAAATTGGTGGAAATAGAAGCTTCTGTGTAGGAGAAAAAGTCTGTAAAAATGGCAATTTTGGTCACATTGAGGCTTTAAAAAGTAGTTATTCAACATGAGGCACAATATAAATGACATTTTGAATCATTTTTTCTACAGTCCAAAAAATCAATTTTCTGATGAAAAACAATGACCCGCGACCTGTCGATTTTTCTCAAGATGGTCAGAAATGGTAATTTTTTAATGTTTAAGTTTTTTGACTGTAAATGACTATTGCTTGTGAATTATCACTTTTGGAACTAAAATAAGTGTGTTTAGAGTCATTTTAATGCCTGAAATTGGTGGAAATAGAAGCTTCTGTGTAGGAGAAAAAGTCTGTAAAAATGGCAATTTTGGTCACATTGAGGCTTTAAAAAGTAGTTATTCAACATGAGACACAATCCAAATGACATTTTGAATCTTTTTTCCTACACTCCAAAAAATCAATTTTCTGATGAAAAACGATGACCCGCGACCTGTCGATTTTTCTCAAGATGGTCAGAAATGGTAATTTTTTAATGTTTAATTTTTTGACTGTAAATGACTATTGCATGTGAATTATCACTTTTGGAACTAAAATAAGTGTGTTTAGAGTCATTTTAATGCCTGAAGTTGGTGGAAATAGAAGCTTCTGTGTAGGAGAAAAAGTCTGTAAAAATGGCAATTTTGGTCACATTGAGGCTTTAAAAAGTAGTTATTCAACATGAGGCACAATCCAAATGACATTTTCAATCATTTTTTCTACAGTCCAAAAAATCAATTTTCTGATGCAAAACGATGACCCGCGACCTGTCGATTTTTCTCAAGATGGTCAGAAATGGTAATTTTTTAATGTTTAAGTTTTTTGATTGTAAATGACTATTGCATGTGAATTATCACTTTTGGAACTAAAATAAATGTGTTTAGAGTCATTTTAATGCCTGAAATTGGTGGAAATAGAAGCTTCTGTGTAGGAGAAAAAGTCTGTAAAAATGGCAATTTTGGTCACATTGAGGCTTTAAAAAGTAGTTATTCAACATGAGACACAAGCCAAATGACATTTTGAATCTTTTTTCCTACACTCCAAAAAATCAATTTTCTGATGAAAAACGATGACCCGCGACCTGTCGATTTTTCTCAAGATGGTCAGAAATGGTAATTTTTTAATGTTTAATTTTTTGACTGTAAATGACTATTGCATGTGAAGTATCACTTTTGGAACTAAAATTAGTGTGTTTAGAGTCATTTTATTGCCTGAAATTGGTCGAAATAGAAGCTTCTGAGTAGGAGAAAAGTCTGTAAAAATGGCAATTTTGGTCACATTGAGGCATTAAAAAGTAGTTATTCAACATGAGGCACAATCCAAATGACATTTTGAATCTTTTTTTCCACAGTCCAAAAAATCAATTTCCTGATGAAAAACGATGACCCGCGACCTGTCGATTTTTCTCAAGATGGTCAGAAATGGTATTTTTGTAATGTTTAACTTTTTTGACTGTAAATGACTATTGCATGTGAATTATCACTTTTGGAACTAAAATAAATGTGTTTAGAGTCATTTTAATGCCTGACATTGGTCGAAATAGAAGCTTCTGAGTAGGAGAAAAAGTCTGTAAAAATGGCAATTTTGGTCACATTGAGGCTTTAAAAAGTAGTTATTCAACATGAGACACAATCCAAATGACATTTTGAATCTTTTTTCCTACACTCCAAAAAATCAATTTTCTGATGAAAAACGATGACCCCCGACCTGTCGATTTTTCTCAAGATGGTCAGAAATGGTAATTTTTTAATGTTTAATTTTTTGACTGTAAATGACTATTGCATGTGAATTATCACTTTTGGAACAAAAATAAGTGTGTTTAGAGTCATTTTAATGCCTGAAGTTGGTGGAAATAGAAGCTTCTGTGTAGGAGAAAAAGTCTGTAAAAATGGCAATTTTGGTCACATTGAGGCTTTAAAAAGTAGTTATTCAACATGAGGCACAATCCAAATGACATTTTCAATCATTTTTTCTACAGTCCAAAAAATCAATTTTCTGATGCAAAACGATGACCCGCGACCTGTCGATTTTTCTCAAGATGGTCAGAAATGGTAATTTTTTAATGTTTAAGTTTTTTGATTGTAAATGACTATTGCATGTGAATTATCACTTTTGGAACTAAAATAAATGTGTTTAGAGTCATTTTAATGCCTGAAATTGGTGGAAATAGAAGCTTCTGTGTAGGAGAAAAAGTCTGTAAAAATGGCAATTTTGGTCACATTGAGGCTTTAAAAAGTAGTTATTCAACATGAGACACAAGCCAAATGACATTTTGAATCTTTTTTCCTACACTCCAAAAAATCAATTTTCTGATGAAAAACGATGACCCGCGACCTGTCGATTTTTCTCAAGATGGTCAGAAATGGTAATTTTTTAATGTTTAATTTTTTGACTGTAAATGACTATTGCATGTGAAGTATCACTTTTGGAACTAAAATTAGTGTGTTTAGAGTCATTTTATTGCCTGAAATTGGTCGAAATAGAAGCTTCTGAGTAGGAGAAAAGTCTGTAAAAATGGCAATTTTGGTCACATTGAGGCATTAAAAAGTAGTTATTCAACATGAGGCACAATCCAAATGACATTTTGAATCTTTTTTTCCACAGTCCAAAAAATCAATTTCCTGATGAAAAACGATGACCCGCGACCTGTCGATTTTTCTCAAGATGGTCAGAAATGGTATTTTTGTAATGTTTAACTTTTTTGACTGTAAATGACTATTGCATGTGAATTATCACTTTTGGAACTAAAATAAATGTGTTTAGAGTCATTTTAATGCCTGACATTGGTCGAAATAGAAGCTTCTGAGTAGGAGAAAAAGTCTGTAAAAATGGCAATTTTGGTCACATTGAGGCTTTAAAAAGTAGTTATTCAACATGAGACACAAGCCAAATGACATTTTGAATCTTTTTTCCTACACTCCAAAAAATCAATTTTCTGATGAAAAACGATGACCCCCGACCTGTCGATTTTTCTCAAGATGGTCAGAAATGGTAATTTTTTAATGTTTAATTTTTTGACTGTAAATGACTATTGCATGTGAATTATCACTTTTGGAACAAAAATAAGTGTGTTTAGAGTCATTTTAATGCCTGAAATTGGTGGAAATAGAAGCTTCTGTGTAGGAGAAAAAGTCTGTAAAAATGGCAATTTTCGTCACATTGAGGCTTTAAAAAGTAGTTATTCAACATGAGACACAAGCCAAATGACATTTTGAATCTTTTTTCCTACACTCCAAAAAATCAATTTTCTGATGAAAAACGATGACCCGCGACCTGTCGATTTTTCTCAAGATGGTCAGAAATGGTAATTTTTTAATGTTTAATTTTTTGACTGTAAATGACTATTGCATGTGAATTATCACTTTTGGAACGAAAATAAGTGTGTTTAGAGTCATTTTAATGGCTGAAATTGGTGGAAATAGAAGCTTCTGTGTAGGAGAAAAAGTCTGTAAAAATGGCAATTTTGGTCACATTGAGGCTTTAAAAAGTAGTTATTCAACATGAGGCACAATCCAAATGACATTTTGAATCTTTTTTTCTACACTCCAAAAAATCAATTTTCTGATGAAAAACGATGACCCGCGACCTGTCGATTTTTCTCAAGATGGTCAGAAATGGTAATTTTTTAATGTTTAATTTTTTGACTGTAAATGACTATTGCATGTGAATTATCACTTTTGGAACTAAAATACGTGTGTTTAGAGTCATTTTAATGCCTGAAATTGGTGGAAATAGAAGCTTCTGTGTAGGAGAAAATGTCTGTAAAAATGGCAATTTTGGTCACATTGAGGCTTTCAAAATTAGTTATTCAACATTAGGCACAATCCAAATGACATTTTGAATCTTTTTTTCTACAGTCCAAAAAATCAATTTTCTGATGAAAAACGATGACCCGTGACCTGTCGATTTTTCTCAAGATGGTCAGAAATGGTAATTTTGTAATGTTTATATTTTTGAAAGTAAATGACTATTGCATGTGAATTATCACTTTTGGAACTAAAATTAGTGTGTTTAGAGTCATTTTATTGCCTGAAATTGGTCGAAATAGAAGCTTCTGAGTAGGAGAAAAGTCTGTAAAAATGGCAATTTTGGTCACATTGAGGCTTTAAAAAGTAGTTATTCAACATGAGGCACAATCCAAATGACATTTTGAATCTTTTTTTCTACAGTCCAAAAAATCAATTTTCTGATGAAAAACGATGACCCGCGACCTGTCGATTTTTCTCAAGATGGTCAGAAATGGTCATTTTGTAATGTTTAACTTTTTTGACTGTAAATGACTATTGCATGTGAATTATCACTTTTGGAACTAAAATAAATGTGTTTAGAGTCATTTTAATGCCTGAAATTGGTGGAAATAGAAGCTTCTGTGTAGGAGAAAAAGTCTGTAAAAATGGCAATTTTGGTCACATTGAGGCTTTAAAAAGTAGTTATTCAACATGAGACACAAGCCAAATGACATTTTGAATCATTTTTTCTACACTCCAAAAAATCAATTTTCAGATGAAAAACGATGACCCGCGACCTGTCGATTTTTCTCAAGATGGTCAGAAATGGTAATTTTTTAATGTTTAAGTTTTTTGACTGTAAATGACTATTGCTTGTGAATTATCACTTTTGGAACTAAAATAAGTGTGTTTAGAGTCATTTTAATGCCTGAAATTGGTGGAAATAGAAGCTTCTGTGTAGGAGAAAAAGTCTGTAAAAATGGCAATTTTGGTCACATTGAGGCTTTAAAAAGTAGTTATTCAACATGAGACACAATCCAAATGACATTTTGAATCTTTTTTCCTACACTCCAAAAAATCAATTTTCTGATGAAAAACGATGACCCGCGACCTGTCGATTTTTCTCAAGATGGTCAGAAATGGTAATTTTTTAATGTTTAATTTTTTGACTGTAAATGACT
The DNA here is from genome assembly GCF_964204655.1 of Triturus cristatus. Taxonomy (NCBI): domain Eukaryota; kingdom Metazoa; phylum Chordata; class Amphibia; order Caudata; family Salamandridae; genus Triturus; species Triturus cristatus. The sequence continues at coordinate 929,576,852 of NC_140587.1, forward strand.
ATTGCATGTGAATTATCACTTTTGGAACTAAAATAAGTGTGTTTAGAGTCATTTTAATGCCTGAAGTTGGTGGAAATAGAAGCTTCTGTGTAGGAGAAAAAGTCTGTAAAAATGGCAATTTTGGTCACATTGAGGCTTTAAAAAGTAGTTATTCAACATGAGACACAAGCCAAATGACATTTTGAATCTTTTTTCCTACACTCCAAAAAATCAATTTTCTGATGAAAAACGATGACCCGCGACCTGTCGATTTTTCTCAAGATGGTCAGAAATGGTAATTTTTTAATGTTTAATTTTTTGACTGTAAATGACTATTGCATGTGAATTATCACTTTTGGAACGAAAATAAGTGTGTTTAGAGTCATTTTAATGGCTGAAATTGGTGGAAATAGAAGCTTCTGTGTAGGAGAAAAAGTCTGTAAAAATGGCAATTTTGGTCACATTGAGGCTTTAAAAAGTAGTTATTCAACATGAGGCTCAATCCAAATGACATTTTGAATCTTTTTTTATACACTCCAAAAAATCAATTTTCTGATGAAAAACGATGACCCCGCGACCTGTCGATTTTTCTCAAGATGGTCAGAAATGGTAATTTTTTAATGTTTAATTTTTTGACTGTAAATGACTATTGCATGTGAATTATCACTTTTGGAACTAAAATACGTGTGTTTAGAGTCATTTTAATGCCTGAAATTGGTGGAAATAGAAGCTTCTGTGTAGGAGAAAAAGTCTGTAAAAAATGGCAATTTTGGTCACATTGAGGCTTTCAAAATTAGTTATTCAACATTAGGCACAATCCAAATGACATTTTGAATCTTTTTTTCTACACTCCAAAAAATCAATTTTCTGATGAAAAACGATGACCCGTGACCTGTCGATTTTTCTCAAGATGGTCAGAAATGGTAATTTTGTAATGTTTATATTTTTGAAAGTAAATGACTATTGCATGTGAATTATCACTTTTGGAACTAAAATTAGTGTGTTTAGAGTCATTTTATTGCCTGAAATTGGTCGAAATAGAAGCTTCTGAGTAGGAGAAAAGTCTGTAAAAATGGCAATTTTGGTCACATTGAGGCTTTAAAAAGTAGTTATTCAACATGAGGCACAATCCAAATGACATTTTGAATCTTTTTTTCTACAGTCCAAAAAATCAATTTTCTGATGAAAAACGATGACCCGCGACCTGTCGATTTTTCTCAAGATGGTCAGAAATGGTAATTTTGTAATGTTTATCTTTTTTGACTGTAAATGACTATTGCATGTGAATTATCACTTTTGGAACTAAAATAAATGTGTTTAGAGTCATTTTAATGCCTGAAATTGGTGGAAATAGAAGCTTCTGTGTAGGAGAAAAAGTCTGTAAAAATGGCAATTTTGGTCACATTGAGGCTTTAAAAAGTAGTTATTCAACATGAGGCACAATATAAATGACATTTTGAATCATTTTTTCTACAGTCCAAAAAATCAATTTTCTGATGAAAAACGATGACCCGCGACCTGTCGATTTTTCTCAAGATGGTCAGAAATGGTAATTTTTTAATGTTTAAGTTTTTTGACTGTAAATGACTATTGCTTGTGAATTATCACTTTTGGAACTAAAATAAGTGTGTTTAGAGTCATTTTAATGCCTGAAATTGGTGGAAATAGAAGCTTCTGTGTAGGAGAAAAAGTCTGTAAAAATGGCAATTTTGGTTACATTGAGGCTTTAAAAAGTAGTTATTCAACATGAGACACAATCCAAATGACATTTTGAATCTTTTTTCCTACACTCCAAAAAATCAATTTTCTGATGAAAAACGATGACCCGCGACCTGTCGATTTTTCTCAAGATGGTCAGAAATGGTAATTTTGTAATGTTTAACTTTTTTGACTGTAAATGACTATTGCATGTGAATTATCACTTTTGGAACTAAAATAAATGTGTTTAGAGTCATTTTAATGCCTGAAATTGGTGGAAATAGAAGCTTCTGTGTAGGAGAAAAAGTCTGTAAAAATGGCAATTTTGGTCACATTGAGGCTTTAAAAAGTAGTTATTCAACATGAGGCACAATATAAATGACATTTTGAATCATTTTTTCTACAGTCCAAAAAATCAATTTTCTGATGAAAAACGATGACCCGCGACCTGTCGATTTTTCTCAAGATGGTCAGAAATGGTAATTTTTTAATGTTTAAGTTTTTTGACTGTAAATGACTATTGCTTGTGAATTATCACTTTTGGAACTAAAATAAGTGTGTTTAGAGTCATTTTAATGCCTGAAATTGGTGGAAATAGAAGCTTCTGTGTAGGAGAAAAAGTCTGTAAAAATGGCAATTTTGGTTACATTGAGGCTTTAAAAAGTAGTTATTCAACATGAGACACAATCCAAATGACATTTTGAATCTTTTTTCCTACACTCCAAAAAATCAATTTTCTGATGAAAAACGATGACCCGCGACCTGTCGATTTTTCTCAAGATGGTCAGAAATGGTAATTTTTTAATGTTTAATTTTTTTTACTGTAAATGACTATTGCATGTGAATTATCACTTTTGGAACTAAAATAAGTGTGTTTAGAGTCATTTTAATGCCTGAAGTTGGTGGAAATAGAAGCTTCTGTGTAGGAGAAAAAGTCTGTAAAAATGGCAATTTTGGTCACATTGAGGCTTTAAAAAGTAGTTATTCAACATGAGGCACAATCCAAATGACATTTTCAATCATTTTTTCTACAGTCCAAAAAATCAATTTTCTGATGCAAAACGATGACCCGCGACCTGTCGATTTTTCTCAAGATGGTCAGAAATGGTAATTTTTTAATGTTTAAGTTTTTTGATTGTAAATGACTATTGCATGTGAATTATCACTTTTGGAACTAAAATAAATGTGTTTAGAGTCATTTTAATGCCTGAAATTGGTGGAAATAGAAGCTTCTGTGTAGGAGAAAAAGTCTGTAAAAATGGCAATTTTGGTCACATTGAGGCTTTAAAAAGTAGTTATTCAACATGAGGCACAATATAAATGACATTTTGAATCATTTTTTCTACAGTCCAAAAAATCAATTTTCTGATGAAAAACAATGACCCGCGACCTGTCGATTTTTCTCAAGATGGTCAGAAATGGTAATTTTTTAATGTTTAAGTTTTTTGACTGTAAATGACTATTGCTTGTGAATTATCACTTTTGGAACTAAAATAAGTGTGTTTAGAGTCATTTTAATGCCTGAAATTGGTGGAAATAGAAGCTTCTGTGTAGGAGAAAAAGTCTGTAAAAATGGCAATTTTGGTCACATTGAGGCTTTAAAAAGTAGTTATTCAACATGAGACACAATCCAAATGACATTTTGAATCTTTTTTCCTACACTCCAAAAAATCAATTTTCTGATGAAAAACGATGACCCGCGACCTGTCGATTTTTCTCAAGATGGTCAGAAATGGTAATTTTTTAATGTTTAATTTTTTGACTGTAAATGACTATTGCATGTGAATTATCACTTTTGGAACTAAAATAAGTGTGTTTAGAGTCATTTTAATGCCTGAAGTTGGTGGAAATAGAAGCTTCTGTGTAGGAGAAAAAGTCTGTAAAAATGGCAATTTTGGTCACATTGAGGCTTTAAAAAGTAGTTATTCAACATGAGGCACAATCCAAATGACATTTTCAATCATTTTTTCTACAGTCCAAAAAATCAATTTTCTGATGCAAAACGATGACCCGCGACCTGTCGATTTTTCTCAAGATGGTCAGAAATGGTAATTTTTTAATGTTTAAGTTTTTTGATTGTAAATGACTATTGCATGTGAATTATCACTTTTGGAACTAAAATAAATGTGTTTAGAGTCATTTTAATGCCTGAAATTGGTGGAAATAGAAGCTTCTGTGTAGGAGAAAAAGTCTGTAAAAATGGCAATTTTGGTCACATTGAGGCTTTAAAAAGTAGTTATTCAACATGAGACACAAGCCAAATGACATTTTGAATCTTTTTTCCTACACTCCAAAAAATCAATTTTCTGATGAAAAACGATGACCCGCGACCTGTCGATTTTTCTCAAGATGGTCAGAAATGGTAATTTTTTAATGTTTAATTTTTTGACTGTAAATGACTATTGCATGTGAAGTATCACTTTTGGAACTAAAATTAGTGTGTTTAGAGTCATTTTATTGCCTGAAATTGGTCGAAATAGAAGCTTCTGAGTAGGAGAAAAGTCTGTAAAAATGGCAATTTTGGTCACATTGAGGCATTAAAAAGTAGTTATTCAACATGAGGCACAATCCAAATGACATTTTGAATCTTTTTTTCCACAGTCCAAAAAATCAATTTCCTGATGAAAAACGATGACCCGCGACCTGTCGATTTTTCTCAAGATGGTCAGAAATGGTATTTTTGTAATGTTTAACTTTTTTGACTGTAAATGACTATTGCATGTGAATTATCACTTTTGGAACTAAAATAAATGTGTTTAGAGTCATTTTAATGCCTGACATTGGTCGAAATAGAAGCTTCTGAGTAGGAGAAAAAGTCTGTAAAAATGGCAATTTTGGTCACATTGAGGCTTTAAAAAGTAGTTATTCAACATGAGACACAAGCCAAATGACATTTTGAATCTTTTTTCCTACACTCCAAAAAATCAATTTTCTGATGAAAAACGATGACCCCCGACCTGTCGATTTTTCTCAAGATGGTCAGAAATGGTAATTTTTTAATGTTTAATTTTTTGACTGTAAATGACTATTGCATGTGAATTATCACTTTTGGAACAAAAATAAGTGTGTTTAGAGTCATTTTAATGCCTGAAATTGGTGGAAATAGAAGCTTCTGTGTAGGAGAAAAAGTCTGTAAAAATGGCAATTTTCGTCACATTGAGGCTTTAAAAAGTAGTTATTCAACATGAGACACAAGCCAAATGACATTTTGAATCTTTTTTCCTACACTCCAAAAAATCAATTTTCTGATGAAAAACGATGACCCGCGACCTGTCGATTTTTCTCAAGATGGTCAGAAATGGTAATTTTTTAATGTTTAATTTTTTGACTGTAAATGACTATTGCATGTGAATTATCACTTTTGGAACGAAAATAAGTGTGTTTAGAGTCATTTTAATGGCTGAAATTGGTGGAAATAGAAGCTTCTGTGTAGGAGAAAAAGTCTGTAAAAATGGCAATTTTGGTCACATTGAGGCTTTAAAAAGTAGTTATTCAACATGAGGCACAATCCAAATGACATTTTGAATCTTTTTTTCTACACTCCAAAAAATCAATTTTCTGATGAAAAACGATGACCCGCGACCTGTCGATTTTTCTCAAGATGGTCAGAAATGGTAATTTTTTAATGTTTAATTTTTTGACTGTAAATGACTATTGCATGTGAATTATCACTTTTGGAACTAAAATACGTGTGTTTAGAGTCATTTTAATGCCTGAAATTGGTGGAAATAGAAGCTTCTGTGTAGGAGAAAATGTCTGTAAAAATGGCAATTTTGGTCACATTGAGGCTTTCAAAATTAGTTATTCAACATTAGGCACAATCCAAATGACATTTTGAATCTTTTTTTCTACAGTCCAAAAAATCAATTTTCTGATGAAAAACGATGACCCGTGACCTGTCGATTTTTCTCAAGATGGTCAGAAATGGTAATTTTGTAATGTTTATATTTTTGAAAGTAAATGACTATTGCATGTGAATTATCACTTTTGGAACTAAAATTAGTGTGTTTAGAGTCATTTTATTGCCTGAAATTGGTCGAAATAGAAGCTTCTGAGTAGGAGAAAAGTCTGTAAAAATGGCAATTTTGGTCACATTGAGGCTTTAAAAAGTAGTTATTCAACATGAGGCACAATCCAAATGACATTTTGAATCTTTTTTTCTACAGTCCAAAAAATCAATTTTCTGATGAAAAACGATGACCCGCGACCTGTCGATTTTTCTCAAGATGGTCAGAAATGGTCATTTTGTAATGTTTAACTTTTTTGACTGTAAATGACTATTGCATGTGAATTATCACTTTTGGAACTAAAATAAATGTGTTTAGAGTCATTTTAATGCCTGAAATTGGTGGAAATAGAAGCTTCTGTGTAGGAGAAAAAGTCTGTAAAAATGGCAATTTTGGTCACATTGAGGCTTTAAAAAGTAGTTATTCAACATGAGGCACAATATAAATGACATTTTGAATCATTTTTTCTACACTCCAAAAAATCAATTTTCAGATGAAAAACGATGACCCGCGACCTGTCGATTTTTCTCAAGATGGTCAGAAATGGTAATTTTGTAATGTTTAACTTTTTTGACTGTAAATGACTATTGCATGTGAATTATCACTTTTGGAACTAAAATAAATGTGTTTAGAGTCATTTTAATGCCTGAAATTGGTGGAAATAGAAGCTTCTGTGTAGGAGAAAAAGTCTGTAAAAATGGCAATTTTGGTCACATTGAGGCTTTAAAAAGTAGTTATTCAACATGAGGCACAATATAAATGACATTTTGAATCATTTTTTCTACAGTCCAAAAAATCAATTTTCTGATGAAAAACGATGACCCGCGACCTGTCGATTTTTCTCAAGATGGTCAGAAATGGTAATTTTTTAATGTTTAAGTTTTTTGACTGTAAATGACTATTGCTTGTGAATTATCACTTTTGGAACTAAAATAAGTGTGTTTAGAGTCATTTTAATGCCTGAAATTGGTGGAAATAGAAGCTTCTGTGTAGGAGAAAAAGTCTGTAAAAATGGCAATTTTGGTTACATTGAGGCTTTAAAAAGTAGTTATTCAACATGAGACACAATCCAAATGACATTTTGAATCTTTTTTCCTACACTCCAAAAAATCAATTTTCTGATGAAAAACGATGACCCGCGACCTGTCGATTTTTCTCAAGATGGTCAGTAATGGTAATTTTGTAATGTTTAACTTTTTTGACTGTAAATGACTATTGCATGTGAATTATCACTTTTGGAACTAAAATAAATGTGTTTAGAGTCATTTTAATGCCTGAAATTGGTGGAAATAGAAGCTTCTGTGTAGGAGAAAAAGTCTGTAAAAATGGCAATTTTGGTCACATTGAGGCTTTAAAAAGTAGTTATTCAACATGAGGCACAATATAAATGACATTTTGAACCATTTTTTCTACAGTCCAAAAAATCAATTTTCTGATGAAAAACGATGACCCGCGACCTGTCGATTTTTCTCAAGATGGTCAGAAATGGTAATTTTTTAATGTTTAAGTTTTTTGACTGTAAATGACTATTGCTTGTGAATTATCACTTTTGGAACTAAAATAAGTGTGTTTAGAGTCATTTTAATGCCTGAAATTGGTGGAAATAGAAGCTTCTGTGTAGGAGAAAAAGTCTGTAAAAATGGCAATTTTGGTTACATTGAGGCTTTAAAAAGTAGTTATTCAACATGAGACACAATCCAAATGACATTTTGAATCTTTTTTCCTACACTCCAAAAAATCAATTTTCTGATGAAAAACGATGACCCGCGACCTGTCGATTTTTCTCAAGATGGTCAGAAATGGTAATTTTTTAATGTTTAATTTTTTTTACTGTAAATGACTATTGCATGTGAATTATCACTTTTGGAACTAAAATAAGTGTGTTTAGAGTCATTTTAATGCCTGAAGTTGGTGGAAATAGAAGCTTCTGTGTAGGAGAAAAAGTCTGTAAAAATGGCAATTTTGGTCACATTGAGGCTTTAAAAAGTAGTTATTCAACATGAGGCACAATCCAAATGACATTTTCAATCATTTTTTCTACAGTCCAAAAAATCAATTTTCTGATGCAAAACGATGACCCGCGACCTGTCGATTTTTCTCAAGATGGTCAGAAATGGTAATTTTTTAATGTTTAAGTTTTTTGATTGTAAATGACTATTGCATGTGAATTATCACTTTTGGAACTAAAATAAATGTGTTTAGAGTCATTTTAATGCCTGAAATTGGTGGAAATAGAAGCTTCTGTGTAGGAGAAAAAGTCTGTAAAAATGGCAATTTTGGTCACATTGAGGCTTTAAAAAGTAGTTATTCAACATGAGACACAAGCCAAATGACATTTTGAATCTTTTTTCCTACACTCCAAAAAATCAATTTTCTGATGAAAAACGATGACCCGCGACCTGTCGATTTTTCTCAAGATGGTCAGAAATGGTAATTTTTTAATGTTTAATTTTTTGACTGTAAATGACTATTGCATGTGAAGTATCACTTTTGGAACTAAAATTAGTGTGTTTAGAGTCATTTTATTGCCTGAAATTGGTCGAAATAGAAGCTTCTGAGTAGGAGAAAAGTCTGTAAAAATGGCAATTTTGGTCACATTGAGGCTTTAAAAAGTAGTTATTCAACATGAGGCACAATCCAAATGACATTTTGAATCTTTTTTTCCACAGTCCAAAAAATCAATTTCCTGATGAAAAACGATGACCCGCGACCTGTCGATTTTTCTCAAGATGGTCAGAAATGGTATTTTTGTAATGTTTAACTTTTTTGACTGTAAATGACTATTGCATGTGAATTATCACTTTTGGAACTAAAATAAATGTGTTTAGAGTCATTTTAATGCCTGACATTGGTCGAAATAGAAGCTTCTGAGTAGGAGAAAAAGTCTGTAAAAATGGCAATTTTGGTCACATTGAGGCTTTAAAAAGTAGTTATTCAACATGAGACACAAGCCAAATGACATTTTGAATCTTTTTTCCTACACTCCAAAAAATCAATTTTCTGATGAAAAACGATGACCCCCGACCTGTCGATTTTTCTCAAGATGGTCAGAAATGTTAATTTTTTAATGTTCAATTTTTTGACTGTAAATGACTATTGCATGTGAATTATCACTTTTGGAACAAAAATAAGTGTGTTTAGAGTCATTTTAATGGCTGAAATTGGTGGAAATAGAAGCTTCTGTGTAGGAGAAAAAGTCTGTAAAAATGGCAATTTTAGTCACATTGAGGCTTTAAAAAGTAGTTATTCAACATGAGCCTCAATCCAAATGACATTTTGAATCTTTTTTTCTACACTCCAAAAAATCAATTTTCTGATGAAAAACGATGACCCGCAACCTGTCGATTTTTCTCAAGATGGTCAGAAATGGTAATTTTGTAATGTTTATATTTTTGAAAGTAAATGACTATTGCATGTGAATTATCACTTTTGGAACTAAAATTAGTGTGTTTAGAGTCATTTTATTGCCTGAAATTGGTCGAAATAGAAGCTTCTGAGTAGGAGAAAAGTCTGTAAAAATGGCAATTTTGGTCACATTGAGACTTTAAAAAGTAGTTATTCAACATGAGGCACAATCCAAATGACATTTTGAATCTTTTTTTCTACAGTCCAAAAAATCAATTTTCTGATGAAAAACGATGACCCGCGACCTGTCGATTTTTCTCAAGATGGTCAGAAATGGTAATTTTGTAATGTTTAACTTTTTTGACTGTAAATGACTATTGCATGTGAATTATCACTTTTGGAACTAAAATAAATGTGTTTAGAGTCATTTTAATGCCTGAAATTGGTGGAAATAGAAGCTTCTGTGTAGGAGAAAAAGTCTGTAAAAATGGCAATTTTGGTCACATTGAGGCTTTAAAAAGTAGTTATTCAACATGAGGCACAATATAAATGACATATTGAATCATTTTTTCTACAGTCCAAAAAATCAATTTTCTGATGAAAAACGATGACCCGCGACCTGTCGATTTTTCTCAAGATGGTCAGAAATGGTAATTTTTTAATGTTTAATTTTTTGACTGTAAATGACTATTGCATGTGAATTATCACTTTTGGAACTAAAATAAGTGTGTTTAGAGTCATTTTAATGCCTGAAGTTGGTGGAAATAGAAGCTTCTGTGTAGGAGAAAAAGTCTGTAAAAATGGCAATTTTGGTCACATTGAGGCTTTAAAAAGTAGTTATTCAACATGAGGCACAATCCAAATGACATTTTCAATCATTTTTTCTACAGTCCAAAAAATCAATTTTCTGATGCAAAACGATGACCCGCGACCTGTCGATTTTTCTCAAGATGGTCAGAAATGGTAATTTTTTAATGTTTAAGTTTTTTGATTGTAAATGACTATTGCATGTGAATTATCACTTTTGGAACTAAAATAAATGTGTTTAGAGTCATTTTAATGCATGAAATTGGTGGAAATAGAAGCTTCTGTGTAGGAGAAAAAGTCTGTAAAAATGGCAATTTTGGTCACATTGAGGCTTTAAAAAGTAGTTATTCAACATGAGACACAAGCCAAATGACATTTTGAATCTTTTTTCCTACACTCCAAAAAATCAATTTTCTGATGAAAAACGATGACCCGCGACCTGTCGATTTTTCTCAAGATGGTCAGAAATGGTAATTTTTTAATGTTTAATTTTTTGACTGTAAATGACTATTGCATGTGAATTATCACTTTTGGAACGAAAATAAGTGTGTTTAGAGTCATTTTAATGCCTGAAATTGGTGGAAATAGAAGCTTCTGTGTAGGAGAAAAAGTCTGTAAAAATGGCAATTTTGGTCACATTGAGGCTTTAAAAAGTAGTTATTCAACATGAGGCTCAATCCAAATGACATTTTGAATCTTTTTTTCTACACTCCAAAAAATCAATTTTCTGATGAAAAACGATGACCCGCGACCTGTCGATTTTTCTCAAGATGGTCAGAAATGGTAATTTTTTAATGTTTAATTTTTTGACTGTAAATGACTATTGCATGTGAATTATCACTTTTGGAACTAAAATACGTGTGTTTAGAGTCATTTTAATGCCTGAAATTGGTGGAAATAGAAGCTTCTGTGTAGGAGAAAAAGTCTGTAAAAATGGCAATTTTGGTCACATTGAGGCTTTCAAAATTAGTTATTCAACATTAGGCACAATCCAAATGACATTTTGAATCTTTTTTTCTACAGTCCAAAAAATCAATTTTCTGATGAAAAACGATGACCCGTGACCTGTCGATTTTTCTCAAGATGGTCAGAAATGGTAATTTTGTAATGTTTATATTTTTGAAAGTAAATGACTATAGCATGTGAATTATCACTTTTGGAACTAAAATTAGTGTGTTTAGAGTCATTTTACTGCCTGAAATTGGTCGAAATAGAAGCTTCTGAGTAGGAGAAAAGTCAGTAAAAATGGCAATTTTGGTCACATTGAGGCTTTAAAAAGTAGTTATTCAACATGAGGCACAATCCAAATGACATTTTGAATCTTTTTTTCTACAGTCCAAAAAATCAATTTTCTGATGAAAAACGATGACCCGCGACCTGTCGATTTTTCTCAAGCTGGTCAGAAATGGTAATTTTGTAATGTTTAACTTTTTTGACAGTAAATGACTATTGCATGTGAATTATCACTTTTGGAACTAAAATAAATGTGTTTAGAGTCATTTTAATGCGTGAAATTGGTGGAAATAGAAGCTTCTGTGTAGGAGAAAAAGTCTGTAAAAATGGCAATTTTGGTCACATTGAGGCTTTAAAAAGTAGTTATTCAACATGAGGCACAATATAAATGACATTTTGAATCATTTTTTCTACACTCCAAAAAATCAATTTTCTGATGAAAAACGATGACCCGCAACCTGTCGATTTTTCTCAAGATGGTCAGAAATGGTAATTTTTTAATGTTTAAGTTTTTTGACTGTAAATGACTATTGCTTGTGAATTATCACTTTTGGAACTAAAATAAGTGTGTTTAGAGTCATTTTAATGCCTGAAATTGGTGGAAATAGAAGCTTCTGTGTAGGAGAACAAGTCTGTAAAAATGGCAATTTTGGTCACATTGAGGCTTTAAAAAGTAGTTATTCAACATGAGGCACAATATAAATGACATTTTGAATCATTTTTTCTACACTCCAAAAAATCAATTTTCTGATGAAAAACGATGACCCGCGACCTGTCGATTTTTCTCAAGATGGTCAGAAATGGTAATTTTTTAATGTTTAAGTGTTTTGACTGTAAATGACTATTGCTTGTGAATTATCACTTTTGGAACTAAAATAAGTGTGTTTAGAGTCATTTTAATGCCTGAAATTGGTGGAAATAGAAGCTTCTGTGTAGGAGAAAAAGTCTGTAAAAATGGCAATTTTGGTCACATTGAGGCTTTAAAAAGTAGTTATTCAACATGAGACACAATCCAAATGACATTTTGAATCTTTTTTCCTACACTCCAAAAAATCAATTTTCTGATGAAAAATGATGACCCGCGACCTGTCGATTTTTCTCAAGATGGTCAGAAATGGTAATTTTTTAATGTTTAATTTTTTGACTGTAAATGACTATTGCATGTGAATTATCACTTTTGGAACTAAAATAAGTGTGTTTAGAGTCATTTTAATGCCTGAAATTGGTGGAAATAGAAGCTTCTGTGTAGGAGAAAAAGTCTGTAAAAATGGCAATTTTGGTCACATTGAGGCTTTAAAAAGTAGTTATTCAACATGAGGGTCAATCCAAATGACATTTTGAATCTTTTTTTCTACACTCCAAAAAATCAATTTTCTGATGAAAAACGATGACCAGCGACCTGTCGATTTTTCTCAAGATGGTCAGAAATGGTAATTTTTTAATGTTTAATTTTTTGACTGTAGATGACTATTGTATGTGAATTATCACTTTTGGAACTAAAATAAGTGTGTTTAGAGTCATTTTAATGCCTGAAATTGGTCGAAATAGAAGCTTTTGAGTAGGAGAAAAAGTCTGTAAAAATGGCAATTTTGGTCACATTGAGCCTTTAAAAAGTAGTTATTCAACATGAGGCACAATCCAAATGACATTTTGAATCTTTTTTCTACAGTCCAAAAAATCAATTTTCTGATGAAAAACGATGACCCGCGACCTGTCGATTTTTCTCAAGATGGTCAGAAATGGTAATTTTGTAATGTTTAACTTTTTGGACTGTAAATGACTATTGCATGTGAATTATCACTTTTGGAACTAAAATTAGTGTGTTTAGAGTCATTTTATTGCCTGAAATTGGTCGAAATAGAAGCTTCTGAGTAGGAGCAAAGTCTGTAAAAATGGCAATTTTGGTCACATTGAGGCTTTAAAAAGTAGTTATTCAACATGAGACACAATCCAAATGACATTTTGAATCTTTTTTTCTACAATCCAAAAAATCAATTTTCTGATGAAAAACGATGACCCGCGACCTGTCGATTTTTCTCAAGATGGTCAGAAATGGTAATTTTGTAATGTTTAACTTTTTTGACTGTAAATGACTATTGCATGTGAATTATCACTTTTGGAACTAAAATAAATGTGTTTAGAGTCATTTTAATGCCTGACATTGGTCGAAATAGAAGCTTCTGAGTAGGAGAAAAAGTCTGTAAAAATGGCAATTTTGGTCACATTGAGGCTTTAAAAAGTAGTTATTCAACATGAGGCACAATCCAAATGACATTTTCAATCATTTTTTCTACAGTCCAAAAAATCAATTTTCTGATGCAAAACGATGACCCGCGACCTGTCGATTTTTCTCAAGATGGTCAGAAATGGTAATTTTTTAATGTTTAATTTTTTGACTGTAAATGACTATTGCATGTGAATTATCACTTTTGGAACAAAAATAAGTGTGTTTAGAGTCATTTTAATGGCTGAAATTGGTGGAAATAGAAGCTTCTGTGTAGGAGAAAAAGTCTGTAAAAATGGCAATTTTGGTCACATTGAGGCTTTAAAAAGTAGTTATTCAACATGAGGCTCAATCCAAATGACATTTTGAATCTTTTTTTCTACACTCCAAAAAATCAATTTTCTGATTAAAAACGATGACCCGCGACCTTTCGATTTTTCTCAAGATGGTCAGAAATGGTAATTTTTTAATGTTTAATTTTTTGACTGTAGATGACTATTGTATGTGAATTATCACTTTTGGAACTAAAATAAGTGTGTTTAGAGTCATTTTAATGCCTGAAATTGGTCGAAATAGAAGCTTCTGAGTAGGAGAAAAAGTCTGTAAAAATGGCAATTTTGGTCACATTGAGGCTTTAAAAAGTAGTTATTCAACATGAGGCACAATCCAAATGACATTTTGAATCTTTTTTCTACAGTCCAAAAAATCAATTTTCTGATGAAAAACGATGACCCGCGACCTGTCGATTTTTCTCAAGATGGTCAGAAATGGTAATTTTGTAATGTTTAACTTTTTGGACTGTAAATGACTATTGCATGTGAATTATCACTTTTGGAACTAAAATTAGTGTGTTTAGAGTCATTTTATTGCCTGAAATTGGTCGAAATAGAAGCTTCTGAGTAGGAGCAAAGTCTGTAAAAATGGCAATTTTGGTCACATTGAGGCTTTAAAAAGTAGTTATTCAACATGAGGCACAATCCAAATGACATTTTCAATCATTTTTTCTACAGTCCAAAAAATCAATTTTCTGATGCAAAACGATGACCCGCGACCTGTCGATTTTTCTCAAGATGGTCAGAAATGGTAATTTTTTAATGTTTAATTTTTTGACTGTAAATGACTATTGCATGTGAATTATCACTTTTGGAACTAAAATAAGTGTGTTTAGAGTCATTTTAATGGCTGAAATTGGTGGAAATAGAAGCTTCTGTGTAGGAGAAAAAGTCTGTAAAAATGGCAATTTTGGTCACATTGAGGCTTTAAAAAGTAGTTATTCAACATGAGGCTCAATCCAAATGACATTTTGAATCTTTTTTTCTACACTCCAAAAAATCAATTTTCTGATGAAAAACGATGACCCGCGACCTGTCGATTTTTCTCAAGATGGTCAGAAATGGTAATTTTTTAATGTTTAATTTTTTGACTGTAAATGATTATTGCATGTGAATTATCACTTTTGGAACTAAAATACGTGTGTTTAGAGTCATTTTAATGCCTGAAATTGGTGGAAATAGAAGCTTCTGTGTAGGAGAAAAAGTCTGTAAAAATGGCAATTTTGGTCACATTGAGGCTTTCAAAATTAGTTATTCAACATTAGGCACAATCCAAATGACATTTTGAATCTTTTTTTCTACAGTCCAAAAAATCTATTTTCTGATGAAAAACGATGACCCGTGACCTGTCGATTTTTCTCAAGATGGTCAGAAATGGTAATTTTGTAATGTTTATATTTTTGAAAGTAAATGACTATTGCATGTGAATTATCACTTTTGGAACTAAAATTAGTGTGTTTAGAGTCATTTTATTGCCTGAAATTGGTCGAAATAGAAGCTTCTGAGTAGGAGAAAAGTCTGTAAAAATGGCAATTTTGGTCACATTGAGGCTTTAAAAAGTAGTTATTCAACATGAGGCACAATCCAAATGACATTTTGAATCTTTTTTTCCACAGTCCAAAAAATCAATTTTCTGATGAAAAACGATGACCCGCGACCTGTCGATTTTTCTCAAGATGGTCAGAAATGGTAATTTTGTAATGTTTAACTTTTTTGACTGTAAATGACTATTGCATGTGAATTATCACTTTTGGAACTAAAATAAATGTGTTTAGAGTCATTTTAATGCCTGACATTGGTCGAAATAGAAGCTTCTGAGTAGGACAAAAAGTCTGTAAAAATGGCAATTTTGGTCACATTGAGGCTTTAAAAAGTAGTTATTCAACATGAGGCACAATCCAAATGACATTTTGAATCATTTTTTCTACACTCCAAAAAATCAATTTTCTGATGAAAAACGATGACCAGCGACCTGTCGATTTTTCTCAAGATGGTCAGAAATGGTAATTTTTTAATGTTTAATTTTTTGACTGTAGATGACTATTGTATGTGAATTATCACTTTTGGAACTAAAATAAGTGTGTTTAGAGTCATTTTAATGCCTGAAATTGGTCGAAATAGAAGCTTCTGAGTAGGACAAAAAGTCTGTAAAAATGGCAATTTTGGTCACATTGAGGCTTTAAAAAGTAGTTATTCAACATGAGGCACAATCCAAATGACATTTTGAATCATTTTTTCTACACTCCAAATAATCAATTTTCTGATGAAAAACGATGACCAGCGACCTGTCGATTTTTCTCAAGATGGTCAGAAATGGTAATTTTTTAATGTTTAATTTTTTGACTGTAGATGACTATTGTATGTGAATTATCACTTTTGGAACTAAAATAAGTGTGTTTAGAGTCATTTTAATGCCTGAAATTGGTCGAAATAGAAGCTTCTGAGTAGGAGAAAAAGTCTGTAAAAATGGCAATTTTGGTCACATTGAGCCTTTAAAAAGTAGTTATTCAACATGAGGCACAATCCAAATGACATTTTGAATCTTTTTTCTACAGTCCAAAAAATCAATTTTCTGATGAAAAACGATGACCCGCGACCTGTCGATTTTTCTCAAGATGGTCAGAAATGGTAATTTTGTAATGTTTAACTTTTTGGACTGTAAATGACTATTGCATGTGAATTATCACTTTTGGAACTAAAATTAGTGTGTTTAGAGTCATTTTATTGCCTGAAATTGGTCGAAATAGAAGCTTCTGAGTAGGAGCAAAGTCTGTAAAAATGGCAATTTTGGTCACATTGAGGCTTTAAAAAGTAGTTATTCAACATGAGGCACAATCCAAATGACATTTTCAATCATTTTTTCTACAGTCCAAAAAATCAATTTTCTGATGCAAAACGATGACCCGCGACCTGTCGATTTTTCTCAAGATGGTCAGAAATGGTAATTTTTTAATGTTTAATTTTTTGACTGTAAATGACTATTGCATGTGAATTATCACTTTTGGAACTAAAATAAGTGTGTTTAGAGTCATTTTAATGGCTGAAATTGGTGGAAATAGAAGCTTCTGTGTAGGAGAAAAAGTCTGTAAAAATGGCAATTTTGGTCACATTGAGGCTTTAAAAAGTAGTTATTCAACATGAGGCTCAATCCAAATGACATTTTGAATCTTTTTTTCTACACTCCAAAAAATCAATTTTCTGATGAAAAACGATGACCCGCGACCTGTCGATTTTTCTCAAGATGGTCAGAAATGGTAATTTTTTAATGTTTAATTTTTTGACTGTAAATGATTATTGCATGTGAATTATCACTTTTGGAACTAAAATACGTGTGTTTAGAGTCATTTTAATACCTGAAATTGGTGGAAATAGAAGCTTCTGTGTAGGAGAAAAAGTCTGTAAAAATGGCAATTTTGGTCACATTGAGGCTTTCAAAATTAGTTATTCAACATTAGGCACAATCCAAATGACATTTTGAATCTTTTTTTCTACAGTCCAAAAAATCTATTTTCTGATGAAAAACGATGACCCGTGACCTGTCGATTTTTCTCAAGATGGTCAGAAATGGTAATTTTGTAATGTTTATATTTTTGAAAGTAAATGACTATTGCATGTGAATTATCACTTTTGGAACTAAAATTAGTGTGTTTAGAGTCATTTTATTGCCTGAAATTGGTCGAAATAGAAGCTTCTGAGTAGGAGAAAAGTCTGTAAAAATGGCAATTTTGGTCACATTGAGGCTTTAAAAAGTAGTTATTCAACATGAGGCACAATCCAAATGACATTTTGAATCTTTTTTTCCACAGTCCAAAAAATCAATTTTCTGATGAAAAACGATGACCCGCGACCTGTCGATTTTTCTCAAGATGGTCAGAAATGGTAATTTTGTAATGTTTAACTTTTTTGACTGTAAATGACTATTGCATGTGAATTATCACTTTTGGAACTAAAATAAATGTGTTTAGAGTCATTTTAATGCCTGACATTGGTCGAAATAGAAGCTTCTGAGTAGGACAAAAAGTCTGTAAAAATGGCAATTTTGGTCACATTGAGGCTTTAAAAAGTAGTTATTCAACATGAGGCACAATCCAAATGACATTTTGAATCATTTTTTCTACACTCCAAAAAATCAATTTTCTGATGAAAAACGATGACCAGCGACCTGTCGATTTTTCTCAAGATGGTCAGAAATGGTAATTTTTTAATGTTTAATTTTTTGACTGTAGATGACTATTGTATGTGAATTATCACTTTTGGAACTAAAATAAGTGTGTTTAGAGTCATTTTAATGCCTGAAATTGGTGGAAATAGAAGCTTCTGTGTAGGAGAAAAAGTCTGTAAAAATGGCAATTTTGGTCACATTGAGGCTTTAAAAAGTAGTTATTCAACATGAGGCTCAATCCAAATGACATTTTGAATCTTTTTTTCTACACTCCAAAAAATCAATTTTCTGATGAAAAACGATGACCCGCGACCTGTCGATTTTTCTCAAGATGGTCAGAAATGGTAATTTTTTAATGTTTAATTTTTTGACTGTAAATGATTATTGCATGTGAATTATCACTTTTGGAACTAAAATACGTGTGTTTAGAGTCATTTTAATGCCTGAAATTGGTGGAAATAGAAGCTTCTGTGTAGGAGAAAAAGTCTGTAAAAATGGCAATTTTGGTCACATTGAGGCTTTCAAAATTAGTTATTCAACATTAGGCAAAATCCAAATGACATTTTGAATCTTTTTTTCTACAGTCCAAAAAATCTATTTTCTGATGAAAAACGATGACCCGTGACCTGTCGATTTTTCTCAAGATGGTCAGAAATGGTAATTTTGTAATGTTTATATTTTTGAAAGTAAATGACTATTGCATGTGAATTATCACTTTTGGAACTAAAATTAGTGTGTTTAGAGTCATTTTATTGCCTGAAATTGGTCGAAATAGAAGCTTCTGAGTAGGAGAAAAGTCTGTAAAAATGGCAATTTTGGTCACATTGAGGCTTTAAAAAGTAGTTATTCAACATGAGACACAATCCAAATGACATTTTGAATCTTTTTTTCTACAATCCAAAAAATCAATTTTCTGATGAAAAACGATGACCCGCGACCTGTCGATTTTTCTCAAGATGGTCAGAAATGGTAATTTTGTAATGTTTAACTTTTTTGACTGTAAATGACTATTGCATGTGAATTATCACTTTTGGAACTAAAATAAATGTGTTTAGAGTCATTTTAATGCCTGACATTGGTCGAAATAGAAGCTTCTGAGTAGGAGAAAAAGTCTGTAAAAATGGCAATTTTGGTCACATTGAGGCTTTAAAAAGTAGTTATTCAACATGAGGCACAATCCAAATGACATTTTCAATCATTTTTTCTACAGTCCAAAAAATCAATTTTCTGATGCAAAACGATGACCCGCGACCTGTCGATTTTTCTCAAGATGGTCAGAAATGGTAATTTTTTAATGTTTAATTTTTTGACTGTAAATGACTATTGCATGTGAATTATCACTTTTGGAACAAAAATAAGTGTGTTTAGAGTCATTTTAATGGCTGAAATTGGTGGAAATAGAAGCTTCTGTGTAGGAGAAAAAGTCTGTAAAAATGGCAATTTTGGTCACATTGAGGCTTTAAAAAGTAGTTATTCAACATGAGGCTCAATCCAAATGACATTTTGAATCTTTTTTTCTACACTCCAAAAAATCAATTTTCTGATTAAAAACGATGACCCGCGACCTTTCGATTTTTCTCAAGATGGTCAGAAATGGTAATTTTTTAATGTTTAATTTTTTGACTGTAGATGACTATTGTATGTGAATTATCACTTTTGGAACTAAAATAAGTGTGTTTAGAGTCATTTTAATGCCTGAAATTGGTCGAAATAGAAGCTTCTGAGTAGGAGAAAAAGTCTGTAAAAATGGCAATTTTGGTCACATTGAGGCTTTAAAAAGTAGTTATTCAACATGAGGCACAATCCAAATGACATTTTGAATCTTTTTTCTACAGTCCAAAAAATCAATTTTCTGATGAAAAACGATGACCCGCGACCTGTCGATTTTTCTCAAGATGGTCAGAAATGGTAATTTTGTAATGTTTAACTTTTTGGACTGTAAATGACTATTGCATGTGAATTATCACTTTTGGAACTAAAATTAGTGTGTTTAGAGTCATTTTATTGCCTGAAATTGGTCGAAATAGAAGCTTCTGAGTAGGAGCAAAGTCTGTAAAAATGGCAATTTTGGTCACATTGAGGCTTTAAAAAGTAGTTATTCAACATGAGGCACAATCCAAATGACATTTTCAATCATTTTTTCTACAGTCCAAAAAATCAATTTTCTGATGCAAAACGATGACCCGCGACCTGTCGATTTTTCTCAAGATGGTCAGAAATGGTAATTTTTTAATGTTTAATTTTTTGACTGTAAATGACTATTGCATGTGAATTATCACTTTTGGAACTAAAATAAGTGTGTTTAGAGTCATTTTAATGGCTGAAATTGGTGGAAATAGAAGCTTCTGTGTAGGAGAAAAAGTCTGTAAAAATGGCAATTTTGGTCACATTGAGGCTTTAAAAAGTAGTTATTCAACATGAGGCTCAATCCAAATGACATTTTGAATCTTTTTTTCTACACTCCAAAAAATCAATTTTCTGATGAAAAACGATGACCCGCGACCTGTCGATTTTTCTCAAGATGGTCAGAAATGGTAATTTTTTAATGTTTAATTTTTTGACTGTAAATGATTATTGCATGTGAATTATCACTTTTGGAACTAAAATACGTGTGTTTAGAGTCATTTTAATGCCTGAAATTGGTGGAAATAGAAGCTTCTGTGTAGGAGAAAAAGTCTGTAAAAATGGCAATTTTGGTCACATTGAGGCTTTCAAAATTAGTTATTCAACATTAGGCACAATCCAAATGACATTTTGAATCTTTTTTTCTACAGTCCAAAAAATCTATTTTCTGATGAAAAACGATGACCCGTGACCTGTCGATTTTTCTCAAGATGGTCAGAAATGGTAATTTTGTAATGTTTATATTTTTGAAAGTAAATGACTATTGCATGTGAATTATCACTTTTGGAACTAAAATTAGTGTGTTTAGAGTCATTTTATTGCCTGAAATTGGTCGAAATAAAAGCTTCTGAGTAGGAGAAAAGTCTGTAAAAATGGCAATTTTGGTCACATTGAGGCTTTAAAAAGTAGTTATTCAACATGAGGCACAATCCAAATGACATTTTGAATCTTTTTTTCCACAGTCCAAAAAATCAATTTTCTGATGAAAAACGATGACCCGCGACCTGTCGATTTTTCTCAAGATGGTCAGAAATGGTAATTTTGTAATGTTTAACTTTTTTGACTGTAAATGACTATTGCATGTGAATTATCACTTTTGGAACTAAAATAAATGTGTTTAGAGTCATTTTAATGCCTGACATTGGTCGAAATAGAAGCTTCTGAGTAGGACAAAAAGTCTGTAAAAATGGCAATTTTGGTCACATTGAGGCTTTAAAAAGTAGTTATTCAACATGAGGCACAATCCAAATGACATTTTGAATCATTTTTTCTACACTCCAAAAAATCAATTTTCTGATGAAAAACGATGACCCGCGACCTGTCGATTTTTCTCAAGATGGTCAGAAATGGTAATTTTTTAATGTTTAAGTTTTTTGACTGTAACTGACTATTGCTTGTGAATTATCACTTTTGGAACTAAAATAAGTGTGTTTATAGTCATTTTAATGCCTGAAATTGGTGGAAATAGAAGTTTCTGTGTAGGAGAAAAAGTCTGTAAAAATGGCAATTTTGGTCACATTGAGGCTTTAAAAAGTAGTTATTCAACATGAGACACAATCCAAATGACATTTTGAATCTTTTTTCCTACACTCCAAAAAATCAATTTTCTGATGAAAAACGATGACCTGCGACCTGTCGATTTTTCTCAAGATGGTCAGAAATGGTAATTTTTTAATGTTTAATTTTTTGACTTTAAATGACTATTGCATGTGAATTATCATTTTTGGAACTAAAATAAGTGTGTTTAGAGTCATTTTAATGCCTGAAATTGGTGGAAATAGAAGCTTCTGTGTAGGAGAAAAAGTCTGTAAAAATGGCAATTTTGGTCACATTGAGGCTTTAAAAAGTAGTTATTCAACATGAGACACAATCCAAATGACATTTTGAATCTTTTTTCCTACACTCCAAAAAATCAATTTTCTGATGAAAAACGATGACCCGCGACTTGTCGATTTTTCTCAAGATGGTCAGAAATGGTAATTTTTTAATGTTTAATTTTTTGACTGTAAATGACTATTGCATGTGAATTATCACTTTTGGAACTAAAATAAGTGTGTTTAGAGTCATTTTAATGCCTGAAATTGGTGGAAATAGAAGCTTCTGTGTAGGAGAAAAAGTCTGTAAAAATGGCAATTTTGGTCACATTGAGGCTTTAAAAAGTAGTTATTCAACATGAGGGTCAATCCAAATGACATTTTGAATCTTTTTTTCTACACTCCAAAAAATCAATTTTCTGATGAAAAACGATGACCCGCGACCTGTCGATTTTTCTCAAGATGGTCAGAAATGGTAATTTTTTAATGTTTAATTTTTTGACTGTAGATGACTATTGTATGTGAATTATCACTTTTGGAACTAAAATAAGTGTGTTTAGAGTCATTTTAATGCCTGAAATTGGTCGAAATATAAGCTTCTGAGTAGGAGAAAAAGTCTGTAAAAATGGCAATTTTGGTCACATTGAGCCTTTAAAAAGTAGTTATTCAACATGAGGCACAATCCAAATGACATTTTGAATCTTTTTTCTACAGTCCAAAAAATCAATTTTCTGATGAAAAACGATGACCCGCGACCTGTCGATTTTTCTCAAGATGGTCAGAAATGGTAATTTTGTAATGTTTAACTTTTTGGACTGTAAATGACGATTGCATGTGAATTATCACTTTTTGAACTAAAATTAGTGTGTTTAGAGTCATTTTATTGCCTGAAATTGGTCGAAATAGAAGCTTCTGAGTAGGAGCAAAGTCTGTAAAAATGGCAATTTTGGTCGCATTGAGGCTTTAAAAAGTAGTTATTCAACATGAGACACAATCCAAATGACATTTTGAATCTTTTTTTCTACAATCCAAAAAATCAATTTTCTGATGAAAAACGATGACCCGCGACCTGTCGATTTTTCTCAAGATGGTCAGAAATGGTAATTTTGTAATGTTTAACTTTTTTGACTGTAAATGACTATTGCATGTGAATTATCACTTTTGGAACTAAAATAAATGTGTTTAGAGTCATTTTAATGCCTGACATTGGTCGAAATAGAAGCTTCTGAGTAGGAGAAAAAGTCTGTAAAAATGGCAATTTTGGTCACATTGAGGCTTTAAAAAGTAGTTATTCAACATGAGGCACAATCCAAATGACATTTTCAATCATTTTTTCTACAGTCCAAAAAATCAATTTTCTGATGCAAAACGATGACCCGCGACCTGTCGATTTTTCTCAAGATGGTCAGAAATGGTAATTTTTTAATGTTTAATTTTTTGACTGTAAATGACTATTGCATGTGAATTATCACTTTTGGAACGAAAATAAGTGTGTTTAGAGTCATTTTAATGGCTGAAATTGGTGGAAATAGAAGCTTCTGTGTAGGAGAAAAAGTCTGTAAAAATGGCAATTTTGGTCACATTGAGGCTTTAAAAAGTAGTTATTCAACATGAGGCTCAATCCAAATGACATTTTGAATCTTTTTTTCTACACTCCAAAAAATCAATTTTCTGATGAAAAACGATGACCCGCGACCTTTCGATTTTTCTCAAGATGGTCAGAAATGGTAATTTTTTAATGTTTAATTTTTTGACTGTAGATGACTATTGTATGTGAATTATCACTTTTGGAACTAAAATAAGTGTGTTTAGAGTCATTTTAATGCCTGAAATTGGTCGAAATAGAAGCTTCTGAGTAGGAGAAAAAGTCTGTAAAAATGGCAATTTTGGTCACATTGATGCTTTAAAAAGTAGTTATTCAACATGAGGCACAATCCAAATGACATTTTCAATCATTTTTTCTACAGTCCAAAAAATCAATTTTCTGATGCAAAACGATGACCCGCGACCTGTCGATTTTTCTCAAGATGGTCAGAAATGGTAATTTTTTAATGTTTAATTTTTTGACTGTAAATGACTATTGCATGTGAATTATCACTTTTGGAACGAAAATAAGTGTGTTTAGAGTCATTTTAATGCCTGAAATTTGTCGAAATAGAAACTTCTGTGTAGGAGAAAAAGTCTGTAAAAATGGCAATTTTGGTCACATTGAGGCTTTCAAAATTAGTTATTCAACATTAGGCACAATCCAAATGACATTTTGAATCTTTTTTTCTACAGTCCAAAAAATCAATTTTCTGATGAAAAACGATGACCCGTGACCTGTCGATTTTTCTCAAGATGGTCAGAAATGGTAATTTTGTAATGTTTATATTTTTGAAGGTAAATGACTATTGCATGTGAATTATCACTTTTGGAACTAAAATTAGTGTGTTTAGAGTCATTTTATTGCCTGAAATTGGTCGAAATAGAAGCTTCTGAGTAGGAGAAAAGTCTGTAAAAATGGCAATTTTGGTCACATTGAGGCTTTAAAAAGTAGTTATTCAACATGAGGCACAATCCAAATGACATTTTGAATCTTTTTTTCCACAGTCCAAAAAATCAATTTTCTGATGAAAAACGATGACCCGCGACCTGTCGATTTTTCTCAAGATGGTCAGAAATGGTAATTTTGTAATGTTTAACTTTTTTGACTGTAAATGACTATTGCATGTGAATTGTCACTTTTGGAACTAAAATAAATGTGTTTAGAGTCATTTTAATGCCTGACATTGGTCGAAATAGAAGCTTCTGAGTAGGAGAAAAAGTCTGTAAAAATGGCAATTTTGGTCACATTGAGGCTTTAAAAAGTAGTTATTCAACATGAGGCACAATCCAAATGACTTTTTGAATCATTTTTTCTACACTCCAAAAAATCAATTTTCTGATGAAAAACGATGACCCGCGACCTGTCGATTTTTCTCAAGATGGTCAGAAATGGTAATTTTTTATTGTTTAAGTTTTTTGACTGTAACTGACTATTGCTTGTGAATTATCACTTTTGGAACTAAAATAAGTGTGTTTATAGTCATTTTAATGCCTGAAATTGGTGGAAATAGAAGCTTCTGTGTAGGAGAAAAAGTCTGTAAAAATGGCAATTTTGGTCACATTGAGGCTTTAAAAAGTAGTTATTCAACATGAGACACAATCCAAATGACATTTTGAATCTTTTTTCCTACACTCCAAAAAATCAATTTTCTGATGAAAACCGATGACCCGCGACCTGTCGATTTTTCTCAAGATGGTCAGAAATGGTAATTTTTTAATGTTTAATTTTTTGACTTTAAATGACTATTGCATGTGAATTATCACTTTTGGAACTAAAATAAGTGTGTTTAGAGTCATTTTAATGCCTGAAATTGGTGGAAATAGAAGCTTCTGTGTAGGAGAAAAAGTCTGTAAAAATGGCAATTTTGGTCACATTGAGGCTTTAAAAAGTAGTTATTCAACATGAGGCTCAATCCAAATGACATTTTGAATCTTTTTTTCTACACTCCAAAAAATCAATTTTCTGATGAAAAACGATGACCCGCGACCTGTCGATTTTTCTCAAGATGGTCAGAAATGGTAATTTTTTATTGTTTAAGTTTTTTGACTGTAACTGACTATTGCTTGTGAATTATCACTTTTGGAACTAAAATAAGTGTGTTTATAGTCATTTTAATGCCTGAAATTGGTGGAAATAGAAGCTTCTGTGTAGGAGAAAAAGTCTGTAAAAATGGCAATTTTGGTCACATTGAGGCTTTAAAAAGTAGTTATTCAACATGAGACACAATCCAAATGACATTTTGAATCTTTTTTCCTACACTCCAAAAAATCAATTTTCTGATGAAAACCGATGACCCGCGACCTGTCGATTTTTCTCAAGATGGTCAGAAATGGTAATTTTTTAATGTTTAATTTTTTGACTTTAAATGACTATTGCATGTGAATTATCACTTTTGGAACTAAAATAAGTGTGTTTAGAGTCATTTTAATGCCTGAAATTGGTGGAAATAGAAGCTTCTGTGTAGGAGAAAAAGTCTGTAAAAATGGCAATTTTGGTCACATTGAGGCTTTAAAAAGTAGTTATTCAACATGAGGCTCAATCCAAATGACATTTTGAATCTTTTTTTCTACACTCCAAAAAATCAATTTTCTGATGAAAAACGATGACCCGCGACCTGTCGATTTTTCTCAAGAACGTCAGAAATGGTAATTTTTTAATGTTTAATTTTTTGACTGTAGATGACTATTGTATGTGAATTATCACTTTTGGAACTAAAATAAGTGTGTTTAGAGTCATTTTAATGCCTGAAATTGGTCGAAATAGAAGCTTCTGAGTAGGAGAAAAAGTCTGTAAAAATGGCAATTTTGGTCACATTGAGGCTTTAAAAAGTAGTTATTCAACATGAGGCACAATCCAAATGACATTTTGAATCTTTTTTCTACAGTCCAAAAAATCAATTTTCTGATGAAAAACGATGACCCGCGACCTGTCGATTTTTCTCAAGATGGTCAGAAATGGTAATTTTGTAATGTTTAACTTTTTGGACTGTAAATGACTATTGCATGTGAATTATCACTTTTGGAACTAAAATTAGTGTGTTTAGAGTCATTGTATTGCCTGAAATTGGTCGAAATAGAAGCTTCTGAGTAGGAGCAAAGTCTGTAAAAATAGCAATTTTGGTCACATTGAGGCTTTAAAAAGTAGTTATTCAACATGAGACACAATCCAAATGACATTTTGAATCTTTTTTTCTACAGTCCAAAAAATCAATTTTCTGATGAAAAACGATGACCCGCGACCTGTCGATTTTTCTCAAGATGGTCAGAAATGGTAATTTTGTAATGTTTAACTTTTTTGACTGTAAATGACTATTGCATGTGAATTATCACTTTTGGAACTAAAATAAATGTGTTTAGAGTCATTTTAATGCCTGACATTGGTCGAAATAGAAGCTTCTGAGTAGGTGAAAAAGTCTGTAAAAATGGCAATTTTGGTCACATTGAGGCTTTAAAAAGTAGTTATTCAACATGAGGCACAATCCAAATGACATTTTGAATCTTTTTTCCTACACTCCAAAAAATGAATTTTCTGATGAAAAACGATGACCCGCGACCTGTCGATTTTTCTCAAGATGGTCAGAAATGGTAATTTTTTAATGTTTAATTTTTTGACTGTAAATGACTATTGCATGTGAATTATCACTTTTGGAACTAAAATAAATGTGTTTAGAGTCATTTTAATGCCTGAAATTGGTCGAAATAGAAGCTTCTGAGTAGGAGAAAAGTCTGTAAAAATGGCAATTTTGGTCACATTGAGGCTTTAAAAAGTAGTTATTCAACATGAGGCACAATCCAAATTACATTTTGAATCTTTTTTTCTACAGTCCAAAAAATCAATTTTCTGATGAAAAACGATGACCCGCGACCTGTCGATTTTTCTCAAGATGGTCAGAAATGGTAATTTTGTAATGTTTAACTTTTTTGACTGTAAATGACTATTGCATGTGAATTATCACAAATAAATGTGTTTAGTGTCATTTTAATGCCTGAAATTGGTGGAAATAGAAGCTTCTGTGTAGGAGAAAAAGTCTGTAAAAATGGCAATTTTGGTCACATTGAGGCTTTAAAAAGTAGTTATTCAACATGAGGCACAATCCAAATGACATTTTGAATCTTTTTTCCTACACTCCAAAAAATCACTTTTCTGATGAAAAACGATGACCCGCGACCTGTCGATTTTTCTCAAGATGGTCAGAAATGGTAATTTTTTAATGTTTAATTTTTTGACTGTAAATGACTATTGCATGTGAATTATCACTTTTGGAACGAAAATAAGTGTGTTTAGAGTCATTTTAATGGCTGAAATTGGTGGAAATAGAAGCTTCTGTGTAGGAGAAAAAGTCTGTAAAAATGGCAATTTTGGTCACATTGAGGCTTTAAAAAGTAGTTATTCAACATGAGGCTCAATCCAAATGACATTTTGAATCTTTTTTTCTACACTCCAAAAAATCAATTTTCTGATGGAAAACGATGACCCGCGACCTGTCGATTTTTCTCAAGATGGTCAGAAATGGTAATTTTTTAATGTTTAATTTTTTGACTGTAAATGACTATTGCATGTGAATTATCACTTTTGGAACTAAAATACGTGTGTTTAGAGTCATTTTAATGCCTGAAATTGGTGGAAATAGAAGCTTCTGTGTAGGAGAAAAAGTCTGTAAAAATGGCAATTTTGGTCACATTGAGGCTTTCAAAATTAGTTATTCAACATGAGGCACAATCCAAATGACATTTTGAATCTTTTTTTCTACAGTCCAAAAAATCAATTTTCTGATGAAAAACGATGACCCGTGACCTGTCGATTTTTCTCAAGATGGTCAGAAATGGTAATTTTGTAATGTTTATATTTTTTAAAGTAAATGACTATTGCATGTGAATTATCACTTTTGGAACTAAAATTAGTGTGTTTAGAGTCATTTTATTGCCTGAAATTGGTCGAAATAGAAGCTTCTGAGTAGGAGAAAAGTCTGTAAAAATGGCAATTTTGGTCACATTGAGGCTTTAAAAAGTAGTTATTCAACATGAGGCACAATCCAAATGACATTTTGAATCTTTTTTTCTACAGTCCAAAAAATCAATTTTCTGATGAAAAACGATGACCCGCGACCTGTCGATTTTTCTCAAGATGGTCAGAAATGGTAATTTTGTAATGTTTAACTTTTTTGACTGTAAATGACTATTGCATGTGAATTATCACTTTTGGAACTAAAATAAATGTGTTTAGAGTCATTTTAATGCCTGAAATTGGAGGAAATAGAAGCTTCTGTGTAGGAGAAAAAGTCTGTAAAAATGGCAATTTTGGTCACATTGAGGCTTTAAAAAGTAGTTATTCAACATGAGGCACAATATAAATGACATTTTGAATCATTTTTTCTACACTCCAAAAAATCAATTTTCTGATGAAAAACGATGACCCGCGACCTGTCGATTTTTCTCAAGATGGTCAGAAATGGTAATTTTTTAATGTTTAAGTTTTTTGACTGTAAATGACTATTGCTTGTGAATTATCACTTTTGGAACCAAAATAAGTGTGTTTAGAGTCATTTTAATGCCTGAAATTGGTGGAAATAGAAGCTTCTGTGTAGGAGAAAAAGTCTGTAAAAATGGCAATTTTGGTCACATTGAGGCTTTAAAAAGTAGTTATTCAACATGAGACACAATCCAAATGACATTTTGAATCTTTTTTCCTACACTCCAAAAAATCAATTTTCTGATGAAAAACGATGACCCGCGACCTGTCGATTTTTCTCAAGATGGTCAGAAATGGTAATTTTTTAATGTTTAATTTTTTGACTGTAAATGACTATTGCATGTGAATTATCACTTTTGGAACTAAAATACGTGTGTTTAGAGGCATTTTAATGCCTGAAATTGGTGGAAATAGAAGCTTCTGTGTAGGAGAAAAAGTCTGTAAAAATGGCAATTTTGGTCACATTGAGGCTTTCAAAATTAGTTATTCAACATTGGGCACAATCCAAATGACATTTTGAATCTTTTTTCCTACACTCCAAAAAATCAATTTTATGATGAAAAACGATGTCCCGCGACCTGTCGATTTTTCTCAAGATGGTCAGAAATGGTATTTTTTTAATGTTTAATTTTTTGACTGTAAATGACTATTGCATGTGAATTATCACTTTTGGAACGAAAATAAGTGTGTTTAGAGTCATTTTAATGGCTGAAATTGGTGGAAATAGAAGCTTCTGTGTAGGAGAAAAAGTCTGTAAAAATGGCAATTTTGGTCACATTGAGGCTTTAAAAAGTAGTTATTCAACATGAGGCTCAATCCAAATGACATTTTGAATCTTTTTTTCTACACTCCAAAAAAATCAATTTTCTGATGAAAAACGATGACCCGCGACCTGTCGATTTTTCTCAAGATGGTCAGAAATGGTAATTTTGTAATGTTTATATTTTTTAAAGTAAATGACTATTGCATGTGAATTATCACTTTTGGAACTAAAATTAGTGTTTTTAGAGTCATTTTATTGCCTGAAATTGGTCGAAATAGAAGCTTCTGAGTAGGAGAAAAGTCTGTAAAAATCGCAATTTTGGTCACATTGAGGCTTTAAAAAGTAGTTATTCAACATGAGGCACAATCCAAATGACATTTTGAATCTTTTTTTCTACAGTCCAAAAAATCAATTTTCTGATGAAAAACGATGACCCGCGACCTGTCGATTTTTCTCAAGATGGTCAGAAATGGTAATTTTGTAATGTTTAACTTTTTTGACTGTAAATGACTATTGCATGTGAATTATCACTTTTGGAACTAAAATAAATGTGTTTAGAGTCATTTTAATGCCTGAAATTTGTCGAAATAGAAGCTTCTGTGTAGGAGAAAAAGTCTGTAAAAATGGCAATTTTGGTCACATTGAGGCTTTAAAAAGTAGTTATTCAACATGAGGCACAATCCAAATGACATTTTGAATCTTTTTTCCTACACTCCAAAAAATGAATTTTCTGATGAAAAACGATGACCCGCGACCTGTCGATTTTTCTCAAGATGGTCAGAAATGGTAATTTTTTAATGTTTAATTTTTTGACTGTAAATGACTATTGCATGTGAATTATCACTTTTGGAACTAAAATAAATGTGTTTAGAGTCATTTTAATGCCTGAAATTGGTCGAAATAGAAGCTTCTGAGTAGGAGAAAAGTCTGTAAAAATGGCAATTTTGGTCACATTGAGGCTTTAAAAAGTAGTTATTCAACATGAGGCACAATCCAAATGACATTTTGAATCTTTTTTTCTACAGTCCAAAAAATCAATTTTCTGATGAAAAACGATGACCCGCGACCTGTCGATTTTTCTCAAGATGGTCAGAAATGGTAATTTTGTAATGTTTAACTTTTTTGACTGTAAATGACTATTGCATGTGAATTATCACTTTTGGAACTAAAATAAATGTGTTTAGTGTCATTTTAATGCCTGAAATTGGTGGAAATAGAAGCTTCTGTGTAGGAGAAAAAGTCTGTAAAAATGGCAATTTTGGTCACATTGAGGCTTTCAAAATTAGTTATTCAACATGAGGCACAATCCAAATGACATTTTGAATCTTTTTTTCTACAGTCCAAAAAATCAATTTTCTGATGAAAAACGATGACCCGTGACCTGTCGATTTTTCTCAAGATGGTCAGAAATGGTAATTTTCTAATGTTTATATTTTTTTAAGTAAATGACTATTGCATGTGAATTATCACTTTTGGAACTAAAATTAGTGTGTTTAGAGTCATTTTATTGCCTGAAATTGGTCGAAATAGAAGCTTCTGAGTAGGAGAAAAGTCTGTAAAAATGGCAATTTTGGTCACATTGAGGCTTTAAAAAGTAGTTATTCAACATGAGGCACAATCCAAATGACATTTTGAATCTTTTTTTCTACAGTCCAAAAAATCAATTTTCTGATGAAAAACGATGACCTGTCGATTTTTCTCAAGATGGTCAGAAATGGTAATTTTGTAATGTTTAACTTTTTTGACTGTAAATGACTATTGCATGTGAATTATCACTTTTGGAACTAAAATAAATGTGTTTAGAGTCATTTTAATGCCTGAAATTGAGGGAAATAGAAGCTTCTGTGTAGGAGAAAAAGTCTGTAAAAATGGCAATTTTGGTCACATTGAGGCTTTAAAAAGTAGTTATTCAACATGAGGCACAATATAAATGACATTTTGAATCATTTTTTCTACACTCCAAAAAATCAATTTTCTGATGAAAAACGATGACCCGCGACCTGTCGATTTTTCTCAAGATGGTCAGAAATGGTAATTTTTTAATGTTTAAGTTTTTTGACTGTAAATGACTATTGCTTGTGAATTATCACTTTTGGAACTAAAATAAGTGTGTTTAGAGTCATTTTAATGCCTGAAATTGGTGGAAATAGAAGCTTCTGTGTAGGAGAAAAAGTCTGTAAAAATGGCAATTTTGGTCACATTGAGGCTTTCAAAATTAGTTATTCAACATTGGGCACAATCCAAATGACATTTTGAATCTTTTTTCCTACACTCCAAAAAATCAATTTTCTGATGAAAAACGATGTCCCGCGACCTGTCGATTTTTCTCAAGATGGTCAGAAATGGTATTTTTTTAATGTTTAATTTTTTGACTGTAAATGACTATTGCATGTGAATTATCAATTTTGAAACGAAAATAAGTGTGTTTAGAGTCATTTTAATGGCTGAAATTGGTGGAAATAGAAGCTTCTGTGTAGGAGAAAAAGTCTGTAAAAATGGCAATTTTGGTCACATTGAGGCTTTAAAAAGTAGTTATTCAACATGAGGCTCAATCCAAATGACATTTTGAATCTTTTTTTCTACACTCCAAAAAATCAATTTTCTGATGAAAAACGATGACACGCGACCTGTCGATTTTTCTCAAGATGGTCAGAAATGGTAATTTTGTAATGTTTATATTTTTTAAAGTAAATGACTATTGCATGTGAATTATCACTTTTGGAACTAAAATTAGTGTGTTTAGAGTCATTTTATTGCCTGAAATTGGTCGAAATAGAAGCTTCTGAGTAGGAGAAAAGTCTGTAAAAATGGCAATTTTGGTCACATTGAGGCTTTAAAAAGTAGTTATTCAACATGAGGCACAATCCAAATGACATTTTGAATCTTTTTTTCTACAGTCCAAAAAATCAATTTTCTGATGAAAAACGATGACCCGCGACCTGTCGATTTTTCTCAAGATGGTCAGAAATGGTAATTTTGTAATGTTTAACTTTTTTGACTGTAAATGACTATTGCATGTGAATTATCACTTTTGGAACTAAAATAAATGTGTTTAGAGTCATTTTAATGCCTGAAATTTGTGGAAATAGAAGCTTCTGTGTAGGAGAAAAAGTCTGTAAAAATGGCAATTTTGGTCACATTGAGGCTTTAAAAAGTAGTTATTCAACATGAGGCACAATATAAATGACATTTTGAATCATTTTTTCTACACTCCAAAAAATCAATTTTCTGATGAAAAACGATGACCCGCGACCTGTCGATTTTTCTCAAGATGGTCAGAAATGGTAATTTTGTAATGTTTAACTTTTTTGACTGTAAATGACTATTGCATGTGAATTATCACTTTTGGAACTAAAATAAATGTGTTTAGAGTCATTTTAATGCCTGAAATTTGTCGAAATAGAAGCTTCTGTGTAGGAGAAAAAGTCTGTAAAAATGGCAATTTTGGTCACATTGAGGCTTTAAAAAGTAGTTATTCAACATGAGGCAAAATATAAATGACATTTTGAATCATTTTTTCTACACTCCAAAAAATCAATTTTCTGATGAAAAATGATGACCCGCGACCTGTCGATTTTTCTCAAGATGGTCAGAAATGGTAATTTTTTAATGTTTAATTTTTTGACTGTAAATGACTATTGCATGTGAATTATCACTTTTGGAACTAAAATAAGTATGTTTAGAGTCATTTTAATGCCTGAAATTGGTGGAAATAGAAGCTTCTGTGTAGGAGAAAAAGTCTGTAAAAATGGCAATTTTGGTCACATTGAGGCTTTAAAAATTAGTTATTCAACATTAGGCACAATGCAAATTACATTTTGAATCTTTTTTTCTACAGTCCAAAAAATCAATTTTCTGATGAAAAACAATGACCCGTGACCTGTCGAACTTTCTCCAGATGGTCGTAAATGGTTATTTTTTAATGTTTAACTTTTTTGACTGTAAATGACTATTGCATGTGAATTATCACTTTTGGAACTAAAATAAATGTGTTTAGAGTCATTTTAATGCCTGAAATTGGTCGAAATAGAAGCTTCTGAGTAGGAGAAAAAGTCTGTAAAAATGGCAATTTTGGTCACATTGAGGCTTTAAAAAGTAGTTATTCAACATGAGGCACAATCCAAATGACATTTTGAATCTTTTTTCTACAGTCCAAAAAATGAATTTTCTGATGAAAAACGATGACCCGTGACCTGTCGAACTTTCTCCAGATGGTCGTAAATGGTTATTTTTTAATGTTTAACTTTTTTGACTGTAAATGACTATTGCATGTGAATTATCACTTTTGGAACTAAAATAAATGTGTTTAGAGTCATTTTAATGCCTGAAATTGGTCGAAATAGAAGCTTCTGAGTAGGAGAAAAAGTCTATAAAAATGGCAATTTTGGTCACATTGAGGCTTTAAAAAGTAGTTATTTAACATGAGGCACAATCAAAAATGACATTTTGAATCTTTTTTTCTACAGTCCAAAAAATCAATTTTCTGATGAAAAACGATGACCCGCGACCTGTCGATTTTTCTCAAGATGGTCAGAAATGGTAATTTTGTAATGTTTATTTTTTTGAAAGTAAATGACTATTGCATGTGAATTATCACTTTTGGAACTAAAATTAGTGTGTTTAGAGTCATTTTATTGCCTGAAATTGGTCGAAATAGAAGCTTCTGAGTAGGAGAAAAAGTCTGTAAAAATGGCAATTTTGGTCACACTGAGGCTTTAAAAAGTAGCTATTCAACATGAGGCACAGTCCAAATGACATTTTGAATCTTTTTTTCTACAGTCCAAAAAATAAATTTTCTGATGAAAAACAATGACCCGTGACCTGTCGAACTTTCTCCAGATGGTCGTAAATGGTTATTTTTTAATGTTTAACTTTTTTGACTGTAAATGACTATTGCATGTGAATTATCACTTTTGGAACTAAAATAAATGTGTTTAGAGTCATTTTAATGCCTGAAATTGGTCGAAATAGAAGCTTCTGAGTAGGAGAAAAAGTCTGTAAAAATGGCAATTTTGGTCACATTGAGGCTTTAAAAAGTAGTTATTCAACATGAGGCACAATCCAAATGACATTTTGAATCTTTTTTTCTACAGTCCAAAAAATTAATTTTCTGATGCAAAACGATGACCCGCAACCTGTCAATTTTTCTCCAGATGGTCGTAAATGGTAATTTTTTAATGTTTAATTTTTTGACTGTAAATGACTATTGCATGTGAATTATCACTTTTGGAACTAAAATAAGTATGTTTAGAGTCATTTTAATGCCTGAAATTGGTGGAAATAGAAGCTTCTGTGCAGGAGAAAAAGTCTGTAAAAATGGCAATTTTGGTCACATTGAGGCTTTAAAAAGTAGTTATTCAACATGAGGCACAATCCAAATGACATTTTGAATCTTTTTTCTACAGTCCAAAAAATGAATTTTCTGATGAAAAACGATGACCCGCGACCTGTCGATTTTTCTCAAGATGGTCAGAAATGGTAATTTTTTAATGTTTAACTTTTTTGACTGTAAATGACTATTGCATGTGAATTATCACTTTTGGAACTAAAATAAATGTGTTTAGAGTCATTTTAATGCCTGAAATTGGTCGAAATAGAAGCTTCTGAGTAGGAGAAAAAGTCTATAAAAATGGCAATTTTGGTCACATTGAGGCTTTAAAAAGTAGTTATTTAACATGAGGCACAATCAAAAATGACATTTTGAATCTTTTTTTCTACAGTCCAAAAAATCAATTTTCTGATGAAAAACGATGACCCGCAACCTGTCGATTTTTCTCAAGATGGTCAGAAATGGTAATTTTGTAATGTTTATTTTTTTGAAAGTAAATGACTATTGCATGTGAATTATCACTTTTGGAACTAAAATTAGTGTGTTTAGAGTCATTTTATTGCCTGAAATTGGTCGAAATAGAAGCTTCTGAGTAGGAGAAAAAGTCTGTAAAAATGGCAATTTTGGTCACACTGAGGCTTTAAAAAGTAGCTATTCAACATGAGGCACAGTCCAAATGACATTTTGAATCTTTTTTTCTACAGTCCAAAAAATAAATTTTCTGATGAAAAACAATGACCCGTGACCTGTCGAACTTTCTCCAGATGGTCGTAAATGGTTATTTTTTAATGTTTAACTTTTTTGACTGTAAATGACTATTGCATGTGAATTATCACTTTTGGAACTAAAATAAATGTGTTTAGAGTCATTTTAATGCCTGAAATTGGTCGAAATAGAAGCTTCTGAGTAGGAGAAAAAGTCTGTAAAAATGGCAATTTTGGTCACATTGAGGCTTTAAAAAGTAGTTATTCAACATGAGGCACAATCCAAATGACATTTTGAATCTTTTTTTCTACAGTCCAAAAAATTAATTTTCTGATGCAAAACGATGACCCGCAACCTGTCAATTTTTCTCCAGATGGTCGTAAATGGTAATTTTTTAATGTTTAATTTTTTGACTGTAAATGACTATTGCATGTGAATTATCACTTTTGGAACTAAAATAAGTATGTTTAGAGTCATTTTAATGCCTGAAATTGGTGGAAATAGAAGCTTCTGTGTAGGAGAAAAAGTCTGTAAAAATGGCAATTTTGGTCACATTGAGGCTTTAAAAATTAGTTATTCAACATTAGGCACAATGCAAATTACATTTTGAATCTTTTTTTCTACAGTCCAAAAAATCAATTTTCTGATGAAAAACAATGACCCGTGACCTGTCGATTTTTCTCAAGATAGTCAGAAATGGTAATTTTGTAATGTTTATATTTTTGAAAGTAAATGACTATTGCATGTGAATTATCACTTTTGGAACTAAAATTAGTGTGTTTAGAGTCATTTTAATGCCTGAAATTGGTCGAAATAGAAGCTTCTGAGTAGGAGAACAAGTCTGTAAAAATGGCAATTTTGGTCACATTGAGGCTTTAAAAAGTAGTTATTCAACATGAGACACAATCCAAATGACATTTTGAATCTTTTTTCTACAGTCCAAAAAATGAATTTTCTGATGAAAAACGATGACCCGTGACCTGTCGAACTTTCTCCAGATGGTCGTAAATGGTTATTTTTTAATGTTTAACTTTTTTGACTGTAAATGACTATTGCATGTGAATTATCACTTTTGGAACTAAAATAAATGTGTTTAGAGTGATTTTAATGCCTGAAATTGGTCGAAATAGAAGCTTCTGAGTAGGAGAAAAAGTCTGTAAAAATGGCAATTTTGGTCACATTGAGGCTTTAAAAAGTAGTTATTCAACATGAGGCAAAATCCAAATGACATTTTGAATCTTTTTTCTACAGTCCAAAAAATGAATTTTCTGATGAAAAACGATGACCCGCGACCTGTCGATTTTTCTCAAGATGGTCAGAAATGGTAATTTTTTAATGTTTAACTTTTTTGACTGTAAATGACTATTGCATGTGAATTATCACTTTTGGAACTAAAATAAATGTGTTTAGAGTCATTTTAATGCCTGAAATTGGTCGAAATAGAAGCTTCTGAGTAGGAGAAAAAGTCTATAAAAATGGCAATTTTGGTCACATTGAGGCTTTAAAAAGTAGTTATTCAACATGAGGCACAATCAAAAATGACATTTTGAATCTATTTTTCTACAGTCCAAAAAATCTATTTTCTGATGAAAAACGATGACCCGCGACCTGTCGATTTTTCTCAAGATGGTCAGAAATGGTAATTTTGTAATGTTTATTTTTTTGAAAGTAAATGACTATTGCATGTGAATTATCACTTTTGGAACTAAAATTAGTGTGTTTAGAGTCATTTTATTGCCTGAAATTGGTCGAAATAGAAGCTTCTGAGTAGGAGAAAAAGTCTGTAAAAATGGCAATTTTGGTCACATTGAGGCTTTAAAAAGTAGGTATTCAACATGAGGCACAATCCAAATGACATTTTGAATCTTTTTTCTACAGTCCAAAAAATGAATTTTCTGATGAAAAACGATGACCCGCGACCTGTCGATTTTTCTCAAGATGGTCAGAAATGGTAATTTTTTAATGTTGAACTTTTTTGACTGTAAATGGCTATTGCATGTGAATTATCACTTTTGGAACTAAAATTAGTGTGTTTAGAGTCATTTTAATGCCTGAAATTGGTCGAAATAGAAGCTTCTGAGTAGGAGAAAAAGTCTGAAAAATTGCCAATTTTGGTCACATTGAGGCTTTAAAACGTAGTTATTCAACACGAGGCACAATCCAAATGACATTTTGAATCTTTTTTCTACAGTCCAAAAAATGAATTTTCTGATGGAAAACGATGACCCGTGACCTGTCGAACTTTCTCCAGATGGTCGTAAATGGTAATTTTTTAATGTTTAACTTTTTTGACTGTAAATGACTATTGCATGTGAATTATCACTTTTGGAACTAAAATAAATGTGTTTAGAGTCATTTTAATGCCTGAAATTGGTCGAAATAGAAGCTTCTGAGTAGGAGAAAAAGTCTGTAAAAATGGCAATTTTGGTCACATTGAGGCTTTAAAAAGTAGTTATTCAACATGAGGCACAATCCAAATGACATTTTGAATCTTTTTTCTACAGTCCAAAAAATGAATTTTCTGATGAAAAACGATGACCCGTGACCTGTCGAACTTTCAAAAAATGATCAGAAATGGTAATTTTTTAATGGTTATTTTTTTTAAAGTAGATGACTATTGCATGTGAATTATCACTTTTGGAACTAAAATTAGTGTGTTTAGAGTCATTTTATTGCCTGAAATTTGTCGAAATAGAAGCTTCTGAGTAGGAGAAAAAGTCTGTAACAATGGCAATTTTGGTCACATTGAGGCTTTAAAAAGTAGTTATTCAACATGAGGCACAATCCAAATGACATTTTGAATCTTTTTTTCTACAGTCCAAAAAATCAATTTTCTGATGCAAAACGATGACCCGCGACCTGTCAATTTTTCTCAAGATGGTCAGAAATGGTAACTTTTTAATGTTTAATTTTTTGACTATAAATGACTATTGCATGTGAATTATCACTTTTGGAACTAAAATAAGTATGTTTAGAGTCATTTTAATGCCTGAAATTGGTGGAAATAGAAGCTTCTGTGTAGGAGAAAAAGTCTGTAAAAATGGCAATTTTGGTCACATTGAGGCTTTAAAAATTAGTTATTCAACATTAGGCACAATGCAAATTACATTTTGAATCTTTTTTTCTACAGTCCAAAAAATCAATTTTCTGATGAAAAACAATGACCCGTGACCTGTCGAACTTTCTCCAGATGGTCGTAAATGGTTAGTTTTTTAATGTTTAACTTTTTTGACTGTAAATGACTATTGCATGTGAATTATCACTTTTGGAACTAAAATAAATGTGTTTAGAGTCATTTTAATGCCTGAAATTGGTCGAAATAGAAGCTTCTGAGTAGGGGAAAAAGTCTGTAAAAATGGCAATTTTGGTCACATTGAGGCTTTAAAAAGTAGTTATTCAACATGAGGCACAATCCAAAGACATTTTGAATCTTTTTTCTACAGTCCAAAAAATGAATTTTCTGATGAAAAACGATGACCCGCGACCTATCGATTTTTCTCAAGATGATCAGAAATGGTAATTTTTTAATGTTTAACTTTTTTGACTGTAAATGACTATTGCATGTGAATTATCACTTTTGGAACTAAAATAAATGTGTTTAGAGTCATTTTAATGCCTGAAATTGGTCGAAATAGAAGCTTCTGAGTAGGAGAAAAAGTCTATAAAATGGCAATTTTGGTCACATTGAGGCTTTAAAAATTAGTTATTCAACATTAGGCACAATGCAAATTACATTTTGAATCTTTTTTTCTACAGTCCAAAAAATCAATTTTCTGATGAAAAACAATGACCCGTGACCTGTCGATTTTTCTCAAGATGGTCAGAAATGGTAATTTTGTAATGTTTATATTTTTGAAAGTAAATGACTATTGCATGTGAATTATCACTTTTGGAACTTAAATTTGTGTGTTTAGAGTCATTTTAATGCCTGAAATTGGTCAAAATAGAAGCTTCTGAGTAGGAGAAAAAGTCTGTAAAAATGGCAATTTTGGTCACATTGAGGCTTTAAAAAGTAGTTATTCAAAATGAGACACAATCCAAATGACATTTTGAATCTTTTTTCTACAGTACAAAAAATGAATTTTCTGATGAAAAACGATGACCCGTGACCTGTCGAACTTTCTCCAGATGGTCGTAAATGGTAATTTTTTAATGTTTAACTTTTTTGACTGTAAATGACTATTGCATGTGAATTATCACTTTTGGAACTAAAATAAGTGTGTTTAGAGTCATTTTAATGCCTGAAATTGGTGGAAATAGAAGCTTCTGTGTAGGAGAAAAAGTCTGTAAAAATTGGCAATTTTGGTCACATTGAGGCTTTAAAAAGTAGTTATTCAACATGAGGCACAATCAAAAATGACATTTTCAATCTTTTTTTCTACAGTCCAAAAAATCAATTTTCTGATGAAAAACGATGACCCGCGACCTGTCCATTTTTCTCAAGATGGTCAGAAATGGTAATTTTGTAATGTTTATTTTTTTGAAAGTAAATGACTATTGCATGTGAATTATCACTTTTGGAACTAAAATTAGTGTGTTTAGAGTCATGTTATTGCCTGAAATTGGTTGAAATAGAAGCTTCTGAGTAGGAGAAAAAGTCTGTAAAAATGGCAATTTTGGTCACACTGAGGCTTTAAAAAGTAGCTATTCAACATGAGGCACAGTCCAAATGACATTTTGAATCTTTTTTTCTACAGTCCAAAAAATAAATTTTCTGATGCAAAACGATGACCCGCGACCTGTCAATTTTTCTCAAGATGGTCAGAAATGGTAATTTTTTAATGTTTAATTTTTTGACTGTAAATGACTATTGCATGTGAATTATCACTTTTGGAACTAAAATAAGTATGTTTAGAGTCATTTTAATGCCTGAAATTGGTGGAAATAGAAGCTTCTGTGTAGGAGAAAAAGTCTGTAAAAATGGCAATTTTGGTCACATTGAGGCTTTAAAAATTAGTTATTCAACATTAGGCACAATGCAAATTACATTTTGAATCTTTTTTTCTACAGTCCAAAAAATCAATTTTCTGATGAAAAACAATGACCCGTGACCTGTCGAACTTTGTCCAGATGGTCGTAAATGGTTATTTTTTA
Organism: Triturus cristatus; assembly: GCF_964204655.1. NCBI lineage: Eukaryota > Metazoa > Chordata > Amphibia > Caudata > Salamandridae > Triturus > Triturus cristatus. The sequence goes on from NC_140587.1 coordinate 929,617,525, forward strand.
ATGTTTAACTTTTTTGACTGTAAATGACTATTGCATGTGAATTATCACTTTTGGAAATAAAATAAATGTGTTTAGAGTCATTTTAATGCCTGAAATTGGTCGAAATAGAAGCTTCTGAGTAGGAGAAAAAGTCTGTAAAAATGGCAATTTTGGTCACATTGAGCCTTTAAAAAGTAGTTATTCAACATGAGGCACAATCCAAATGACATTTTGAATCTTTTTTCTACAGTCCAAAAAATGAATTTTCTGATGAAAAACGATGACCCGCGACCTGTCGATTTTTCTCAAGATGGTCAGAAATGGTAATTTTTTAATGTTTAACTTTTTTGACTGTAAATGACTATTGCATGTGAATTATCACTTTTGGAACTAAAATAAATGTGTTTAGAGTCATTTTAATGCCTGAAATTGGTCGAAATAGAAGCTTCTGAGTAGGAGAAAAAGTCTATAAAAATGGCAATTTTGGTCACATTGAGGCTTTAAAAAGTAGTTATTTAACATGAGGCACAATCAAAAATGACATTTTGAATCTTTTTTTCTACAGTACAAAAAATCAATTTTCTGATGAAAAACGATGACCCGCGACCTGTCGATTTTTCTCAAGATGGTCAGAAATGGTAATTTTGTAATGTTTATTTTTTTGAAAGTAAATGACTATTGCATGTGAATTATCACTTTTGGAACTAAAATTAGTGTGTTTAGAGTCATTTTATTGCCTGAAATTGGTCGAAATAGAAGCTTCTGAGTAGGAGAAAAAGTCTGTAAAAATGGCAATTTTGGTCACACTGAGGCTTTAAAAAGTAGCTATTCAACATGAGGCACAGTCCAAATGACATTTTGAATCTTTTTTTCTACAGTCCAAAAAATAAATTTTCTGATGAAAAACAATGACCCGTGACCTGTCGAACTTTCTCCAGATGGTCGTAAATGGTTATTTTTTAATGTTTAACTTTTGTGACTGTAAATGACTATTGCATGTGAATTATCACTTTTGGAACTAAAATAAATGTGTTTAGAGTCATTTTAATGCCTGAAATTGGTCGAAATAGAAGCTTCTGAGTAGGAGAAAAAGTCTGTAAAAATGGCAATTTTGGTCACATTGAGGCTTTAAAAAGTAGTTATTCAACATGAGGCACAATCCAAATGACATTTTGAATCTTTTTTTCTACAGTCCAAAAAATTAATTTTCTGATGCAAAACGATGACCCGCAACCTGTCAATTTTTCTCCAGATGGTCGTAAATGGTAATTTTTTAATGTTTAATTTTTTGACTGTAAATGACTATTGCATGTGAATTATCACTTTTGGAACTAAAATAAGTATGTTTAGAGTCATTTTAATGCCTGAAATTGGTGGAAATAGAAGCTTCTGTGTAGGAGAAAAAGTCTGTAAAAATGGCAATTTTGGTCACATTGAGGCTTTAAAAATTAGTTATTCAACATTAGGCACAATGCAAATTACATTTTGAATCTTTTTTTCTACAGTCCAAAAAATCAATTTTCTGATGAAAAACAATGACCCGTGACCTGTCGATTTTTCTCAAGATAGTCAGAAATGGTAATTTTGTAATGTTTATATTTTTGAAAGTAAATGACTATTGCATGTGAATTATCACTTTTGGAACTAAAATTAGTGTGTTTAGAGTCATTTTAATGCCTGAAATTGGTCGAAATAGAAGCTTCTGAGTAGGAGAACAAGTCTGTAAAAATGGCAATTTTGGTCACATTGAGGCTTTAAAAAGTAGTTATTCAACATGAGACACAATCCAAATGACATTTTGAATCTTTTTTCTACAGTCCAAAAAATGAATTTTCTGATGCAAAACGATGACCCGCGACCTGTCAATTTTTCTCAAGATGGTCAGAAATGGTAATTTTTTAATGTTTAATTTTTTGACTGTAAATGACTATTGCATGTGAATTATCACTTTTGGAACTAAAATAAGTATGTTTAGAGTCATTTTAATGCCTGAAATTGGTGGAAATAGAAGCTTCTGTGTAGGAGAAAAAGTCTGTAAAAATGGCAATTTTGGTCACATTGAGGCTTTAAAAATTAGTTCTTCAACATTAGGCACAATGCAAATTACATTTTGAATCTTTTTTTCTACAGTCCAAAAAATCAATTTTCTGATGAAAAACAATGACCCGTGACCTGTCGATTTTTCTCAAGATGGTCAGAAATGGTAATTTTGTAATGTTTATATTTTTGAAAGTAAATGACTATTGCATGTGAATTATCACTTTTGGAACTAAAATTAGTGTGTTTAGAGTCATTTTAATGCCTGAAATTAGTCGAAATAGAAGCTTCTGAGTAGGAGAAAAAGTCTGTAAAAATGGCAATTTTGGTCACATTGAGGCTTTAAAAAGTAGTTATTCAAAATGAGACACAATCCAAATGACATTTTGAATCTTTTTTCTACAGTACAAAAAATGAATTTTCTGATGAAAAACGATGACCCGTGACCTGTTGAACTTTCTCCAGATGGTCGTAAATGGTAATTTTTTAATGTTTAACTTTTTTGACTGTAAATGACTATTGCATGTGAATTATCACTTTTGGAACTAAAATAAGTGTGTTTAGAGTCATGTTAATGCCTGAAATTGGTGGAAATAGAAGCTTCTGTGTAGGAGAAAAAGTCTGTAAAAATTGGCAATTTTGGACACATTGAGGCTTTAAAAAGTAGTTATTCAACATGAGGCACAATCAAAAATGACATTTTCAATCTTTTTTTCTACAGTCCAAAAAATCAATTTTCTGATGAAAAATGATGACCCGCGACCTGTCGATTTTTCTCAAGATGGTCAGAAATGGTAATTTTGTAATGTTTATTTTTTTGAAAGTAAATGACTATTGCATGTGAATTATCACTTTTGGAACTAAAATTAGTGTGTTTAGAGTCATGTTATTGCCTGAAATTGGTTGAAATAGAAGCTTCTGAGTAGGAGAAAAAGTCTGTAAAAATGGTAATTTTGGTCACACTGAGGCTTTAAAAAGTAGTTATTCAACATGAGGCACAATCCAAATGACATTTTGAATCTTTTTTTCTACAGTCCAAAAAATAAATTTTCTGATGAAAAACAATGACCCGTGACCTGTCGAACTTTCTCCAGATGGTCGTAAATGGTTATTTTTTAATGTTTAACTTTTGTGACTGTAAATGACTATTGCATGTGAATTATCACTTTTGGAACTAAAATAAATGTGTTTAGAGTCATTTTAATGCCTGAAATTGGTCGAAATAGAAGCTTCTGAGTAGGAGAAAAAGTCTGTAAAAATGGCAATTTTGGTCACATTGAGGCTTTAAAAAGTAGTTATTCAACATGAGGCACAATCCAAATGACATTTTGAATCTTTTTTTCTACAGTCCAAAAAATGAATTTTCTGATGCAAAACGATGACCCGCAACCTGTCAATTTTTCTCCAGATGGTCGTAAATGGTAATTTTTTAATGTTTAATTTTTTGACTGTAAATGACTATTGCATGTGAATTATCACTTTTGGAACTAAAATAAGTATGTTTAGAGTCATTTTAATGCCTGAAATTGGTGGAAATAGAAGCTTCTGTGTAGGAGAAAAAGTCTGTAAAAATGGCAATTTTGGTCACATTGAGGCTTTAAAAATTAGTTATTCAACATTAGGCACAATGCAAATTACATTTTGAATATTTTTTTCTACAGTCTAAAAAATCAATTTTCTGATGAAAAACAATGACCCGTGACCTGTCGATTTTTCTCAAGATGGTCAGAAATGGTAATTTTGTAATGTTTATATTTTTGAAAGTAAATGACTATTGCATGTGAATTATCACTTTTGGAACTAAAATTAGTGTGTTTAGAGTCATTTTAATGCCTGAAATTGGTCGAAATAGAAGCTTCTGAGTAGGAGAAAAAGTCTGTAAAAATGGCAATTTTGGTCACATTGAGGCTTTAAAAAGTAGTTATTCAAAATGAGACACAATCCAAATGACATTTTGAATCTTTTTTCTACAGTACAAAAAATGAATTTTCTGATGAAAAACGATGACCCGTGACCTGTCGAACTTTCTCCAGATGGTCGTAAATGGTAATTTTTTAATGTTTAACTTTTTTGACTGTAAATGACTATTGCATGTGAATTATCACTTTTGGAACTAAAATAAGTGTGTTTAGAGTCATTTTAATGCCTGAAATTGGTGGAAATAGAAGCTTCTGTGTAGGAGAAAAAGTCTGTAAAAATTGGCCATTTTGGTCACATTGAGGCTTTAAAAAGTAGTTATTCAACATGAGGCACAATCAAAAATGACATTTTCAATCTTTTTTTCTACAGTCCAAAAAATCAATTTTCTGATGAAAAACGATGACCCGCGACCTGTCGATTTTTCTCAAGATGGTCAGAAATGGTAATTTTGTAATGTTTATTTTTTTGAAAGTAAATGACTATTGCATGTGAATTATCACTTTTGGAACTAAAATTAGTGTGTTTAGAGTCATGTTATTGCCTGAAATTGGTTGAAATAGAAGCTTCTGAGTAGGAGAAAAAGTCTGTAAAAATGGCAATTTTGGTCACATTGAGGCTTTAAAAAGTAGTTATTCAACATGAGACACAATCCAAATGACATTTTGAATCTTTTTTCTACAGTCCAAAAAATGAATTTTCTGATGCAAAACGATGACCCGCGACCTGTCAATTTTTCTCAAGATGGTCAGAAATGGTAATTTTTTAATGTTTAATTTTTTGACTGTAAATGACTATTGCATGTGAATTATCACTTTTGGAACTAAAATAAGTATGTTTAGAGTCATTTTAATGCCTGAAATTGGTGGAAATAGAAGCTTCTGTGTAGGAGAAAAAGTCTGTAAAAATGGCAATTTTGGTCACATTGAGGCTTTAAAAATTAGTTCTTCAACATTAGGCACAATGCAAATTACATTTTGAATCTTTTTTTCTACAGTCCAAAAAATCAATTTTCTGATGAAAAACAATGACCCGTGACCTGTCGATTTTTCTCAAGATGGTCAGAAATGGTAATTTTGTAATGTTTATATTTTTGAAAGTAAATGACTATTGCATGTGAATTATCACTTTTGGAACTAAAATTAGTGTGTTTAGAGTCATTTTAATGCCTGAAATTAGTCGAAATAGAAGCTTCTGAGTAGGAGAAAAAGTCTGTAAAAATGGCAATTTTGGTCACATTGAGGCTTTAAAAAGTAGTTATTCAAAATGAGACACAATCCAAATGACATTTTGAATCTTTTTTCTACAGTACAAAAAATGAATTTTCTGATGAAAAACGATGACCCGTGACCTGTTGAACTTTCTCCAGATGGTCGTAAATGGTAATTTTTTAATGTTTAACTTTTTTGACTGTAAATGACTATTGCATGTGAATTATCACTTTTGGAACTAAAATAAGTGTGTTTAGAGTCATGTTAATGCCTGAAATTGGTGGAAATAGAAGCTTCTGTGTAGGAGAAAAAGTCTGTAAAAATTGGCAATTTTGGACACATTGAGGCTTTAAAAAGTAGTTATTCAACATGAGGCACAATCAAAAATGACATTTTCAATCTTTTTTTCTACAGTCCAAAAAATCAATTTTCTGATGAAAAATGATGACCCGCGACCTGTCGATTTTTCTCAAGATGGTCAGAAATGGTAATTTTGTAATGTTTATTTTTTTGAAAGTAAATGACTATTGCATGTGAATTATCACTTTTGGAACTAAAATTAGTGTGTTTAGAGTCATGTTATTGCCTGAAATTGGTTGAAATAGAAGCTTCTGAGTAGGAGAAAAAGTCTGTAAAAATGGTAATTTTGGTCACACTGAGGCTTTAAAAAGTAGTTATTCAACATGAGGCACAATCCAAATGACATTTTGAATCTTTTTTTCTACAGTCCAAAAAATAAATTTTCTGATGAAAAACAATGACCCGTGACCTGTCGAACTTTCTCCAGATGGTCGTAAATGGTTATTTTTTAATGTTTAACTTTTGTGACTGTAAATGACTATTGCATGTGAATTATCACTTTTGGAACTAAAATAAATGTGTTTAGAGTCATTTTAATGCCTGAAATTGGTCGAAATAGAAGCTTCTGAGTAGGAGAAAAAGTCTGTAAAAATGGCAATTTTGGTCACATTGAGGCTTTAAAAAGTAGTTATTCAACATGAGGCACAATCCAAATGACATTTTGAATCTTTTTTTCTACAGTCCAAAAAATGAATTTTCTGATGCAAAACGATGACCCGCAACCTGTCAATTTTTCTCCAGATGGTCGTAAATGGTAATTTTTTAATGTTTAATTTTTTGACTGTAAATGACTATTGCATGTGAATTATCACTTTTGGAACTAAAATAAGTATGTTTAGAGTCATTTTAATGCCTGAAATTGGTGGAAATAGAAGCTTCTGTGTAGGAGAAAAAGTCTGTAAAAATGGCAATTTTGGTCACATTGAGGCTTTAAAAATTAGTTATTCAACATTAGGCACAATGCAAATTACATTTTGAATATTTTTTTCTACAGTCTAAAAAATCAATTTTCTGATGAAAAACAATGACCCGTGACCTGTCGATTTTTCTCAAGATGGTCAGAAATGGTAATTTTGTAATGTTTATATTTTTGAAAGTAAATGACTATTGCATGTGAATTATCACTTTTGGAACTAAAATTAGTGTGTTTAGAGTCATTTTAATGCCTGAAATTGGTCGAAATAGAAGCTTCTGAGTAGGAGAAAAAGTCTGTAAAAATGGCAATTTTGGTCACATTGAGGCTTTAAAAAGTAGTTATTCAAAATGAGACACAATCCAAATGACATTTTGAATCTTTTTTCTACAGTACAAAAAATGAATTTTCTGATGAAAAACGATGACCCGTGACCTGTCGAACTTTCTCCAGATGGTCGTAAATGGTAATTTTTTAATGTTTAACTTTTTTGACTGTAAATGACTATTGCATGTGAATTATCACTTTTGGAACTAAAATAAGTGTGTTTAGAGTCATTTTAATGCCTGAAATTGGTGGAAATAGAAGCTTCTGTGTAGGAGAAAAAGTCTGTAAAAATTGGCCATTTTGGTCACATTGAGGCTTTAAAAAGTAGTTATTCAACATGAGGCACAATCAAAAATGACATTTTCAATCTTTTTTTCTACAGTCCAAAAAATCAATTTTCTGATGAAAAACGATGACCCGCGACCTGTCGATTTTTCTCAAGATGGTCAGAAATGGTAATTTTGTAATGTTTATTTTTTTGAAAGTAAATGACTATTGCATGTGAATTATCACTTTTGGAACTAAAATTAGTGTGTTTAGAGTCATGTTATTGCCTGAAATTGGTTGAAATAGAAGCTTCTGAGTAGGAGAAAAAGTCTGTAAAAATGGCAATTTTGGTCACACTGAGGCTTTAAAAAGTAGCTATTCAACATGAGGCACAGTCCAAATGACATTTTGAATCTTTTTTTCTACAGTCCAAAAAATCAATTTTCTGATGAAAAACGATGACCCGTGACCTGTCGAACTTTCAAAAAATGATCAGAAATGGTAATTTTTTAATGGTTATTTTTTTTAAAGTAGATGACTATTGCATGTGAATTGTGACTTTTGGAACTAAAATTAGTGTGTTTAGAGTCATTTTATTGCCTGAAATTGGTCGAAATAGAAGCTTCTGAGTAGGAGAAAAAGTCTATAAAAATGGCAATTTTGGTCACATTGAGGCTTTAAAAAGTAGTTATTCAACATGAGGCACAATCCAAATGACATTTTGAATCTTTTTTTCTACAGTCCAAAAAATAAATTTTCTGATGCAAAACGATGACCCGCGACCTGTCAATTTTTCTCAAGATGGTCAGAAATGGTAATTTTTTAATGTTTAATTTTTTGACTGTAAATGACTATTGCATGTGAATTATCACTTTTGGAACTAAAATAAGTATGTTTAGAGTCATTTTAATGCCTGAAATTGGTGGAAATAGAAGCTTCTGTGTAGGAGAAAAAGTCTGTAAAAATGGCAATTTTGGTCACATTGAGGCTTTAAAAATTAGTTATTCAACATTAGGCACAATGCAAATTACATTTTGAATCTTTTTTTCTACAGTCCAAAAAATCAATTTTCTGATGAAAAACAATGACCCGTGACCTGTCGAACTTTCTCCAGATGGTCGTAAATGGTAATTTTTTAATGTTTAACTTTTTTGACTGTAAATGACTATTGCATGTGAATTATCACTTTTGGAACTAAAATAAGTGTGTTTAGAGTCATTTTAATGCCTGAAATTGGTGGAAATAGAAGCTTCTGTGTAGGAGAAAAAGTCTGTAAAAATTGGCCATTTTGGTCACATTGAGGCTTTAAAAAGTAGTTATTCAACATGAGGCACAATCAAAAATGACATTTTCAATCTTTTTTTCTACAGTCCAAAAAATCAATTTTCTGATGAAAAACGATGACCCGCGACCTGTCGATTTTTCTCAAGATGGTCAGAAATGGTAATTTTGTAATGTTTATTTTTTTGAAAGTAAATGACTATTGCATGTGAATTATCACTTTTGGAACTAAAATTAGTGTGTTTAGAGTCATGTTATTGCCTGAAATTGGTTGAAATAGAAGCTTCTGAGTAGGAGAAAAAGTCTGTAAAAATGGCAATTTTGGTCACACTGAGGCTTTAAAAAGTAGCTATTCAACATGAGGCACAGTCCAAATGACATTTTGAATCTTTTTTTCTACAGTCCAAAAAATCAATTTTCTGATGAAAAACGATGACCCGTGACCTGTCGAACTTTCAAAAAATGATCAGAAATGGTAATTTTTTAATGGTTATTTTTTTTAAAGTAGATGACTATTGCATGTGAATTGTGACTTTTGGAACTAAAATTAGTGTGTTTAGAGTCATTTTATTGCCTGAAATTGGTCGAAATAGAAGCTTCTGAGTAGGAGAAAAAGTCTATAAAAATGGCAATTTTGGTCACATTGAGGCTTTAAAAAGTAGTTATTCAACATGAGGCACAATCCAAATGACATTTTGAATCTTTTTTTCTACAGTCCAAAAAATAAATTTTCTGATGCAAAACGATGACCCGCGACCTGTCAATTTTTCTCAAGATGGTCAGAAATGGTAATTTTTTAATGTTTAATTTTTTGACTGTAAATGACTATTGCATGTGAATTATCACTTTTGGAACTAAAATAAGTATGTTTAGAGTCATTTTAATGCCTGAAATTGGTGGAAATAGAAGCTTCTGTGTAGGAGAAAAAGTCTGTAAAAATGGCAATTTTGGTCACATTGAGGCTTTAAAAATTAGTTATTCAACATTAGGCACAATGCAAATTACATTTTGAATCTTTTTTTCTACAGTCCAAAAAATCAATTTTCTGATGAAAAACAATGACCCGTGACCTGTCGAACTTTCTCCAGATGGTCGTAAATGGTTATTTTTTAATGTTTAACTTTTTTGACTGTAAATGACTATTGCATGTGAATTATCACTTTTGGAAATAAAATAAATGTGTTTAGAGTCATTTTAATGCCTGAAATTGGTCGAAATAGAAGCTTCTGAGTAGGAGAAAAAGTCTGTAAAAATGGCAATTTTGGTCACATTGAGCCTTTAAAAAGTAGTTATTCAACATGAGGCACAATCCAAATGACATTTTGAATCTTTTTTCTACAGTCCAAAAAATGAATTTTCTGATGAAAAACGATGACCCGCGACCTGTCGATTTTTCTCAAGATGGTCAGAAATGGTAATTTTTTAATGTTTAACTTTTTTGACTGTAAATGACTATTGCATGTGAATTATCACTTTTGGAACTAAAATAAATGTGTTTAGAGTCATTTTAATGCCTGAAATTGGTCGAAATAGAAGCTTCTGAGTAGGAGAAAAAGTCTATAAAAATGGCAATTTTGGTCACATTGAGGCTTTAAAAAGTAGTTATTTAACATGAGGCACAATCAAAAATGACATTTTGAATCTTTTTTTCTACAGTACAAAAAATCAATTTTCTGATGAAAAACGATGACCCGCGACCTGTCGATTTTTCTCAAGATGGTCAGAAATGGTAATTTTGTAATGTTTATTTTTTTGAAAGTAAATGACTATTGCATGTGAATTATCACTTTTGGAACTAAAATTAGTGTGTTTAGAGTCATTTTATTGCCTGAAATTGGTCGAAATAGAAGCTTCTGAGTAGGAGAAAAAGTCTGTAAAAATGGCAATTTTGGTCACACTGAGGCTTTAAAAAGTAGCTATTCAACATGAGGCACAGTCCAAATGACATTTTGAATCTTTTTTTCTACAGTCCAAAAAATAAATTTTCTGATGAAAAACAATGACCCGTGACCTGTCGAACTTTCTCCAGATGGTCGTAAATGGTTATTTTTTAATGTTTAACTTTTGTGACTGTAAATGACTATTGCATGTGAATTATCACTTTTGGAACTAAAATAAATGTGTTTAGAGTCATTTTAATGCCTGAAATTGGTCGAAATAGAAGCTTCTGAGTAGGAGAAAAAGTCTGTAAAAATGGCAATTTTGGTCACATTGAGGCTTTAAAAAGTAGTTATTCAACATGAGGCACAATCCAAATGACATTTTGAATCTTTTTTTCTACAGTCCAAAAAATTAATTTTCTGATGCAAAACGATGACCCGCAACCTGTCAATTTTTCTCCAGATGGTCGTAAATGGTAATTTTTTAATGTTTAATTTTTTGACTGTAAATGACTATTGCATGTGAATTATCACTTTTGGAACTAAAATAAGTATGTTTAGAGTCATTTTAATGCCTGAAATTGGTGGAAATAGAAGCTTCTGTGTAGGAGAAAAAGTCTGTAAAAATGGCAATTTTGGTCACATTGAGGCTTTAAAAATTAGTTATTCAACATTAGGCACAATGCAAATTACATTTTGAATCTTTTTTTCTACAGTCCAAAAAATCAATTTTCTGATGAAAAACAATGACCCGTGACCTGTCGATTTTTCTCAAGATAGTCAGAAATGGTAATTTTGTAATGTTTATATTTTTGAAAGTAAATGACTATTGCATGTGAATTATCACTTTTGGAACTAAAATTAGTGTGTTTAGAGTCATTTTAATGCCTGAAATTGGTCGAAATAGAAGCTTCTGAGTAGGAGAACAAGTCTGTAAAAATGGCAATTTTGGTCACATTGAGGCTTTAAAAAGTAGTTATTCAACATGAGACACAATCCAAATGACATTTTGAATCTTTTTTCTACAGTCCAAAAAATGAATTTTCTGATGCAAAACGATGACCCGCGACCTGTCAATTTTTCTCAAGATGGTCAGAAATGGTAATTTTTTAATGTTTAATTTTTTGACTGTAAATGACTATTGCATGTGAATTATCACTTTTGGAACTAAAATAAGTATGTTTAGAGTCATTTTAATGCCTGAAATTGGTGGAAATAGAAGCTTCTGTGTAGGAGAAAAAGTCTGTAAAAATGGCAATTTTGGTCACATTGAGGCTTTAAAAATTAGTTCTTCAACATTAGGCACAATGCAAATTACATTTTGAATCTTTTTTTCTACAGTCCAAAAAATCAATTTTCTGATGAAAAACAATGACCCGTGACCTGTCGATTTTTCTCAAGATGGTCAGAAATGGTAATTTTGTAATGTTTATATTTTTGAAAGTAAATGACTATTGCATGTGAATTATCACTTTTGGAACTAAAATTAGTGTGTTTAGAGTCATTTTAATGCCTGAAATTAGTCGAAATAGAAGCTTCTGAGTAGGAGAAAAAGTCTGTAAAAATGGCAATTTTGGTCACATTGAGGCTTTAAAAAGTAGTTATTCAAAATGAGACACAATCCAAATGACATTTTGAATCTTTTTTCTACAGTACAAAAAATGAATTTTCTGATGAAAAACGATGACCCGTGACCTGTCGAACTTTCTCCAGATGGTCGTAAATGGTAATTTTTTAATGTTTAACTTTTTTGACTGTAAATGACTATTGCATGTGAATTATCACTTTTGGAACTAAAATAAGTGTGTTTAGAGTCATTTTAATGCCTGAAATTGGTGGAAATAGAAGCTTCTGTGTAGGAGAAAAAGTCTGTAAAAATTGGCAATTTTGGACACATTGAGGCTTTAAAAAGTAGTTATTCAACATGAGGCACAATCAAAAATGACATTTTCAATCTTTTTTTCTACAGTCCAAAAAATAAATTTTCTGATGAAAAACAATGACCCGTGACCTGTCGAACTTTCTCCAGATGGTCGTAAATGGTTATTTTTTAATGTTTAACTTTTGTGACTGTAAATGACTATTGCATGTGAATTATCACTTTTGGAACTAAAATAAATGTGTTTAGAGTCATTTTAATGCCTGAAATTGGTCGAAATGGAAGCTTCTGAGTAGGAGAAAAAGTCTGTAAAAATGGCAATTTTGGTCACATTGAGGCTTTAAAAAGTAGTTATTCAACAAGAGGCACAATCCAAATGACATTTTGAATCTTTTTTTCTACAGTCCAAAAAATTAATTTTCTGATGCAAAACGATGACCCGCAACCTGTCAATTTTTCTCCAGATGGTCTTAAATGGTAATTTTTTAATGTTTAATTTTTTGACTGTAAATGACTATTGCATGTGAATTATCACTTTTGGAACTAAAATAAGTATGTTTAGAGTCATTTTAATGCCTGAAATTGGTGGAAATAGAAGCTTCTGTGTAGGAGAAAAAGTCTGTAAAAATGGCAATTTTGGTCACATTGAGGCTTTAAAAATTAGTTATTCAACATTAGGCACAATGCAAATTACATTTTGAATCTTTTTTTCTACAGTCCAAAAAATCAATTTTCTGATGAAAAACAATGACCCGTGACCTGTCGATTTTTCTCAAGATGGTCAGAAATGGTAATTTTGTAATGTTTAACTTTTTTGACTCTAAATGACTATTGCATGTGAATTATCACTTTTGGAACTAAAATAAATGTGTTTAGAGTCATTTTAATGCCTGAAATTGGTGGAAATAGAAGCTTCTGTGTAGGAGAAAAAGTCTGTAAAAATGGCAATTTTGGTCACATTGAGGCTTTAAAACGTAGTTATTCAAAATGAGACACAATCCAAATGACATTTTGAATCTTTTTTCCTACACTCCAAAAAATCAATTTTCTGATGAAAAACGATGACCCGTGACCTGTCGAACTTTCAAAAAATGATCAGAAATGGTAATTTTTTAATGGTTATTTTTTTTAAAGTAGATGACTATTGCATGTGAATTGTCACTTTTGGAACTAAAATTAGTGTGTTTAGAGTCATTTTATTGCCTGAAATTGGTCGAAATAGAAGCTTCTGAGTAGGAGAAAAAGTCTGTAAAAATGGCAATTTTGGTCACATTGAGGCTTTAAAAAGTAGTTATTCAACATGAGGCACAATCCAAATGACATTTTGAATCTTTTTTTCTACAGTCCAAAAAATAAATTTTCTGATGCAAAACGATGACCTGTCAATTTTTCTCAAGATGGTCAGAAATGGTAATTTTTTAATGTTTAATTTTTTGACTGTAAATGACTATTGCATGTGAATTATCACTTTTGGAACTAAAATAAGTATGGTTAGAGTCATTTTAATGCCTGAAATTGGTGGAAATAGAAGCTTCTGTGTAGGAGAAAAAGTCTGTAAAAATGGCAATTTTGGTCACATTGAGGCTTTAAAAATTAGTTATTCAACATTAGGCACAATGCAAATTACATTTTGAATCTTTTTTTCTACAGTCCAAAAAATCAATTTTCTGATGAAAAACAATGACCCGTGACCTGTCGAACTTTCTCCAGATGGTCGTAAATGGTTATTTTTTAATGTTTAACTTTTTTGACTGTAAATGACTATTGCATGTGAATTATCACTTTTGGAACTAAAATAAATGTGTTTAGAGTCATTTTAATGCCTGAAATTGGTGGAAATAGAAGCTTCTGTGTAGGAGAAAAAGTCTGTAAAAATGGCAATTTTGGTCACATTGAGGCTTTAAAACGTAGTTATTCAACATGAGACACAATCCAAATGACATTTTGAATCTTTTTTCCTACACTCCAAAAAATCAATTTTCTGATGAAAAACGATGACCCGCGACCTGTCGATTTTTTTCAAGATGGTCAGAAATGGTAATTTTTTAATGTTTAATTTTTTGACTGTAAACGACTATTGCATGTGAATTATCACTTTTGGAACTAAAATACGTGTGTTTAGAGGCATTTTAATGCCTGAAATTGGTGGAAATAGAAGCTTCTGTGTAGGAGAAAAAGTCTGTAAAAATGGCAATTTTGGTCACATTGAGGCTTTCAAAATTAGTTATTCAACATTGGGCACAATCCAAATGACATTTTGAATCTTTTTTCCTACACTCCAAAAAATCAATTTTCTGATGAAAAACGATGTCCCGCGACCTGTCGATTTTTCTCAAGATGGTCAGAAATGGTATTTTTTTAATGTTTAATTTTTTGACTGTAAATGACTATTGCATGTGAATTATCACTTTTGGAACGAAAATAAGTGTGTTTAGAGTCATTTTAATGGCTGAAATTGGTGGAAATAGAAGCTTCTGTGTAGGAGAAAAAGTCTGTAAAAATGGCAATTTTGGTCACATTGAGGCTTTAAAAAGTAGTTATTCAACATGAGGCTCAATCCAAATGACATTTTGAATCTTTTTTTCTACACTCCAAAAAATCAATTTTCTGATGAAAAACGATGACCCGCGACCTGTCGATTTTTCTCAAGATGGTCAGAAATGGTAATTTTGTAATGTTTATATTTTTTAAAGTAAATGACTATTGCATGTGAATTATCACTTTTGGAACTAAAATTAGTGTGTTTAGAGTCATTTTATTGCCTGAAATTGGTCGAAATAGAAGCTTCTGAGTAGGAGAAAAGTCTGTAAAAATGGCAATTTTGGTCACATTGAGGCTTTAAAAAGTAGTTATTCAACATGAGGCACAATCCAAATGACATTTTGAATCTTTTTTTCTACAGTCCAAAAAATCAATTTTCTGATGAAAAACGATGACCCGCGACCTGTCGATTTTTCTCAAGATGGTCAGAAATGGTAATTTTGTAATGTTTAACTTTTTTGACTGTAAATGACTATTGCATGTGAATTATCACTTTTGGAACTAAAATAAATGTGTTTAGAGTCATTTTAATGCCTGAAATTGGTGGAAATAGAAGCTTCTGTGTAGGAGAAAAAGTCTGTAAAAATGGCAATTTTGGTCACATTGAGGCTTTAAAAAGTAGTTATTCAACATGAGGCACAATATAAATGACATTTTGAATCATTTTTTCTACACTCCAAAAAATCAATTTTCTGATGAAAAACGATGACCCGCGACCTGTCGATTTTTCTCAAGATGGTCAGAAATGGTAATTTTTTAATGTTTAATTTTTTGACTGTAAATGACTATTGCATGTGAATTATCACTTTTGGAACTAAAATAAGTATGTTTAGAGTCATTTTAATGCCTGAAATTGGTGGAAATAGAAGCTTCTGTGTAGGAGAAAAAGTCTGTAAAAATGGCAATTTTGGTCACATTGAGGCTTTAAAAATTAGTTATTCAACATTAGGCACAATGCAAATTACATTTTGAATCTTTTTTTCTACAGTCCAAAAAATCAATTTTCTGATGAAAAACAATGACCCGTGACCTGTCGAACTTTCTCCAGATGGTCGTAAATGGTTATTTTTTAATGTTTAACTTTTTTGACTGTAAATGACTATTGCATGTGAATTATCACTTTTGGAACTAAAATAAATGTGTTTAGAGTCATTTTAATGCCTGAAATTGGTCGAAATAGAAGCTTCTGAGTAGGAGAAAAAGTCTGTAAAAATGGCAATTTTGGTCACATTGAGGCTTTAAAAAGTAGTTATTCAACATGAGGCACAATCCAAATGACATTTTGAATCTTTTTTCTACAGTCCAAAAAATGAATTTTCTGATGAAAAACGATGACCCGCGACCTGTCGATTTTTCTCAAGATGGTCAGAAATGGTAATTTTTTAATGTTTAACTTTTTTGACTGTAAATGACTATTGCATGTGAATTATCACTTTTGGAACTAAAATAAATGTGTTTAGAGTCATTTTAATGCCTGAAATTGGTCGAAATAGAAGCTTCTGAGTAGGAGAAAAAGTCTATAAAAATGGCAATTTTGGTCACATTGAGGCTTTAAAAAGTAGTTATTTAACATGAGGCACAATCAAAAATGACATTTTGAATCTTTTTTTCTACAGTCCAAAAAATCAATTTTCTGATGATAAACGATGACCCACGACCTGTCGATTTTTCTCAAGATGGTCAGAAATGGTAATTTTGTAATGTTTATTTTTTTGAAAGTAAATGACTATTGCATGTGAATTATCACTTTTGGAACTAAAATTAGTGTGTTTAGAGTCATTTTATTGCCTGAAATTGGTCGAAATAGAAGCTTCTGAGTAGGAGAAAAAGTCTGTAAAAATGGCAATTTTGGCCACACTGAGGCTTTAAAAAGTAGCTATTCAACATGAGGCACAGTCCAAATGACATTTTGAATCTTTTTTTCTACAGTCCAAAAAATAAATTTTCTGATGAAAAACAATGACCCGTGACCTGTCGAACTTTCTCCAGATGGTCGTAAATGGTTATTTTTTAATGTTTAACTTTTTTGACTGTAAATGACTATTGCATGTGAATTATCACTTTTGGAACTAAAATAAATGTGTTTAGAGTCATTTTAATGCCTGAAATTGGTCGAAATAGAAGCTTCTGAGTAGGAGAAAAAGTCTGTAAAAATGGCAATTTTGGTCACATTGAGGCTTTAAAAAGTAGTTATTCAACATGAGGCACAATCCAAATGACATTTTGAATCTTTTTTTCTACAGTCCAAAAAATTAATTTTCTGATGCAAAACGATGACCCGCAACCTGTCAATTTTTCTCCAGATGGTCGTAAATGGTAATTTTTTAATGTTTAATTTTTTGACTGTAAATGACTATTGCATGTGAATTATCACTTTTGGAACTAAAATAAGTATGTTTAGAGTCATTTTAATGCCTGAAATTGGTGGAAATAGAAGCTTCTGTGTAGGAGAAAAAGTCTGTAAAAATGGCAATTTTGGTCACATTGAGGCTTTAAAAATTAGTTATTCAACATTAGGCACAATGCAAATTACATTTTGAATCTTTTTTTCTACAGTCCAAAAAATCAATTTTCTGATGAAAAACAATGACCCGTGACCTGTCGATTTTTCTCAAGATAGTCAGAAATAGTAATTTTGTAATGTTTATATTTTTGAAAGTAAATGACTATTGCATGTGAATTATCACTTTTGGAACTAAAATTAGTGTGTTTAGAGTCATTTTAATGCCTGAAATTGGTCGAAATAGAAGCTTCTGAGTAGGAGAACAAGTCTGTAAAAATGGCAATTTTGGTCACATTGAGGCTTTAAAAAGTAGTTATTCAACATGAGACACAATCCAAATGACATTTTGAATCTTTTTTCTACAGTCCAAAAAATGAATTTTCTGATGAAAAACGATGACCCGTGACCTGTCGAACTTTCTCCAGATGGTCGTAAATGGTTATTTTTTAATGTTTAACTTTTTTGACTGTAAATGACTATTGCATGTGAATTATCACTTTTGGAACTAAAATAAATGTGTTTAGAGTCATTTTAATGCCTGAAATTGGTCGAAATAGAAGCTTCTGAGTAGGAGAAAAAGTCTGTAAAAATGGCAATTTTGGTCACATTGAGGCTTTAAAAAGTAGTTATTCAACATGAGGCACAATCCAAATGACATTTTGAATCTTTTTTCTACAGTCCAAAAAATGAATTTTCTGATGAAAAACGATGACCCGCGACCTGTCGATTTTTCTCAAGATGGTCAGAAATGGTAATTTTTTAATGTTTAACTTTTTTGACTGTAAATGACTATTGCATGTGAATTATCACTTTTGGAACTAAAATAAATGTGTTTAGAGTCATTTTAATGCCTGAAATTGGTCGAAATAGAAGCTTCTGAGTAGGAGAAAAAGTCTATAAAAATGGCAATTTTGGTCACATTGAGGCTTTAAAAAGTAGTTATTCAACATGAGGCACAATCAAAAATGACATTTTGAATCTTTTTTTCTACAGTCCAGAAAATCAATTTTCTGATGAAAAACGATGACCCGCGACCTGTCGATTTTTCTCAAGATGGTCAGAAATGGTAATATTTTAATGTTTAACTTTTTTGACTGTAAATGACTATTGCATGTGAATTATCACTTTTGGAACTAAAATAAGTGTGTTTAGAGTCATTTTAATGGCTGAAATTGGTGGAAATAGAAGCTTCTGTGTAGGAGAAAAAGTCTGTAAAAATGGCAATTTTGGTCACATTGAGGCTTTAAAAAGTAGTTATTCAACATGAGGCTCAATCCAAATGACATTTTGAATCTTTTTTTCTACACTCCAAAAAATCAATTTTCTGATGAAAAACGATGACCCGCGACCTGTCGATTTTTCTCAAGATGGTCAGAAATGGTAATTTTGTAATGTTTATATTTTTTAAAGTAAATGACTATTGCATGTGAATTATCACTTTTGGAACTAAAATTAGTGTGTTTAGAGTCATTTTATTGCCTGAAATTGGTCGAAATAGAAGCTTCTGAGTAGGAGAAAAGTCTGTAAAAATGGCAATTTTGGTCACATTGAGGCTTTAAAAAGTAGTTATTCAACATGAGGCACAATCCAAATGACATTTTGAATCTTTTTTTCTACAGTCCAAAAAATCAATTTTCTGATGAAAAACGATGACCCGCGACCTGTCGATTTTTCTCAAGATGGTCAGAAATGGTAATTTTGTAATGTTTAACTTTTTTGACTGTAAATGACTATTGCATGTGAATTATCACTTTTGGAACTAAAATAAGTATGTTTAGAGTCATTTTAATGCCTGAAATTGGTGGAAATAGAAGCTTCTGTGTAGGAGAAAAAGTCTGTAAAAATGGCAATTTTGGTCACATTGAGGCTTTAAAAATTAGTTATTCAACATTAGGCACAATGCAAATTACATTTTGAATCTTTTTTTCTACAGTCCAAAAAATCAATTTTCTGATGAAAAACAATGACCCGTGACCTGTCGATTTTTCTCAAGATGGTCAGAAATGGTAATTTTGTAATGTTTATATTTTTGAAAGTAAATGACTATTGCATGTGAATTATCACTTTTGGAACTAAAATTAGTGTGTTTAGAGTCATTTTAATGCCTGAAATTGGTCGAAATAGAAGCTTCTGAGTAGGAGAAAAAGTCTGTAAAAATGGCAATTTTGGTCACATTGAGGCTTTAAAAAGTAGTTATTCAAAATGAGACACAATCCAAATGACATTTTGAATCTTTTTTCTACAGTCCAAAAAATCAATTTTCTGATGAAAAACGATGACCCGCGACCTGTCGATTTTTCTCAAGATGGTCAGAAATGGTAATTTTGTAATGTTTATATTTTTTAAAGTAAATGACTATTGCATGTGAATTATCACTTTTGGAACTAAAATTAGTGTGTTTAGAGTCATTTTATTGCCTGAAATTGGTCGAAATAGAAGCTTCTGAGTAGGAGAAAAGTCTGTAAAAATGGCAATTTTGGTCACATTGAGGCTTTAAAAAGTAGTTATTCAACATGAGGCACAATCCAAATGACATTTTGAATCTTTTTTTCTACAGTCCAAAAAATCAATTTTCTGATGAAAAACGATGACCCGCGACCTGTCGATTTTTCTCAAGATGGTCAGAAATGGTAATTTTGTAATGTTTAACTTTTTTGACTGTAAATGACTATTGCATGTGAATTATCACTTTTGGAACTAAAATAAATGTGTTTAGAGTCATTTTAATGCCTGAAATTGGTGGAAATAGAAGCTTCTGTGTAGGAGAAAAAGTCTGTAAAAATGGCAATTTTGGTCACATTGAGGCTTTAAAAAGTAGTTATTCAACATGAGGCACAATATAAATGACATTTTGAATCATTTTTTCTACACTCCAAAAAATCAATTTTCTGATGAAAAACGATGACCCCCGACCTGTCGATTTTTCTCAAGATGGTCAGAAATGGTAATTTTTTAATGTTTAATTTTTTGACTGTAAATGACTATTGCATGTGAATTATCACTTTTGGAACTAAAATAAGTATGTTTAGAGTCATTTTAATGCCTGAAATTGGTAGAAAAAGAAGCTTCTGTGTAGGAGAAAAAGTCTGTAAAAATGGCAATTTTGGTCACATTGAGGCTTTAAAAATTAGTTATTCAACATTAGGCACAATGCAAATTACATTTTGAATCTTTTTTTCTACAGTCCAAAAAATCAATTTTCTGATGAAAAACAATGACCCGTGACCTGTCGAACTTTCTCCAGATGGTCGTAAATGGTTATTTTTTAATGTTTAACTTTTTTGACTGTAAATGACTATTGCATGTGAATTATCACTTTTGGAACTAAAATAAATGTGTTTAGAGTCATTTTAATGCCTGAAATTGGTCGAAATAGAAGCTTCTGAGTAGGAGAAAAAGTCTGTAAAAATGGCAATTTTGGTCACATTGAGGCTTTAAAAAGTAGTTATTCAACATGAGGCACAATCCAAATGACATTTTGAATCTTTTTTCTACAGTCCAAAAAATGAATTTTCTGATGAAAAACGATGACCCGCGACCTGTCGATTTTTCTCAAGATGGTCAGAAATGGTAATTTTTTAATGTTTAACTTTTTTGACTGTAAATGACTATTGCATGTGAATTATCACTTTTGGAACTAAAATAAATGTGTTTAGAGTCATTTTAATGCCTGAAATTGGTCGAAATAGAAGCTTCTGAGTAGGAGAAAAAGTCTATAAAAATGGCAATTTTGGTCACATTGAGGCTTTAAAAAGTAGTTATTTAACATGAGGCACAATCAAAAATGACATTTTGAATCTTTTTTTCTACAGTCCAAAAAATCAATTTTCTGATGATAAACGATGACCCACGACCTGTCGATTTTTCTCAAGATGGTCAGAAATGGTAATTTTGTAATGTTTATTTTTTTGAAAGTAAATGACTATTGCATGTGAATTATCACTTTTGGAACTAAAATTAGTGTGTTTAGAGTCATTTTATTGCCTGAAATTGGTCGAAATAGAAGCTTCTGAGTAGGAGAAAAAATCTGTAAAAATGGCAATTTTGGCCACACTGAGGCTTTAAAAAGTAGCTATTCAACATGAGGCACAGTCCAAATGACATTTTGAATCTTTTTTTCTACAGTCCAAAAAATAAATTTTCTGATGAAAAACAATGACCCGTGACCTGTCGAACTTTCTCCAGATGGTCGTAAATGGTTATTTTTTAATGTTTAACTTTTTTGACTGTAAATGACTATTGCATGTGAATTATCACTTTTGGAACTAAAATAAATGTGTTTAGAGTCATTTTAATGCCTGAAATTGGTCGAAATAGAAGCTTCTGAGTAGGAGAAAAAGTCTGTAAAAATGGCAATTTTGGTCACATTGAGGCTTTAAAAAGTAGTTATTCAACATGAGGCACAATCCAAATGACATTTTGAATCTTTTTTTCTACAGTCCAAAAAATTAATTTTCTGATGCAAAACGATGACCCGCAACCTGTCAATTTTTCTCCAGATGGTCGTAAATGGTAATTTTTTAATGTTTAATTTTTTGACTGTAAATGACTATTGCATGTGAATTATCACTTTTGGAACTAAAATAAGTATGTTTAGAGTCATTTTAATGCCTGAAATTGGTGGAAATAGAAGCTTCTGTGTAGGAGAAAAAGTCTGTAAAAATGGCAATTTTGGTCACATTGAGGCTTTAAAAAGTAGTTATTCAACATGAGACACAATCCAAATGACATTTTGAATCTTTTTTCTACAGTCCAAAAAATGAATTTTCTGATGAAAAACGATGACCCGTGACCTGTCGAACTTTCTCCAGATGGTCGTAAATGGTTATTTTTTAATGTTTAACTTTTTTGACTGTAAATGACTATTGCATGTGAATTATCACTTTTGGAACTAAAATAAATGTGTTTAGAGTCATTTTAATGCCTGAAATTGGTCGAAATAGAAGCTTCTGAGTAGGAGAAAAAGTCTGTAAAAATGGCAATTTTGGTCACATTGAGGCTTTAAAAAGTAGTTATTCAACATAAGGCACAATCCAAATGACATTTTGAATCTTTTTTCTACAGTCCAAAAAATGAATTTTCTGATGAAAAACGATGACCCGCGACCTGTCGATTTTTCTCAAGATGGTCAGAAATGGTAATTTTTTAATGTTTAACTTTTTCGACTGTAAATGACTATTGCATGTGAATTATCACTTTTGGAACTAAAATAAATGTGTTTAGAGTCATTTTAATGCCTGAAATTGGTCGAAATAGAAGCTTCTGAGTAGGAGAAAAAGTCTATAAAAATGGCAATTTTGGTCACATTGAGGCTTTAAAAAGTAGTTATTCAACATGAGGCACAATCAAAAATGACATTTTGAATCTTTTTTTCTACAGTCCAGAAAATCAATTTTCTGATGAAAAACGATGACCCGCGACCTGTCGATTTTTCTCAAGATGGTCAGAAATGGTAATATTTTAATGTTTAACTTTTTTGACTGTAAATGACTATTGCATGTGAATTATCACTTTTGGAACTAAAATAAATGTGTTTAGAGTCATTTTAATGCCTGAAATTGGTCGAAATAGAAGCTTCTGAGTAGGAGAAAAAGTCTATAAAAATGGCAATTTTGGTCACATTGAGGCTTTAAAAAGTAGTTATTCAACATGAGGCACAATCAAAAATGACATTTTGAATCTTTTTTTCTACAGTCCAAAAAATCTATTTTCTGATGAAAAACGATGACCCGCGACCTGTCGATTTTTCTCAAGATGGTCAGAAATGGTAATTTTGTAATGTTTATTTTTTTGAAAGTAAATGACTATTGCATGTGAATTATCACTTTTGGAACTAAAATTAGTGTGTTTAGAGTCATTTTATTGCCTGAAATTGGTCGAAATAGAAGCTTCTGAGTAGGCGAAAAAGTCTGTAAAAATGGCAATTTTGGTCACATTGAGGCTTTAAAAAGTAGTTATTCAACATGAGGCACAATCCAAATGACATTTTGAATCTTTTTTCTACAGTCCAAAAAATGAATTTTCTGATGAAAAACGATGACCCGCGACCTGTCGATTTTTCTCAAGATGGTCAGAAATGGTAATTTTTTAATGTTGAACTTTTTGACTGTAAATGGCTATTGCATGTGAATTATCACTTTTGGAACTAAAATTAGTGTGTTTAGAGTCATTTTAATGCCTGAAATTGGTCGAAATAGAAGCTTCTGAGTAGGAGAAAAAGTCTGAAAAATTGCCAATTTTGGTCACATTGAGGCTTTAAAACGTAGTTATTCAACACGAGGCACAATCCAAATGACATTTTGAATCTTTTTTCTACAGTCCAAAAAATGAATTTTCTGATGGAAAACGATGACCCGTGACCTGTCGAACTTTCTCCAGATGGTCGTAAATGGTAATTTTTTAATGTTTAACTTTTTTGACTGTAAATGACTATTGCATGTGAATTATCACTTTTGGAACTAAAATAAATGTGTTTAGAGTCATTTTAATGCCTGAAATTGGTCGAAATAGAAGCTTCTGAGTAGGAGAAAAAGTCTGTAAAAATGGCAATTTTGGTCACATTGAGGCTTTAAAAAGTAGTTATTCAACATGAGGCACAATCCAAATGACATTTTGAATCTTTTTTCTACAGTCCAAAAAATGAATTTTCTGATGAAAAACGATGACCCGTGACCTGTCGAACTTTCAAAAAATGATCAGAAATGGTAATTTTTTAATGGTTATTTTTTTTAAAGTAGATGACTATTGCATGTGAATTATCACTTTTGGAACTAAAATTAGTGTGTTTAGAGTCATTTTATTGCCTGAAATTTGTCGAAATAGAAGCTTCTGAGTAGGAGAAAAAGTCTGTAACAATGGCAATTTTGGTCACATTGAGGCTTTAAAAAGTAGTTATTCAACATGAGGCACAATCCAAATGACATTTTGAATCTTTTTTTCTACAGTCCAAAAAATCAATTTTCTGATGCAAAACGATGACCCGCGACCTGTCAATTTTTCTCAAGATGGTCAGAAATGGTAACTTTTTAATGTTTAATTTTTTGACTGTAAATGACTATTGCATGTGAATTATCACTTTTGGAACTAAAATAAGTATGTTTAGAGTCATTTTAATGCCTGAAATTGGTGGAAATAGAAGCTTCTGTGTAGGAGAAAAAGTCTGTAAAAATGGCAATTTTGGTCACATTGAGGCTTTAAAAATTAGTTATTCAACATTAGGCACAATGCAAATTACATTTTGAATCTTTTTTTCTACAGTCCAAAAAATCAATTTTCTGATGAAAAACAATGACCCGTGACCTGTCGAACTTTCTCCAGATGGTCGTAAATGGTTAGTTTTTAAATGTTTAACTTTTTTGACTGTAAATGACTATTGCATGTGAATTATCACTTTTGGAACTAAAATAAATGTGTTTAGAGTCATTTTAATGCCTGAAATTGATCGAAATAGAAGCTTCTCAGTAGGGGAAAAAGTCTGTAAAAATGGCAATTTTGGTCACATTGAGGCTTTAAAAAGTAGTTATTCAACATGAGGCACAATCCAAATGACATTTTGAATCTTTTTTCTACAGTCCAAAAAATGAATTTTCTGATGAAAAACGATGACCCGCGACCTGTCGATTTTTCTCAAGATGATCAGAAATGGTAATTTTTTAATGTTTAACTTTTTTGACTGTAAATGACTATTGCATGTGAATTATCACTTTTGGAACTAAAATAAATGTGTTTAGAGTCATTTTAATGCCTGAAATTGGTCGAAATAGAAGCTTCTGAGTAGGAGAAAAAGTCTATAAAAATGGCAATTTTGGTCACATTGAGGCTTTAAAAAGTAGTTATTCAACATGAGGCACAATCAAAAATGACATTTTGAATCTTTTTTTCTACAGTCCAAAAAATCAATTTTCTGATGAAAAACGATGACCCGTGACCTGTCGAACTTTCAAAAAATGATCAGAAATGGTAATTTTTTAATGGTTATTTTTTTTAAAGTAGATGACTATTGCATGTGAATTATCACTTTTGGAACTAAAATTAGTGTGTTTAGAGTCATTTTATTGCCTGAAATTGGTCGAAATAGAAGCTTCTGAGTAGGAGAAAAAGTCTGTAAAAATGGCAATTTTGGTCACATTGAGGCTTTAAAAAGTAGTTATTCAACATGAGGCACAATCCAAATGACATTTTGAATCTTTTTTTCTACAGTCCAAAAAATCAATTTTCTGATGCAAAACGATGACCCGCGACCTGTCAATTTTTCTCAAGATGGTCAGAAATGGTAATTTTTTAATGTTTAATTTTTTGACTGTAAATGACTATTGCATGTGAATTATCACTTTTGGAACTAAAATAAGTATGTTTAGAGTCATTTTAATGCCTGAAATTGGTGGAAATATAAGCTTCTGTGTAGGAGAAAAAGTCTGTAAAAATGGCAATTTTGGTCACATTGAGGCTTTAAAAATTAGTTATTCAACATTAGGCACAATGCAAATTACATTTTGAATCTTTTTTTCTACAGTCCAAAAAATCAATTTTCTGATGAAAAACAATGACCCGTGACCTGTCGATTTTTCTCAAGATGGTCAGAAATGGTAATTTTGTAATGTTTATATTTTTGAAAGTAAATGACTATTGCATGTGAATTATCACTTTTGGAACTAAAATTAGTGTGTTTAGAGTCATTTTAATGCCTGAAATTGGTCGAAATAGAAGCTTCTGAGTAGGAGAAAAAGTCTGTAAAAATGGCAATTTTGGTCACATTGAGGCTTTAAAAAGTAGTTATTCAAAATGAGACACAATCCAAATGACATTTTGAATCTTTTTTCTACAGTACAAAAAATGAATTTTCTGATGAAAAACGATGACCCGTGACCTGTCGAACTTTCTCCAGATGGTCGTAAATGGTAATTTTTTAATGTTTAACTTTTTTGTCTGTAAATGACTATTGCATGTGAATTATCACTTTTGGAACTAAAATAAGTGTGTTTAGAGTCATTTTAATGCCTGAAATTGGTGGAAATAGACGCTTCTGTGTAGGAGAAAAAGTCTGTAAAAATTGGCAATTTTGGTCACATTGAGGCTTTAAAAAGTAGTTATTCAACATGAGGCACAATCAAAAATGACATTTTCAATTTTTTTTTCTACAGTCCAAAAAATCAATTTTCTGATGAAAAACGATGACCCGCGACCTGTCGATTTTTCTCAAGATGGTCAGAAATGGTAATTTTGTAATGTTTATTTTTTTTAAAGTAAATGACTATTGCATGTGAATTATCACTTTTGGAACTAAAATTAGTGTGTTTAGAGTCATGTTATTGCCTGAAATTGGTTGAAATAGAAGCTTCTGAGTAGGAGAAAAAGTCTGTAAAAATGGCAATTTTGGTCACACTGAGGCTTTAAAAAGTAGCTATTCAACATGAGGCACAGTCCAAATGACATTTTGAATCTTTTTTTCTACAGTCCAAAAAATCAATTTTCTGATGAAAAACGATGACCCGTGACCTGTCGAACTTTCAAAAAATGATCAGAAATGGTAATTTTTTAATGGTTATTTTTTTTAAAGTAGATGACTATTGCATGTGAATTGTCACTTTTGGAACTAAAATTTGTGTGTTTAGAGTCATTTTATTGCCTGAAATTGGTCGAAATAGAAGCTTCTGAGTAGGAGAAAAAGTCTGTAAAAATGGCAATTTTGGTCACATTGAGGCTTTAAAAAGTAGTTATTCAACATGAGGCACAATCCAAATGACATTTTGAATCTTTTTTTCTACAGTCCAAAAAATAAATTTTCTGATGCAAAACGATGACCCGCGACCTGTCAATTTTTCTCAAGATGGTCAGAAATGGTAATTTTTTAATGTTTAATTTTTTGACTGTAAATGACTATTGCATGTGAATTATCACTTTTGGAACTAAAATAAGTATGTTTAGAGTCATTTTAATGCCTGAAATTGGTCGAAATAGAAGCTTCTGAGTAGGAGAAAAAGTCTGTAAAAATGGCAATTTTGGTCACATTGAGCCTTTAAAAAGTAGTTATTCAACATGAGGCACAATCCAAATGACATTTTGAATCTTTTTTCTACAGTCCAAAAAATGAATTTTCTGATGAAAAACGATGACCCGCGACCTGTCGATTTTTCTCAAGATGGTCAGAAATGGTAATTTTTTAATGTTTAACTTTTTTGACTGTAAATGACTATTGCATGTGAATTATCACTTTTGGAACTAAAATAAATGTGTTTAGAGTCATTTTAATGCCTGAAATTGGTCGAAATAGAAGCTTCTGAGTAGGAGAAAAAGTCTATAAAAATGGCAATTTTGGTCACATTGAGGCTTTAAAAAGTAGTTATTTAACATGAGGCACAATCAAAAATGACATTTTGAATCTTTTTTTCTACAGTACAAAAAATCAATTTTCTGATGAAAAACGATGACCCGCAACCTGTCGATTTTTCTCAAGATGGTCAGAAATGGTAATATTTTAATGTTTATTTTTTTGAAAGTAAATGACTATTGCATGTGAATTATCACTTTTGGAACTAAAATTAGTGTGTTTAGAGTCATTTTATTACCTGAAATTGGTCGAAATAGAAGCTTCTGAGTAGGAGAAAAAGTCTGTAAAAATGGCAATTTTGGTCACACTGAGGCTTTAAAAAGTAGCTATTCAACATGAGGCACAGTCCAAATGACATTTTGAATTTTTTTTTCTACAGTCCAAAAAATAAATTTTCTGATGAAAAACAATGACCCGTGACCTGTCGAACTTTCTCCAGATGGTCGTAAATGGTTATTTTTTAATGTTTAACTTTTTTGACTGTAAATGACTATTGCATGTGAATTATCACTTTTGGAACTAAAATACATGTGTTTAGAGTCATTTTAATGCCTGAAATTGGTCGAAATAGAAGCTTCTGAGTAGGAGAAAAAGTCTGTAAAAATGGCAATTTTGGTCACATTGAGGCTTTAAAAAGTAGTTATTCAACATGAGGCACAATCCAAATGACATTTTGAATCTTTTTTTCTACAGTCCAAAAAATTAATTTTCTGATGCAAAACGATGACCCGCAACCTGTCAATTTTTCTCCAGATGGTCGTAAATGGTAATTTTTTAATGTTTAATTTTTTGACTGTAAATGACTATTGCATGTGAATTATCACTTTTGGAACTAAAATAAGTATGTTTAGAGTCATTTTAATGCCTGAAATTGGTGGAAATAGAAGCTTCTGTGTAGGAGAAAAAGTCTGTAAAAATGGCAATTTTGGTCACATTGAGGCTTTAAAAATTAGTTATTCAACATTAGGCACAATGCAAATTACATTTCGAATCTTTTTTTCTACAGTCCAAAAAATCAATTTTCTGATGAAAAACAATGACCCGTGACCTGTCGATTTTTCTCAAGATAGTCAGAAATGGTAATTTTGTAATGTTTATATTTTTGAAAGTAAATGACTATTGCATGTGAATTATCACTTTTGGAACTAAAATTAGTGTGTTTAGAGTCATTTTAATGCCTGAAATTGGTCGAAATAGAAGCTTCTGAGTAGGAGAACAAGTCTGTAAAAATGGCAATTTTGGTCACATTGAGGCTTTAAAAAGTAGTTATTCAACATGAGACACAATCCAAATGACATTTTGAATCTTTTTTCTACAGTCCAAAAAATGAATTTTCTGATGCAAAACGATGACCCGCGACCTGTCAATTTTTCTCAAGATGGTCAGAAATGGTAATTTTTTAATGTTTAATTTTTTGACTGTAAATGACTATTGCATGTGAATTATCACTTTTGGAACTAAAATAAGTATGTTTAGAGTCATTTTAATGCCTGAAATTGGTGGAAATAGAAGCTTCTGTGTAGGAGAAAAAGTCTGTAAAAATGGCAATTTTGGTCACATTGAGGCTTTAAAAATTAGTTATTCAACATTAGGCACAATGCAAATTACATTTTGAATCTTTTTTTCTACAGTCCAAAAAATCAATTTTCTGATTAAAAACAATGACCCGTGACCTGTCGATTTTTCTCAAGATGGTCAGAAATGGTAATTTTGTAATGTTTATATTTTTGAAAGTAAATGACTATTGCATGTGAATTATCACTTTTGGAACTAAAATTAGTGTGTTTAGAGTCATTTTAATGCCTGAAATTGGTCGAAATAGAAGCTTCTGAGTAGGAGAAAAAGTCTGTAAAAATGGCAATTTTGGTCACATTGAGGCTTTAAAAAGTAGTTATTCAAAATGAGACACAATCCAAATGACATTTTGAATCTTTTTTCTACAGTACAAACAATGAATTTTCTGATGAAAAACGATGACCCGTGACCTGTCGAACTTTCTCCAGATGGTCGTAAATGGTAATTTTTTAATGTTTAACTTTTTTGACTGTAAATGACTATTGCATGTGAATTATCACTTTTGGAACTAAAATAAGTGTGTTTAGAGTCATTTTAATGCCTGAAATTGGTTGAAATAGAAGCTTCTGAGTAGGAGAAAAAGTCTGTAAAAATGGCAATTTTGGTCACACTGAGGCTTTAAAAAGTAGCTATTCAACATGAGGCACAGTCCAAATGACATTTTGAATCTTTTTTTCTACAGTCCAAAAAATCAATTTTCTGATGAAAAACGATGACCCGTGACCTGTCGAACTTTCAAAAAATGATCAGAAATGGTAATTTTGTAATGGTTATTTTTTTTAAAGTAGATGACTATTGCATGTGAATTGTCACTTTTGGAACTAAAATTAGTGTGTTTAGAGTCATTTTATTGCCTGAAATTGGTCGAAGTAGAAGCTTCTGAGTAGGAGAAAAAGTCTGTAAAAATGGCAATTTTGGTCACATTGAGGCTTTAAAAAGTAGTTATTCAACATGAGGCACAATCCAAATGACATTTTGAATCTTTTTTTCTACAGTCCAAAAAATAAATTTTCTGATGCAAAACGATGACCCGCGACCTGTCAATTTTTCTCAAGATGGTCAGAAATGGTAATTTTGTAATGTTTATATTTTTGAAAGTAAATGACTATTGCATGTGAATTATCACTTTTGGAACTAAAATTAGTGTGTTTAGAGTCATTTTAATGCCTGAAATTGGTCGAAATAGAAGCTTCTGAGTAGGAGAACAAGTCTGTAAAAATGGCAATTTTGGTCACATTGAGGCTTTAAAAAGTAGTTATTCAACATGAGACACAATCCAAATGACATTTTGAATCTTTTTTCTACAGTCCAAAAAATGAATTTTCTGATGAAAAACGATGACCCGTGACCTGTCGAACTTTCTCCAGATGGTCGTAAATGGTTATTTTTTAATGTTTATCTTTTTTGACTGTAAATGACTATTGCATGTGAATTATCACTTTTGGAACTAAAATAAATGTGTTTAGAGTCATTTTAATGCCTGAAATTGGTCGA
This sequence comes from Triturus cristatus, assembly GCF_964204655.1. NCBI lineage: Eukaryota > Metazoa > Chordata > Amphibia > Caudata > Salamandridae > Triturus > Triturus cristatus. Next base: position 929,648,016 of record NC_140587.1, read on the forward strand.
AATAGAAGCTTCTGAGTAGGAGAAAAAGTCTGTAAAAATGGCAATTTTGGTCACATTGAGGCTTTAAAAAGTAGTTATTCAACATGAGGCACAATCCAAATGACATTTTGAATCTTTTTTCTACAGTCCAAAAAATGAATTTTCTGATGAAAAACGATGACCCGCGACCTGTCGATTTTTCTCAAGATGGTCAGAAATGGTAATTTTTTAATGTTTAACTTTTTTGACTGTAAATGACTATTGCATGTGAATTATCACTTTTGGAACTAAAATAAATGTGTTTAGAGTCATTTTAATGCCTGAAATTGGTCGAAATAGAAGCTTCTGAGTAGGAGAAAAAGTCTATAAAAATGGCAATTTTGGTCACATTGAGGCTTTAAAAAGTAGTTATTCAACATGAGGCACAATCAAAAATGACATTTTGAATCTTTTTTTCTACAGTCCAGAAAATCAATTTTCTGATGAAAAACGATGACCCGCGACCTGTCGATTTTTCTCAAGATGGTCAGAAATGGTAATATTTTAATGTTTAACTTTTTTGACTGTAAATGACTATTGCATGTGAATTATCACTTTTGGAACTAAAATAAATGTGTTTAGAGTCATTTTAATGCCTGAAATTGGTCGAAATAGAAGCTTCTGAGTAGGAGAAAAAGTCTATAAAAATGGCAATTTTGGTCACATTGAGGCTTTAAAAAGTAGTTATTCAACATGAGGCACAATCAAAAATGACATTTTGAATCTTTTTTTCTACAGTCCAAAAAATCTATTTTCTGATGAAAAACGATGACCCGCGACCTGTCGATTTTTCTCAAGATGGTCAGAAATGGTAATTTTGTAATGTTTATTTTTTTGAAAGTAAATGACTATTGCATGTGAATTATCACTTTTGGAACTAAAATTAGTGTGTTTAGAGTCATTTTAATGCCTGAAATTGGTCGAAATAGAAGCTTCTGAGTAGGAGAAAAAGTCTGTAAAAATGGCAATTTTGGTCACATTGAGGCTTTAAAAAGTAGTTATTCAACATGAGGCACAATCCAAATGACATTTTGAATCTTTTTTTCTACAGTCCAAAAAATTAATTTTCTGATGCAAAACGATGACCCGCAACCTGTCAATTTTTCTCCAGATGGTCGTAAATGGTAATTTTTTAATGTTTAATTTTTTGACTGTAAATGACTATTGCATGTGAATTATCACTTTTGGAACTAAAATAAGTATGTTTAGAGTCATTTTAATGCCTGAAATTGGTGGAAATAGAAGCTTCTGTGTAGGAGAAAAAGTCTGTAAAAATGGCAATTTTGGTCACATTGAGGCTTTAAAAAGTAGTTATTCAACATGAGGCACAATCCAAATGACATTTTGAATCTTTTTTCTACAGTCCAAAAAATGAATTTTCTGATGAAAAACGATGACCCGCGACCTGTCGATTTTTCTCAAGATGATCAGAAATGGTAATTTTTTAATGTTTAACTTTTTTGACTGTAAATGACTATTGCATGTGAATTATCACTTTTGGAACTAAAATAAATGTGTTTAGAGTCATTTTAATGCCTGAAATTGGTCGAAATAGAAGCTTCTGAGTAGGAGAAAAAGTCTATAAAAATGGCAATTTTGGTCACATTGAGGCTTTAAAAAGTAGTTATTCAACATGAGGCACAATCAAAAATGACATTTTGAATCTTTTTTTCTACAGTCCAAAAAATCAATTTTCTGATGAAAAACGATGACCCGTGACCTGTCGAACTTTCAAAAAATGATCAGAAATGGTAATTTTTTAATGGTTATTTTTTTTAAAGTAGATGACTATTGCATGTGAATTATCACTTTTGGAACTAAAATTAGTGTGTTTAGAGTCATTTTAATGCCTGAAATTGGTCGAAATAGAAGCTTCTGAGTAGGAGAAAAAGTCTGTAAAAATGGCAATTTTGGTCACATTGAGGCTTTAAAAAGTAGTTATTCAAAATGAGACACAATCCAAATGACATTTTGAATCTTTTTTCTACAGTACAAAAAATGAATTTTCTGATGAAAAACGATGACCCGTGACCTGTCGAACTTTCTCCAGATGGTCGTAAATGGTAATTTTTTAATGTTTAACTTTTTTGTCTGTAAATGACTATTGCATGTGAATTATCACTTTTGGAACTAAAATAAGTGTGTTTAGAGTCATTTTAATGCCTGAAATTGGTGGAAATAGACGCTTCTGTGTAGGAGAAAAAGTCTGTAAAAATTGGCAATTTTGGTCACATTGAGGCTTTAAAAAGTAGTTATTCAACATGAGGCACAATCAAAAATGACATTTTCAATTTTTTTTTCTACAGTCCAAAAAATCAATTTTCTGATGAAAAACGATGACCCGCGACCTGTCGATTTTTCTCAAGATGGTCAGAAATGGTAATTTTGTAATGTTTATTTTTTTTAAAGTAAATGACTATTGCATGTGAATTATCACTTTTGGAACTAAAATTAGTGTGTTTAGAGTCATGTTATTGCCTGAAATTGGTTGAAATAGAAGCTTCTGAGTAGGAGAAAAAGTCTGTAAAAATGGCAATTTTGGTCACACTGAGGCTTTAAAAAGTAGCTATTCAACATGAGGCACAGTCCAAATGACATTTTGAATCTTTTTTTCTACAGTCCAAAAAATCAATTTTCTGATGAAAAACGATGACCCGTGACCTGTCGAACTTTCAAAAAATGATCAGAAATGGTAATTTTTTAATGGTTATTTTTTTTAAAGTAGATGACTATTGCATGTGAATTGTCACTTTTGGAACTAAAATTTGTGTGTTTAGAGTCATTTTATTGCCTGAAATTGGTCGAAATAGAAGCTTCTGAGTAGGAGAAAAAGTCTGTAAAAATGGCAATTTTGGTCACATTGAGGCTTTAAAAAGTAGTTATTCAACATGAGGCACAATCCAAATGACATTTTGAATCTTTTTTTCTACAGTCCAAAAAATAAATTTTCTGATGCAAAACGATGACCCGCGACCTGTCAATTTTTCTCAAGATGGTCAGAAATGGTAATTTTTTAATGTTTAATTTTTTGACTGTAAATGACTATTGCATGTGAATTATCACTTTTGGAACTAAAATAAGTATGTTTAGAGTCATTTTAATGCCTGAAATTGGTCGAAATAGAAGCTTCTGAGTAGGAGAAAAAGTCTGTAAAAATGGCAATTTTGGTCACATTGAGCCTTTAAAAAGTAGTTATTCAACATGAGGCACAATCCAAATGACATTTTGAATCTTTTTTCTACAGTCCAAAAAATGAATTTTCTGATGAAAAACGATGACCCGCGACCTGTCGATTTTTCTCAAGATGGTCAGAAATGGTAATTTTTTAATGTTTAACTTTTTTGACTGTAAATGACTATTGCATGTGAATTATCACTTTTGGAACTAAAATAAATGTGTTTAGAGTCATTTTAATGCCTGAAATTGGTCGAAATAGAAGCTTCTGAGTAGGAGAAAAAGTCTATAAAAATGGCAATTTTGGTCACATTGAGGCTTTAAAAAGTAGTTATTTAACATGAGGCACAATCAAAAATGACATTTTGAATCTTTTTTTCTACAGTACAAAAAATCAATTTTCTGATGAAAAACGATGACCCGCGACCTGTCGATTTTTCTCAAGATGGTCAGAAATGGTAATATTTTAATGTTTATTTTTTTGAAAGTAAATGACTATTGCATGTGAATTATCACTTTTGGAACTAAAATTAGTGTGTTTAGAGTCATTTTATTACCTGAAATTGGTCGAAATAGAAGCTTCTGAGTAGGAGAAAAAGTCTGTAAAAATGGCAATTTTGGTCACACTGAGGCTTTAAAAAGTAGCTATTCAACATGAGGCACAGTCCAAATGACATTTTGAATTTTTTTTTCTACAGTCCAAAAAATAAATTTTCTGATGAAAAACAATGACCCGTGACCTGTCGAACTTTCTCCAGATGGTCGTAAATGGTTATTTTTTAATGTTTAACTTTTTTGACTGTAAATGACTATTGCATGTGAATTATCACTTTTGGAACTAAAATACATGTGTTTAGAGTCATTTTAATGCCTGAAATTGGTCGAAATAGAAGCTTCTGAGTAGGAGAAAAAGTCTGTAAAAATGGCAATTTTGGTCACATTGAGGCTTTAAAAAGTAGTTATTCAACATGAGGCACAATCCAAATGACATTTTGAATCTTTTTTCTACAGTCCAAAAAATGAATTTTCTGATGAAAAACGATGACCCGCGACCTGTCGATTTTTCTCAAGATGGTCAGAAATGGTAATTTTTTAATGTTTAACTTTTTTGACTGTAAATGACTATTGCATGTGAATTATCACTTTTGGAACTAAAATAAATGTGTTTAGAGTCATTTTAATGCCTGAAATTGGTCGAAATAGAAGCTTCTGAGTAGGAGAAAAAGTCTATAAAAATGGCAATTTTGGTCACATTGAGGCTTTAAAAAGTAGTTATTTAACATGAGGCACAATCAAAAATGACATTTTGAATCTTTTTTTCTACAGTACAAAAAATCAATTTTCTGATGAAAAACGATGACCCGCGACCTGTCGATTTTTCTCAAGATGGTCAGAAATGGTAATATTTTAATGTTTATTTTTTTGAAAGTAAATGACTATTGCATGTGAATTATCACTTTTGGAACTAAAATTAGTGTGTTTAGAGTCATTTTATTACCTGAAATTGGTCGAAATAGAAGCTTCTGAGTAGGAGAAAAAGTCTGTAAAAATGGCAATTTTGGTCACACTGAGGCTTTAAAAAGTAGCTATTCAACATGAGGCACAGTCCAAATGACATTTTGAATTTTTTTTTCTACAGTCCAAAAAATAAATTTTCTGATGAAAAACAATGACCCGTGACCTGTCGAACTTTCTCCAGATGGTCGTAAATGGTTATTTTTTAATGTTTAACTTTTTTGACTGTAAATGACTATTGCATGTGAATTATCACTTTTGGAACTAAAATACATGTGTTTAGAGTCATTTTAATGCCTGAAATTGGTCGAAATAGAAGCTTCTGAGTAGGAGAAAAAGTCTGTAAAAATGGCAATTTTGGTCACATTGAGGCTTTAAAAAGTAGTTATTCAACATGAGGCACAATCCAAATGACATTTTGAATCTTTTTTTCTACAGTCCAAAAAATTAATTTTCTGATGCAAAACGATGACTCGCAACCTGTCAATTTTTCTCCAGATGGTCGTAAATGGTAATTTTTTAATGTTTAATTTTTTGACTGTAAATGACTATTGCATGTGAATTATCACTTTTGGAACTAAAATAAGTATGTTTAGAGTCATTTTAATGCCTGAAATTGGTGGAAATAGAAGCTTCTGTGTAGGAGAAAAAGTCTGTAAAAATGGCAATTTTGGTCACATTGAGGCTTTAAAAATTAGTTATTCAACATTAGGCACAATACAAATTACATTTCGAATCTTTTTTTCTACAGTCCAAAAAATCAATTTTCTGATGAAAAACAATGACCCGTGACCTGTCGATTTTTCTCAAGATAGTCAGAAATGGTAATTTTGTAATGTTTATATTTTTGAAAGTAAATGACTATTGCATGTGAATTATCACTTTTGGAACTAAAATTAGTGTGTTTAGAGTCATTTTAATGCCTGAAATTGGTCGAAATAGAAGCTTCTGAGTAGGAGAACAAGTCTGTAAAAATGGCAATTTTGGTCACATTGAGGCTTTAAAAAGTAGTTATTCAACATGAGACACAATCCAAATGACATTTTGAATCTTTTTTCTACAGTCCAAAAAATGAATTTTCTGATGCAAAACGATGACCCGCGACCTGTCAATTTTTCTCAAGATGGTCAGAAATGGTAATTTTTTAATGTTTAATTTTTTGACTGTAAATGACTATTGCATGTGAATTATCACTTTTGGAACTAAAATAAGTATGTTTAGAGTCATTTTAATGCCTGAAATTGGTGGAAATAGAAGCTTCTGTGTAGGAGAAAAAGTCTGTAAAAATGGCAATTTTGGTCACATTGAGGCTTTAAAAATTAGTTATTCAACATTAGGCACAATGCAAATTACATTTTGAATCTTTTTTTCTACAGTCCAAAAAATCAATTTTCTGATTAAAAACAATGACCCGTGACCTGTCGATTTTTCTCAAGATGGTCAGAAATGGTAATTTTGTAATGTTTATATTTTTGAAAGTAAATGACTATTGCATGTGAATTATCACTTTTGGAACTAAAATTAGTGTGTTTAGAGTCATTTTAATGCCTGAAATTGGTCGAAATAGAAGCTTCTGAGTAGGAGAAAAAGTCTGTAAAAATGGCAATTTTGGTCACATTGAGGCTTTAAAAAGTAGTTATTCAAAATGAGACACAATCCAAATGACATTTTGAATCTTTTTTCTACAGTACAAACAATGAATTTTCTGATGAAAAACGATGACCCGTGACCTGTCGAACTTTCTCCAGATGGTCGTAAATGGTAATTTTTTAATGTTTAACTTTTTTGACTGTAAATGACTATTGCATGTGAATTATCACTTTTGGAACTAAAATAAGTGTGTTTAGAGTCATTTTAATGCCTGAAATTGGTTGAAATAGAAGCTTCTGAGTAGGAGAAAAAGTCTGTAAAAATGGCAATTTTGGTCACACTGAGGCTTTAAAAAGTAGCTATTCAACATGAGGCACAGTCCAAATGACATTTTGAATCTTTTTTTCTACAGTCCAAAAAATCAATTTTCTGATGAAAAACGATGACCCGTGACCTGTCGAACTTTCAAAAAATGATCAGAAATGGTAATTTTGTAATGGTTATTTTTTTTAAAGTAGATGACTATTGCATGTGAATTGTCACTTTTGGAACTAAAATTAGTGTGTTTAGAGTCATTTTATTGCCTGAAATTGGTCGAAGTAGAAGCTTCTGAGTAGGAGAAAAAGTCTGTAAAAATGGCAATTTTGGTCACATTGAGGCTTTAAAAAGTAGTTATTCAACATGAGGCACAATCCAAATGACATTTTGAATCTTTTTTTCTACAGTCCAAAAAATAAATTTTCTGATGCAAAACGATGACCCGCGACCTGTCAATTTTTCTCAAGATGGTCAGAAATGGTAATTTTGTAATGTTTATATTTTTGAAAGTAAATGACTATTGCATGTGAATTATCACTTTTGGAACTAAAATTAGTGTGTTTAGAGTCATTTTAATGCCTGAAATTGGTCGAAATAGAAGCTTCTGAGTAGGAGAACAAGTCTGTAAAAATGGCAATTTTGGTCACATTGAGGCTTTAAAAAGTAGTTATTCAACATGAGACACAATCCAAATGACATTTTGAATCTTTTTTCTACAGTCCAAAAAATGAATTTTCTGATGAAAAACGATGACCCGTGACCTGTCGAACTTTCTCCAGATGGTCGTAAATGGTTATTTTTTAATGTTTATCTTTTTTGACTGTAAATGACTATTGCATGTGAATTATCACTTTTGGAACTAAAATAAATGTGTTTAGAGTCATTTTAATGCCTGAAATTGGTCGAAATAGAAGCTTCTGAGTAGGAGAAAAAGTCTGTAAAAATGGCAATTTTGGTCACATTGAGGCTTTAAAAAGTAGTTATTCAACATGAGGCACAATCCAAATGACATTTTGAATCTTTTTTCTACAGTCCAAAAAATGAATTTTCTGATGAAAAACGATGACCCGCGACCTGTCGATTTTTCTCAAGATGGTCAGAAATGGTAATTTTTTAATGTTTAACTTTTTTGACTGTAAATGACTATTGCATGTGAATTATCACTTTTGGAACTAAAATAAATGTGTTTAGAGTCATTTTAATGCCTGAAATTGGTCGAAATAGAAGCTTCTGAGTAGGAGAAAAAGTCTATAAAAATGGCAATTTTGGTCACATTGAGGCTTTAAAAAGTAGTTATTCAACATGAGGCACAATCAAAAATGACATTTTGAATCTTTTTTTCTACAGTCCAGAATATCAATTTTCTGATGAAAAACGATGACCCGCGACCTGTCGATTTTTCTCAAGATGGTCAGAAATGGTAATATTTTAATGTTTAACTTTTTTGACTGTAAATGACTATTGCATGTGAATTATCACTTTTGGAACTAAAATAAATGTGTTTAGAGTCATTTTAATGCCTGAAATTGGTCGAAATAGAAGCTTCTGAGTAGGAGAAAAAGTCTATAAAAATGGCAATTTTGGTCACATTGAGGCTTTAAAAAGTAGTTATTCAACATGAGGCACAATCAAAAATGACATTTTGAATCTTTTTTTCTACAGTCCAAAAAATCTATTTTCTGATGAAAAACGATGACCCGCGACCTGTCGATTTTTCTCAAGATGGTCAGAAATGGTAATTTTGTAATGTTTATTTTTTTGAAAGTAAATGACTATTGCATGTGAATTATCACTTTTGGAACTAAAATTAGTGTGTTTAGAGTCATTTTAATGCCTGAAATTGGTCGAAATAGAAGCTTCTGGGTAGGAGAAAAAGTCTGTAAAAATGGCAATTTTGGTCACATTGAGGCTTTAAAAAGTAGTTATTCAACATGAGGCACAATCCAAATGACATTTTGAATCTTTTTTTCTACAGTCCAAAAAATTAATTTTCTGATGCAAAACGATGACCCGCAACCTGTCAATTTTTCTCCAGATGGTCGTAAATGGTAATTTTTTAATGTTTAATTTTTTGACTGTAAATGACTATTGCATGTGAATTATCACTTTTGGAACTAAAATAAGTATGTTTAGAGTCATTTTAATGCCTGAAATTGGTGGAAATAGAAGCTTCTGTGTAGGAGAAAAAGTCTGTAAAAATGGCAATTTTGGTCACATTGAGGCTTTAAAAAGTAGTTATTCAACATGAGGCACAATCCAAATGACATTTTGAATCTTTTTTCTACAGTCCAAAAAATGAATTTTCTGATGAAAAACGATGACCCGCGACCTGTCGATTTTTCTCAAGATGATCAGAAATGGTAATTTTTTAATGTTTAACTTTTTTGACTGTAAATGACTATTGCATGTGAATTATCACTTTTGGAACTAAAATAAATGTGTTTAGAGTCATTTTAATGCCTGAAATTGGTCGAAATAGAAGCTTCTGAGTAGGAGAAAAAGTCTATAAAAATGGCAATTTTGGTCACATTGAGGCTTTAAAAAGTAGTTATTCAACATGAGGCACAATCAAAAATGACATTTTGAATCTTTTTTTCTACAGTCCAAAAAATCAATTTTCTGATGAAAAACGATGACCCGTGACCTGTCGAACTTTCAAAAAATGATCAGAAATGGTAATTTTTTAATGGTTATTTTTTTTAAAGTAGATGACTATTGCATGTGAATTATCACTTTTGGAACTAAAATTAGTGTGTTTAGAGTCATTTTATTGCCTGAAATTGGTCGAAATAGAAGCTTCTGAGTAGGAGAAAAAGTCTGTAAAAATGGCAATTTTGGTCACATTGAGGCTTTAAAAAGTAGTTATTCAACATGAGGCACAATCCAAATGACATTTTGAATCTTTTTTTCTACAGTCCAAAAAATCAATTTTCTGATGCAAAACGATGACCCGCGACCTGTCAATTTTTCTCAAGATGGTCAGAAATGGTAATTTTTTAATGTTTAATTTTTTGACTGTAAATGACTATTGCATGTGAATTATCACTTGTGGAACTAAAATAAGTATGTTTAGAGTCATTTTAATGCCTGAAATTGGTGGAAATATAAGCTTCTGTGTAGGAGAAAAAGTCTGTAAAAATGGCAATTTTGGTCACATTGAGGCTTTAAAAATTAGTTATTCAACATTAGGCACAATGCAAATTACATTTTGAATCTTTTTTTCTACAGTCCAAAAAATCAATTTTCTGATGAAAAACAATGACCCGTGACCTGTCGATTTTTCTCAAGATGGTCAGAAATGGTAATTTTGTAATGTTTATATTTTTGAAAGTAAATGACTATTGCATGTGAATTATCACTTTTGGAACTAAAATTAGTGTGTTTAGAGTCATTTTAATGCCTGAAATTGGTCGAAATAGAAGCTTCTGAGTAGGAGAAAAAGTCTGTAAAAATGGCAATTTTGGTCACATTGAGGCTTTAAAAAGTAGTTATTCAAAATGAGACACAATCCAAATGACATTTTGAATCTTTTTTCTACAGTACAAAAAATGAATTTTCTGATGAAAAACGATGACCCGTGACCTGTCGAACTTTCTCCAGATGGTCGTAAATGGTAATTTTTTAATGTTTAACTTTTTTGTCTGTAAATGACTATTGCATGTGAATTATCACTTTTGGAACTAAAATAAGTGTGTTTAGAGTCATTTTAATGCCTGAAATTGGTGGAAATAGACGCTTCTGTGTAGGAGAAAAAGTCTGTAAAAATTGGCAATTTTGGTCACATTGAGGCTTTAAAAAGTAGTTATTCAACATGAGGCACAATCAAAAATGACATTTTCAATTTTTTTTTCTACAGTCCAAAAAATCAATTTTCTGATGAAAAACGATGACCCGCGACCTGTCGATTTTTCTCAAGATGGTCAGAAATGGTAATTTTGTAATGTTTATTTTTTTTAAAGTAAATGACTATTGCATGTGAATTATCACTTTTGGAACTAAAATTAGTGTGTTTAGAGTCATGTTATTGCCTGAAATTGGTTGAAATAGAAGCTTCTGAGTAGGAGAAAAAGTCTGTAAAAATGGCAATTTTGGTCACACTGAGGCTTTAAAAAGTAGCTATTCAACATGAGGCACAGTCCAAATGACATTTTGAATCTTTTTTTCTACAGTCCAAAAAATCAATTTTCTGATGAAAAACGATGACCCGTGACCTGTCGAACTTTCAAAAAATGATCAGAAATGGTAATTTTTTAATGGTTATTTTTTTTAAAGAAGATGACTATTGCATGTGAATTGTCACTTTTGGAACTAAAATTTGTGTGTTTAGAGTCATTTTATTGCCTGAAATTGGTCGAAATAGAAGCTTCTGAGTAGGAGAAAAAGTCTGTAAAAATGGCAATTTTGGTCACATTGAGGCTTTAAAAAGTAGTTATTCAACATGAGGCACAATCCAAATGACATTTTGAATCTTTTTTTCTACAGTCCAAAAAATAAATTTTCTGATGCAAAACGATGACCCGCGACCTGTCAATTTTTCTCAAGATGGTCAGAAATGGTAATTTTTTAATGTTTAATTTTTTGACTGTAAATGACTATTGCATGTGAATTATCACTTTTGGAACTAAAATAAGTATGTTTAGAGTCATTTTAATGCCTGAAATTGGTCGAAATAGAAGCTTCTGAGTAGGAGAAAAAGTCTGTAAAAATGGCAATTTTGGTCACATTGAGCCTTTAAAAAGTAGTTATTCAACATGAGGCACAATCCAAATGACATTTTGAATCTTTTTTCTACAGTCCAAAAAATGAATTTTCTGATGAAAAACGATGACCCGCGACCTGTCGATTTTTCTCAAGATGGTCAGAAATGGTAATTTTTTAATGTTTAACTTTTTTGACTGTAAATGACTATTGCATGTGAATTATCACTTTTGGAACTAAAATAAATGTGTTTAGAGTCATTTTAATGCCTGAAATTGGTCGAAATAGAAGCTTCTGAGTAGGAGAAAAAGTCTATAAAAATGGCAATTTTGGTCACATTGAGGCTTTAAAAAGTAGTTATTTAACATGAGGCACAATCAAAAATGACATTTTGAATCTTTTTTTCTACAGTACAAAAAATCAATTTTCTGATGAAAAACGATGACCCGCGACCTGTCGATTTTTCTCAAGATGGTCAGAAATGGTAATATTTTAATGTTTATTTTTTTGAAAGTAAATGACTATTGCATGTGAATTATCACTTTTGGAACTAAAATTAGTGTGTTTAGAGTCATTTTATTACCTGAAATTGGTCGAAATAGAAGCTTCTGAGTAGGAGAAAAAGTCTGTAAAAATGGCAATTTTGGTCACACTGAGGCTTTAAAAAGTAGCTATTCAACATGAGGCACAGTCCAAATGACATTTTGAATTTTTTTTTCTACAGTCCAAAAAATAAATTTTCTGATGAAAAACAATGACCCGTGACCTGTCGAACTTTCTCCAGATGGTCGTAAATGGTTATTTTTTAATGTTTAACTTTTTTGACTGTAAATGACTATTGCATGTGAATTATCACTTTTGGAACTAAAATACATGTGTTTAGAGTCATTTTAATGCCTGAAATTGGTCGAAATAGAAGCTTCTGAGTAGGAGAAAAAGTCTGTAAAAATGGCAATTTTGGTCACATTGAGGCTTTAAAAAGTAGTTATTCAACATGAGGCACAATCCAAATGACATTTTGAATCTTTTTTTCTACAGTCCAAAAAATTAATTTTCTGATGCAAAACGATGACCCGCAACCTGTCAATTTTTCTCCAGATGGTCGTAAATGGTAATTTTTTAATGTTTAATTTTTTGACTGTAAATGACTATTGCATGTGAATTATCACTTTTGGAACTAAAATAAGTATGTTTAGAGTCATTTTAATGCCTGAAATTGGTGGAAATAGAAGCTTCTGTGTAGGAGAAAAAGTCTGTAAAAATGGCAATTTTGGTCACATTGAGGCTTTAAAAATTAGTTATTCAACATTAGGCACAATGCAAATTACATTTCGAATCTTTTTTTCTACAGTCCAAAAAATCAATTTTCTGATGAAAAACAATGACCCGTGACCTGTCGATTTTTCTCAAGATAGTCAGAAATGGTAATTTTGTAATGTTTATATTTTTGAAAGTAAATGACTATTGCATGTGAATTATCACTTTTGGAACTAAAATTAGTGTGTTTAGAGTCATTTTAATGCCTGAAATTGGTCGAAATAGAAGCTTCTGAGTAGGAGAACAAGTCTGTAAAAATGGCAATTTTGGTCACATTGAGGCTTTAAAAAGTAGTTATTCAAAATGAGACACAATCCAAATGACATTTTGAATCTTTTTTCTACAGTCCAAAAAATGAATTTTCTGATGCAAAACGATGACCCGCGACCTGTCAATTTTTCTCAAGATGGTCAGAAATGGTAATTTTTTAATGTTTAATTTTTTGACTGTAAATGACTATTGCATGTGAATTATCACTTTTGGAACTAAAATAAGTATGTTTAGAGTCATTTTAATGCCTGAAATTGGTGGAAATAGAAGCTTCTGTGTAGGAGAAAAAGTCTGTAAAAATGGCAATTTTGGTCACATTGAGGCTTTAAAAATTAGTTATTCAACATTAGGCACAATGCAAATTACATTTTGAATCTTTTTTTCTACAGTCCAAAAAATCAATTTTCTGATTAAAAACAATGACCCGTGACCTGTCGATTTTTCTCAAGATGGTCAGAAATGGTAATTTTGTAATGTTTATATTTTTGAAAGTAAATGACTATTGCATGTGAATTATCACTTTTGGAACTAAAATTAGTGTGTTTAGAGTCATTTTAATGCCTGAAATTGGTCGAAATAGAAGCTTCTGAGTAGGAGAAAAAGTCTGTAAAAATGGCAATTTTGGTCACATTGAGGCTTTAAAAAGTAGTTATTCAAAATGAGACACAATCCAAATGACATTTTGAATCTTTTTTCTACAGTACAAACAATGAATTTTCTGATGAAAAACGATGACCCGTGACCTGTCGAACTTTCTCCAGAAGGTCGTAAATGGTAATTTTTTAATGTTTAACTTTTTTGACTGTAAATGACTATTGCATGTGAATTATCACTTTTGGAACTAAAATAAGTGTGTTTAGAGTCATTTTAATGCCTGAAATTGGTTGAAATAGAAGCTTCTGAGTAGGAGAAAAAGTCTGTAAAAATGGCAATTTTGGTCACACTGAGGCTTTAAAAAGTAGCTATTCAACATGAGGCACAGTCCAAATGACATTTTGAATCTTTTTTTCTACAGTCCAAAAAATCAATTTTCTGATGAAAAACGATGACCCGTGACCTGTCGAACTTTCAAAAAATGATCAGAAATGGTAATTTTGTAATGGTTATTTTTTTTAAAGTAGATGACTATTGCATGTGAATTGTCACTTTTGGAACTAAAATTAGTGTGTTTAGAGTCATTTTATTGCCTGAAATTGGTCGAAGTAGAAGCTTCTGAGTAGGAGAAAAAGTCTGTAAAAATGGCAATTTTGGTCACATTGAGGCTTTAAAAAGTAGTTATTCAACATGAGGCACAATCCAAATGACATTTTGAATCTTTTTTTCTACAGTCCAAAAAATAAATTTTCTGATGCAAAACGATGACCCGCGACCTGTCAATTTTTCTCAAGATGGTCAGAAATGGTAATTTTGTAATGTTTATATTTTTGAAAGTAAATGACTATTGCATGTGAATTATCACTTTTGGAACTAAAATTAGTGTGTTTAGAGTCATTTTAATGCCTGAAATTGGTCGAAATAGAAGCTTCTGAGTAGGAGAACAAGTCTGTAAAAATGGCAATTTTGGTCACATTGAGGCTTTAAAAAGTAGTTATTCAACATGAGACACAATCCAAATGACATTTTGAATCTTTTTTCTACAGTCCAAAAAATGAATTTTCTGATGAAAAACGATGACCCGTGACCTGTCGAACTTTCTCCAGATGGTCGTAAATGGTTATTTTTTAATGTTTATCTTTTTTGACTGTAAATGACTATTGCATGTGAATTATCACTTTTGGAACTAAAATAAATGTGTTTAGAGTCATTTTAATGCCTGAAATTGGTCGAAATAGAAGCTTCTGAGTAGGAGAAAAAGTCTGTAAAAATGGCAATTTTGGTCACATTGAGGCTTTAAAAAGTAGTTATTCAACATGAGGCACAATCCAAATGACATTTTGAATCTTTTTTCTACAGTCCAAAAAATGAATTTTCTGATGAAAAACGATGACCCGCGACCTGTCGATTTTTCTCAAGATGGTCAGAAATGGTAATTTTTTAATGTTTAACTTTTTTGACTGTAAATGACTATTGCATGTGAATTATCACTTTTGGAACTAAAATAAATGTGTTTAGAGTCATTTTAATGCCTGAAATTGGTCGAAATAGAAGCTTCTGAGTAGGAGAAAAAGTCTATAAAAATGGCAATTTTGGTCACATTGAGGCTTTAAAAAGTAGTTATTCAACATGAGGCACAATCAAAAATGACATTTTGAATCTTTTTTTCTACAGTCCAAAAAATCTATTTTCTGATGAAAAACGATGACCCGCGACCTGTCGATTTTTCTCAAGATGGTCAGAAATGGTAATTTTGTAATGTTTATTTTTTTGAAAGTAAATGACTATTGCATGTGAATTATCACTTTTGGAACTAAAATTAGTGTGTTTAGAGTCATTTTAATGCCTGAAATTGGTCGAAATAGAAGCTTCTGAGTAGGAGAAAAAGTCTGTAAAAATGGCAATTTTGGTCACATTGAGGCTTTAAAAAGTAGTTATTCAACATGAGGCACAATCCAAATGACATTTTGAATCTTTTTTTCTACAGTCCAAAAAATTAATTTTCTGATGCAAAACGATGACCCGCAACCTGTCAATTTTTCTCCAGATGGTCGTAAATGGTAATTTTTTAATGTTTAATTTTTTGACTGTAAATGACTATTGCATGTGAATTATCACTTTTGGAACTAAAATAAGTATGTTTAGAGTCATTTTAATGCCTGAAATTGGTGGAAATAGAAGCTTCTGTGTAGGAGAAAAAGTCTGTAAAAATGGCAATTTTGGTCACATTGAGGCTTTAAAAAGTAGTTATTCAACATGAGGCACAATCCAAATGACATTTTGAATCTTTTTTTCTACAGTCCAAAAAATTAATTTTCTGATGCAAAACGATGACCCGCAACCTGTCAATTTTTCTCCAGATGGTCGTAAATGGTAATTTTTTAATGTTTAATTTTTTGACTGTAAATGACTATTGCATGTGAATTATCACTTTTGGAACTAAAATAAGTATGTTTAGAGTCATTTTAATGCCTGAAATTGGTGGAAATAGAAGCTTCTGTGTAGGAGAAAAAGTCTGTCAAAATGGCAATTTTGGTCACATTGAGGCTTTAAAAATTAGTTATTCAACATTAGGCACAATGCAAATTACATTTCGAATCTTTTTTTCTACAGTCCAAAAAATCAATTTTCTGATGAAAAACAATGACCCGTGACCTGTCGATTTTTCTCAAGATAGTCAGAAATGGTAATTTTGTAATGTTTATATTTTTGAAAGTAAATGACTATTGCATGTGAATTATCACTTTTGGAACTAAAATTAGTGTGTTTAGAGTCATTTTAATGCCTGAAATTGGTCGAAATAGAAGCTTCTGAGTAGGAGAACAAGTCTGTAAAAATGGCAATTTTGGTCACATTGAGGCTTTAAAAAGTAGTTATTCAACATGAGACACAATCCAAATGACATTTTGAATCTTTTTTCTACAGTCCAAAAAATGAATTTTCTGATGCAAAACGATGACCCGCGACCTGTCAATTTTTCTCAAGATGGTCAGAAATGGTAATTTTTTAATGTTTAATTTTTTGACTGTAAATGACTATTGCATGTGAATTATCACTTTTGGAACTAAAATAAGTATGTTTAGAGTCATTTTAATGCCTGAAATTGGTGGAAATAGAAGCTTCTGTGTAGGAGAAAAAGTCTGTAAAAATGGCAATTTTGGTCACATTGAGGCTTTAAAAATTAGTTATTCAACATTAGGCACAATGCAAATTACATTTTGAATCTTTTTTTCTACAGTCCAAAAAATCAATTTTCTGATTAAAAACAATGACCCATGACCTGTCGATTTTTCTCAAGATGGTCAGAAATGGTAATTTTGTAATGTTTATATTTTTGAAAGTAAATGACTATTGCATGTGAATTATCACTTTTGGAACTAAAATTAGTGTGTTTAGAGTCATTTTAATGCCTGAAATTGGTCGAAATAGAAGCTTCTGAGTAGTAGAAAAAGTCTGTAAAAATGGCAATTTTGGTCACATTGAGGCTGTAAAAAGTAGTTATTCAAAATGAGACACAATCCAAATGACATTTTGAATCTTTTTTCTACAGTACAAACAATGAATTTTCTGATGAAAAACGATGACCCGTGACCTGTCGAACTTTCTCCAGATGGTCGTAAATGGTAATTTTTTAATGTTTAACTTTTTTGACTGTAAATGACTATTGCATGTGAATTATCACTTTTGGAACTAAAATAAGTGTGTTTAGAGTCATTTTAATGCCTGAAATTGGTTGAAATAGAAGCTTCTGAGTAGGAGAAAAAGTCTGTAAAAATGGCAATTTTGGTCACACTGAGGCTTTAAAAAGTAGCTATTCAACATGAGGCACAGTCCAAATGACATTTTGAATCTTTTTTTCTACAGTCCAAAAAATCAATTTTCTGATGAAAAACGATGACCCGTGACCTGTCGAACTTTCAAAAAATGATCAGAAATGGTAATTTTTTAATGGTTATTTTTTTTAAAGTAGATGACTATTGCATGTGAATTATCACTTTTGGAACTAAAATTAGTGTGTTTAGAGTCATTTTATTGCCTGAAATTGGTCGAAATAGAAGCTTCTGAGTAGGAGAAAAAGTCTGTAAAAATGGCAATTTTGGTCACATTGAGGCTTTAAAAAGTAGTTATTCAACATGAGGCACAATCCAAATGGCATTTTGAATCTTTTTTCTACAGTCCAAAAAATGAATTTTCTGATGAAAAACGATGACCCGCGACCTGTCGATTTTTCTCAAGATGGTCAGAAATGGTAATTTTTTAATGTTTAACTTTTTTGACTGTAAATGACTATTGCATGTGAATTATCACTTTTGGAACTAAAATAAATGTGTTTAGAGTCATTTTAATGCCTGAAATTGGTCGAAATAGAAGCTTCTGAGTAGGAGAAAAAGTCTATAAAAATGGCAATTTTGGTCACATTGAGGCTTTAAAAAGTAGTTATTCAACATGAGGCACAATCAAAAATGACATTTTGAATCTTTTTTTCTACAGTCCAGAAAATCAATTTTCTGATGAAAAACGATGACCCGCGACCTGTCGATTTTTCTCAAGATGGTCAGAAATGGTAATATTTTAATGTTTAACTTTTTTGACTGTAAATGACTATTGCATGTGAATTATCACTTTTGGAACTAAAATAAATGTGTTTAGAGTCATTTTAATGCCTGAAATTGGTCGAAATAGAAGCTTCTGAGTAGGAGAAAAAGTCTATAAAAATGGCAATTTTGGTCACATTGAGGCTTTAAAAAGTAGTTATTCAACATGAGGCACAATCAAAAATGACATTTTGAATCTTTTTTTCTACAGTCCAAAAAATCTATTTTCTGATGAAAAACGATGACCCGCGACCTGTCGATTTTTCTCAAGATGGTCAGAAATGGTAATTTTGTAATGTTTATTTTTTTGAAAGTAAATGACTATTGCATGTGAATTATCACTTTTGTAACTAAAATTAGTGTGTTTAGAGTCATTTTATTGCCTGAAATTGGTCGAAATAGAAGCTTCTGAGTAGGAGACAAAGTCTGTAAAAATGGCAATTTTGGTCACATTGAGGCTTTAAAAAGTAGTTATTCAACATGAGGCACAATCCAAATGACATTTTGAATCTTTTTTCTACAGTCCAAAAAATGAATTTTCTGATGAAAAACGATGACCCGCGACCTGTCGATTTTTCTCAAGATGGTCAGAAATGGTAATTTTTTAATGTTGAACTTTTTTGACTGTAAATGGCTATTGCATGTGAATTATCACTTTTGGAACTAAAATTAGTGTGTTTAGAGTCATTTTAATGCCTGAAATTGGTCGAAATAGAAGCTTCTGAGTAGGAGAAAAAGTCTGAAAAATTGCCAATTTTGGTCACATTGAGGCTTTAAAACGTAGTTATTCAACACGAGGCACAATCCAAATGACATTTTGAATCTTTTTTCTACAGTCCAAAAAATGAATTTTCTGATGGAAAACGATGACCCGTGACCTGTCGAACTTTCTCCAGATGGTCGTAAATGGTAATTTTTTCATGTTTAACTTTTTTGACTGTAAATGACTATTGCATGTGAATTATCACTTTTGGAACTAAAATAAATGTGTTTAGAGTCATTTTAATGCCTGAAATTGGTCGAAATAGAAGCTTCTGAGTAGGAGAAAAAGTCTGTAAAAATGGCAATTTTGGTCACATTGAGGCTTTAAAAAGTAGTTATTCAACATGAGGCACAATCCAAATGACATTTTGAATCTTTTTTCTACAGTCCAAAAAATGAATTTTCTGATGAAAAACTATGACCCGTGACCTGTCGAACTTTCAAAAAATGATCAGAAATGGTAATTTTTTAATGGTTATTTTTTTTAAAGTAGATGACTATTGCATGTGAATTATCACTTTTGGAACTAAAATTAGTGTGTTTAGAGTCATTTTATTGCCTGAAATTTGTCGAAATAGAAGCTTCTGAGTAGGAGAAAAAGTCTGTAACAATGGCAATTTTGGTCACATTGAGGCTTTAAAAAGTAGTTATTCAACATGAGGCACAATCCAAATGACATTTTGAATCTTTTTTCTACAGTCCAAAAAATGAATTTTCTGATGAAAAACGATGACCCGCGACCTGTCGATTTTTCTCAAGATGATCAGAAATGGTAATTTTTTAATGTTTAACTTTTTTGACTGTAAATGACTATTGCATGTGAATTATCACTTTTGGAACTAAAATAAATGTGTTTAGAGTCATTTTAATGCCTGAAATTGGTCGAAATAGAAGCTTCTGAGTAGGAGAAAAAGTCTATAAAAATGGCAATTTTGGTCACATTGAGGCTTTAAAAAGTAGTTATTCAACATGAGGCACAATCAAAAATGACATTTTGAATCTTTTTTTCTACAGTCCAAAAAATCAATTTTCTGATGAAAAACGATGACCCGTGACCTGTCGAACTTTCAAAAAATGATCAGAAATGGTAATTTTTTAATGGTTATTTTTTTTAAAGTAGATGACTATTGCATGTGAATTATCACTTTTGGAACTAAAATTAGTGTGTTTAGAGTCATTTTATTGCCTGAAATTGGTCGAAATAGAAGCTTCTGAGTAGGAGAAAAAGTCTGTAAAAATGGCAATTTTGGTCACATTGAGGCTTTAAAAAGTAGTTATTCAACATGAGGCACAATCCAAATGACATTTTGAATCTTTTTTTCTACAGTCCAAAAAATCAATTTTCTGATGCAAAACGATGACCCGCGACCTGTCAATTTTTCTCAAGATGGTCAGAAATGGTAATTTTTTAATGTTTAATTTTTTGACTGTAAATGACTATTGCATGTGAATTATCACTTTTGGAACTAAAATAAGTATGTTTAGAGTCATTTTAATGCCTGAAATTGGTGGAAATATAAGCTTCTGTGTAGGAGAAAAAGTCTGTAAAAATGGCAATTTTGGTCACATTGAGGCTTTAAAAATTAGTTATTCAACATTAGGCACAATGCAAATTACATTTTGAATCTTTTTTTCTACAGTCCAAAAAATCAATTTTCTGATGAAAAACAATGACCCGTGACCTGTCGATTTTTCTCAAGATGGTCAGAAATGGTAATTTTGTAATGTTTATATTTTTGAAAGTAAATGACTATTGCATGTGAATTATCACTTTTGGAACTAAAATTAGTGTGTTTAGAGTCATTTTAATGCCTGAAATTGGTCGAAATAGAAGCTTCTGAGTAGGAGAAAAAGTCTGTAAAAATGGCAATTTTGGTCACATTGAGGCTTTAAAAAGTAGTTATTCAAAATGAGACACAATCCAAATGACATTTTGAATCTTTTTTCTACAGTACAAAAAATGAATTTTCTGATGAAAAACGATGACCCGTGACCTGTCGAACTTTCTCCAGATGGTCGTAAATGGTAATTTTTTAATGTTTAACTTTTTTGACTGTAAATGACTATTGCATGTGAATTATCACTTTTGGAACTAAAATAAGTGTGTTTAGAGTCATTTTAATGCCTGAAATTGGTGGAAATAGACGCTTCTGTGTAGGAGAAAAAGTCTGTAAAAATTGGCAATTTTGGTCACATTGAGGCTTTAAAAAGTAGTTATTCAACATGAGGCACAATCAAAAATGACATTTTGAATCTTTTTTTCTACAGTCCAAAAAATCAATTTTCTGATGCAAAACGATGACCCGCGACCTGTCAATTTTTCTCAAGATGGTCAGAAATGGTAATTTTTTAATGTTTAATTTTTTGACTGTAAATGACTATTGCATGTGAATTATCACTTTTGGAACTAAAATAAGTATGTTTAGAGTCATTTTAATGCCTGAAATTGGTGGAAATATAAGCTTCTGTGTAGGAGAAAAAGTCTGTAAAAATGGCAATTTTGGTCACATTGAGGCTTTAAAAATTAGTTATTCAACATTAGGCACAATGCAAATTACATTTTGAATCTTTTTTTCTACAGTCCAAAAAATCAATTTTCTGATGAAAAACAATGACCCGTGACCTGTCGATTTTTCTCAAGATGGTCAGAAATGGTAATTTTGTAATGTTTATATTTTTGAAAGTAAATGACTATTGCATGTGAATTATCACTTTTGGAACTAAAATTAGTGTGTTTAGAGTCATTTTAATGCCTGAAATTGGTCGAAATAGAAGCTTCTGAGTAGGAGAAAAAGTCTGTAAAAATGGCAATTTTGGTCACATTGAGGCTTTAAAAAGTAGTTATTCAAAATGAGACACAATCCAAATGACATTTTGAATCTTTTTTCTACAGTACAAAAAATGAATTTTCTGATGAAAAACGATGACCCGTGACCTGTCGAACTTTCTCCAGATGGTCGTAAATGGTAATTTTTTAATGTTTAACTTTTTTGACTGTAAATGACTATTGCATGTGAATTATCACTTTTGGAACTAAAATAAGTGTGTTTAGAGTCATTTTAATGCCTGAAATTGGTGGAAATAGACGCTTCTGTGTAGGAGAAAAAGTCTGTAAAAATTGGCAATTTTGGTCACATTGAGGCTTTAAAAAGTAGTTATTCAACATGAGGCACAATCAAAAATGACATTTTCAATCTTTTTTTCTACAGTCCAAAAAATCAATTTTCTGATGAAAAACGATGACCCGCGACCTGTCGATTTTTCTCAAGATGGTCAGAAATGGTAATTTTGTAATGTTTATTTTTTTGAAAGTAAATGACTATTGCATGTGAATTATCACTTTTGGAACTAAAATTAGTGTGTTTAGAGTCATGTTATTGCCTGAAATTGGTTGAAATAGAAGCTTCTGAGTAGGAGAAAAAGTCTGTAAAAATGGCAATTTTGGTCACACTGAGGCTTTAAAAAGTAGCTATTCAACATGAGGCACAGTCCAAATGACATTTTGAATCTTTTTTTCTACAGTCCAAAAAATCAATTTTCTGATGAAAAACGATGACCCGTGACCTGTCGAACTTTCAAAAAATGATCAGAAATGGTAATTTTTTAATGGTTATTTTTTTTAAAGTAGATGACTATTGCATGTGAATTGTCACTTTTGGAACTAAAATTTGTGTGTTTAGAGTCATTTTATTGCCTGAAATTGGTCGAAATAGAAGCTTCTGAGTAGGAGAAAAAGTCTGTAAAAATGGCAATTTTGGTCACATTGAGGCTTTAAAAAGTAGTTATTCAACATGAGGCACAATCCAAATGACATTTTGAATCTTTTTTTCTACAGTCCAAAAAATAAATTTTCTGATGCAAAACGATGACCCGCGACCTGTCAATTTTTCTCAAGATGGTCAGAAATGGTAATTTTTTAATGTTTAATTTTTTGACTGTAAATGACTATTGCATGTGAATTATCACTTTTGGAACTAAAATAAGTATGTTTAGAGTCATTTTAATGCCTGAAATTGGTGGAAATAGAAGCTTCTGTGTAGGAGAAAAAGTCTGTAAAAATGGCAATTTTGGTCACATTGAGGCTTTAAAAATTAGTTATTCAACATTAGGCACAATGCAAATTACATTTTGAATCTTTTTTTCTACAGTCCAAAAAATAAATTTTCTGATGCAAAACGATGACCCGCGACCTGTCAATTTTTCTCAAGATGGTCAGAAATGGTAATTTTTTAATGTTTAATTTTTTGACTGTAAATGACTATTGCATGTGAATTATCACTTTTGGAACTAAAATAAGTATGTTTAGAGTCATTTTAATGCCTGAAATTGGTCGAAATAGAAGCTTCTGAGTAGGAGAAAAAGTCTGTAAAAATGGCAATTTTGGTCACATTGAGCCTTTAAAAAGTAGTTATTCAACATGAGGCACAATCCAAATGACATTTTGAATCTTTTTTCTACAGTCCAAAAAATGAATTTTCTGATGAAAAACGATGACCCGCGACCTGTCGATTTTTCTCAAGATGGTCAGAAATGGTAATTTTTTAATGTTTAACTTTTTTGACTGTAAATGACTATTGCATGTGAATTATCACTTTTGGAACTAAAATAAATGTGTTTAGAGTCATTTTAATGCCTGAAATTGGTCGAAATAGAAGCTTCTGAGTAGGAGAAAAAGTCTATAAAAATGGCAATTTTGGTCACATTGAGGCTTTAAAAAGTAGTTATTTAACATGAGGCACAATCAAAAATGACATTTTGAATCTTTTTTTCTACAGTACAAAAAATCAATTTTCTGATGAAAAACGATGACCCGCGACCTGTCGATTTTTCTCAAGATGGTCAGAAATGGTAATATTTTAATGTTTATTTTTTTTAAAGTAAATGACTATTGCATGTGAATTATCACTTTTGGAACTAAAATTAGTGTGTTTAGAGTCATTTTACTACCTGAAATTGGTCGAAATAGAAGCTTCTGTGTAGGAGAAAAAGTCTGTAAAAATGGCAATTTTGGTCACACTGAGGCTTTAAAAAGTAGCTATTCAACATGAGGCACAGTCCAAATGACATTTTGAATCTTTTTTTCTACAGTCCAAAAAATAAATTTTCTGATGAAAAACAATGACCCGTGACCTGTCGAACTTTCTCCAGATGGTCGTAAATGGTTATTTTTTAATGTTTAACTTTTTTGACTGTAAATGACTATTGCATGTGAATTATCACTTTTGGAACTAAAATAAATGTGTTTAGAGTCATTTTAATGCCTGAAATTGGTCGAAATAGAAGCTTCTGAGTAGGAGAAAAAGTCTGTAAAAATGGCAATTTTGGTCACATTGAGGCTTTAAAAAGTAGTTATTAAACATGAGGCACAATCCAAATGACATTTTGAATCTTTTTTTCTACAGTCCCAAAAATTAATTTTCTGATGCAAAACGATGACCCGCAACCTGTCGATTTTTCTCAAGATGATCAGAAATGGTAGTTTTTTAATGTTTAACTTTTTTGACTGTAAATGACTATTGCATGTGAATTATCACTTTTGGAACTAAAATAAATGTGTTTAGAGTCATTTTAATGCCTGAAATTGGTCGAAATAGAAGCTTCTGAGTAGGAGAAAAAGTCTATAAAAATGGCAATTTTGGTCACATTGAGGCTTTAAAAAGTAGTTATTCAACATGAGGCACAATCAAAAATGACATTTTGAATCTTTTTTTCTACAGTCCAAAAAATCAATTTTCTGATGAAAAACGATGACCCGTGACCTGTCGAACTTTCAAAAAATGATCAGAAATGGTAATTTTTTAATGGTTATTTTTTTTAAAGTAGATGACTATTGCATGTGAATTATCACTTTTGGAACTAAAATTAGTGTGTTTAGAGTCATTTTATTGCCTGAAATTGGTCGAAATAGAAGCTTCTGAGTAGGAGAAAAAGTCTGTAAAAATGGCAATTTTGGTCACATTGAGGCTTTAAAAAGTAGTTATTCAACATGAGGCACAATCCAAATGACATTTTGAATCTTTTTTTCTACAGTCCAAAAAATCAATTTTCTGATGCAAAACGATGACCCGCGACCTGTCAATTTTTCTCAAGATGGTCAGAAATGGTAATTTTTTAATGTTTAATTTTTTGACTGTAAATGACTATTGCATGTGAATTATCACTTTTGGAACTAAAATAAGTATGTTTAGAGTCATTTTAATGCCTGAAATTGGTGGAAATATAAGCTTCTGTGTAGGAGAAAAAGTCTGTAAAAATGGCAATTTTGGTCACATTGAGGCTTTAAAAATTAGTTATTCAACATTAGGCACAATGCAAATTACATTTTGAATCTTTTTTTCTACAGTCCAAAAAATCAATTTTCTGATGAAAAACAATGACCCGTGACCTGTCGATTTTTCTCAAGATGGTCAGAAATGGTAATTTTGTAATGTTTATATTTTTGAAAGTAAATGACTATTGCATGTGAATTATCACTTTTGGAACTAAAATTAGTGTGTTTAGAGTCATTTTAATGCCTGAAATTGATCGAAATAGAAGCTTCTGAGTAGGAGAAAAAGTCTGTAAAAATGGCAATTTTGGTCACATTGAGGCTTTAAAAAGTAGTTATTCAAAATGAGACACAATCCAAATGACATTTTGAATCTTTTTTCTACAGTACAAAAAATGAATTTTCTGATGAAAAACGATGACCCGTGACCTGTCGAACTTTCTCCAGATGGTCGTAAATGGTAATTTTTTAATGTTTAACTTTTTTGACTGTAAATGACTATTGCATGTGAATTATCACTTTTGGAACTAAAATAAGTGTGTTTAGAGTCATTTTAATGCCTGAAATTGGTGGAAATAGACGCTTCTGTGTAGGAGAAAAAGTCTGTAAAAATTGGCAATTTTGGTCACATTGAGGCTTTAAAAAGTAGTTATTCAACATGAGGCACAATCAAAAATGACATTTTGAATCTTTTTTTCTACAGTCCAAAAAATCAATTTTCTGATGCAAAACGATGACCCGCGACCTGTCAATTTTTCTCAAGATGGTCAGAAATGGTAATTTTTTAATGTTTAATTTTTTGACTGTAAATGACTATTGCATGTGAATTATCACTTTTGGAACTAAAATAAGTATGTTTAGAGTCATTTTAATGCCTGAAATTGGTGGAAATATAAGCTTCTGTGTAGGAGAAAAAGTCTGTAAAAATGGCAATTTTGGTCACATTGAGGCTTTAAAAATTAGTTATTCAACATTAGGCACAATGCAAATTACATTTTGAATCTTTTTTTCTACAGTCCAAAAAATCAATTTTCTGATGAAAAACAATGACCCGTGACCTGTCGATTTTTCTCAAGATGGTCAGAAATGGTAATTTTGTAATGTTTATATTTTTGAAAGTAAATGACTATTGCATGTGAATTATCACTTTTGGAACTAAAATTAGTGTGTTTAGAGTCATTTTAATGCCTGAAATTGGTCGAAATAGAAGCTTCTGAGTAGGAGAAAAAGTCTGTAAAAATGGCAATTTTGGTCACATTGAGGCTTTAAAAAGTAGTTATTCAAAATGAGACACAATCCAAATGACATTTTGAATCTTTTTTCTACAGTACAAAAAATGAATTTTCTGATGAAAAACGATGACCCGTGACCTGTCGAACTTTCTCCAGATGGTCGTAAATGGTAATTTTTTAATGTTTAACTTTTTTGACTGTAAATGACTATTGCATGTGAATTATCACTTTTGGAACTAAAATAAGTGTGTTTAGAGTCATTTTAATGCCTGAAATTGGTGGAAATAGACGCTTCTGTGTAGGAGAAAAAGTCTGTAAAAATTGGCAATTTTGGTCACATTGAGGCTTTAAAAAGTAGTTATTCAACATGAGGCACAATCAAAAATGACATTTTCAATCTTTTTTTCTACAGTCCAAAAAATCAATTTTCTGATGAAAAACGATGACCCGCGACCTGTCGATTTTTCTCAAGATGGTCAGAAATGGTAATTTTGTAATGTTTATTTTTTTGAAAGTAAATGACTATTGCATGTGAATTATCACTTTTGGAACTTAAATTAGTGTGTTTAGAGTCATGTTATTGCCTGAAATTGGTTGAAATAGAAGCTTCTGAGTAGGAGAAAAAGTCTGTAAAAATGGCAATTTTGGTCACACTGAGGCTTTAAAAAGTAGCTATTCAACATGAGGCACAGTCCAAATGACATTTTGAATCTTTTTTTCTACAGTCCAAAAAATCAATTTTCTGATGAAAAACGATGACCCGTGACCTGTCGAACTTTCAAAAAATGATCAGAAATGGTAATTTTTTAATGGTTATTTTTTTTAAAGTAGATGACTATTGCATGTGAATTGTCACTTTTGGAACTAAAATTTGTGTGTTTAGAGTCATTTTATTGCCTGAAATTGGTCGAAATAGAAGCTTCTGAGTAGGAGAAAAAGTCTGTAAAAATGGCAATTTTGGTCACATTGAGGCTTTAAAAAGTAGTTATTCAACATGAGGCACAATCCAAATGACATTTTGAATCTTTTTTTCTACAGTCCAAAAAATAAATTTTCTGATGCAAAACGATGACCCGCGACCTGTCAATTTTTCTCAAGATGGTCAGAAATGGTAATTTTTTAATGTTTAATTTTTTGACTGTAAATGACTATTGCATGTGAATTATCACTTTTGGAACTAAAATAAGTATGTTTAGAGTCATTTTAATGCCTGAAATTGGTGGAAATAGAAGCTTCTGTGTAGGAGAAAAAGTCTGTAAAAATGGTAATTTTGGTCACATTGAGGCTTTAAAAATTAGTTATTCAACATTAGGCACAATGCAAATTACATTTTGAATCTTTTTTTCTACAGTCCAAAAAATAAATTTTCTGATGCAAAACGATGACCCGCGACCTGTCAATTTTTCTCAAGATGGTCAGAAATGGTAATTTTTTAATGTTTAATTTTTTGACTGTAAATGACTATTGCATGTGAATTATCACTTTTGGAACTAAAATAAGTATGTTTAGAGTCATTTTAATGCCTGAAATTGGTCGAAATAGAAGCTTCTGAGTAGGAGAAAAAGTCTGTAAAAATGGCAATTTTGGTCACATTGAGCCTTTAAAAAGTAGTTATTCAACATGAGGCACAATCCAAATGACATTTTGAATCTTTTTTCTACAGTCCAAAAAATGAATTTTCTGATGAAAAACGATGACCCGCGACCTGTCGATTTTTCTCAAGATGGTCAGAAATGGTAATTTTTTAATGTTTAACTTTTTTGACTGTAAATGACTATTGCATGTGAATTATCACTTTTGGAACTAAAATAAATGTGTTTAGAGTCATTTTAATGCCTGAAATTGGTCGAAATAGAAGCTTCTGAGTAGGAGAAAAAGTCTATAAAAATGGCAATTTTGGTCACATTGAGGCTTTAAAAAGTAGTTATTTAACATGAGGCACAATCAAAAATGACATTTTGAATCTTTTTTTCTACAGTACAAAAAATCAATTTTCTGATGAAAAACGATGACCCGCGACCTGTCGATTTTTCTCAAGATGGTCAGAAATGGTAATATTTTAATGTTTATTTTTTTGAAAGTAAATGACTATTGCATGTGAATTATCACTTTTGGAACTAAAATTAGTGTGTTTAGAGTCATTTTATTACCTGAAATTGGTCGAAATAGAAGCTTCTGAGTAGGAGAAAAAGTCTGTAAAAATGGCAATTTTGGTCACACTGAGGCTTTAAAAAGTAGCTATTCAACATGAGGCACAGTCCAAATGACATTTTGAATCTTTTTTTCTACAGTCCAAAAAATAAATTTTCTGATGAAAAACAATGACCCGTGACCTGTCGAACTTTCTCCAGATGGTCGTAAATGGTTATTTTTTAATGTTTAACTTTTTTGACTGTAAATGACTATTGCATGTGAATTATCACTTTTGGAACTAAAATAAATGTGTTTAGAGTCATTTTAATGCCTGAAATTGGTCGAAATAGAAGCTTCTGAGTAGGAGAAAAAGTCTGTAAAAATGGCAATTTTGGTCACATTGAGGCTTTAAAAAGTAGTTATTAAACATGAGGCACAATCCAAATGACATTTTGAATCTTTTTTTCTACAGTCCAAAAAATTAATTTTCTGATGCAAAACGATGACCCGCAACCTGTCAATTTTTCTCCAGATGGTCGTAAATGGTAATTTTTTAATGTTTAATTTTTTGACTGTAAATGACTATTGCATGTGAATTATCACTTTTGGAACTAAAATAAGTATGTTTAGAGTCATTTTAATGCCTGAAATTGGTGGAAATAGAAGCTTCTGTGTAGGAGAAAAAGTCTGTAAAAATGGCAATTTTGGTCACATTGAGGCTTTAAAAATTAGTTATTCAACATTAGGCACAATGCAAATTACATTTCGAATCTTTTTTTCTACAGTCCAAAAAATCAGTTTTCTGATGAAAAACAATGACCCGTGACCTGTCGATTTTTCTCAAGATAGTCAGAAATGGTAATTTTGTAATGTTTATATTTTTGAAAGTAAATGACTATTGCATGTGAATTATCACTTTTGGAACTAAAATTAGTGTGTTTAGAGTCATTTTAATGCCTGAAATTGGTCGAAATAGAAGCTTCTGAGTAGGAGAACAAGTCTGTAAAAATGGCAATTTTGGTCACATTGAGGCTTTAAAAAGTAGTTATTCATCATGAGGCACAATCCAAATGACATTTTGAATCTTTTTTCTACAGTCCAAAAAATGAATTTTCTGCTGAAAAACGATGACCCGCGACCTGTCGATTTTTCTCAAGATGGTCAGAAATGGTAATTTTTTAATGTTTAACTTTTTTGACTGTAAATGACTATTGCATGTGAATTATCACTTTTGGAACTAAAATAAATGTGTTTAGAGTCATTTTAATGCCTGAAATTGGTCGAAATAGAAGCTTCTGAGTAGGAGAAAAAGTCTATAAAAATGGCAATTTTGGTCACATTGAGGCTTTAAAAAGTAGTTATTCAACATGAGGCACAATCAAAAATGACATTTTGAATCTTTTTTTCTACAGTCCAGAAAATCAATTTTCTGATGAAAAACGATGACCCGCGACCTGTCGATTTTTCTCAAGATGGTCAGAAATGGTAATATTTTAATGTTTAACTTTTTTGACTGTAAATGACTATTGCATGTGAATTATCACTTTTGGAACTAAAATAAATGTGTTTAGAGTCATTTTAATGCCTGAAATTGGTCGAAATAGAAGCTTCTGAGTAGGAGAAAAAGTCTATAAAAATGGCAATTTTGGTCACATTGAGGCTTTAAAAAGTAGTTATTCAACATGAGGCACAATCAAAAATGACATTTTGAATCTTTTTTTCTACAGTCCAAAAAATCTATTTTCTGATGAAAAATGATGACCCGCGACCTGTCGATTTTTCTCAAGATGGTCAGAAATGGTAATTTTGTAATGTTTATTTTTTTGAAAGTAAATGACTATTGCATGTGAATTATCACTTTTGGAACTAAAATTAGTGTGTTTAGAGTCATTTTATTGCCTGAAATTGGTCAAAATAGAAGCTTCTGAGTAGGAGAAAAAGTCTGAAAAATTGCCAATTTTGGTCACATTGAGGCTTTAAAACGTAGTTATTCAACACGAGGCACAATCCAAATGACATTTTGAATCTTTTTTCTACAGTCCAAAAAATGAATTTTCTGATGGAAAACGATGACCCGTGACCTGTCGAACTTTCTCCAGATGGTCGTAAATGGTAATTTTTTAATGTTTAACTTTTTTGACTGTAAATGACTATTGCATGTGAATTATCACTTTTGGAACTAAAATAAATGTGTTTAGAGTCATTTTAATGCCTGAAATTGGTCGAAATAGAAGCTTCTGAGTAGGAGAAAAAGTCTGTAAAAATGGCAATTTTGGTCACATTGAGGCTTTAAAAAGTAGTTATTCAACATGAGGCACAATCCAAATGACATTTTGAATCTTTTTTCTACAGTCCAAAAAATGAATTTTCTGATGAAAAACGATGACCCGTGACCTGTCGAACTTTCAAAAAATGATCAGAAATGGTAATTTTTTAATGGTTATTTTTTTTAAAGTAGATGACTATTGCATGTGAATTATCACTTTTGGAACTAAAATTAGTGTGTTTAGAGTCATTTTATTGCCTGAAATTTGTCGAAATAGAAGCTTCTGAGTAGGAGAAAAAGTCTGTAACAATGGCAATTTTGGTCACATTGAGGCTTTAAAAAGTAGTTATTCAACATGAGGCACAATCCAAATGACATTTTGAATCTTTTTTTCTACAGTCCAAAAAATCAATTTTCTGATGCAAAACGATGACCCGCGACCTGTCAATTTTTCTCAAGATGGTCAGAAATGGTAACTTTTTAATGTTTAATTTTTTGACTGTAAATGACTATTGCATGTGAATTATCACTTTTGGAACCAAAATAAGTATGTTTAGAGTCATTTTAATGCCTGAAATTGGTGGAAATAGAAGCTTCTGTGTAGGAGAAAAAGTCTGTAAAAATGGCAATTTTGGTCACATTGAGGCTTTAAAAATTAGTTATTCAACATTAGGCACAATGCAAATTACATTTTGAATCTTTTTTTCTACAGTCCAAAAAATCAATTTTCTGATGAAAAACAATGACCCGTGACCTGTCGAACTTTCTCCAGATGGTCGTAAATGGTTAGTTTTTTAATGTTTAACTTTTTTGACTGTAAATGACTATTGCATGTGAATTATCACTTTTGGAACTAAAATAAATGTGTTTAGAGTCATTTTAATGCCTGAAATTGGTCGAAATAGAAGCTTCTGAGTAGGGGAAAAAGTCTGTAAAAATGGCAATTTTGGTCACATTGAGGCTTTAAAAAGTAGTTATTCAACATGAGGCACAATCCAAATGACATTTTGAATCTTTTTTCTACAGTCCAAAAAATGAATTTTCTGATGAAAAACGATGACCCGCGACCTGTCGATTTTTCTCAAGATGATCAGAAATGGTAATTTTTTAATGTTTAACTTTTTTGACTGTAAATGACTATTGCATGTGAATTATCACTTTTGGAACTAAAATAAATGTGTTTAGAGTCATTTTAATGCCTGAAATTGGTCGAAATAGAAGCTTCTGAGTAGGAGAAAAAGTCTATAAAAATGGCAATTTTGGTCACATTGAGGCTTTAAAAAGTAGTTATTCAACATGAGGCACAATCAAAAATGACATTTTGAATCTTTTTTTCTACAGTCCAAAAAATCAATTTTCTGATGAAAAACGATGACCCGTGACCTGTCGAACTTTCAAAAAATGATCAGAAATGGTAATTTTTTAATGGTTATTTTTTTTAAAGTAGATGACTATTGCATGTGAATTATCACTTTTGGAACTAAAATTAGTGTGTTTAGAGTCATTTTATTGCCTGAAATTGGTCGAAATAGAAGCTTCTGAGTAGGAGAAAAAGTCTGTAAAAATGGCAATTTTGGTCACATTGAGGCTTTAAAAAGTAGTTATTCAACATGAGGCACAATCCAAATGACATTTTGAATCTTTTTTTCTACAGTCCAAAAAATCAATTTTCTGATGCAAAACGATGACCCGCGACCTGTCAATTTTTCTCAAGATGGTCAGAAATGGTAATTTTTTAATGTTTAATTTTTTGACTGTAAATGACTATTGCATGTGAATTATCACTTTTGGAACTAAAATAAGTATGTTTAGAGTCATTTTAATGCCTGAAATTGGTGGAAATAGAAGCTTCTGTGTAGGAGAAACAGTCTGTAAAAATGGCAATTTTGGTCACATTGAGGCTTTAAAAATTAGTTATTCAACATTAGGCACAATGCAAATTACATTTTGAATCTTTTTTTCTACAGTCCAAAAAATCAATTTTCTGATGAAAAACAATGACCCGTGACCTGTCGATTTTTCTCAAGATGGTCAGAAATGGTAATTTTGTAATGTTTATATTTTTGAAAGTAAATGACTATTGCATGTGAATTATCACTTTTGGAACTAAAATTAGTGTGTTTAGAGTCATTTTAATGCCTGAAATTGGTCGAAATAGAAGCTTCTGAGTAGGAGAAAAAGTCTGTAAAAATGGCAATTTTGGTCACATTGAGGCTTTAAAAAGTAGTTATTCAAAATGAGACACAATCCAAATGACATTTTGAATCTTTTTTCTACAGTACAAAAAATGAATTTTCTGATGAAAAACGATGACCCGTGACCTGTCGAACTTTCTCCAGATGGTCGTAAATGGTAATTTTTTAATGTTTAACTTTTTTGACTGTAAATGACTATTGCATGTGAATTATCACTTTTGGAACTAAAATAAGTGTGTTTAGAGTCATTTTAATGCCTGAAATTGGTGGAAATAGAAGCTTCTGTGTAGGAGAAAAAGTCTGTAAAAATTGGCAATTTTGGTCACATTGAGGCTTTAAAAAGTAGTTATTCAACATGAGGCACAATCAAAAATGACATTTTCAATCTTTTTTTCTACAGTCCAAAAAATCAATTTTCTGATGAAAAACGATGACCCGCGACCTGTCGATTTTTCTCAAGATGGTCAGAAATGGTAATTTTGTAATGTTTATTTTTTTGAAAGTAAATGGCTATTGCATGTGAATTATCACTTTTGGAACTAAAATTAGTGTGTTTAGAGTCATGTTATTGCCTGAAATTGGTTGAAATAGAAGCTTCTGAGTAGGAGAAAAAGTCTGTAAAAATGGCAATTTTGGTCACACTGAGGCTTTAAAAAGTAGCTATTCAACATGAGGCACAGTCCAAATGACATTTTGAATCTTTTTTTCTACAGTCCAAAAAATCAATTTTCTGATGAAAAACGATGACCCGTGACCTGTCGAACTTTCAAAAAATGATCAGAAATGGTAATTTTTTAATGGTTATTTTTTTTAAAGTAGATGACTATTGCATGTGAATTGTCACTTTTGGAACTAAAATTAGTGTGTTTAGAGTCATTTTATTGCCTGAAATTGGTCGAAATAGAAGCTTCTGAGTAGGAGAAAAAGTCTGTAAAAATGGCAATTTTGGTCACATTGAGGCTTTAAAAAGTAGTTATTCAGCATGAGGCACAATCCAAATGACATTTTGAATCTTTTTTTCTACAGTCCAAAAAATAAATTTTCTGATGCAAAACGATGACCCGCGACCTGTCAATTTTTCTCAAGATGGTCAGAAATGGTAATTTTTTAATGTTTAATTTTTTGACTGTAAATGACTATTGCATGTGAATTATCACTTTTGGAACTAAAATAAGTATGTTTAGAGTCATTTTAATGCCTGAAATTGGTGGAAATAGAAGCTTCTGTGTAGGAGAAAAAGTCTGTAAAAATGGCAATTTTGGTCACATTGAGGCTTTAAAAATTAGTTATTCAACATTAGGCACAATGCAAATTACATTTTGAATCTTTTTTTCTACAGTCCAAAAAATAAATTTTCTGATGCAAAACGATGACCCGCGACCTGTCGATTTTTCTCAAGATGGTCAGAAATGGTAATTTTTTAATGTTTAATTTTTTGACTGTAAATGACTATTGCATGTGAATTATCACTTTTGGAACTAAAATAAGTATGTTTAGAGTCATTTTAATGCCTGAAATTGGTGGAAATAGACGCTTCTGTGTAGGAGAAAAAGTCTGTAAAAATTGGCAATTTTGGTCACATTGAGGCTTTAAAAAGTAGTTATTCAACATGAGGCACAATCAAAAATGACATTTTCAATCTTTTTTTCTACAGTCCAAAAAATCAATTTTCTGATGAAAAACGATGACCCGCGACCTGTCGATTTTTCTCAAGATGGTCAGAAATGGTAATTTTGTAATGTTTATTTTTTTGAAAGTAAATGACTATTGCATGTGAATTATCACTTTTGGAACTAAAATTAGTGTGTTTAGAGTCATGTTATTGCCTGAAATTGGTTGAAATAGAAGCTTCTGAGTAGGAGAAAAAGTCTGTAAAAATGGCAATTTTGGTCACACTGAGGCTTTAAAAAGTAGCTATTCAACATGAGGCACAGTCCAAATGACATTTTGAATCTTTTTTTCTACAGTCCAAAAAATCAATTTTCTGATGAAAAACGATGACCCGTGACCTGTCGAACTTTCAAAAAATGATCAGAAATGGTAATTTTTTAATGGTTATTTTTTTTAAAGTAGATGACTATTGCATGTGAATTGTCACTTTTGGAACTAAAATTTGTGTGTTTAGAGTCATTTTATTGCCTGAAATTGGTCGAAATAGAAGCTTCTGAGTAGGAGAAAAAGTCTGTAAAAATGGCAATTTTGGTCACATTGAGGCTTTAAAAAGTAGTTATTCAACATGAGGCACAATCCAAATGACATTTTGAATCTTTTTTTCTACAGTCCAAAAAATAAATTTTCTGATGCAAAACGATGACCCGCGACCTGTCAATTTTTCTCAAGATGGTCAGAAATGGTAATTTTTTAATGTTTAATTTTTTGACTGTAAATGACTATTGCATGTGAATTATCACTTTTGGAACTAAAATAAGTATGTTTAGAGTCATTTTAATGCCTGAAATTGGTGGAAATAGAAGCTTCTGTGTAGGAGAAAAAGTCTGTAAAAATGGCAATTTTGGTCACATTGAGGCTTTAAAAATTAGTTATTCAACATTAGGCACAATGCAAATTACATTTTGAATCTTTTTTTCTACAGTCCAAAAAATAAATTTTCTGATGCAAAACGATGACCCGCGACCTGTCAATTTTTCTCAAGATGGTCAGAAATGGTAATTTTTTAATGTTTAATTTTTTGACTGTAAATGACTATTGCATGTGAATTATCACTTTTGGAACTAAAATAAGTATGTTTAGAGTCATTTTAATGCCTGAAATTGGTCGAAATAGAAGCTTCTGAGTAGGAGAAAAAGTCTGTAAAAATGGCAATTTTGGTCACATTGAGCCTTTAAAAAGTAGTTATTCAACATGAGGCACAATCCAAATGACATTTTGAATCTTTTTTCTACAGTCCAAAAAATGAATTTTCTGATGAAAAACGATGACCCGCGACCTGTCGATTTTTCTCAAGATGGTCAGAAATGGTAATTTTTTAATGTTTAACTTTTTTGACTGTAAATGACTATTGCATGTGAATTATCACTTTTGGAACTAAAATAAATGTGTTTAGAGTCATTTTAATGCCTGAAATTGGTCGAAATAGAAGCTTCTGAGTAGGAGAAAAAGTCTATAAAAATGGCAATTTTGGTCACATTGAGGCTTTAAAAAGTAGTTATTTAACATGAGGCACAATCAAAAATGACATTTTGAATCTTTTTTTCTACAGTACAAAAAATCAATTTTCTGATGAAAAACGATGACCCGCGACCTGTCGATTTTTCTCAAGATGGTCAGAAATGGTAATATTTTAATGTTTATTTTTTTGAAAGTAAATGACTATTGCATGTGAATTATCACTTTTGGAACTAAAATTAGTGTGTTTAGAGTCATTTTACTACCTGAAATTGGTCGAAATAGAAGCTTCTGAGTAGGAGAAAAAGTCTGTAACAATGGCAATTTTGGTCACATTGAGGCTTTAAAAAGTAGTTATTCAACATGAGGCACAATCCAAATGACATTTTGAATCTTTTTTTCTACAGTCCAAAAAATCAATTTTCTGATGCAAAACGATGACCCGCGACCTGTCAATTTTTCTCAAGATGGTCAGAAATGGTAACTTTTTAATGTTTAATTTTTTGACTGTAAATGACTATTGCATGTGAATTATCACTTTTGGAACCAAAATAAGTATGTTTAGAGTCATTTTAATGCCTGAAATTGGTGGAAATAGAAGCTTCTGTGTAGGAGAAAAAGTCTGTAAAAATGGCAATTTTGGTCACATTGAGGCTTTAAAAATTAGTTATTCAACATTAGGCACAATGCAAATTACATTTTGAATCTTTTTTTCTACAGTCCAAAAAATCAATTTTCTGATGAAAAACAATGACCCGTGACCTGTCGAACTTTCTCCAGATGGTCGTAAATGGTTAGTTTTTTAATGTTTAACTTTTTTGACTGTAAATGACTATTGCATGTGAATTATCACTTTTGGAACTAAAATAAATGTGTTTAGAGTCATTTTAATGCCTGAAATTGGTCGAAATAGAAGCTTCTGAGTAGGGGAAAAAGTCTGTAAAAATGGCAATTTTGGTCACATTGAGGCTTTAAAAAGTAGTTATTCAACATGAGGCACAATCCAAATGACATTTTGAATCTTTTTTCTACAGTCCAAAAAATGAATTTTCTGATGAAAAACGATGACCCGCGACCTGTCGATTTTTCTCAGGATGATCAGAAATGGTAATTTTTTAATGTTTAACTTTTTTGACTGTAAATGACTATTGCATGTGAATTATCACTTTTGGAACTAAAATAAATGTGTTTAGAGTCATTTTAATGCCTGAAATTGGTCGAAATAGAAGCTTCTGAGTAGGAGAAAAAGTCTATAAAAATGGCAATTTTGGTCACATTGAGGCTTTAAAAAGTAGTTATTCAACATGAGGCACAATCAAAAATGACATTTTGAATCTTTTTTTCTACAGTCCAAAAAATCAATTTTCTGATGAAAAACGATGACCCGTGACCTGTCGAACTTTCAAAAAATGATCAGAAATGGTAATTTTTTATTGGTTATTTTTTTTAAAGTAGATGACTATTGCATGTGAATTATCACTTTTGGAACTAAAATTAGTGTGTTTAGAGTCATTTTATTGCCTGAAATTGGTCGAAATAGAAGCTTCTGAGTAGGAGAAAAAGTCTGTAAAAATGGCAATTTTGGTCACATTGAGGCTTTAAAAAGTAGTTATTCAACATGAGGCACAATCCAAATGACATTTTGAATCTTTTTTTCTACAGTCCAAAA
The DNA here is from genome assembly GCF_964204655.1 of Triturus cristatus. NCBI lineage: Eukaryota > Metazoa > Chordata > Amphibia > Caudata > Salamandridae > Triturus > Triturus cristatus. Next base: position 929,685,756 of record NC_140587.1, read on the forward strand.
AATCAATTTTCTGATGCAAAACGATGACCCGCGACCTGTCAATTTTTCTCAAGATGGTCAGAAATGGTAATTTTTTAATGTTTAATTTTTTGACTGTAAATGACTATTGCATGTGAATTATCACTTTTGGAACTAAAATAAGTATGTTTAGAGTCATTTTAATGCCTGAAATTGGTGGAAATAGAAGCTTCTGTGTAGGAGAAACAGTCTGTAAAAATGGCAATTTTGGTCACATTGAGGCTTTAAAAATTAGTTATTCAACATTAGGCACAATGCAAATTACATTTTGAATCTTTTTTTCTACAGTCCAAAAAATCAATTTTCTGATGAAAAACAATGACCCGTGACCTGTCGATTTTTCTCAAGATGGTCAGAAATGGTAATTTTGTAATGTTTATATTTTTGAAAGTAAATGACTATTGCATGTGAATTATCACTTTTGGAACTAAAATTAGTGTGTTTAGAGTCATTTTAATGCCTGAAATTGGTCGAAATAGAAGCTTCTGAGTAGGAGAAAAAGTCTGTAAAAATGGCAATTTTGGTCACATTGAGGCTTTAAAAAGTAGTTATTCAAAATGAGACACAATCCAAATGACATTTTGAATCTTTTTTCTACAGTACAAAAAATGAATTTTCTGATGAAAAACGATGACCCGTGACCTGTCGAACTTTCTCCAGATGGTCGTAAATGGTAATTTTTTAATGTTTAACTTTTTTGACTGTAAATGACTATTGCATGTGAATTATCACTTTTGGAACTAAAATAAGTGTGTTTAGAGTCATTTTAATGCCTGAAATTGGTGGAAATAGAAGCTTCTGTGTAGGAGAAAAAGTCTGTAAAAATTGGCAATTTTGGTCACATTGAGGCTTTAAAAAGTAGTTATTCAACATGAGGCACAATCAAAAATGACATTTTCAATCTTTTTTTCTACAGTCCAAAAAATCAATTTTCTGATGAAAAACGATGACCCGCGACCTGTCGATTTTTCTCAAGATGGTCAGAAATGGTAATTTTGTAATGTTTATTTTTTTGAAAGTAAATGGCTATTGCATGTGAATTATCACTTTTGGAACTAAAATTAGTGTGTTTAGAGTCATGTTATTGCCTGAAATTGGTTGAAATAGAAGCTTCTGAGTAGGAGAAAAAGTCTGTAAAAATGGCAATTTTGGTCACACTGAGGCTTTAAAAAGTAGCTATTCAACATGAGGCACAGTCCAAATGACATTTTGAATCTTTTTTTCTACAGTCCAAAAAATCAATTTTCTGATGAAAAACGATGACCCGTGACCTGTCGAACTTTCAAAAAATGATCAGAAATGGTAATTTTTTAATGGTTATTTTTTTTAAAGTAGATGACTATTGCATGTGAATTGTCACTTTTGGAACTAAAATTAGTGTGTTTAGAGTCATTTTATTGCCTGAAATTGGTCGAAATAGAAGCTTCTGAGTAGGAGAAAAAGTCTGTAAAAATGGCAATTTTGGTCACATTGAGGCTTTAAAAAGTAGTTATTCAACATGAGGCACAATCCAAATGACATTTTGAATCTTTTTTTCTACAGTCCAAAAAATAAATTTTCTGATGCAAAACGATGACCCGCGACCTGTCAATTTTTCTCAAGATGGTCAGAAATGGTAATTTTTTAATGTTTAATTTTTTGACTGTAAATGACTATTGCATGTGAATTATCACTTTTGGAACTAAAATAAGTATGTTTAGAGTCATTTTAATGCCTGAAATTGGTGGAAATAGAAGCTTCTGTGTAGGAGAAAAAGTCTGTAAAAATGGCAATTTTGGTCACATTGAGGCTTTAAAAATTAGTTATTCAACATTAGGCACAATGCAAATTACATTTTGAATCTTTTTTTCTACAGTCCAAAAAATAAATTTTCTGATGCAAAACGATGACCCGCGACCTGTCGATTTTTCTCAAGATGGTCAGAAATGGTAATTTTTTAATGTTTAATTTTTTGACTGTAAATGACTATTGCATGTGAATTATCACTTTTGGAACTAAAATAAGTATGTTTAGAGTCATTTTAATGCCTGAAATTGGTGGAAATAGACGCTTCTGTGTAGGAGAAAAAGTCTGTAAAAATTGGCAATTTTGGTCACATTGAGGCTTTAAAAAGTAGTTATTCAACATGAGGCACAATCAAAAATGACATTTTCAATCTTTTTTTCTACAGTCCAAAAAATCAATTTTCTGATGAAAAACGATGACCCGCGACCTGTCGATTTTTCTCAAGATGGTCAGAAATGGTAATTTTGTAATGTTTATTTTTTTGAAAGTAAATGACTATTGCATGTGAATTATCACTTTTGGAACTAAAATTAGTGTGTTTAGAGTCATGTTATTGCCTGAAATTGGTTGAAATAGAAGCTTCTGAGTAGGAGAAAAAGTCTGTAAAAATGGCAATTTTGGTCACACTGAGGCTTTAAAAAGTAGCTATTCAACATGAGGCACAGTCCAAATGACATTTTGAATCTTTTTTTCTACAGTCCAAAAAATCAATTTTCTGATGAAAAACGATGACCCGTGACCTGTCGAACTTTCAAAAAATGATCAGAAATGGTAATTTTTTAATGGTTATTTTTTTTAAAGTAGATGACTATTGCATGTGAATTGTCACTTTTGGAACTAAAATTTGTGTGTTTAGAGTCATTTTATTGCCTGAAATTGGTCGAAATAGAAGCTTCTGAGTAGGAGAAAAAGTCTGTAAAAATGGCAATTTTGGTCACATTGAGGCTTTAAAAAGTAGTTATTCAACATGAGGCACAATCCAAATGACATTTTGAATCTTTTTTTCTACAGTCCAAAAAATAAATTTTCTGATGCAAAACGATGACCCGCGACCTGTCAATTTTTCTCAAGATGGTCAGAAATGGTAATTTTTTAATGTTTAATTTTTTGACTGTAAATGACTATTGCATGTGAATTATCACTTTTGGAACTAAAATAAGTATGTTTAGAGTCATTTTAATGCCTGAAATTGGTGGAAATAGAAGCTTCTGTGTAGGAGAAAAAGTCTGTAAAAATGGCAATTTTGGTCACATTGAGGCTTTAAAAATTAGTTATTCAACATTAGGCACAATGCAAATTACATTTTGAATCTTTTTTTCTACAGTCCAAAAAATAAATTTTCTGATGCAAAACGATGACCCGCGACCTGTCAATTTTTCTCAAGATGGTCAGAAATGGTAATTTTTTAATGTTTAATTTTTTGACTGTAAATGACTATTGCATGTGAATTATCACTTTTGGAAATAAAATAAGTATGTTTAGAGTCATTTTAATGCCTGAAATTGGTCGAAATAGAAGCTTCTGAGTAGGAGAAAAAGTCTGTAAAAATGGCAATTTTGGTCACATTGAGCCTTTAAAAAGTAGTTATTCAACATGAGGCACAATCCAAATGACATTTTGAATCTTTTTTCTACAGTCCAAAAAATGAATTTTCTGATGAAAAACGATGACCCGCGACCTGTCGATTTTTCTCAAGATGGTCAGAAATGGTAATTTTTTAATGTTTAACTTTTTTGACTGTAAATGACTATTGCATGTGAATTATCACTTTTGGAACTAAAATAAATGTGTTTAGAGTCATTTTAATGCCTGAAATTGGTCGAAATAGAAGCTTCTGAGTAGGAGAAAAAGTCTATAAAAATGGCAATTTTGGTCACATTGAGGCTTTAAAAAGTAGTTATTTAACATGAGGCACAATCAAAAATGACATTTTGAATCTTTTTTTCTACAGTACAAAAAATCAATTTTCTGATGAAAAACGATGACCCGCGACCTGTCGATTTTTCTCAAGATGGTCAGAAATGGTAATATTTTAATGTTTATTTTTTTGAAAGTAAATGACTATTGCATGTGAATTATCACTTTTGGAACTAAAATTAGTGTGTTTAGAGTCATTTTACTACCTGAAATTGGTCGAAATAGAAGCTTCTGAGTAGGAGAAAAAGTCTGTAAAAATGGCAATTTTGGTCACACTGAGGCTTTAAAAAGTAGCTATTCAACATGAGGCACAGTCCAAATGACATTTTGAATCTTTTTTTCTACAGTCCAAAAAATAAATTTTCTGATGAAAAACAATGACCCGTGACCTGTCGAACTTTCTCCAGATGGTCGTAAATGGTTATTTTTTAATGTTTAACTTTTTTGACTGTAAATGACTATTGCATGTGAATTATCACTTTTGGAACTAAAATAAATGTGTTTAGAGTCATTTTAATGCCTGAAATTGGTCGAAATAGAAGCTTCTGAGTAGGAGAAAAAGTCTGTAAAAATGGCAATTTTGGTCACATTGAGGCTTTAAAAAGTAGTTATTAAACATGAGGCACAATCCAAATGACATTTTGAATCTTTTTTTCTACAGTCCCAAAAATTAATTTTCTGATGCAAAACGATGACCCGCAACCTGTCAATTTTTCTCCAGATGGTCGTAAATGGTAATTTTTTAATGTTTAATTTTTTGACTGTAAATGACTATTGCATGTGAATTATCACTTTTGGAACTAAAATAAGTATGTTTAGAGTCATTTTAATGCCTGAAATTGGTGGAAATAGAAGCTTCTGTGTAGGAGAAAAAGTCTGTAAAAATGGCAATTTTGGTCACATTGAGGCTTTAAAAAGTAGTTATTCAACATGAGGCACAATCCAAATGACATTTTAAATCTTTTTTCTACAGTCCAAAAAATGAATTTTCTGATGAAAAACGATGACCCGCGACCTGTCGATTTTTCTCAAGATGATCAGAAATGGTAATTTTTTAATGTTTAACTTTTTTGACTGTAAATGACTATTGCATGTGAATTATCACTTTTGGAACTAAAATAAATGTGTTTAGAGTCATTTTAATGCCTGAAATTGGTCGAAATAGAAGCTTCTGAGTAGGAGAAAAAGTCTATAAAAATGGCAATTTTGGTCACATTGAGGCTTTAAAAAGTAGTTATTCAACATGAGGCACAATCAAAAATGACATTTTGAATCTTTTTTTCTACAGTCCAAAAAATCAATTTTCTGATGAAAAACGATGACCCGTGACCTGTCGAACTTTCAAAAAATGATCAGAAATGGTAATTTTTTAATGGTTATTTTTTTTAAAGTAGATGACTATTGCATGTGAATTATCACTTTTGGAACTAAAATTAGTGTGTTTAGAGTCATTTTATTGCCTGAAATTGGTCGAAATAGAAGCTTCTGAGTAGGAGAAAAAGTCTGTAAAAATGGCAATTTTGGTCACATTGAGGCTTTAAAAAGTAGTTATTCAACATGAGGCACAATCCAAATGACATTTTGAATCTTTTTTTCTACAGTCCAAAAAATCAATTTTCTGATGCAAAACGATGACCCGCGACCTGTCAATTTTTCTCAAGATGGTCAGAAATGGTAATTTTTTAATGTTTAATTTTTTGACTGTAAATGACTATTGCATGTGAATTATCACTTTTGGAACTAAAATAAGTATGTTTAGAGTCATTTTAATGCCTGAAATTGGTGGAAATATAAGCTTCTGTGTAGGAGAAAAAGTCTGTAAAAATGGCAATTTTGGTCACATTGAGGCTTTAAAAATTAGTTATTCAACATTAGGCACAATGCAAATTACATTTTGAATCTTTTTTTCTACAGTCCAAAAAATCAATTTTCTGATGAAAAACAATGACCCGTGACCTGTCGATTTTTCTCAAGATGGTCAGAAATGGTAATTTTGTAATGTTTATATTTTTGAAAGTAAATGACTATTGCATGTGAATTATCACTTTTGGAACTAAAATTAGTGTGTTTAGAGTCATTTTAATGCCTGAAATTGGTCGAAATAGAAGCTTCTGAGTAGGAGAAAAAGTCTGTAAAAATGGCAATTTTGGTCACATTGAGGCTTTAAAAAGTAGTTATTCAAAATGAGACACAATCCAAATGACATTTTGAATCTTTTTTCTACAGTACAAAAAATGAATTTTCTGATGAAAAACGATGACCCGTGACCTGTCGAACTTTCTCCAGATGGTCGTAAATGGTAATTTTTTAATGTTTAACTTTTTTGACTGTAAATGACTATTGCATGTGAATTATCACTTTTGGAACTAAAATAAGTGTTTAGAGTCATTTTAATGCCTGAAATTGGTGGAAATAGACGCTTCTGTGTGGGAGAAAAAGTCTGTAAAAATTGGCAATTTTGGTCACATTGAGGCTTTAAAAAGTAGTTATTCAACATGAGGCACAATCAAAAATGACATTTTCAATCTTTTTTTCTACAGTCCAAAAAATCAATTTTCTGATGAAAAACGATGACCCGCGACCTGTCGATTTTTCTAAAGATGGTCAGAAATGGTAATTTTGTAATGTTTATTTTTTTGAAAGTAAATGACTATTGCATGTGAATTATCACTTTTGGAACTAAAATTAGTGTGTTTAGAGTCATGTTATTGCCTGAAATTGGTTGAAATAGAAGCTTCTGAGTAGGAGAAAAAGTCTGTAAAAATGGCAATTTTGGTCACACTGAGGCTTTAAAAAGTAGCTATTCAACATGAGGCACAGTCCAAATGACATTTTGAATCTTTTTTTCTACAGTCCAAAAAATCAATTTTCTGATGAAAAACGATGACCCGTGACCTGTCGAACTTTCAAAAAATGATCAGAAATGGTAATTTTTTAATGGTTATTTTTTTTAAAGTAGATGACTATTGCATGTGAATTGTCACTTTTGGAACTAAAATTTGTGTGTTTAGAGTCATTTTATTGCCTGAAATTGGTCGAAATAGAAGCTTCTGAGTAGGAGAAAAAGTCTGTAAAAATGGCAATTTTGGTCACATTGAGGCTTTAAAAAGTAGTTATTCAACATGAGGCACAATCCAAATGACATTTTGAATCTTTTTTTCTACAGTCCAAAAAATAAATTTTCTGATGCAAAACGATGACCCGCGACCTGTCAATTTTTCTCAAGATGGTCAGAAATGGTAATTTTTTAATGTTTAATTTTTTGACTGTAAATGACTATTGCATGTGAATTATCACTTTTGGAACTAAAATAAGTATGTTTAGAGTCATTTTAATGCCTGAAATTGGTGGAAATAGAAGCTTCTGTGTAGGAGAAAAAGTCTGTAAAAATGGCAATTTTGGTCACATTGAGGCTTTAAAAATTAGTTATTCAACATTAGGCACAATGCAAATTACATTTTGAATCTTTTTTTCTACAGTCCAAAAAATAAATTTTCTGATGCAAAACGATGACCCGCGACCTGTCAATTTTTCTCAAGATGGTCAGAAATGGTAATTTTTTAATGTTTAATTTTTTGACTGTAAATGACTATTGCATGTGAATTATCACTTTTGGAACTAAAATAAGTATGTTTAGAGTCATTTTAATGCCTGAAATTGGTCGAAATAGAAGCTTCTGAGTAGGAGAAAAAGTCTGTAAAAATGGCAATTTTGGTCACATTGAGCCTTTAAAAAGTAGTTATTCGGGGGGGGCGCTAGAGGGCGCACAGCGGAATGGCTGCCTCTTGAGACAGCTCCGCCGGACGAGGACCGAAAATGGCGAAAAAAGCATGACCGGGGACGTTTTGCAGCCAGGAAATGTCCCTGCACTGATCGGAAGCTGCCCGCAACAGAAGGGGAGCATGTAAACAGCCCAGCTGCCCTGCAACTCCTAAAAACACGGGCTAAAGTGATCCGGGATGCGAGTGACTAACGGCTCCCAAGATGGCGGCACCCGCTGAAGCGAAGACGCGATCGTGCAGGTAGCGGCCCAGCCACTGACGAGCACTCCATGTGGGCGCTGCGGCCACGAAATTGCCCTCAGATCACCTTTGCTGGCGAGTCGCGGTGGCCCTGAAAGTTCGGACGGCGACCGGAGAGCGCTGCGGTGGCGCTGCGGACGGACGCTGCCCTGGACGGAGCGAAATGCTGATTGATGACCAGAGGTGAGGACTGGGCCATGGTGAGGCGGCGTGGCTGGAACAAATGTGTAACGCTGGGCCGCGGTAGCGATCGTAGGAACGGAGGGATGCTGCGGGAAGCCGGAGTGGAAGGGTGCTACAGACTGCCTGCCTGATATTGTGAAGCCCGGACACTGGTGAGAGACATAGGGGGCTGGGGCGGCGCTGCTCCCGCGAACATCACACGGAGCGCGCCCTGAGGGCTGCCGACTACGCAGGCCTGCCGGTGTGCTGGTGAGAGCTGGGCCGCGCGACGATCGTTGGGGTGCTGAAGGGCGGCGCTGGATCCCAGAGTGCCACAAAACAGTGAGAGCCTGAACAGCGACCATACTACCACGACACCCCCTACCCCACCCGAAGGAGAGAAGGCGCTGCTCGGTGACGGTGTCGGCCGGCCCCGGAGACCCAAGGGCGCCAGTGGGCACAATGGGGAAACCAGAGAAGACCCAGTCAAAGCTTCCATTTGAGACTAAGCGCCAGACTAAAGGCGCTGTAATGCCACCAGATGAAGTACCAGGCGCTGAGGAATCGACACCACAGGCAATGGCGGAGACGCTGAGGGCCATCCAGAGGAGCCTACAAGATGTCCATGGCAAACTAGACACTATCACGCTACGTGTCGACAACATGGCGGCGAAACTGGACGCGCACGGAGAACGCCTGACAGAAGCGGAGACCCGAATTGGGGCGCTGGAGGACGTTTCGCAAACCACGACTCAAAAGTTCACGGAGGCTGAGAGACTGATGGAGGTGCTGAAAAACAAGGCAGAAGATTTAGAGGCGCGCTCACGACGCAATAACGTTAGAATCACGGGGGTTCCGGAGTCTACCAACACTGGACGGATGGAGACGTACGTCGAAGAGCTAATTAAGGAAGTTGTGGGCGCGGAGCACCTCTCCCCGATGTTCCTCATTGAGCGGGCACACAGGTCACTGGCCCCGAGGCCGAAGCCCGGGGCGCCCCCGCGGCCTATAGTCGCCAGAGTCCTCAATTACAGAGATCGCGATGCTGTCCTCCGCATAGCGCGTGAAAAACAACAAATCACGCACCAAGGGAACACTCTGGCGTTCTATCCGGACTTTACAATTGCAGTTCAACAAGCACAGAAAGAGTTTAACCCGGCGAAAAAGAAACTTCGAGAGATGGGGGTTGATTATGCCATGCTGTATCCCGCCCGGCTTCGAATAACACACGAGGGACATGCGGCACTGTGCCATTCGCCACGGGAGGCGCATGACCTGATCAAAAAAATCGGTATTAAGCGAAAGGACAAGAGGAGAATCGAGCCACACGAAGACGCTGACTGAACGCCTGTGCAAAAACAAAATGCCAAAAGAACGCCTAAGCGACTCCATACCGTGGGATGCGTCTATGGCCCTGACGGACTGGGCTGCGAAGGGCACAATGGCCGGTAAAACGACTTATGGCAAAGCACAGACGGAAGCTGCAACTGCTGCGTACATACACGCTGGGGACTGTGAGGAACGGATGGACGATGGCGGGGCCGCTATGTCCGTCTTGGTGATATAGACCTCCCTATTGCCTGCGGGCCACCGGTGGAGGGACTCCATTGCCAGATGGGACCTGCGTGGCGTGGGGAACAGCCGATCCATGCTGGGAGAGCATAGGGGATTTTACAGGGACTGCGGATGGCCCCGCCAGAGGAGCAGCAGCAGAGACAATACCTGCCTCCCAGGACTAGATCATAAATGCATAGGTAAGCTGCGGGAGGAGGGCCACCCTAAAGACTGGCGAGAACTAGTTGGCCAGCAGGACAGTAAAACTGTAAATGGGATATTATGAACGCTGCTGCAGCTGCGATGAGCCCTGGGGAAAGTCACTCGGATGCTTACACGGAGATGGGGCCCACTGGGGTCTGATCAAGTAGCGGTCCTTGTCCACATCCATTGAGTTGGATGGAGTGGTGTGTTCTCGGCGGTCCCCCCAAAAAGAAGGGAGATCCCCGTATTCAGTTACTTTAATGTTTAAACTTAGTTATGGGGTATGTCTTTGGCATGGTTGGGGTGCTGAAGTGGGTGGGGGGGAGAGGGATCTGGTTGGGCAGTTGAAATGTTGGTCACGGTACAAGAGGCGCACTGCTGAAATCCAAGTACGTTTGCTGAGACAAAAAAACAGGAGGTCACTACCCGCTACGCAAATGATAGGGAAGCGCGCTGGAGGGGGGGGTACATGGGACATACATGCTGACACGAGGGAATGACTGATACAGGTCTGAGGGTGGGATATATTCGTTTATTAACATGGAATGTCCGGGGACTTGGTAACCCCAAAAAAATAAGGCACACGTTGGCATATCTAGACAGGCAGCGCGTAGACATTGCACTACTGCAGGAAACCCACTGCGCACCGTCACGCCGAATACCTGTGGGCCGTCGATGGGCTGAATCAGTGCACTATTCATCTTACTCCTCATATGCGCGGGGGGTGATGGTGCTCATCAGAAAAGGACTTAAATATACAATTGAGAAGGTTGAGAGGGATGACGTGGGGAGGTATGTCATTTTGACTGGTCTCCTGCGGGGGCAACGGCTGGCTGTGGTAAATGTGTATGGGCCTAATGTGGACGATCCACAATTTTACCAAACATTGTGGAGCAAACTGCGCGACCTGCAGACTTCGCACGTGGTGTGGGGGGGAGACTTTAATCTTGCACTCTGCGACGGCATTGACCGATCAGGGGCGACTACAGAACCCCATAAGCGCGCACTCCATGTCCTTCAGGACATAATGGCAGATAGAACACTCACTGACATTTGGAGGAGTAGACACCCGGCTGAGCTGGCTGCTACTCACGTGACTACGTCGCGAGGTAGCTGGTCCCGTATTGATTACTGGTTGGTCTCAGGGGAAGTTGCACTGTGGACGAGGGAGATTTGTCACCTGCCTAGAACACTTTCCGATCACAACCCGGTGCTCCTCGCCTTGGAGCTCCCAAACTACACGCCACCCCATTTAGCTGGAGATTTAATGCTAAGGCTCTCATAGACCCCCTATACGCTGATACCATTGGGCAGGCGATACAGGACTACTTTGAAAATAATGCGTCCACTGCGCCTGACTCGGGAGTGTTATGGGAGGCCTGCAAGGCCACTATACGTGGCGTCTGCATCAGCACTAATGCGGGCATCCTTAAAGATATTCAAAAGCAAATCGGAGCCAAAGAGGACGAGCTCCGAGCACTGGAGCGTGAATACGAGCGCACTCAAAATGCTCGGACATTGGGGGACATTCGGACAGCTCTGACCGAGTTCCAAAAGCTTGCGGACGATGAAATTAAATATACCATGAAACGGCAGGTGGCGAGGGCATACGGGGAGGGCGGCAGGCCAGGTAGGCGGTTGGCGACTAACATATGCGAGGGACGTGCACCGCAGAACATACAGGTGATACGCGGACAACTAGGAGAGCGGAAATATGGGGAGCGTGAAATATTAGGGGAATTTATGACTGCATACGGGGAGCTGTATACCTCCAGACCTACGGCCTCCGAGGCTGAAGTCGGGGAGTACCTCGACGATGTGGCGATAGCGTGGCTTTCGGATACACATCGTGAATACCTATCCCAGCCCGTCACGGTGGAAGAGGTCACAGAAATAATTAAGTCGCTGCCGAATGGTAAGGCGCCGGGTCCTGATGGCTTCACGTGCGAATTTTATAAGGCGTTTGTGGACCAGCTGGCCCCCCGGTTGGTGGAAATGTATGGTAATGCCCATGAGCAACAGCGCCTGCCGCCAACCCTACGCGAAGCCTTACTATTGGCACTCCCCAAGCCACAGAAAGACCCGGAGCTCTGCGACTCATATAGACCACTGTCCCTCATAAACGTAGACAACAAAATATTGGCCAAGTTACTGGCTGCCCGATTGAACCCGCTGATGCCCAGACTGGTCTTACCTGACCAGTCTGGATTCATACCCGAGCGCTCCACGGCGCACAATACACGAACGCTGTTTGCGCTTTCCCATTACTTGACACCAGAGACGAAGGCCGCGGCGGTCTTTCTAGACGCGGCCAAAGCCTTTGACTCGTTAGAATGGACATATATGACTAAAGTGCTGAGAAGGATGGGCTTCCCGCTCATGTTTCTCCAGTGGATTCATCTATTGTATGATGCACCTGTGGCGAGGATTAAGGTAAATAATTATATCTCAGACACCATAGCTATCCGGAGGGGGACGAGGCAGGGATGCCCGCTATCCCCTCTCTTGTTCGCATTAGCACTGGAACCTCTTGCCTGCAGGATAAGGCAGGGACATCACTATTCGGCCCTGCAGTTTCCGCAAAGGCCTTTGCACATATCATTATATGCAGACGATATGCTGCTATATGTGAGAGATCCGCAGACCAATCTGAACCCGCTGCTGAGGGAATACATAAAATTCGCGCGGCAGTCTGGTGTCACTATAAACTGGGCCAAATCACTGATTATTCCCTTGACCGACGCCACGCACCCGCACCACATAGACTACCCATTGGAGTGGAAAACGGACCCGGTAAAATATTTGGGTGTATGGTTTCACAGGGACCCGGAAATTGTGATCAGGGCTAACTACGGGACGGTGATTGACACGCTGGAGGAGAAGGTGGGGAGATGGATTCAACTGCCGCTATCACTGGCAGATCGTATTGCTATAGTAAAGATGGTGGTACTGCCGAAGTTACTCTACCTATTCGTCAACATCCCCATACACCCCCCACGGGAGGTATTCCGCAGGATTGTTTCGATGGTCCACAGGCTTGTATGGGCGGGAAAGACAGCTAGGGTGGAGATGCGGACGCTCACATTACAATACAGTCAGGGAGGGTTCGGGGTCCCAGACCTCTATCTATACTACCTCTGTGCGCAGGCGCAATACGCACATTACTGGTACCATAGGATTCCATTTCTCACCCACACTGCGATTGAGGAGGGAGATGCATTGCCAATCCCACTTGAGGCGATCATTACTCACCGTAGGCCCCCTTTGCACGCGCGAGACATAAATACTGTTGACGCCACTAATAAAGCATGGCACGCCATGGGCAAAATGGCCAATAAACTACCGCTGTATGCCCCGGCGCTCAGGCTTCAATGGCATCCGTCCATATCGGTAACGCAAGAAAAGTTGGGATTGGACCTCTTGCGCCAAGTAGGCATCGACACTGTAGGAGACTTGTACGAAGAGGGGACGTTTAAAACACTAGCACAATTAACATACATTAGTAATATGTCTACACTTTTTCGTTTTAACTATCATAGGTTACAAAAAGCTGTAAAGCAGCTGTATCCAACGTACCCCCTAGAACCGCAGACATTAACAGCGCTGCAATGGCTGATAACCACACCTGCAAAAAAACACCTAGTATCAACACTATATATAAAAATGCAGGAGGACATAGCGGGAAACACGCACGTTTCCATGGACAAATGGAACAGCTGCCTAGACACGCAGTTAACGGAGGAGGAGTGGACAACGGCCTGCACACTGACGGGGATGCTGACGCCCAATGGCAACCTCCGCATATTACATTTCAAATACCTACACCAGACATACTACACGCCGGCTAGACTACAACGGTATGGGCTGCGTGGGGACTCTAGGTGTGAACGCTGTGGGTCTGAAGGGGCAGATTTCCTGCATCTGGCATGGTCCTGCGCAGCAGTGGGAGAATACTGGGAGCAGGTGACGAAAATACTGGGGGCCATGGTGGGAGGTGGGGTGCGATGCGAGGCCAAAACCTGTTTGCTGGGACTGCTGCCCGACTTGCGGGCCCTAAAGCGTAGATTCTGTGTGGTTGCGTTACTAATGGCCAAGCGAAGGGTCTCGCTATGCTGGAATGGGAGGAGGAGCCCGAAGCCGAAAGACTGGCTTATAGACTTAACGTACTGCAGAGATACCCTGAAAACTTACGAAGAGGAACTCCCTGCGGGGTCTACGCCCAGAGACTACTGGGTATACCTAACCCAATATTTGCAAACTGTTTCCACAGAGTCTGCGAACGATTAGTGCGCAAGGGGGAGGAAGATGTGTATAACAGTCCTCTGACTAGGAAATGAAAAGGTGACATGGATGTAGGGTGCTGCTGTGCTGTGACCACAATGTTTTGGTTGTTGTTTGTTTGTAAATTATAACAAATGCCAATAAAAAAAAAAAAAAAAAAAAAAAAAAAAGTAGTTATTCAACATGAGGCACAATCCAAATGACATTTTGAATCTTTTTTCTACAGTCCAAAAAATGAATTTTCTGATGAAAAACGATGACCCGCGACCTGTCGATTTTTCTCAAGATGGTCAGAAATGTTAATTTTTTAATGTTTAACTTTTTTGACTGTAAATGACTATTGCATGTGAATTATCACTTTTGGAACTAAAATAAATGTGTTTAGAGTCATTTTAATGCCTGAAATTGGTCGAAATAGAAGCTTCTGAGTAGGAGAAAAAGTCTATAAAAATGGCAATTTTGGTCACATTGAGGCTTTAAAAAGTAGTTATTTAACATGAGGCACAATCAAAAATGACATTTTGAATCTTTTTTTCTACAGTACAAAAAATCAATTTTCTGATGAAAAACGATGACCCGCGACCTGTCGATTTTTCTCAAGATGGTCAGAAATGGTAATATTTTAATGTTTATTTTTTTGAAAGTAAATGACTATTGCATGTGAATTATCACTTTTGGAACTAAAATTAGTGTGTTTAGAGTCATTTTACTACCTGAAATTGGTCGAAATAGAAGCTTCTGAGTAGGAGAAAAAGTCTGTAAAAATGGCAATTTTGGTCACACTGAGGCTTTAAAAAGTAGCTATTCAACATGAGGCACAGTCCAAATGACATTTTGAATCTTTTTTTCTACAGTCCAAAAAATAAATTTTCTGATGAAAAACAATGACCCGTGACCTGTCGAACTTTCTCCAGATGGTCGTAAATGGTTATTTTTTAATGTTTAACTTTTTTGACTGTAAATGACTATTGCATGTGAATTATCACTTTTGGAACTAAAATAAATGTGTTTAGAGTCATTTTAATGCCTGAAATTGGTCGAAATAGAAGCTTCTGAGTAGGAGAAAAAGTCTGTAAAAATGGCAATTTTGGTCACATTGAGGCTTTAAAAAGTAGTTATTAAACATGAGGCACAATCCAAATGACATTTTGAATCTTTTTTTCTACAGTCCAAAAAATTAATTTTCTGATGCAAAACGATGACCCGCAACCTGTCAATTTTTCTCCAGATGGTCGTAAATGGTAATTTTTTAATGTTTAATTTTTTGACTGTAAATGACTATTGCATGTGAATTATCACTTTTGGAACTAAAATAAGTATGTTTAGAGTCATTTTAATGCCTGAAATTGGTGGAAATAGAAGCTTCTGTGTAGGAGAAAAAGTCTGTAAAAATGGCAATTTTGGTCACATTGAGGCTTTAAAAATTAGTTATTCAACATTAGGCACAATGCAAATTACATTTCGAATCTTTTTTTCTACAGTCCAAAAAATCAGTTTTCTGATGAAAAACAATGACCCGTGACCTGTCGATTTTTCTCAAGATAGTCAGAAATGGTAATTTTGTAATGTTTATATTTTTGAAAGTAAATGACTATTGCATGTGAATTATCACTTTTGGAACTAAAATTAGTGTGTTTAGAGTCATTTTAATGCCTGAAATTGGTCGAAATAGAAGCTTCTGAGTAGGAGAACAAGTCTGTAAAAATGGCAATTTTGGTCACATTGAGGCTTTAAAAAGTAGTTATTCAACATGAGACACAATCCAAATGACATTTTGAATCTTTTTTCTACAGTCCAAAAAATGAATTTTCTGATGCAAAACGATGACCCGCGACCTGTCAATTTTTCTCAAGATGGTCAGAAATGGTAATTTTTTAATGTTTAATTTTTTGACTGTAAATGACTATTGCATGTGAATTATCACTTTTGGAACTAAAATAAGTGTGTTTAGAGTCATTTTAATGCCTGAAATTGGTTGAAATAGAAGCTTCTGAGTAGGAGAAAAAGTCTGTAAAAATGGCAATTTTGGTCACACTGAGGCTTTAAAAAGTAGCTATTCAACATGAGGCACAGTCCAAATGACATTTTGAATCTTTTTTTCTACAGTCCAAAAAATCAATTTTCTGATGAAAAACGATGACCCGTGACCTGTCGAACTTTCAAAAAATGATCAGAAATGGTAATTTTTTAATGGTTATTTTTTTTAAAGTAGATGACTATTGCATGTGAATTGTCACTTTTGGAACTAAAATTAGTGTGTTTAGAGTCATTTTATTGCCTGAAATTGGTCGAAGTAGAAGCTTCTGAGTAGGAGAAAAAGTCTGTAAAAATGGCAATTTTGGTCACATTGAGGCTTTAAAAAGTAGTTATTCAACATGAGGCACAATCCAAATGACATTTTGAATCTTTTTTTCTACAGTCCAAAAAATTAATTTTCTGATGCAAAACGATGACCCGCGACCTGTCAATTTTTCTCAAGATGGTCAGAAATGGTAATTTTGTAATGTTTATATTTTTGAAAGTAAATGACTATTGCATGTGAATTATCACTTTTGGAACTAAAATTAGTGTGTTTAGAGTCATTTTAATGCCTGAAATTGGTCGAAATAGAAGCTTCTGAGTAGGAGAACAAGTCTGTAAAAATGGCAATTTTGGTCACATTGAGGCTTTAAAAAGTAGTTATTCAACATGAGACACAATCCAAATGACATTTTGAATCTTTTTTCTACAGTCCAAAAAATGAATTTTCTGATGAAAAACGATGACCCGTGACCTGTCGAACTTTCTCCAGATGGTCGTAAATGGTTATTTTTTAATGTTTAACTTTTTTGACTGTAAATGACTATTGCATGTGAATTATCACTTTTGGAACTAAAATAAATGTGTTTAGAGTCATTTTAATGCCTGAAATTGGTCGAAATAGAAGCTTCTGAGTAGGAGAAAAAGTCTGTAAAAATGGCAATTTTGGTCACATTGAGGCTTTAAAAAGTAGTTATTCATCATGAGGCACAATCCAAATGACATTTTGAATCTTTTTTCTACAGTCCAAAAAATGAATTTTCTGCTGAAAAACGATGACCCGCGACCTGTCGATTTTTCTCAAGATGGTCAGAAATGGTAATTTTTTAATGTTTAACTTTTTTGACTGTAAATGACTATTGCATGTGAATTATCACTTTTGGAACTAAAATAAATGTGTTTAGAGTCATTTTAATGCCTGAAATTGGTCGAAATAGAAGCTTCTGAGTAGGAGAAAAAGTCTATAAAAATGGCAATTTTGGTCACATTGAGGCTTTAAAAAGTAGTTATTCAACATGAGGCACAATCAAAAATGACATTTTGAATCTTTTTTTCTACAGTCCAGAAAATCAATTTTCTGATGAAAAACGATGACCCGCGACCTGTCGATTTTTCTCAAGATGGTCAGAAATGGTAATATTTTAATGTTTAACTTTTTTGACTGTAAATGACTATTGCATGTGAATTATCACTTTTGGAACTAAAATAAATGTGTTTAGAGTCATTTTAATGCCTGAAATTGGTCGAAATAGAAGCTTCTGAGTAGGAGAAAAAGTCTATAAAAATGGCAATTTTGGTCACATTGAGGCTTTAAAAAGTAGTTATTCAACATGAGGCACAATCAAAAATGACATTTTGAATCTTTTTTTCTACAGTCCAAAAAATCTATTTTCTGATGAAAAACGATGACCCGCGACCTGTCGATTTTTCTCAAGATGGTCAGAAATGGTAATTTTGTAATGTTTATTTTTTTGAAAGTAAATGACTATTGCATGTGAATTATCACTTTTGGAACTAAAATTAGTGTGTTTAGAGTCATTTTATTGCCTGAAATTGGTCGAAATAGAAGCTTCTGAGTAGGAGAAAAAGTCTGAAAAAATGGCAATTTTGGTCACATTGAGGCTTTAAAAAGTAGTTATTCAACATGAGGCACAATCAAAAATGACATTTTGAATCTTTTTTCTACAGTCCAAAAAATGAATTTTCTGATGAAAAACGATGACCCGCGACCTGTCGATTTTTCTCAAGATGGTCAGAAATGGTAATTTTTTAATGTTGAACTTTTTTGACTGTAAATGGCTATTGCATGTGAATTATCACTTTTGGAACTAAAATAAGTGTGTTTAGAGTCATTTTAATGCCTGAAATTGGTCGAAATAGAAGCTTCTGAGTAGGAGAAAAAGTCTGAAAAATTGCCAATTTTGGTCACATTGAGGCTTTAAAACGTAGTTATTCAACACGAGGCACAATCCAAATGACATTTTGAATCTTTTTTCTACAGTCCAAAAAATGAATTTTCTGATGGAAAACGATGACCCGTGACCTGTCGAACTTTCTCCAGATGGTCGTAAATGGTAATTTTTTAATGTTTAACTTTTTTGACTGTAAATGACTATTGCATGTGAATTATCACTTTTGGAACTAAAATAAATGTGTTTAGAGTCATTTTAATGCCTGAAATTGGTCGAAATAGAAGCTTCTGAGTAGGAGAAAAAGTGTGTAAAAATGGCAATTTTGGTCACATTGAGGCTTTAAAAAGTAGTTATTCAACATGAGGCACAATCCAAATGACATTTTGAATCTTTTTTCTACAGTCCAAAAAATGAATTTTCTGATGAAAAACGATGACCCGTGACCTGTCGAACTTTCAAAAAATGATCAGAAATGGTAATTTTTTAATGGTTATTTTTTTTAAAGTAGATGACTATTGCATGTGAATTATCACTTTTGGAACTAAAATTAGTGTGTTTAGAGTCATTTTATTGCCTGAAATTTGTCGAAATAGAAGCTTCTGAGTAGGAGAAAAAGTCTGTAACAATGGCAATTTTGGTCACATTGAGGCTTTAAAAAGTAGTTATTCAACATGAGGCACAATCCAAATGACATTTTGAATCTTTTTTTCTACAGTCCAAAAAATCAATTTTCTGATGCAAAATGATGACCCGCGACCTGTCAATTTTTCTCAAGATGGTCAGAAATGGTAACTTTTTAATGTTTAATTTTTTGACTGTAAATGACTATTGCATGTGAATTATCACTTT
Organism: Triturus cristatus; assembly: GCF_964204655.1. Classification (NCBI taxonomy): domain Eukaryota; kingdom Metazoa; phylum Chordata; class Amphibia; order Caudata; family Salamandridae; genus Triturus; species Triturus cristatus. The sequence goes on from NC_140587.1 coordinate 929,704,759, forward strand.
TGGAACCAAAATAAGTATGTTTAGAGTCATTTTAATGCCTGAAATTGGTGGAAATAGAAGCTTCTGTGTAGGAGAAAAAGTCTGTAAAAATGGCAATTTTGGTCACATTGAGGCTTTAAAAATTAGTTATTCAACATTAGGCACAATGCAAATTACATTTTGAATCTTTTTTTCTACAGTCCAAAAAATCAATTTTCTGATGAAAAACAATGACCCGTGACCTGTCGAACTTTCTCCAGATGGTCGTAAATGGTTAGTTTTTTAATGTTTAACTTTTTTGACTGTAAATGACTATTGCATGTGAATTATCACTTTTGGAACTAAAATAAATGTGTTTAGAGTCATTTTAATGCCTGAAATTGGTCGAAATAGAAGCTTCTGAGTAGGGGAAAAAGTCTGTAAAAATTGCAATTTTGGTCACATTGAGGCTTTAAAAAGTAGTTATTCAACATGAGGCACAATCCAAATGACATTTTGAATCTTTTTTCTACAGTCCAAAAAATGAATTTTCTGATGAAAAACGATGACCCGCGACCTGTCGATTTTTCTCAAGATGATCAGAAATGGTAATTTTTTAATGTTTAACTTTTTTGACTGTAAATGACTATTGCATGTGAATTATCACTTTTGGAACTAAAATAAATGTGTTTAGAGTCATTTTAATGCCTGAAATTGGTCGAAATAGAAGCTTCTGAGTAGGAGAAAAAGTCTATAAAAATGGCAATTTTGGTCACATTGAGGCTTTAAAAAGTAGTTATTCAACATGAGGCACAATCAAAAATGACATTTTGAATCTTTTTTTCTACAGTCCAAAAAATCAATTTTCTGATGAAAAACGATGACCCGTGACCTGTCGAACTTTCAAAAAATGATCAGAAATGGTAATTTTTTAATGGTTATTTTTTTTAAAGTAGATGACTATTGCATGTGAATTATCACTTTTGGAACTAAAATTAGTGTGTTTAGAGTCATTTTATTGCCTGAAATTGGTCGAAATAGAAGCTTCTGAGTAGGAGAAAAAGTCTGTAAAAATGGCAATTTTGGTCACATTGAGGCTTTAAAAAGTAGTTATTCAACATGAGGCACAATCCAAATGACATTTTGAATCTTTTTTTCTACAGTCCAAAAAATCAATTTTCTGATGCAAAACGATGACCCGCGACCTGTCAATTTTTCTCAAGATGGTCAGAAATGGTAATTTTTTAATGTTTAATTTTTTGACTGTAAATGACTATTGCATGTGAATTATCACTTTTGGAACTAAAATAAGTATGTTTAGAGTCATTTTAATGCCTGAAATTGGTGGAAATAGAAGCTTCTGTGTAGGAGAAACAGTCTGTAAAAATGGCAATTTTGGTCACATTGAGGCTTTAAAAATTAGTTATTCAACATTAGGCACAATGCAAATTACATTTTGAATCTTTTTTTCTACAGTCCAAAAAATCAATTTTCTGATGAAAAACAATGACCCGTGACCTGTCGATTTTTCTCAAGATGGTCAGAAATGGTAATTTTGTAATGTTTATATTTTTGAAAGTAAATGACTATTGCATGTGAATTATCACTTTTGGAACTAAAATTAGTGTGTTTAGAGTCATTTTAATGCCTGAAATTGGTCGAAATAGAAGCTTCTGAGTAGGAGAAAAAGTCTGTAAAAATGGCAATTTTGGTCACATTGAGGCTTTAAAAAGTAGTTATTCAAAATGAGACACAATCCAAATGACATTTTGAATCTTTTTTCTAAGGTACAAAAAATGAATTTTCTGATGAAAAACGATGACCCGTGACCTGTCGAACTTTCTCCAGATGGTCGTAAATGGTAATTTTTTAATGTTTAACTTTTTTGACTGTAAATGACTATTGCATGTGAATTATCACTTTTGGAACTAAAATAAGTGTGTTTAGAGTCATTTTAATGCCTGAAATTGGTGGAAATAGAAGCTTCTGTGTAGGAGAAAAAGTCTGTAAAAATTGGCAATTTTGGTCACATTGAGGCTTTAAAAAGTAGTTATTCAACATGAGGCACAATCAAAAATGACATTTTCAATCTTTTTTTCTACAGTCCAAAAAATCAATTTTCTGATGAAAAACGATGACCCGCGACCTGTCGATTTTTCTCAAGATGGTCAGAAATGGTAATTTTGTAATGTTTATTTTTTTGAAAGTAAATGGCTATTGCATGTGAATTATCACTTTTGGAACTAAAATTAGTGTGTTTAGAGTCATGTTATTGCCTGAAATTGGTTGAAATAGAAGCTTCTGAGTAGGAGAAAAAGTCTGTAAAAATGGCAATTTTGGTCACACTGAGGCTTTAAAAAGTAGCTATTCAACATGAGGCACAGTCCAAATGACATTTTGAATCTTTTTTTCTACAGTCCAAAAAATCAATTTTCTGATGAAAAACGATGACCCGTGACCTGTCGAACTTTCAAAAAATGATCAGAAATGGTAATTTTTTAATGGTTATTTTTTTTAAAGTAGATGACTATTGCATGTGAATTGTCACTTTTGGAACTAAAATTAGTGTGTTTAGAGTCATTTTATTGCCTGAAATTGGTCGAAATAGAAGCTTCTGAGTAGGAGAAAAAGTCTGTAAAAATGGCAATTTTGGTCACATTGAGGCTTTAAAAAGTAGTTATTCAACATGAGGCACAATCCAAATGACATTTTGAATCTTTTTTTCTACAGTCCAAAAAATAAATTTTCTGATGCAAAACGATGACCCGCGACCTGTCAATTTTTCTCAAGATGGTCAGAAATGGTAATTTTTTAATGTTTAATTTTTTGACTGTAAATGACTATTGCATGTGAATTATCACTTTTGGAACTAAAATAAGTATGTTTAGAGTCATTTTAATGCCTGAAATTGGTGGAAATAGAAGCTTCTGTGTAGGAGAAAAAGTCTGTAAAAATGGCAATTTTGGTCACATTGAGGCTTTAAAAATTAGTTATTCAACATTAGGCACAATGCAAATTACATTTTGAATCTTTTTTTCTACAGTCCAAAAAATAAATTTTCTGATGCAAAACGATGACCCGCGACCTGTCGATTTTTCTCAAGATGGTCAGAAATGGTAATTTTTTAATGTTTAATTTTTTGACTGTAAATGACTATTGCATGTGAATTATCACTTTTGGAACTAAAATAAGTATGTTTAGAGTCATTTTAATGCCTGAAATTGGTGGAAATAGAAGCTTCTGTGTAGGAGAAAAAGTCTGTAAAAATGGCAATTTTGGTCACATTGAGGCTTTAAAAATTAGTTATTCAACATTAGGCACAATGCAAATTACATTTTGAATCTTTTTTTCTACAGTCCAAAAAATCAATTTTCTGATGAAAAACAATGACCCGTGACCTGTCGAACTTTCTCCAGATGGTCGTAAATGGTTATTTTTTAATGTTTAACTTTTTTGACTGTAAATGACTATTGCATGTGAATTATCACTTTTGGAACTAAAATAAATGTGTTTAGAGTCATTTTAATGCCTGAAATTGGTCGAAATAGAAGCTTCTGAGTAGGAGAAAAAGTCTGTAAAAATGGCAATTTTGGTCACATTGAGGCTTTAAAAAGTAGTTATTCAACATGAGGCACAATCCAAATGACATTTTGAATCTTTTTTTCTACAGTCCAAAAAATCAATTTTCTGATGCAAAACGATGACCTGTCGATTTTTCTCAAGATGGTCAGAAATGGTAAGTTTTTTAATGTTTAATTTTTTGACTGTAAATGACTATTGCATGTGAATTATCACTTTTGGAACTAAAATAAGTGTGTTTAGAGTCATTTTAGTGGCTGAAATTGGTGGAATAGAAGCTTCTGTGTAGGAGAAAAAGTCTGTAAAAATTGCAATTTTGGTCACATTGAGGCTTTAAAAATTAGTTATTCAACATTAGGCACAATCCAAATGCCATTTTGAATCTTTTTATCTACAGTCCAAAAAATGAATTTTCTGATGAAAAACGATGACCCGCGACCTGTCGATTTTTCTCAAGATGGTCAGAAATGGTAATTTTTTAATGTTTAACTTTTTTGACTGTAAATGACTATTGCATGTGAATTATCACTTTTGGAACTAAAATAAATGTGTTTAGAGTCATTTTAATGCCTGAAATTGGTCGAAATAGAAGCTTCTGAGTAGGAGAAAAAGTCTATAAAAATGGCAATTTTGGTCACATTGAGGCTTTAAAAAGTAGTTTTTTAACATGAGGCACAATCAAAAATGACATTTTGAATCTTTTTTTCTACAGTCCAAAAAATCAATTTTCTGATGATAAACGATGACCCGCGACCTGTCGATTTTTCTCAAGATGGTCAGAAATGGTAATTTTGTAATGTTTATTTTTTTGAAAGTAAATGACTATTGCATGTGAATTATCACTTTTGGAACTAAAATTAGTGTGTTTAGAGTCATTTTATTGCCTGAAATTGGTCGAAATAGAAGCTTCTGAGTAGGAGAAAAAGTCTGTAAAAATGGCAATTTTGGTCACACTGAGGCTTTAAAAAGTAGCTATTCAACATGAGGCACAGTCCAAATGACATTTTGAATCTTTTTTTCTACAGTCCAAAAAATAAATTTTCTGATGAAAAACAATGACCCGTGACCTGTCGAACTTTCTCCAGATGGTCGTAAATGGTTATTTTTTAATGTTTAACTTTTTGACTGTAAATGACTATTGCATGTGAATTATCACTTTTGGAACTAAAATAAATGTGTTTAGAGTCATTTTAATGCCTGAAATTGGTCGAAATAGAAGCTTCTGAGTAGGAGAAAAAGTCTGTAAAAATGGCAATTTTGGTCACATTGAGGCTTTAAAAAGTAGTTATTCAACATGAGGCACAATCCAAATGACATTTTGAATCTTTTTTTCTACAGTCCAAAAAATTAATTTTCTGATGCAAAACGATGACCCGCAACCTGTCAATTTTTCTCCAGATGGTCGTAAATGGTAATTTTTTAATGTTTAATTTTTTGACTGTAAATGACTATTGCATGTGAATTATCACTTTTGGAACTAAAATAAGTATGTTTAGAGTCATTTTAATGCCTGAAATTGGTGGAAATAGAAGCTTCTGTGTAGGAGAAAAAGTCTGTAAAAATGGCAATTTTGGTCACATTGAGGCTTTAAAAATTAGTTATTCAACATTAGGCACAATGCAAATTACATTTTGAATCTTTTTTTCTACAGTCCAAAAAATCAATTTTCTGATGAAAAACAATGACCCGTGACCTGTCGATTTTTCTCAAGATAGTCAGAAATGGTAATTTTGTAATGTTTATATTTTTGAAAGTAAATGACTATTGCATGTGAATTATCACTTTTGGAACTAAAATTAGTGTGTTTAGAGTCATTTTAATGCCTGAAATTGGTCGAAATAGAAGCTTCTGAGTAGGAGAACAAGTCTGTAAAAATGGCAATTTTGGTCACATTGAGGCTTTAAAAAGTAGTTATTCAACATGAGACACAATCCAAATGACATTTTGAATCTTTTTTCTACAGTCCAAAAAATGAATTTTCTGATGAAAAACGATGACCCGTGACCTGTCGAACTTTCTCCAGATGGTCGTAAATGGTTATTTTTTAATGTTTAACTTTTTTGACTGTAAATGACTATTGCATGTGAATTATCACTTTTGGAACTAAAATAAATGTGTTTAGAGTCATTTTAATGCCTGAAATTGGTCGAAATAGAAGCTTCTGAGTAGGAGAAAAAGTCTGTAAAAATGGCAATTTTGGTCACATTGAGGCTTTAAAAAGTAGTTATTCAACATGAGGCACAATCCAAATGACATTTTGAATCTTTTTTCTACAGTCCAAAAAATGAATTTTCTCATGAAAAACGATGACCCGTGACCTGTCGAACTTTCAAAAAATGATCAGAAATGGTAATTTTTTAATGGTTATTTTTTTTAAAGTAGATGACTATTGCATGTGAATTATCACTTTTGGAACTAAAATTAGTGTGTTTAGAGTCATTTTATTGCCTGAAATTTGTCGAAATAGAAGCTTCTGAGTAGGAGAAAAAGTCTGTAACAATGGCAATTTTGGTCACATTGAGGCTTTAAAAAGTAGTTATTCAACATGAGGCACAATCCAAATGACATTTTGAATCTTTTTTTCTACAGTCCAAAAAATCAATTTTCTGATGCAAAACGATGACCCCGCGACCTGTCAATTTTTCTCAAGATGGTCAGAAATGGTAACTTTTTAATGTTTAATTTTTTGACTGTAAATGACTATTGCATGTGAATTATCACTTTTGGAACTAAAATAAGTATGTTTAGAGTCATTTTAATGCCTGAAATTGGTGGAAATAGAAGCTTCTGTGTAGGAGAAAAAGTCTGTAAAAATGGCAATTTTGGTCACATTGAGGCTTTAAAAATTATTTATTCAACATTAGGCACAATGCAAATTACATTTTGAATCTTTTTTTCTACAGTCCAAAAAATCAATTTTCTGATGAAAAACAATGACCCGTGACCTGTCGAACTTTCTCCAGATGGTCGTAAATGGTTAGTTTTTTAATGTTTAACTTTTTTGACTGTAAATGACTATTGCATGTGAATTATCACTTTTGGAACTAAAATAAATGTGTTTAGAGTCATTTTAATGCCTGAAATTGGTCGAAATAGAAGCTTCTGAGTAGGGGAAAAAGTCTGTAAAAATGGCAATTTTGGTCACATTGAGGCTTTAAAAAGTAGTTATTCAACATGAGGCACAATCCAAATGACATTTTGAATCTTTTTTCTATAGTCCAAAAAATGAATTTTCTGATGAAAAACGATGACCCGCGACCTGTCGATTTTTCTCAAGATGATCAGAAATGGTAATTTTCTAATGTTTAACTTTTTTGACTGTAAATGACTATTGCATGTGAATTATCACTTTTGGAACTAAAATAAATGTGTTTAGAGTCATTTTAATGCCTGAAATTGGTCGAAATAGAAGCTTCTGAGTAGGAGAAAAAGTCTATAAAAATGGCAATTTTGGTCACATTGAGGCTTTAAAAAGTAGTTATTCAACATGAGGCACAATCAAAAATGACATTTTGAATCTTTTTTTCTACAGTCCAAAAAATCAATTTTCTGATGAAAAACGATGACCCGTGACCTGTCGAACTTTCAAAAAATGATCAGAAATGGTAATTTTTTAATGGTTATTTTTTTTAAAGTAGATGACTATTGCATGTGAATTATCACTTTTGGAACTAAAATTAGTGTGTTTAGAGTCATTTTATTGCCTGAAATTGGTCGAAATAGAAGCTTCTGAGTAGGAGAAAAAGTCTGTAAAAATGGCAATTTTGGTCACATTGAGGCTTTAAAAAGTAGTTATTCAACATGAGGCACAATCCAAATGACATTTTGAATCTTTTTTTCTACAGTCCAAAAAATCAATTTTCTGATGCAAAATGATGACCCGCGACCTGTCAATTTTTCTCAAGATGGTCAGAAATGGTAATTTTTTAATGTTTAATTTTTTGACTGTAAATGACTATTGCATGTGAATTATCACTTTTGGAACTAAAATAAGTATGTTTAGAGTCATTTTAATGCCTGAAATTGGTGGAAATAGAAGCTTCTGTGTAGGAGAAAAAGTCTGTAAAAATGGCAATTTTGGTCACATTGAGGCTTTAAAAATTAGTTATTCAACATTAGGCACAATGCAAATTACATTTTGAATCTTTTTTTCTACAGTCCAAAAAATCAATTTTCTGATGAAAAACAATGACCCGTGACCTGTCGATTTTTCTCAAGATGGTCAGAAATGGTAATTTTGTAATGTTTATATTTTTGAAAGTAAATGACTATTGCATGTGAATTATCACTTTTGGAACTAAAATTAGTGTGTTTAGAGTCATTTTAATGCCTGAAATTGGTCGAAATAGAAGCTTCTGAGTAGGAGAAAAAGTCTGTAAAAATGGCAATTTTGGTCACATTGAGGCTTTAAAAAGTAGTTATTCAAAATCAGACACAATCCAAATGACATTTTGAATCTTTTTTCTACAGTACAAAAAATGCATTTTCTGATGAAAAACGATGACCCGTGACCTGTCGAACTTTCTCCAGATGGTCGTAAATGGTAATTTTTTAATGTTTAACTTTTTTGACTGTAAATGACTATTGCATGTGAATTATCACTTTTGGAACTAAAATTAGTGTGTTTAGAGTCATTTTAATGCCTGAAATTGGTCGAAATAGAAGCTTCTGAGTAGGAGAAAAAGTCTGTAAAAATTGGCAATTTTGGTCACATTGAGGCTTTAAAAAGTAGTTATTCAACATGAGGCACAATCAAAAATGACATTTTCAATCTTTTTTTCTACAGTCCAAAAAATCAATTTTCTGATGAAAAACGATGACCCGCGACCTGTCGATTTTTCTCAAGATGGTCAGAAATGGTAATTTTGTAATGTTTATTTTTTTGAAAGTAAATGACTATTGCATTTGAATTATCACTTTTGGAACTAAAATTAGTGTGTTTAGAGTCATGTTATTGCCTGAAATTGGTTGAAATAGAAGCTTCTGAGTAGGAGAAAAAGTCTGTAAAAATGGCAATTTTGGTCACACTGAGGCTTTAAAAAGTAGCTATTCAACATGAGGCACAGTCCAAATGACATTTTGAATCTTTTTTTCTACAGTCCAAAAAATCAATTTTCTGATGAAAAATGATGACCCGTGACCTGTCGAACTTTCAAAAAATGATCAGAAATGGTAATTTTTTAATGGTTATTTTTTTTAAAGTAGATGACTATTGCATGTGAATTGTCACTTTTGGAACTAAAATTAGTGTGTTTAGAGTCATTTTATTGCCTGAAATTGGTCGAAATAGAAGCTTCTGAGTAGGAGAAAAAGTCTGTAAAATGGCAATTTTGGTCACATTGAGGCTTTAAAAAGTAGTTATTCAACATGAGGCACAATCCAAATGACATTTTAATCTTTTTTTCTACAGTCCAAAAAATAAATTTTCTGATGCAAAACGATGACCCGCGACCTGTCAATTTTTCTCAAGATGGTCAGAAATGGTAATTTTTTAATGTTTAATTTTTTGACTGTAAATGACTATTGCATGTGAATTATCACTTTTGGAACTAAAATAAGTATGTTTAGAGTCATTTTAATGCCTGAAATTGGTGGAAATAGAAGCTTCTGTGTAGGAGAAAAAGTCTGTAAAAATGGCAATTTTGGTCACATTGAGGCTTTAAAAATTAGTTATTCAACATTAGGCACAATGCAAATTACATTTTGAATCTTTTTTTCTACAGTCCAAAAAATAAATTTTCTGATGCAAAACGATGACCCGCGACCTGTCAATTTTTCTCAAGATGGTCAGAAATGGTAATTTTTTAATGTTGAATTTTTTGACTGTAAATGACTATTGCATGTGAATTATCACTTTTGGAACTAAAATAAGTATGTTTAGAGTCATTTTAATGCCTGAAATTGGTGGAAATAGAAGCTTCTGTGTAGGAGAAAAAGTCTGTAAAAATGGCAATTTTGGTCACATTGAGGCTTTAAAAATTAGTTATTCAACATTAGGCACAATGCAAATTACATTTTGAATCTATTTTTCTACAGTCCAAAAAATCAATTTTCTGATAAAAAAACAATGACCCGTGACCTGTCGAACTTTCTCCAGATGGTCGTAAATGGTTATTTTTTAATGTTTAACTTTTTTGACTGTAAATGACTATTGCATGTGAATTATCACTTTTGGAACTAAAATAAATGTGTTTAGAGTCATTTTAATGCCTGAAATTGGTCGAAATAGAAGCTTCTGAGTAGGAGAAAAAGTCTGTAAAAATGGCAATTTTGGTCACATTGAGCCTTTAAAAAGTAGTTATTCAACATGAGGCACAATCCAAATGACATTTTGAATCTTTTTTCTACAGTCCAAAAAATGAATTTTCTGATGAAAAACGATGACCCGCGACCTGTCGATTTTTCTCAAGATGGTCAGAAATGGTAATTTTTTAATGTTTAACTTTTTTGACTGTAAATGACTATTGCATGTGAATTATCACTTTTGGAACTAAAATAAATGTGTTTAGAGTCATTTTAATGCCTGAAATTGGTCGAAATAGAAGCTTCTGAGTAGGAGAAAAAGTCTATAAAAATGGCAATTTTGGTCACATTGAGGCTTTAAAAAGTAGTTATTTAACATGAGGCACAATCAAAAATGACATTTTGAATCTTTTTTTCTACAGTACAAAAAATCAATTTTCTGATGAAAAACGATGACCCGCGACCTGTCGATTTTTCTCAAGATGGTCAGAAATGGTAATTTTGTAATGTTTATTTTTTTGAAAGTAAATGACTATTGCATGTGAATTATCACTTTTGGAACTAAAATTAGTGTGTTTAGAGTCATTTTATTGCCTGAAATTGGTCGAAATAGAAGCTTCTGAGTAGGAGAAAAAGTCTGTAAAAATGGCAATTTTGGTCACACTGAGGCTTTAAAAAGTAGCTATTCAACATGAGGCACAGTCCAAATGACATTTTGAATCTTTTTTTCTACAGTCCAAAAAATAAATTTTCTGATGAAAAACAATGACCCGTGACCTGTCGAACTTTCTCCAGATGGTCGTAAATGGTTATTTTTTAATGTTTAACTTTTTTGACTGTAAATGACTATTGCATGTGAATTATCACTTTTGGAACTAAAATAAATGTGTTTAGAGTCATTTTAATGCCTGAAATTGGTCGAAATAGAAGCTTCTGAGTAGGAGAAAAAGTCTGTAAAAATGGCAATTTTGGTCACATTGAGGCTTTAAAAAGTAGTTATTCAACATGAGACACAATCCAAATGACATTTTGAATCTTTTTTCTACAGTCCAAAAAATGAATTTTCTGATGCAAAACGATGACCCGCGACCTGTCAATTTTTCTCAAGATGGTCAGAAATGGTAATTGTTTTAATGTTTAATTTTTTGACTGTAAATGACTATTGCATGTGAATTATCACTTTTGGAACTAAAATAAGTATGTTTAGAGTTATTTTAATGCCTGAAATTGGTGGAAATAGAAGCTTCTGTGTAGGAGAAAAAGTCTGTAAAAATGGCAATTTTGGTCACATTGAGGCTTTAAAAATTAGTTATTCAACATTAGGCACAATGCAAATTACATTTTGAATCTTTTTTTCTACAGTCCAAAAAATCAATTTTCTGATGAAAAACAATGACCCGTGACCTGTCGATTTTTCTCAAGATGGTCAGAAATGGTAATTTTGTAATGTTTATATTTTTGAAAGTAAATGACTATTGCATGTGAATTATCACTTTTGGAACTAAAATAAATGTGTTTAGAGTCATTTTAATGCCTGAAATTGGTCGAAATAGAAGCTTCTGAGTAGGGGAAAAAGTCTGTAAAAATGGCAATTTTGGTCACATTGAGGCTTTAAAAAGTAGTTATTCAACATGAGGCACAATCCAAATGACATTTTGAATCTTTTTTCTATAGTCCAAAAAATGAATTTTCTGATGAAAAACGATGACCCGCGACCTGTCGATTTTTCTCAAGATGATCAGAAATGGTAATTTTTTAATGTTTAACTTTTTTGACTGTAAATGACTATTGCATGTGAATTATCACTTTTGGAACTAAAATAAATGTGTTTAGAGTCATTTTAATGCCTGAAATTGGTCGAAATAGAAGCTTCTGAGTAGGAGAAAAAGTCTATAAAAATGGCAATTTTGGTCACATTGAGGCTTTAAAAAGTAGTTATTCAACATGAGGCACAATCAAAAATGACATTTTGAATCTTTTTTTCTACAGTCCAAAATATCAATTTTCTGATGAAAAACGATGACCCGTGACCTGTCGAACTTTCAAAAAATGATCAGAAATGGTAATTTTTTAATGGTTATTTTTTTTAAAGTAGATGACTATTGCATGTGAATTATCACTTTTGGAACTAAAATTAGTGTGTTTAGAGTCATTTTATTGCCTGAAATTGGTCGAAATAGAAGCTTCTGAGTAGGAGAAAAAGTCTGTAAAAATGGCAATTTTGGTCACATTGAGGCTTTAAAAAGTAGTTATTCAACATGAGGCACAATCCAAATGACATTTTGAATCTTTTTTTCTACAGTCCAAAAAATCAATTTTCTGATGCAAAATGATGACCCGCGACCTGTCAATTTTTCTCAAGATGGTCAGAAATGGTAATTTTTTAATGTTTAATTTTTTGACTGTAAATGACTATTGCATGTGAATTATCACTTTTGGAACTAAAATAAGTATGTTTAGAGTCATTTTAATGCCTGAAATTGGTGGAAATAGAAGCTTCTGTGTAGGTGAAAAAGTCTGTAAAAATGGCAATTTTGGTCACATTGAGGCTTTAAAAATTAGTTATTCAACATTAGGCACAATGCAAATTACATTTTGAATCTTTTTTTCTACAGTCCAAAAAATCAATTTTCTGATGAAAAACAATGACCCGTGACCTGTCGATTTTTCTCAAGATGGTCAGAAATGGTAATTTTGTAATGTTTATATTTTTGAAAGTAAATGACTATTGCATGTGAATTATCACTTTTGGAACTAAAATTAGTGTGTTTAGAGTCATTTTAATGCCTGAAATTGGTCGAAATAGAAGCTTCTGAGTAGGAGAAAAAGTCTGTAAAAATGGCAATTTTGGTCACATTGAGGCTTTAAAAAGTAGTTATTCAAAATGAGACACAATCCAAATGACATTTTGAATCTTTTTTCTACAGTACAAAAAATGCATTTTCTGATGAAAAACGATGACCCGTGACCTGTCGAACTTTCTCCAGATGGTCGTAAATGGTAATTTTTTAATGTTTAACTTTTTTGACTGTAAATGACTATTGCATGTGAATTATCACTTTTGGAACTAAAATTAGTGTGTTTAGAGTCATTTTAATGCCTGAAATTGGTCGAAATAGAAGCTTCTGAGTAGGAGAAAAAGTCTGTAAAAATTGGCAATTTTGGTCACATTGAGGCTTTAAAAAGTAGTTATTCAACATGAGGCACAATCAAAAATGACATTTTCAATCTTTTTTTCTACAGTCCAAAAAATCAATTTTCTGATGAAAAACAATGACCCGCGACCTGTCGATTTTTCTCAAGATGGTCAGAAATGGTAATTTTGTAATGTTTATTTTTTTGAAAGTAAATGACTATTGCATGTGAATTATCACTTTTGGAACTAAAATTAGTGTGTTTAGAGTCATGTTATTGCCTGAAATTGGTTGAAATAGAAGCTTCTGAGTAGGAGAAAAAGTCTGTAAAAATGGCAATTTTGGTCACACTGAGGCTTTAAAAAGTAGCTATTCAACATGAGGCACAATCCAAATGACATTTTAATCTTTTTTTCTACAGTCCAAAAAATAAATTTTCTGATGCAAAACGATGACCCGCGACCTGTCAATTTTTCTCAAGATGGTCAGAAATGGTAATTTTTTAATGTTTAATTTTTTGACTGTAAATGACTATTGCATGTGAATTATCACTTTTGGAACTAAAATAAGTATGTTTAGAGTCATTTTAATGCCTGAAATTGGTGGAAATAGAAGCTTCTGTGTAGGAGAAAAAGTCTGTAAAAATGGCAATTTTGGTCACATTGAGGCTTTAAAAATTAGTTATTCAACATTAGGCACAATGCAAATTACATTTTGAATCTTTTTTTCTACAGTCCAAAAAATAAATTTTCTGATGCAAAACGATGACCCGCGACCTGTCAATTTTTCTCAAGATGGTCAGAAATGGTAATTTTTTAATGTTGAATTTTTTGACTGTAAATGACTATTGCATGTGAATTATCACTTTTGGAACTAAAATAAGTATGTTTAGAGTCATTTTAATGCCTGAAATTGGTGGAAATAGAAGCTTCTGTGTAGGAGAAAAAGTCTGTAAAAATGGCAATTTTGGTCACATTGAGGCTTTAAAAATTAGTTATTCAACATTAGGCACAATGCAAATTACATTTTGAATCTATTTTTCTACAGTCCAAAAAATCAATTTTCTGATAAAAAAACAATGACCCGTGACCTGTCGAACTTTCTCCAGATGGTCGTAAATGGTTATTTTTTAATGTTTAACTTTTTTGACTGTAAATGACTATTGCATGTGAATTATCACTTTTGGAACTAAAATAAATGTGTTTAGAGTCATTTTAATGCCTGAAATTGGTCGAAATAGAAGCTTCTGAGTAGGAGAAAAAGTCTATAAAAACGGCAATTTTGGTCACATTGAGGCTTTAAAAAGTAGTTATTTAACATGAGGCACAATCAAAAATGACATTTTGAATCTTTTTTTCTACAGTACAAAAAATCAATTTTCTGATGAAAAACGATGACCCGCGACCTGTCGATTTTTCTCAAGATGGTCAGAAATGGTAATTTTGTAATGTTTATTTTTTTGAAAGTAAATGACTATTGCATGTGAATTATCACTTTTGGAACTAAAATTAGTGTGTTTAGAGTCATTTTATTGCCTGAAATTGGTCGAAATAGAAGCTTCTGAGTAGGAGAAAAAGTCTGTAAAAATGGCAATTTTGGTCACACTGAGGCTTTAAAAAGTAGCTATTCAACATGAGGCACAGTCCAAATGACATTTTGAATCTTTTTTTCTACAGTCCAAAAAATAAATTTTCTGATGAAAAACAATGACCCGTGACCTGTCGAACTTTCTCCAGATGGTCGTAAATGGTTATTTTTTAATGTTTAACTTTTTTGACTGTAAATGACTATTGCATGTGAATTATCACTTTTGGAACTAAAATAAATGTGTTTAGAGTCATTTTAATGCCTGAAATTGGTCGAAATAGAAGCTTCTGAGTAGGAGAAAAAGTCTGTAAAAATGGCAATTTTGGTCACATTGAGGCTTTAAAAAGTAGTTATTCAACATGAGACACAATCCAAATGACATTTTGAATCTTTTTTCTACAGTCCAAAAAATGAATTTTCTGATGCAAAACGATGACCCGCGACCTGTCAATTTTTCTCAAGATGGTCAGAAATGGTAATTTTTTAATGTTTAATTTTTTGACTGTAAATGACTATTGCATGTGAATTATCACTTTTGGAACTAAAATAAGTATGTTTAGAGTCATTTTAATGCCTGAAATTGGTGGAAATAGAAGCTTCTGTGTAGGAGAAAAAGTCTGTAAAAATGGCAATTTTGGTCACATTGAGGCTTTAAAAATTAGTTATTCAACATTAGGCACAATGCAAATTACATTTTGAATCTTTTTTTCTACAGTCCAAAAAATCAATTTTCTGATGAAAAACAATGACCCGTGACCTGTCGATTTTTCTCAAGATGGTCAGAAATGGTAATTTTGTAATGTTTATATTTTTGAAAGTAAATGACTATTGCATGTGAATTATCACTTTTGGAACTAAAATTAGTGTGTTTAGAGTCATTTTAATGCCTGAAATTGGTCGAAATAGAAGCTTCTGAGTAGGAGAAAAAGTCTGTAAAAATGGCAATTTTGGTCACATTGAGGCTTTAAAAAGTAGTTATTCAAAATGAGACACAATCCAAATGACATTTTGAATCTTTTTTCTACAGTACAAAAAATGAATTTTCTGATGAAAAACGATGACCCGTGACCTGTCGAACTTTCTCCAGATGGTCGTAAATGGTAATTTTTTAATGTTTAACTTTTTTGACTGTAAATGACTATTGCATGTGAATTATCACTTTTGGAACTAAAATAAGTGTGTTTAGAGTCATTTTAATGCCTGAAATTGGTGGAAATAGAAGCTTCTGTGTAGGAGAAAAAGTCTGTAAAAATTGGCAATTTTGGTCACATTGAGGCTTTAAAACGTAGTTATTCAACATGAGGCACAATCAAAAATGACATTTTCAATCTTTTTTTCTACAGTCCAAAAAATCAATTTTCTGATGAAAAACGATGACCCGCGACCTGTCGATTTTTCTCAAGATGGTCAGAAATGGTAATTTTGTAATGTTTATTTTTTTTAAAGTAAATGACTATTGCATGTGAATTATCACTTTTGGAACTAAAATTAGTGTGTTTAGAGTCATGTTATTACCTGAAATTGGTTGAAATAGAAGCTTCTGAGTAGGAGAAAAAGTCTGTAAAAATGGCAATTTTGGTCACACTGAGGCTTTAAAAAGTAGCTATTCAACATGAGGCACAGTCCAAATGACATTTTGAATCTTTTTTTCTACAGTCCAAAAAATCAATTTTCTGATGAAAAACGATGACCCGTGACCTGTCGAACTTTCAAAAAATGATCAGAAATGGTAATTTTTTAATGGTTATTTTTTTTAAAGTAGATGACTATTGCATGTGAATTGTCACTTTTGGAACTAAAATTAGTGTGTTTAGAGTCATTTTATTGCCTGAAATTGGTCGAAATAGAAGCTTCTGAGTAGGAGCAAAAGTCTGTAAAAATGGCAATTTTGGTCACATTGAGGCTTTAAAAAGTAGTTATTCAACATGAGGCACAATCCAAATGACATTTTGAATCTTTTTTTCTACAGTCCAAAAAATCAATTTTCTGATGAAAAACAATGACCCGTGACCTGTCGATTTTTCTCAAGATGGTCAGAAATGGTAATTTTGTAATGTTTATATTTTTGAAAGTAAATGACTATTGCATGTGAATTATCACTTTTGGAACTAAAATCAGTGTGTTTAGAGTCATTTTAATGCCTGAAATTGGTCGAAATAGAAGCTTCTGAGTAGGAGAAAAAGTCTGTAAAAATGGCAATTTTGGTCACATTGAGGCTTTAAAAAGTAGTTATTCAAAATGAGACACAATCCAAATGACATTTTGAATCTTTTTTCTACAGTACAAAAAATGAATTTTCTGATGAAAAACGATGACCCGTGACCTGTCGAACTTTCTCCAGATGGTCGTAAATGGTAATTTTTTAATGTTTAACTTTTTTGACTGTAAATGACTATTGCATGTGAATTATCACTTTTGGAACTAAAATAAGTGTGTTTAGAGTCATTTTAATGCCTGAAATTGGTGGAAATAGAAGCTTCTGTGTAGGAGAAAAAGTCTGTAAAAATTGGCAATTTTGGTCACATTGAGGCTTTAAAAAGTAGTTATTCAACATGAGGCACAATCAAAAATGACATTTTCAATCTTTTTTTCTACAGTCCAAAAAATCAATTTTCTGATGAAAAACGATGACCCGCGACCTGTCGATTTTTCTCAAGATGGTCAGAAATGGTAATTTTGTAATGTTTATTTTTTTGAAAGTAAATGACTATTGCATGTGAATTATCACTTTTGGAACTAAAATTAGTGTGTTTAGAGTCATGTTATTGCCTGAAATTGGTTGAAATAGAAGCTTCTGAGTAGGAGAAAAAGTCTGTAAAAATGGCAATTTTGGTCACACTGAGGCTTTAAAAAGTAGCTATTCAACATGAGGCACAGTCCAAATGACATTTTGAATCTTTTTTTCTACAGTCCAAAAAATCAATTTTCTGATGAAAAACGATGACCCGTGACCTGTCGAACTTTCAAAAAATGATCAGAAATGGTAATTTTTTAATGGTTATTTTTTTTAAAGTAGATGACTATTGCATGTGAATTATCACTTTTGGAACTAAAATTAGTGTGTTTAGAGTCATTTTATTGCCTGAAATTGGTTGAAATAGAAGCTTCTGAGTAGGAGAAAAAGTCTGTAAAAATGGCAATTTTGGTCACATTGAGGCTTTAAAAAGTAGTTATTCAACATGAGGCACAATCCAAATGACATTTTGAATCTTTTTTTCTACAGTCCAAAAAATCAATTTTCTGATGCAAAACGATGACCCGCGACCTGTCAATTTTTCTCAAGATGGTCAGAAATGGTAATTTTTTTAATGTTTAATTTTTTGACTGTAAATGACTATTGCATTTGAATTATCACTTTTGGAACCAAAATAAGTATGTTTAGAGTCATTTTAATGCCTGAAATTGGTGGAAATAGAAGCTTCTGTGTAGGAGAAAAAGTCTGTAAAAATGGCAATTTTGGTCACATTGAGGCTTTAAAAATTAGTTATTCAACATTAGGCACAATGCAAATTACATTTTGAATTTTTTTTCTACAGTCCAAAAAATCAATTTTCTGATGAAAAAACCTGTCGATTTTTCTCAAGATGGTCAGAAATGGTAATTTTTTAATGTTTAACTTTTTTGACTGTAAATGACTATTGCATGTGAATTATCACTTTTGGAACTAAAATAAATGTGTTTAGAGTCATTTTAATGCCTGAAATTGGTCGAAATAGAAGCTTCTGAGTAGGAGAAAAAGTCTGTAAAAATAGCAATTTTGGTCACATTGAGGCTTTAAAAAGTAGTTATTTAACATGAGGCACAATCAAAAATGACATTTTGAATCTTTTTTTCTACAGTCCAAAAAATCAATTTTCTGATGAAAAACGATGACCCGCGACCTGTCGATTTTTCTCAAGATGGTCAGAAATGGTAATTTTGTAATGTTTATTTTTTTGAAAGTAAATGACTATTGCATGTGAATTATCACTTTTGGAAATAAAATTAGTGTGTTTAGAGTCATTTTATTGCCTGAAATTGGTCGAAATAGAAGCTTCTGAGTAGGAGAAAAAGTCTGTAAAAATGGCAATTTTGGTCACATTGAGGCTTTAAAAAGTAGTTATTCAACATGAGGCACAATCCAAATGACATTTTGAATCTTTTTTCTACAGTCCAAAAAATCAATTTTCTGATGAAAAACGATGACCCGTGACCTGTCGAACTTTCAAAAAATGATCAGAAATGGTAATTTTTTAATGGTTATTTTTTTTAAAGTAGATGACTATTGCATGTGAATTATCACTTTTGGAACTAAAATTAGTGTGTTTAGAGTCATTTTATTGCCTGAAATTGGTTGAAATAGAAGCTTCTGAGTAGGAGAAAAAGTCTGTAAAAATGGCAATTTTGGTCACATTGAGGCTTTAAAAAGTAGTTATTCAACATGAGGCACAATCCAAATGACATTTTGAATCTTTTTTTCTACAGTCCAAAAAATCAATTTTCTGATGCAAAACGATGACCCGCGACCTGTCAATTTTTCTCAAGATGGTCAGAAATGGTAATTTTTTTAATGTTTAATTTTTTGACTGTAAATGACTATTGCATGTGAATTATCACTTTTGGAACCAAAATAAGTATGTTTAGAGTCATTTTAATGCCTGAAATTGGTGGAAATAGAAGCTTCTGTGTAGGAGAAAAAGTCTGTAAAAATGGCAATTTTGGTCACATTGAGGCTTTAAAAATTAGTTATTCAACATTAGGCACAATGCAAATTACATTTTGAATCTTTTTTTCTACAGTCCAAAAGATCAATTTTCTGATGAAAAAACCTGTCGATTTTTCTCAAGATGGTCAGAAATGGTAATTTTTTAATGTTTAACTTTTTTGACTGTAAATGACTATTGCATGTGAATTATCACTTTTGGAACTAAAATAAATGTGTTTAGAGTCATTTTAATGCCTGAAATTGGTCGAAATAGAAGCTTCTGAGTAGGAGAAAAAGTCTATAAAAATGGCAATTTTGGTCACATTGAGGCTTTAAAAAGTAGTTATTTAACATGAGGCACAATCAAAAATGACATTTTGAATCTTTTTTTCTACAGTCCAAACAATCAATTTTCTGATGAAAAACAATGACCCGCGACCTGTCGATTTTTCTCAAGATGGTCAGAAATGGTAATTTTGTAATGTTTATTTTTTTGAAAGTAAATGACTATTGCATGTGAATTATCACTTTTGGAACTAAAATTAGTGTGTTTAGAGTCATTTTATTGCCTGAAATTGGTCGAAATAGAAGCTTCTGAGTAGGAGAAAAAGTCTATAAAAATGGCAGTTTTGGTCACACTGAGGCTTTAAAAAGTAGCTATTCAACATGAGGCACAGTCCAAATGACATTTTGAATCTTTTTTTCTACAGTCCAAAAAATGAATTTTCTGATGAAAAACGATGACCCGTGACCTGTCGAACTTTCAAAAAATGATCAGAAATGGTAATTTTTTAATGGTTATTTTTTTTAAAGTAGATGACTATTGCATGTGAATTATCACTTTTGGAACTAAAATTAGTGTGTTTAGAGTCATTTTATTGCCTGAAATTGGTTGAAATAGAAGCTTCTGAGTAGGAGAAAAAGTCTGTAAAAATGGCAATTTTGGTCACATTGAGGCTTTAAAAAGTAGTTATTCAACATGAGGCACAATCCAAATGACATTTTGAATCTTTTTTTCTACAGTCCAAAAAATCAATTTTCTGATGCAAAACGATGACCCGCGACCTGTCAATTTTTCTCAAGATGGTCAGAAATGGTAATTTTTTTAATGTTTAATTTTTTGACTGTAAATGACTATTGCATGTGAATTATCACTTTTGGAACCAAAATAAGTATGTTTAGAGTCATTTTAATGCCTGAAATTGGTGGAAATAGAAGCTTCTGTGTAGGAGAAAAAGTCTGTAAAAATGGCAATTTTGGTCACATTGAGGCTTTAAAAATTAGTTATTCAACATTAGGCACAATGCAAATTACATTTTGAATTTTTTTTCTACAGTCCAAAAAATCAATTTTCTGATGAAAAAACCTGTCGATTTTTCTCAAGATGGTCAGAAATGGTAATTTTTTAATGTTTAACTTTTTTGACTGTAAATGACTATTGCATGTGAATTATCACTTTTGGAACTAAAATAAATGTGTTTAGAGTCATTTTAATGCCTGAAATTGGTCGAAATAGAAGCTTCTGAGTAGGAGAAAAAGTCTATAAAAATGGCAATTTTGGTCACATTGAGGCTTTAAAAAGTAGTTATTTAACATGAGGCACAATCAAAAATGACATTTTGAATCTTTTTTTCTACAGTCCAAACAATCAATTTTCTGATGAAAAACAATGACCCGCGACCTGTCGATTTTTCTCAAGATGGTCAGAAATGGTAATTTTGTAATGTTTATTTTTTTGAAAGTAAATGACTATTGCATGTGAATTATCACTTTTGGAACTAAAATTAGTGTGTTTAGAGTCATTTTATTGCCTGAAATTGGTCGAAATAGAAGCTTCTGAGTAGGAGAAAAAGTCTGTAAAAATGGCAATTTTGGTCACACTGAGGCTTTAAAAAGTAGCTATTCAACATGAGGCACAGTCCAAATGACATTTTGAATCTTTTTTTCTACAGTCCAAAAAATCAATTTTCTGATGAAAAACGATGACCCGTGACCTGTCGAACTTTCAAAAAATGATCATAAATGGTAATTTTTTAATGGTTATTTTTTTTAAAGTAGATGACTATTGCATGTGAATTATCACTTTTGGAACTAAAATTAGTGTGTTTAGAGTCATTTTATTGCCTGAAATTGGTCGAAATAGAAGCTTCTGAGTAGGAGAAAAAGTCTGTAAAAATGGCAATTTTGGTCACATTGAGGCTTTAAAAAGTAGTTATTCAACATGAGGCACAATCCAAATGACATTTTGAATCTTTTTTCCTACAGTCCAAAAAATCAATTTTCTGATGCAAAATGATGACCCGCGACCTGTCAATTTTTCTCAAGATGGTCAGAAATGGTAATTTTTTAATGTTTAATTTTTTGACTGTAAATGACTATTGCATGTGAATTATCACTTTTGGAACTAAAATAAGTATGTTTAGAGTCATTTTAATGCCTGAAATTGGTGGAAATAGAAGCTTCTGTGTAGGAGAAAAAGTCTGTAAAAATGGCAATTTTGGTCACATTGAGGCTTTAAAAATTAGTTATTCAACATTAGGCACAATGCAAATTACATTTTGAATCTTTTTTTCTACAGTACAAAAAATCAATTTTCTGATGAAAAACAATGACCCGTGACCTGTCGATTTTTCTCAAGATGGTCAGAAATGGTTATTTTGTAATGTTTATATTTTTGAAAGTAAATGACTATTGCATGTGAATTATCACTTTTGGAAATAAAATTAGTGTGTTTAGAGTCATTTTAATGCCTGAAATTGGTCGAAATAGAAGCTTCTGAGTAGGAGAAAAAGTCTGTAAAAATGGCAATTTTGGTCACATTGAGGCTTTAAAAAGTAGTTATTCAACATGAGACACAATCCAAATGACATTTTGAATCTTTTTTCTACAGTCCAAAAAATGAATTTTCTGATGAAAAACGATGACCCGTGACCTGTCGAACTTTCTCCAGATGGTCGTAAATGGTTATTTTTTAATGTTTAACTTTTTTGACTGTAAATGACTATTGCATGTGAATTATCACTTTTGGAACTAAAATAAATGTGTTTAGAGTCATTTTAATGCCGGAAATTGGTCGAAATAGAAGCTTCTGAGTAGGAGAAAAAGTCTGTAAAAATGGCAATTTTGGTCACATTGAGGCTTTAAAAAGTAGTTATTAAACCTGAGGCACAATCCAAATGACATTTTGAATCTTTTTTCTACAGTCCAAAAAATGAATTTTCTGATGAAAAACGATGACCCGCGACCTGTCGATTTTTCTCAAGATGGTCAGAAATGGTAATTTTTTAATGTTTAACTTTTTTGACTGTAAATGACTATTGCATGTGAATTATCACTTTTGGAACTAAAATAAATGTGTTTAGAGTCATTTTAATGCCTGAAATTGGTGGAAATAGAAGCTTCTGTGTAGGAGAAAAAGTCTGTAAAAATGGCAATTTTGGTCACATTGAGGCTTTAAAAATTAGTTATTCAACATTAGGCACAATGCAAATTACATTTTGAATCTTTTTTTCTACAGTCCAAAAAATCAATTTTCTGATGAAAAAACCTGTCGATTTTTCTCAAGATGGTCAGAAATGGTAATTTTTTAATGTTTAACTTTTTTGACTGTAAATGACTATTGCATGTGAATTATCACTTTTGGAACTAAAATAAATGTGTTTAGTGTCATTTTAATGCCTGAAATTGGTCGAAATAGAAGCTTCTGAGTAGGAGAAAAAGTCTATAAAAATGGCAATTTTGGTCACATTTAGGCTTTAAAAAGTAGTTATTTAACATGAGGCACAATCAAAAATGACATTTTGAATCTTTTTTTCTACAGTCCAAACAATCAATTTTCTGATGAAAAACAATGACCCGCGACCTGTCGATTTTTCTCAAGATGGTCAGAAATGGTAATTTTGTAATGTTTATTTTTTTGAAAGTAAATGACTATTGCATGTGAATTATCACTTTTGGAACTAAAATTAGTGTGTTTAGAGTCATTTTATTGCCTGAAATTGGTCGAAATAGAAGCTTCTGAGTAGGAGAAAAAGTCTGTAAAAATGGCAATTTTGGTCACACTGAGGCTTTAAAAAGTAGCTATTCAACATGAGGCACAGTCCAAATGACATTTTGAATCTTTTTTTCTACAGTCCAAAAAATCAATTTTCTGATGAAAAACGATGACCCGTGACCTGTCGAACTTTCAAAAAATGATCAGAAATGGTAATTTTTTAATGGTTATTTTTTTTAAAGTAGATGACTATTGCATGTGAATTATCACTTTTGGAACTAAAATTAGTGTGTTTAGAGTCATTTTATTGCCTGAAATTGGTCGAAATAGAAGCTTCTGAGTAGGAGAAAAAGTCTGTAAAAATGGCAATTTTGGTCACACTGAGGCTTTAAAAAGTAGCTATTCAACATGAGGCACAGTCCAAATGACATTTTGAATCTTTTTTTCTACAGTCCAAAAAATGAATTTTCTGATGAAAAACGATGACCCGTGACCTGTCGAACTTTCAAAAAATGATCAGAAATGGTAATTTTTTAATGGTTATTTTTTTTAAAGTAGATGACTATTGCATGTGAATTATCACTTTTGGAACTAAAATTAGTGTGTTTAGAGTCATTTTATTGCCTGAAATTGGTTGAAATAGAAGCTTCTGAGTAGGAGAAAAAGTCTGTAAAAATGGCAATTTTGGTCACATTGAGGCTTTAAAAAGTAGTTATTCAACATGAGGCACAATCCAAATGACATTTTGAATCTTTTTTTCTACAGTCCAAAAAATCAATTTTCTGATGCAAAACGATGACCCGCGACCAGTCAATTTTTCTCAAGATGGTCAGAAATGGTAATTTTTTTAATGTTTAATTTTTTGACTGTAAATGACTATTGCATGTGAATTATCACTTTTGGAACCAAAATAAGTATGTTTAGAGTCATTTTAGTGCCTGAAATTGGTGGAAATAGAAGCTTCTGTGTAGGAGAAAAAGTCTGTAAAAATGGCAATTTTGGTCACATTGAGGCTTTAAAAATTAGTTATTCAACATTAGGCACAATGCAAATTACATTTTGAATCTTTTTTTCTACAGTCCAAAAAATCAATTTTCTGATGAAAAAACCTGTCGATTTTTCTCAAGATGGTCAGAAATGGTAATTTTTTAATGTTTAACTTTTTTGACTGTAAATGACTATTGCATGTGAATTATCACTTTTGGAACTAAAATAAATGTGTTTAGAGTCATTTTAATGCCTGAAATTGGTCGAAATAGAAGCTTCTGAGTAGGAGAAAAAGTCTATAAAAATGGCAATTTTGGTCACATTGAGGCTTTAAAAAGTAGTTATTTAACATGAGGCACAATCAAAAATGACATTTTGAATCTTTTTTTCTACAGTCCAAACAATCAATTTTCTGATGAAAAACAATGACCCGCGACCTGTCGATTTTTCTCAAGATGGTCAGAAATGGTAATTTTGTAATGTTTATTTTTTTGAAAGTAAATGACTATTGCATGTGAATTATCACTTTTGGAACTAAAATTAGTGTGTTTAGAGTCATTTTATTGCCTGAAATTGGTCGAAATAGAAGCTTCTGAGTAGGAGAAAAAGTCTGTAAAAATGGCAATTTTGGTCACACTGAGGCTTTAAAAAGTAGCTATTCAACATGAGGCACAGTCCAAATGACATTTTGAATCTTTTTTTCTACAGTCCAAAAAATCAATTTTCTGATGCAAAACGATGACCCGCGACCTGTCAATTTTTCTCAAGATTTTCAGAAATGGTAATTTTTTAATGTTTAATTTTTTGACTGTAAATGACTATTGCATGTGAATTATCACTTTTGGAACTAAAATAAGTATGTTTAGAGTCATTTTAATGCCTGAAATTGGTGGAAATAGAAGCTTCTGTGTAGGAGAAAAAGTCTGTAAAAATGGCAATTTTGGTCACATTGAGGCTTTAAAAATTAGTTATTCAACATTAGGCACAATGCAAATTACATTTTGAATCTTTTTTTCTACAGTACAAAAAATCAATTTTCTGCTG
Source organism: Triturus cristatus (assembly GCF_964204655.1). Lineage (NCBI taxonomy): Eukaryota > Metazoa > Chordata > Amphibia > Caudata > Salamandridae > Triturus > Triturus cristatus. Next base: position 929,729,969 of record NC_140587.1, read on the forward strand.
AAAAACAATGACCCGTGACCTGTCGATTTTTCTCAAGATGGTCAGAAATGGTTATTTTGTAATGTTTATATTTTTGAAAGTAAATGACTATTGCATGTGAATTATCACTTTTGGAACTAAAATTAGTGTGTTTAGAGTCATTTTAATGCCTGAAATTGGTCGAAATAGAAGCTTCTGAGTAGGAGAAAAAGTCTGTAAAAATGGCAATTTTGGTCACATTGAGGCTTTAAAAAGTAGTTATTCAACATGAGACACAATCCAAATGACATTTTGAATCTTTTTTCTACAGTCCAAAAAATGAATTTTCTGATGAAAAACGATGACCCGTGACCTGTCGAACTTTCTCCAGATGGTCGTAAATAGTTATTTTTTAATGTTTAACTTTTTTGACTGTAAATGACTATTGCATGTAAATTATCACTTTTGGAACTAAAATAAATGTGTTTAGAGTCATTTTAATGCCTGAAATTGGTGGAAATAGAAGCTTCTGTGTAGGAGAAAAAGTCTGTAAAAATGGCAATTTTGGTCACATTGAGGCTTTAAAAAGTAGTTATTCAACATGAGGCACAATCCAAATGACATTTTGAATCTTTTTTTTCTACAGTCGAAAAAATCAATTTTCTGATGCAAAACGATGACCCGCGACCTGTCAATTTTTCTCAAGATGGTCAGAAATGGTAATTTTTTTAATGTTTAATTTTTTGACTGTAAATGACTATTGCATGTGAATTATCACTTTTGGAACCAAAATAAGTATGTTTAGAGTCATTTTAATGCCTGAAATTGGTGGAAATAGAAGCTTCTGTGTAGGAGAAAAAGTCTGTAAAAATGGCAATTTTGGTCACATTGAGGCTTTAAAAATTAGTTATTCAACATTAGGCACAATGCAAATTACATTTTGAATCTTTTTTTCTACAGTCCAAAAAATCAATTTTCTGATGAAAAAACCTGTCGATTTTTCTCAAGATGGTCAGAAATGGTAATTTTTTAATGTTTAACTTTTTTGACTGTAAATGACTATTGCATGTGAATTATCACTTTTGGAACTAAAATAAGTATGTTTAGAGTCATTTTAATGCCTGAAATTGGTGGAAATAGAAGCTTCTGTGTAGGAGAAAAAGTCTGTAAAAATGGCAATTTTGGTCACATTGAGGCTTTAAAAAGTAGTTATTCAACATGAGGCACAATCCAAATGACATTTTGAATCTTTTTTCTACAGTCCAAAAAATCAATTTTCTGATGAAAAACGATGACCCGTGACCTGTCGAACTTTCAAAAAATGATCAGAAATGGTAATTTTTTAATGGTTATTTTTTTTAAAGTAGATGACTATTGCATGTGAATTATCACTTTTGGAACTAAAATTAGTGTTTTTAGAGTCATTTTATTGCCTGAAATTGGTTGAAATAGAAGCTTCTGAGTAGGAGAAAAAGTCTGTAAAAATGGCAATTTTGGTCACATTGAGGCTTTAAAAAGTAGTTATTCAACATGAGGCACAATCCAAATGACATTTTGAATCTTTTTTTCTACAGTCCAAAAAATCAATTTTCTGATGCAAAACGATGACCCGCGACCTGTCAATTTTTCTCAAGATGGTCAGAAATGGTAATTTTTTTAATGTTTAATTTTTTGACTGTAAATGACTATTGCATGTGAATTATCACTTTTGGAACCAAAATAAGTATGTTTAGAGTCATTTTAATGCCTGAAATTGGTGGAAATAGAAGCTTCTGTGTAGGAGAAAAAGTCTGTAAAAATGGCAATTTTGGTCACATTGAGGCTTTAAAAATTAGTTATTCAACATTAGGCACAATGCAAATTACATTTTGAATCTTTTTTTCTACAGTCCAAAAAATCAATTTTCTGATGAAAAAACCTGTCGATTTTTCTCAAGATGGTCAGAAATGGTAATTTTTTAATGTTTAACTTTTTTGACTGTAAATGACTATTGCATGTGAATTATCACTTTTGGAACTAAAATAAATGTGTTTAGAGTCATTTTAATGCCTGAAATTGGTCGAAATAGAAGCTTCTGAGTAGGAGAAAAAGTCTATAAAAATGGCAATTTTGGTCACATTGAGGCTTTAAAAAGTAGTTATTTAACATGAGGCACAATCAAAAATGACATTTTGAATCTTTTTTTCTACAGTCCAAACAATCAATTTTCTGATGAAAAACAATGACCCGCGACCTGTCGATTTTTCTCAAGATGGTCAGAAATGGTAATTTTGTAATGTTTATTTTTTTGAAAGTAAATGACTATTGCATGTGAATTATCACTTTTGGAACTAAAATTAGTGTGTTTAGAGTCATTTTATTGCCTGAAATTGGTCGAAATAGAAGCTTCTAAGTAGGAGAAAAAGTCTGTAAAAATGGCAATTTTGGTCACACTGAGGCTTTAAAAAGTAGCTATTCAACATGAGGCACAGTCCAAATGACATTTTGAATCTTTTTTTCTACAGTCCAAAAAATGAATTTTCTGATGAAAAACGATGACCCGTGACCTGTCGAACTTTCAAAAAATCATCAGAAATGGTAATTTTTTAATGGTTATTTTTTTTTAAAGTAGATGACTATTGCATGTGAATTATCACTTTTGGAACTAAAATTAGTGTGTTTAGAGTCATTTTATTGCCTGAAATTGGTTGAAATAGAAGCTTCTGAGTAGGAGAAAAAGTCTGTAAAAATGGCAATTTTGGTCACATTGAGGCTTTAAAAAGTAGTTATTCAACATGAGGCACTCAACATGAGGCACAATCCAAATGACATTTTGAATCTTTTTTTCTACAGTCCAAAAAATCAATTTTCTGATGCAAAACGATGACCCGCGACCTGTCAATTTTTCTCAAGATGGTCAGAAATGGTAAATTTTTTAATGTTTAATTTTTTGACTGTAAATGACTATTGCATGTGAATTATCACTTTTGGAACCAAAATAAGTATGTTTAGAGTCATTTTAATGCCTGAAATTGGTGGAAATAGAAGCTTCTGTGTAGGAGAAAAAGTCTGTAAAAATGGCAATTTTGGTCACATTGAGGCTTTAAAAATTAGTTATTCAACATTAGGCACAATGCAAATTACATTTTGAATGTTTTTTTCTACAGTCCAAAAAATCAATTTTCTGATGAAAAAACCTGTCGATTTTTCTCAAGATGGTCAGAAATGGTAATTTTTTAATGTTTAACTTTTTTGACTGTAAATGACTATTGCATGTGAATTATCACTTTTGGAACTAAAATAAATGTGTTTAGAGTCATTTTAATGCCTGAAATTGGTCGAAATAGAAGCTTCTGAGTAGGAGAAAAAGTCTATAAAAATGGCAATTTTGGTCACATTTAGGCTTTAAAAAGTAGTTATTTAACATGAGGCACAATCAAAAATGACATTTTGAATCTTTTTTTCTACAGTCCAAACAATCAATTTTCTGATGAAAAACAATGACCCGCGACCTGTCGATTTTTCTCAAGATGGTCAGAAATGGTAATTTTGTAATGTTTATTTTTTTGAAAGTAAATGACTATTGCATGTGAATTATCACTTTTGGAACTAAAATTAGTGTGTTTAGAGTCATTTTATTGCCTGAAATTGGTCGAAATAGAAGCTTCTGAGTAGGAGAAAAAGTCTGTAAAAATGGCAATTTTGGTCACACTGAGGCTTTAAAAAGTAGCTATTCAACATGAGGCACAGTCCAAATGACATTTTGAATCTTTTTTTCTACAGTCCAAAAAATCAATTTTCTGATGAAAAACGATGACCCGTGACCTGTCGAACTTTCAAAAAATGATCAGAAATGGTAATTTTTTAATGGTTATTTTTTTTAAAGTAGATGACTATTGCATGTGAATTATCACTTTTGGAACTAAAATTAGTGTGTTTAGAGTCATTTTATTGCCTGAAATTGGTCGAAATAGAAGCTTCTGAGTAGGAGAAAAAGTCTGTAAAAATGGCAATTTTGGTCACACTGAGGCTTTAAAAAGTAGCTATTCAACATGAGGCACAGTCCAAATGACATTTTGAATCTTTTTTTCTACAGTCCAAAAAATCAATTTTCTGATGCAAAACGATGACCCGCGACCTGTCAATTTTTCTCAAGATGGTCAGAAATGGTAATTTTTTTAATGTTTAATTTTTTGACTGTAAATGACTATTGCATGTGAATTATCACTTTTGGAACCAAAATAAGTATGTTTAGAGTCATTTTAATGCCTGAAATTGGTGGAAATAGAAGCTTCTGTGTAGGAGAAAAAGTCTGTAAAAATGGCAATTTTGGTCACATTGAGGCTTTAAAAATTAGTTATTCAACATTAGGCACAATGCAAATTACATTTTGAAGTTTTTTTTCTACAGTCCAAAAAATCAATTTTCTGATGAAAAAACCTGTCGATTTTTCTCAAGATGGTCAGAAATGGTAATTTTTTAATGTTTAACTTTTTTGACTGTAAATGACTATTGCATGTGAATTATCACTTTTGGAACTAAAATAAATGTGTTTAGAGTCATTTTAATGCCTGAAATTGGTCGAAATAGAAGCTTCTGAGTAGGAGAAAAAGTCTATAAAAATGGCAATTTTGGTCACATTGAGGCTTTAAAAAGTAGTTATTCAACATGAGGCACAATCCAAATGACATTTTGAATCTTTTTTCCTACAGTCCAAAAAATCAATTTTCTGATGCAAAATGATGACCCGCGACCTGTCAATTTTTCTCAAGATGGTCAGAAATGGTTATTTTGTAATGTTTATATTTTTGAAAGTAAATGACTATTGCATGTGAATTATCACTTTTGGAACTAAAATAAGTATGTTTAGAGTCATTTTAATGCCTGAAATTGGTGGAAATAGAAGCTTCTGTGTAGGAGAAAAAGTCTGTAAAAATGGCAATTTTGGTCACATTGAGGCTTTAAAAAGTAGTTATTCAACATTAGGCACAATCCAAATGACATTTTGAATCTTTTTTTCTACAGTCCAAAAAATGAATTTTCTGATGAAAAACGATGACCCGTGACCTGTCGAACTTTCTCCAGATGGTCGTAAATGGTTATTTTTTAATGTTTAACTTTTTTGACTGTAAATGACTATTGCATGTGAATTATCACTTTTGGAACTAAAATAAATGTGTTTAGAGTCATTTTAATGCCGGAAATTGGTCGAAATAGAAGCTTCTGAGTAGGAGAAAAAGTCTGTAAAAATGGCAATTTTGGTCACATTGAGGCTTTAAAAAGTAGTTATTAAACCTGAGGCACAATCCAAATGACATTTTGAATCTTTTTTCTACAGTCCAAAAAATGAATTTTCTGATGAAAAACGATGACCCGCGACCTGTCGATTTTTCTCAAGATGGTCAGAAATGGTAATTTTTTAATGTTTAACTTTTTTGACTGTAAATGACTATTGCATGTGAATTATCACTTTTGGAACTAAAATAAATGTGTTTAGAGTCATTTTAATGCCTGAAATTGGTGGAAATAGAAGCTTCTGTGTAGGAGAAAAAGTCTGTAAAAATGGCAATTTTGGTCACATTGAGGCTTTAAAAATTAGTTATTCAACATTAGGCACAATGCAAATTACATTTTGAATCTTTTTTTCTACAGTCCAAAAAATCAATTTTCTGATGAAAAAACCTGTCGATTTTTCTCAAGATGGTCAGAAATGGTAATTTTTTAATGTTTAACTTTTTTGACTGTAAATGACTATTGCATGTGAATTATCACTTTTGGAACTAAAATAAATGTGTTTAGTGTCATTTTAATGCCTGAAATTGGTCGAAATAGAAGCTTCTGAGTAGGAGAAAAAGTCTATAAAAATGGCAATTTTGGTCACATTTAGGCTTTAAAAAGTAGTTATTTAACATGAGGCACAATCAAAAATGACATTTTGAATCTTTTTTTCTACAGTCCAAACAATCAATTTTCTGATGAAAAACAATGACCCGCGACCTGTCGATTTTTCTCAAGATGGTCAGAAATGGTAATTTTGTAATGTTTATTTTTTTGAAAGTAAATGACTATTGCATGTGAATTATCACTTTTGGAACTAAAATTAGTGTGTTTAGAGTCATTTTATTGCCTGAAATTGGTCGAAATAGAAGCTTCTGAGTAGGAGAAAAAGTCTGTAAAAATGGCAATTTTGGTCACACTGAGGCTTTAAAAAGTAGCTATTCAACATGAGGCACAGTCCAAATGACATTTTGAATCTTTTTTTCTACAGTCCAAAAAATCAATTTTCTGATGCAAAACGATGACCCGCGACCTGTCAATTTTTCTCAAGATGGTCAGAAATGGTAATTTTTTTAATGTTTAATTTTTTGACTGTAAATGACTATTGCATGTGAATTATCACTTTTGGAACCAAAATAAGTATGTTTAGAGTCATTTTAATGCCTGAAATTGGTGGAAATAGAAGCTTCTGTGTAGGAGAAAAAGTCTGTAAAAATGGCAATTTTGGTCACATTGAGGCTTTAAAAATTAGTTATTCAACATTAGGCACAATGCAAATTACATTTTGAAGTTTTTTTTCTACAGTCCAAAAAATCAATTTTCTGATGAAAAAACCTGTCGATTTTTCTCAAGATGGTCAGAAATGGTAATTTTTTAATGTTTAACTTTTTTGACTGTAAATGACTATTGCATGTGAATTATCACTTTTGGAACTAAAATAAATGTGTTTAGAGTCATTTTAATGCCTGAAATTGGTCGAAATAGAAGCTTCTGAGTAGGAGAAAAAGTCTATAAAAATGGCAATTTTGGTCACATTGAGGCTTTAAAAAGTAGTTATTCAACATGAGGCACAATCCAAATGACATTTTGAATCTTTTTTCCTACAGTCCAAAAAATCAATTTTCTGATGCAAAATGATGACCCGCGACCTGTCAATTTTTCTCAAGATGGTCAGAAATGGTTATTTTGTAATGTTTATATTTTTGAAAGTAAATGACTATTGCATGTGAATTATCACTTTTGGAACTAAAATAAGTATGTTTAGAGTCATTTTAATGCCTGAAATTGGTGGAAATAGAAGCTTCTGTGTAGGAGAAAAAGTCTGTAAAAATGGCAATTTTGGTCACATTGAGGCTTTAAAAAGTAGTTATTCAACATTAGGCACAATCCAAATGACATTTTGAATCTTTTTTTCTACAGTCCAAAAAATGAATTTTCTGATGAAAAACGATGACCCGTGACCTGTCGAACTTTCTCCAGATGGTCGTAAATGGTTATTTTTTAATGTTTAACTTTTTTGACTGTAAATGACTATTGCATGTGAATTATCACTTTTGGAACTAAAATAAATGTGTTTAGAGTCATTTTAATGCCGGAAATTGGTCGAAATAGAAGCTTCTGAGTAGGAGAAAAAGTCTGTAAAAATGGCAATTTTGGTCACATTGAGGCTTTAAAAAGTAGTTATTAAACCTGAGGCACAATCCAAATGACATTTTGAATCTTTTTTCTACAGTCCAAAAAATGAATTTTCTGATGAAAAACGATGACCCGCGACCTGTCGATTTTTCTCAAGATGGTCAGAAATGGTAATTTTTTAATGTTTAACTTTTTTGACTGTAAATGACTATTGCATGTGAATTATCACTTTTGGAACTAAAATAAATGTGTTTAGAGTCATTTTAATGCCTGAAATTGGTGGAAATAGAAGCTTCTGTGTAGGAGAAAATGTCTGTAAAAATGGCAATTTTGGTCACATTGAGGCTTTAAAAATTAGTTATTCAACATTAGGCACAATGCAAATTACATTTTGAATCTTTTTTTCTACAGTCCAAAAAATCAATTTTCTGATGAAAAAACCTGTCGATTTTTCTCAAGATGGTCAGAAATGGTAATTTTTTAATGTTTAACTTTTTTGACTGTAAATGACTATTGCATGTGAATTATCACTTTTGGAACTAAAATAAATGTGTTTAGTGTCATTTTAATGCCTGAAATTGGTCGAAATAGAAGCTTCTGAGTAGGAGAAAAAGTCTATAAAAATGGCAATTTTGGTCACATTTAGGCTTTAAAAAGTAGTTATTTAACATGAGGCACAATCAAAAATGACATTTTGAATCTTTTTTTCTACAGTCCAAACAATCAATTTTCTGATGAAAAACAATGACCCGCGACCTGTCGATTTTTCTCAAGATGGTCAGAAATGGTAATTTTGTAATGTTTATTTTTTTGAAAGTAAATGACTATTGCATGTGAATTATCACTTTTGGAACTAAAATTAGTGTGTTTAGAGTCATTTTATTGCCTGAAATTGGTCGAAATAGAAGCTTCTGAGTAGGAGAAAAAGTCTGTAAAAATGGCAATTTTGGTCACACTGAGGCTTTAAAAAGTAGCTATTCAACATGAGGCACAGTCCAAATGACATTTTGAATCTTTTTTTCTACAGTCCAAAAAATCAATTTTCTGATGAAAAACGATGACCCGTGACCTGTCGAACTTTCAAAAAATGATCAGAAATGGTAATTTTTTAATGGTTATTTTTTTTAAAGTAGATGACTATTGCATGTGAATTATCACTTTTGGAACTAAAATTAGTGTGTTTAGAGTCATTTTATTGCCTGAAATTGGTCGAAATAGAAGCTTCTGAGTAGGAGAAAAAGTCTGTAAAAATGGCAATTTTGGTCACACTGAGGCTTTAAAAAGTAGCTATTCAACATGAGGCACAGTCCAAATGACATTTTGAATCTTTTTTTCTACAGTCCAAAAAATGAATTTTCTGATGAAAAACGATGACCCGTGACCTGTCGAACTTTCAAAAAATGATCAGAAATGGTAATTTTTTAATGGTTATTTTTTTTAAAGTAGATGACTATTGCATGTGAATTATCACTTTTGGAACTAAAATTAGTGTGTTTAGAGTCATTTTATTGCCTGAAATTGGTTGAAATAGAAGCTTCTGAGTAGGAGAAAAAGTCTGTAAAAATGGCAATTTTGGTCACATTGAGGCTTTAAAAAGTAGTTATTCAACATGAGGCACAATCCAAATGACATTTTGAATCTTTTTTTCTACAGTCCAAAAAATCAATTTTCTGATGCAAAACGATGACCCGCGACCTGTCAATTTTTCTCAAGATGGTCAGAAATGGTAATTTTTTTAATGTTTAATTTTTTGACTGTAAATGACTATTGCATGTGAATTATCACTTTTGGAACCAAAATAAGTATGTTTAGAGTCATTTTAATGCCTGAAATTGGTGGAAATAGAAGCTTCTGTGTAGGAGAAAAAGTCTGTAAAAATGGCAATTTTGGTCACATTGAGGCTTTAAAAATTAGTTATTCAACATTAGGCACAATGCAAATTACATTTTGAATCTTTTTTTCTACAGTCCAAAAAATCAATTTTCTGATGAAAAAACCTGTCGATTTTTCTCAAGATGGTCAGAAATGGTAATTTTTTAATGTTTAACTTTTTTGACTGTAAATGACTATTGCATGTGAATTATCACTTTTGGAACTAAAATAAATGTGTTTAGAGTCATTTTAATGCCTGAAATTGGTCGAAATAGGAGCTTCTGAGTAGGAGAAAAAGTCTATAAAAATGGCAATTTTGGTCACATTGAGGCTTTAAAAAGTAGTTATTTAACATGAGGCACAATCAAAAATGACATTTTGAATCTTTTTTTCTACAGTCCAAACAATCAATTTTCTGATGAAAAACAATGACCCGCGACCTGTCGATTTTTCTCAAGATGGTCAGAAATGGTAATTTTGTAATGTTTATTTTTTTGAAAGTAAATGACTATTGCATGTGAATTATCACTTTTGGAACTAAAATTAGTGTGTTTAGAGTCATTTTATTGCCTGAAATTGGTCGAAATAGAAGCTTCTGAGTAGGAGAAAAAGTCTGTAAAAATGGCAATTTTGGTCACACTGAGGCTTTAAAAAGTAGCTATTCAACATGAGGCACAGTCCAAATGACATTTTGAATCTTTTTTTCTACAGTCCAAAAAATCAATTTTCTGATGAAAAACGATGACCCGTGACCTGTCGAACTTTCAAAAAATGATCAGAAATGGTAATTTTTTAATGGTTATTTTTTTTAAAGTAGATGACTATTGCATGTGAATTATCACTTTTGGAACTAAAATTAGTGTGTTTAGAGTCATTTTATTGCCTGAAATTGGTCGAAATAGAAGCTTCTGAGTAGGAGAAAAAGTCTGTAAAAATGGCAATTTTGGTCACACTGAGGCTTTAAAAAGTAGCTATTCAACATGAGGCACAGTCCAAATGACATTTTGAATCTTTTTTTCTACAGTCCAAAAAATCAATTTTCTGATGAAAAACGATGACCCGTGACCTGTCGAACTTTCAAAAAATGATCAGAAATGGTAATTTTTTAATGGTTATTTTTTTTAAAGTAGATGACTATTGCATGTGAATTATCACTTTTGGAACTAAAATTAGTGTGTTTAGAGTCATTTTATTGCCTGAAATTGGTCGAAATAGAAGCTTCTGAGTAGGAGAAAAAGTCTGTAAAAATGGCAATTTTGGTCACATTGAGGCTTTAAAAAGTAGTTATTCAACATGAGGCACAATCCAAATGACATTTTGAATCTTTTTTCCTACAGTCCAAAAAATCAATTTTCTGATGCAAAATGATGACCCGCGACCTGTCAATTTTTCTCAAGATGGTCAGAAATGGTAATTTTTTAATGTTTAATTTTTTGACTGTAAATGACTATTGCATGTGAATTATCACTTTTGGAACTAAAATAAGTATGTTTAGAGTCATTTTAATGCCTGAAATTGGTGGAAATAGAAGCTTCTGTGTAGGAGAAAAAGTCTGTAAAAATGGCAATTTTGGTCACATTGAGGCTTTAAAAATTAGTTATTCAACATTAGGCACAATGCAAATTACATTTTGAATCTTTTTTTCTACAGTACAAAAAATCAATTTTCTGATGAAAAACAATGACCCGTGACCTGTCGATTTTTCTCAAGATGGTCAGAAATGGTTATTTTGTAATGTTTATATTTTTGAAAGTAAATGACTATTGCATGTGAATTATCACTTTTGGAACTAAAATTAGTGTGTTTAGAGTCATTTTAATGCCTGAAATTGGTCGAAATAGAAGCTTCTGAGTAGGAGAAAAAGTCTGTAAAAATGGCAATTTTGGTCACATTGAGGCTTTAAAAAGTAGTTATTCAACATGAGACACAATCCAAATGACATTTTGAATCTTTTTTCTACAGTCCAAAAAATGAATTTTCTGATGAAAAACGATGACCCGTGACCTGTCGAACTTTCTCCAGATGGTCGTAAATGGTTATTTTTTAATGTTTAACTTTTTTGACTGTAAATGACTATTGCATGTGAATTATCACTTTTGGAACTAAAATAAATGTGTTTAGAGTCATTTTAATGCCTGAAATTGGTGGAAATAGAAGCTTCTGTGTAGGAGAAAAAGTCTGTAAAAATGGCAATTTTGGTCACATTGAGGCTTTAAAAATTAGTTATTCAACATTAGGCACAATGCAAATTACATTTTGAATCTTTTTTTCTACAGTCCAAAAAATCAATTTTCTGATGAAAAAACCTGTCGATTTTTCTCAAGATGGTCAGAAATGGTAATTTTTTAATGTTTAACTTTTTCTACTGTAAATGACTATTGCATGTGAATTATCACTTTTGGAACTAAAATAAATGTGTTTAGTGTCATTTTAATGCCTGAAATTGGTCGAAATAGAAGCTTCTGAGTAGGAGAAAAAGTCTATAAAAATGGCAATTTTGGTCACATTTAGGCTTTAAAAAGTAGTTATTTAACATGAGGCACAATCAAAAATGACATTTTGAATCTTTTTTTCTACAGTCCAAACAATCAATTTTCTGATGAAAAACAATGACCCGCGACCTGTCGATTTTTCTCAAGATGGTCAGAAATGGTAATTTTGTAATGTTTATTTTTTTGAAAGTAAATGACTATTGCATGTGAATTATCACTTTTGGAACTAAAATTAGTGTGTTTAGAGTCATTTTATTGCCTGAAATTGGTCGAAATAGAAGCTTCTGAGTAGGAGAAAAAGTCTGTAAAAATGGCAATTTTGGTCACACTGAGGCTTTAAAAAGTAGCTATTCAACATGAGGCACAGTCCAAATGACATTTTGAATCTTTTTTTCTACAGTCCAAAAAATCAATTTTCTGATGAAAAACGATGACCCGTGACCTGTCGAACTTTCAAAAAATGATCAGAAATGGTAATTTTTTAATGGTTATTTTTTTTAAAGCAGATGACTATTGCATGTGAATTATCACTTTTGGAACTAAAATTAGTGTGTTTAGAGTCATTTTATTGCCTGAAATTGGTCGAAATAGAAGCTTCTGAGTAGGAGAAAAAGTCTGTAAAAATGGCAATTTTGGTCACACTGAGGCTTTAAAAAGTAGCTATTCAACATGAGGCACAGTCCAAATGACATTTTGAATCTTTTTTTCTACAGTCCAAAAAATGAATTTTCTGATGAAAAACGATGACCCGTGACCTGTCGAACTTTCAAAAAATGATCAGAAATGGTAATTTTTTAATGGTTATTTTTTTTAAAGTAGATGACTATTGCATGTGAATTATCACTTTTGGAACTAAAATTAGTGTGTTTAGAGTCATTTTATTGCCTGAAATTGGTTGAAATAGAAGCTTCTGAGTAGGAGAAAAAGTCTGTAAAAATGGCAATTTTGGTCACATTGAGGCTTTAAAAAGTAGTTATTCAACATGAGGCACAATCCAAATGACATTTTGAATCTTTTTTTCTACAGTCCAAAAAATCAATTTTCTGATGCAAAACGATGACCCGCGACCTGTCAATTTTTCTCAAGATGGTCAGAAATGGTAATTTTTTTAATGTTTAATTTTTTGACTGTAAATGACTATTGCATGTGAATTATCACTTTTGGAACCAAAATAAGTATGTTTAGAGTCATTTTAATGCCTGAAATTGGTGGAAATAGAAGCTTCTGTGTAGGAGAAAAAGTCTGTAAAAATGGCAATTTTGGTCACATTGAGGCTTTAAAAATTAGTTATTCAACATTAGGCACAATGCAAATTACATTTTGAATCTTTTTTTCTACAGTCCAAAAAATCAATTTTCTGATGAAAAAACCTGTCGATTTTTCTCAAGATGGTCAGAAATGGTAATTTTTTAATGTTTAACTTTTTTGACTGTAAATGACTATTGCATGTGAATTATCACTTTTGGAACTAAAATAAATGTGTTTAGAGTCATTTTAATGCCTGAAATTGGTCGAAATAGGAGCTTCTGAGTAGGAGAAAAAGTCTATAAAAATGGCAATTTTGGTCACATTGAGGCTTTAAAAAGTAGTTATTTAACATGAGGCACAATCAAAAATGACATTTTGAATCTTTTTTTCTACAGTCCAAACAATCAATTTTCTGATGAAAAACAATGACCCGCGACCTGTCGATTTTTCTCAAGATGGTCAGAAATGGTAATTTTGTAATGTTTATTTTTTTGAAAGTAAATGACTATTGCATGTGAATTATCACTTTTGGAACTAAAATTAGTGTGTTTAGAGTCATTTTATTGCCTGAAATTGGTCGAAATAGAAGCTTCTGAGTAGGAGAAAAAGTCTGTAAAAATGGCAATTTTGGTCACACTGAGGCTTTAAAAAGTAGCTATTCAACATGAGGCACAGTCCAAATGACATTTTGAATCTTTTTTTCTACAGTCCAAAAAATCAATTTTCTGATGCAAAACGATGACCCGCGACCTGTCAATTTTTCTCAAGATTTTCAGAAATGGTAATTTTTTAATGTTTAATTTTTTGACTGTAAATGACTATTGCATGTGAATTATCACTTTTGGAACTAAAATAAGTATGTTTAGAGTCATTTTAATGCCTGAAATTGGTGGAAATAGAAGCTTCTGTGTAGGAGAAAAAGTCTGTAAAAATGGCAATTTTGGTCACATTGAGGCTTTAAAAATTAGTTATTCAACATTAGGCACAATGCAAATTACATTTTGAATCTTTTTTTCTACAGTACAAAAAATCAATTTTCTGCTGAAAAACAATGACCCGTGACCTGTCGATTTTTCTCAAGATGGTCAGAAATGGTTATTTTGTAATGTTTATATTTTTGAAAGTAAATGACTATTGCATGTGAATTATCACTTTTGGAACTAAAATTAGTGTGTTTAGAGTCATTTTAATGCCTGAAATTGGTCGAAATAGAAGCTTCTGAGTAGGAGAAAAAGTCTGTAAAAATGGCAATTTTGGTCACATTGAGGCTTTAAAAAGTAGTTATTCAACATGAGACACAATCCAAATGACATTTTGAATCTTTTTTCTACAGTCCAAAAAATGAATTTTCTGATGAAAAACGATGACCCGTGACCTGTCGAACTTTCTCCAGATGGTCGTAAATAGTTATTTTTTAATGTTTAACTTTTTTGACTGTAAATGACTATTGCATGTAAATTATCACTTTTGGAACTAAAATAAATGTGTTTAGAGTCATTTTAATGCCTGAAATTGGTGGAAATAGAAGCTTCTGTGTAGGAGAAAAAGTCTGTAAAAATGGCAATTTTGGTCACATTGAGGCTTTAAAAAGTAGTTATTCAACATGAGGCACAATCCAAATGACATTTTGAATCTTTTTTTCTACAGTCGAAAAAATCAATTTTCTGATGCAAAACGATGACCCGCGACCTGTCAATTTTTCTCAAGATGGTCAGAAATGGTAATTTTTTTAATGTTTAATTTTTTGACTGTAAATGACTATTGCATGTGAATTATCACTTTTGGAACCAAAATAAGTATGTTTAGAGTCATTTTAATGCCTGAAATTGGTGGAAATAGAAGCTTCTGTGTAGGAGAAAAAGTCTGTAAAAATGGCAATTTTGGTCACATTGAGGCTTTAAAAATTAGTTATTCAACATTAGGCACAATGCAAATTACATTTTGAATCTTTTTTTCTACAGTCCAAAAAATCAATTTTCTGATGAAAAAACCTGTCGATTTTTCTCAAGATGGTCAGAAATGGTAATTTTTTAATGTTTAACTTTTTTGACTGTAAATGACTATTGCATGTGAATTATCACTTTTGGAACTAAAATAAGTATGTTTAGAGTCATTTTAATGCCTGAAATTGGTGGAAATAGAAGCTTCTGTGTAGGAGAAAAAGTCTGTAAAAATGGCAATTTTGGTCACATTGAGGCTTTAAAAAGTAGTTATTCAACATGAGGCACAATCCAAATGACATTTTGAATCTTTTTTCTACAGTCCAAAAAATCAATTTTCTGATGAAAAACGATGACCCGTGACCTGTCGAACTTTCAAAAAATGATCAGAAATGGTAATTTTTTAATGGTTATTTTTTTTAAAGTAGATGACTATTGCATGTGAATTATCACTTTTGGAACTAAAATTAGTGTTTTTAGAGTCATTTTATTGCCTGAAATTGGTTGAAATAGAAGCTTCTGAGTAGGAGAAAAAGTCTGTAAAAATGGCAATTTTGGTCACATTGAGGCTTTAAAAAGTAGTTATTCAACATGAGGCACAATCCAAATGACATTTTGAATCTTTTTTTCTACAGTCCAAAAAATCAATTTTCTGATGCAAAACGATGACCCGCGACCTGTCAATTTTTCTCAAGATGGTCAGAAATGGTAATTTTTTTAATGTTTAATTTTTTGACTGTAAATGACTATTGCATGTGAATTATCACTTTTGGAACCAAAATAAGTATGTTTAGAGTCATTTTAATGCCTGAAATTGGTGGAAATAGAAGCTTCTGTGTAGGAGAAAAAGTCTGTAAAAATGGCAATTTTGGTCACA
Organism: Triturus cristatus; assembly: GCF_964204655.1. Lineage (NCBI taxonomy): Eukaryota > Metazoa > Chordata > Amphibia > Caudata > Salamandridae > Triturus > Triturus cristatus. The sequence goes on from NC_140587.1 coordinate 929,745,748, forward strand.
TTGAGGCTTTAAAAATTAGTTATTCAACATTAGGCACAATGCAAATTACATTTTGAATCTTTTTTTCTACAGTCCAAAAAATCAATTTTCTGATGAAAAAACCTGTCGATTTTTCTCAAGATGGTCAGAAATGGTAATTTTTTAATGTTTAACTTTTTTGACTGTAAATGACTATTGCATGTGAATTATCACTTTTGGAACTAAAATAAATGTGTTTAGAGTCATTTTAATGCCTGAAATTGGTCGAAATAGAAGCTTCTGAGTAGGAGAAAAAGTCTATAAAAATGGCAATTTTGGTCACATTGAGGCTTTAAAAAGTAGTTATTTAACATGAGGCACAATCAAAAATGACATTTTGAATCTTTTTTTCTACAGTCCAAACAATCAATTTTCTGATGAAAAACAATGACCCGCGACCTGTCGATTTTTCTCAAGATGGTCAGAAATGGTAATTTTGTAATGTTTATTTTTTTGAAAGTAAATGACTATTGCATGTGAATTATCACTTTTGGAACTAAAATTAGTGTGTTTAGAGTCATTTTATTGCCTGAAATTGGTCGAAATAGAAGCTTCTAAGTAGGAGAAAAAGTCTGTAAAAATGGCAATTTTGGTCACACTGAGGCTTCAAAAAGTAGCTATTCAACATGAGGCACAGTCCAAATGACATTTTGAATCTTTTTTTCTACAGTCCAAAAAATGAATTTTCTGATGAAAAACGATGACCCGTGACCTGTCGAACTTTCAAAAAATGATCAGAAATGGTAATTTTTTAATGGTTATTTTTTTTTAAAGTAGATGACTATTGCATGTGAATTATCACTTTTGGAACTAAAATTAGTGTGTTTAGAGTCATTTTATTGCCTGAAATTGGTTGAAATAGAAGCTTCTGAGTAGGAGAAAAAGTCTGTAAAAATGGCAATTTTGGTCACATTGAGGCTTTAAAAATTAGTTATTCAACATTAGGCACAATGCAAATTACATTTTGAATCTTTTTTTCTACAGTCCAAAAAATCAATTTTCTGATGAAAAAACCTGTCGATTTTTCTCAAGATGGTCAGAAATGGTAATTTTTTAATGTTTAACTTTTTTGACTGTAAATGACTATTGCATGTGAATTATCACTTTTGGAACTAAAATAAATGTGTTTAGAGTCATTTTAATGCCTGAAATTGGTCGAAATAGAAGCTTCTGAGAAGGAGAAAAAGTCTATAAAAATGGCAATTTTGGTCACATTTAGGCTTTAAAAAGTAGTTATTTAACATGAGGCACAATCAAAAATGACATTTTGAATCTTTTTTTCTACAGTCCAAACAATCAATTTTCTGATGAAAAACAATGACCCGCGACCTGTCGATTTTTCTCAAGATGGTCAGAAATGGTAATTTTGTAATGTTTATTTTTTTGAAAGTAAATGACTATTGCATGTGAATTATCACTTTTGGAACTAAAATTAGTGTGTTTAGAGTCTTTTATTGCCTGAAATTGGTCGAAATAGAAGCTTCTGAGTAGGAGAAAAAGTCTGTAAAAATGGCAATTTTGGTCACACTGAGGCTTTAAAAAGTAGCTATTCAACATGAGGCACAGTCCAAATGACATTTTGAATCTTTTTTTCTACAGTCCAAAAAATCAATTTTCTGATGAAAAACGATGACCCGTGACCTGTCGAACTTTCAAAAAATGATCAGAAATGGTAATTTTTTAATGGTTATTTTTTTTAAAGTAGATGACTATTGCATGTGAATTATCACTTTTGGAACTAAAATTAGTGTGTTTAGAGTCATTTTATTGCCTGAAATTGGTCGAAATAGAAGCTTCTGAGTAGGAGAAAAAGTCTGTAAAAATGGCAATTTTGGTCACACTGAGGCTTTAAAAAGTAGCTATTCAACATGAGGCACAGTCCAAATGACATTTTGAATCTTTTTTTTCTACAGTCCAAAAAATGAATTTTCTGATGAAAAACGATGACCCGTGACCTGTCGAACTTTCAAAAAATGATCAGAAATGGTAATTTTTTAATGGTTATTTTTTTAAAGTAGATGACTATTGCATGTGAATTATCACTTTTGGAACTAAAATAAGTATGTTTAGAGTCATTTTAATGCCTGAAATTGGTGGAAATAGAAGCTTCTGTGTAGGAGAAAAAGTCTGTAAAAATGGCAATTTTGGTCACATTGAGGCTTTAAAAATTAGTTATTCAACATTAGGCACAATGCAAATTACATTTTGAATCTTTTTTTCTACAGTACAAAAAATCAATTTTCTGATGAAAAACAATGACCCGTGACCTGTCGATTTTTCTCAAGATGGTCAGAAATGGTTATTTTGTAATGTTTATATTTTTGAAAGTAAATGACTATTGCATGTGGAATTATCACTTTTGGAACTAAAATTAGTGTGTTTAGAGTCATTTTAATGCCTGAAATTGGTCGAAATAGAAGCTTCTGAGTAGGAGAAAAAGTCTGTAAAAATGGCAATTTTGGTCACATTGAGGCTTTAAAAAGTAGTTATTCAACATGAGACACAATCCAAATGACATTTTGAATCTTTTTTCTACAGTCCAAAAATGAATTTTCTGATGAAAAACGATGACCCGTGACCTGTCGAACTTTCTCCAGATGGTCGTAAATGGTTATTTTTTAATGTTTAACTTTTTTGACTGTAAATGACTATTGCATGTGAATTATCACTTTTGGAACTAAAATAAATGTGTTTAGAGTCATTTTAATGCCGGAAATTGGTCGAAATAGAAGCTTCTGAGTAGGAGAAAAAGTCTGTAAAAATGGCAATTTTGGTCACATTGAGGCTTTAAAAAGTAGTTATTAAACCTGAGGCACAATCCAAATGACATTTTGAATCTTTTTTCTACAGTCCAAAAAATGAATTTTCTGATGAAAAACGATGACCCGCGACCTGTCGATTTTTCTCAAGATGGTCAGAAATGGTAATTTTTTAATGTTTAACTTTTTTGACTGTAAATGACTATTGCATGTGAATTATCACTTTTGGAACTAAAATAAATGTGTTTAGAGTCATTTTAATGCCTGAAATTGGTGGAAATAGAAGCTTCTGTGTAGGAGAAAAAGTCTGTAAAAATGGCAATTTTGGTCACATTGAGGCTTTAAAAATTAGTTATTCAACATTAGGCACAATGCAAATTACATTTTGAATCTTTTTTTCTACAGTCCAAAAAATCAATTTTCTGATGAAAAAACCTGTCGATTTTTCTCAAGATGGTCAGAAATGGTAATTTTTTAATGTTTAACTTTTTTGACTGTAAATGACTATTGCATGTGAATTATCACTTTTGGAACTAAAATAAATGTGTTTAGTGTCATTTTAATGCCTGAAATTGGTCGAAATAGAAGCTTCTGAGTAGGAGAAAAAGTCTATAAAAATGGCAATTTTGGTCACATTTAGGCTTTAAAAAGTAGTTATTTAACATGAGGCACAATCAAAAATGACATTTTGAATCTTTTTTTCTACAGTCCAAACAATCAATTTTCTGATGAAAAACAATGACCCGCGACCTGTCGATTTTTCTCAAGATGGTCAGAAATGGTAATTTTGTAATGTTTATTTTTTTGAAAGTAAATGACTATTGCATGTGAATTATCACTTTTGGAACTAAAATTAGTGTGTTTAGAGTCATTTTATTGCCTGAAATTGGTCGAAATAGAAGCTTCTGAGTAGGAGAAAAAGTCTGTAAAAATGGCAATTTTGGTCACACTGAGGCTTTAAAAAGTAGCTATTCAACATGAGGCACAGTCCAAATGACATTTTGAATCTTTTTTTCTACAGTCCAAAAAATCAATTTTCCTGATGAAAACGATGACCCGTGACCTGTCGAACTTTCAAAAAATGATCAGAAATGGTAATTTTTTAATGGTTATTTTTTTTAAAGTAGATGACTATTGCATGTGAATTATCACTTTTGGAACTAAAATTAGTGTGTTTAGAGTCATTTTATTGCCTGAAATTGGTTGAAATAGAAGCTTCTGAGTAGGAGAAAAAGTCTGTAAAAATGGCAATTTTGGTCACATTGAGGCTTTAAAAAGTAGTTATTCAACATGAGGCACAATCCAAATGACATTTTGAATCTTTTTTTCTACAGTCCAAAAAATCAATTTTCTGATGCAAAACGATGACCCGCGACCTGTCAATTTTTCTCAAGATGGTCAGAAATGGTAATTTTTTTAATGTTTAATTTTTTGACTGTAAATGACTATTGCATGTGAATTATCACTTTTGGAACCAAAATAAGTATGTTTAGAGTCATTTTAATGCCTGAAATTGGTGGAAATAGAAGCTTCTGTGTAGGAGAAAAAGTCTGTAAAAATGGCAATTTTGGTCACATTGAGGCTTTAAAAATTAGTTATTCAACATTAGGCACAATGCAAATTACATTTTGAATCTTTTTTTCTACAGTCCAAAAAATCAATTTTCTGATGAAAAACCTGTCGATTTTTCTCAAGATGGTCAGAAATGGTAATTTTTTAATGTTTAACTTTTTTGACTGTAAATGACTATTGCATGTGAATTATCACTTTTGGAACTAAAATAAATGTGTTTAGAGTCATTTTAATGCCTGAAATTGGTCGAAATAGAAGCTTCTGAGTAGGAGAAAAAGTCTATAAAAATGGCAATTTTGTCACATTGAGGCTTTAAAAAGTAGTTATTTAACATGAGGCACAATCAAAAATGACATTTTGAATCTTTTTTTCTACAGTCCAAACAATCAATTTTCTGATGAAAAACAATGACCCGCGACCTGTCGATTTTTCTCAAGATGGTCAGAAATGGTAATTTTGTAATGTTTATTTTTTTGAAAGTAAATGACTATTGCATGTGAATTATCACTTTTGGAACTAAAATTAGTGTGTTTAGAGTCATTTTATTGCCTGAAATTGGTCGAAATAGAAGCTTCTGAGTAGGAGAAAAAGTCTGTAAAAATGGCAATTTTGGTCACACTGAGGCTTTAAAAAGTAGCTATTCAACATGAGGCACAGTCCAAATGACATTTTGAATCTTTTTTTCTACAGTCCAAAAAATCAATTTTCTGATGCAAAACGATGACCCGCGACCTGTCAATTTTTCTCAAGATTTTCAGAAATGGTAATTTTTTAATGTTTAATTTTTTGACTGTAAATGACTATTGCATGTGAATTATCACTTTTGGAACTAAAATAAGTATGTTTAGAGTCATTTTAATGCCTGAAATTGGTGGAAATAGAAGCTTCTGTGTAGGAGAAAAAGTCTGTAAAAATGGCAATTTTGGTCACATTGAGGCTTTAAAAATTAGTTATTCAACATTAGGCACAATGCAAATTACATTTTGAATCTTTTTTTCTACAGTACAAAAAATCAATTTTCTGCTGAAAAACAATGACCCGTGACCTGTCGATTTTTCTCAAGATGGTCAGAAATGGTTATTTTGTAATGTTTATATTTTTGAAAGTAAATGACTATTGCATGTGAATTATCACTTTTGGAACTAAAATTAGTGTGTTTAGAGTCATTTTAATGCCTGAAATTGGTCGAAATAGAAGCTTCTGAGTAGGAGAAAAAGTCTGTAAAAATGGCAATTTTGGTCACATTGAGGCTTTAAAAAGTAGTTATTCAACATGAGACACAATCCAAATGACATTTTGAATCTTTTTTCTACAGTCCAAAAAATGAATTTTCTGATGAAAAACGATGACCCGTGACCTGTCGAACTTTCTCCAGATGGTCGTAAATAGTTATTTTTTAATGTTTAACTTTTTTGACTGTAAATGACTATTGCATGTAAATTATCACTTTTGGAACTAAAATAAATGTGTTTAGAGTCATTTTAATGCCTGAAATTGGTGGAAATAGAAGCTTCTGTGTAGGAGAAAAAGTCTGTAAAAATGGCAATTTTGGTCACATTGAGGCTTTAAAAAGTAGTTATTCAATATGAGGCACAATCCAAATGACATTTTGAATCTTTTTTTCTACAGTCGAAAAAATCAATTTTCTGATGCAAAACGATGACCCGCGACCTGTCAATTTTTCTCAAGATGGTCAGAAATGGTAATTTTTTTAATGTTTAATTTTTTGACTGTAAATGACTATTGCATGTGAATTATCACTTTTGGAACCAAAATAAGTATGTTTAGAGTCATTTTAATGCCTGAAATTGGTGGAAATAGAAGCTTCTGTGTAGGAGAAAAAGTCTGTAAAAATGGCAATTTTGGTCACATTGAGGCTTTAAAAATTAGTTATTCAACATTAGGCACAATGCAAATTACATTTTGAATCTTTTTTTCTACAGTCCAAAAAATCAATTTTCTGATGAAAAAACCTGTCGATTTTTCTCAAGATGGTCAGAAATGGTAATTTTTTAATGTTTAACTTTTTTGACTGTAAATGACTATTGCATGTGAATTATCACTTTTGGAACTAAAATAAGTATGTTTAGAGTCATTTTAATGCCTGAAATTGGTGGAAATAGAAGCTTCTGTGTAGGAGAAAAAGTCTGTAAAAATGGCAATTTTGGTCACATTGAGGCTTTAAAAAGTAGTTATTCAACATGAGGCACAATCCAAATGACATTTTGAATCTTTTTTCTACAGTCCAAAAAATCAATTTTCTGATGAAAAACGATGACCCGTGACCTGTCGAACTTTCAAAAAATGATCAGAAATGGTAATTTTTTAATGGTTATTTTTTTTTAAGTAGATGACTATTGCATGTGAATTATCACTTTTGGAACTAAAATTAGTGTTTTTAGAGTCATTTTATTGCCTGAAATTGGTTGAAATAGAAGCTTCTGAGTAGGAGAAAAAGTCTGTAAAAATGGCAATTTTGGTCACATTGAGGCTTTAAAAAGTAGTTATTCAACATGAGGCACAATCCAAATGACATTTTGAATCTTTTTTTCTACAGTCCAAAAAATCAATTTTCTGATGCAAAACGATGACCCGCGACCTGTCAATTTTTCTCAAGATGGTCAGAAATGGTAATTTTTTTAATGTTTAATTTTTTGACTGTAAATGACTATTGCATGTGAATTATCACTTTTGGAACCAAAATAAGTATGTTTAGAGTCATTTTAATGCCTGAAATTGGTGGAAATAGAAGCTTCTGTGTAGGAGAAAAAGTCTGTAAAAATGGCAATTTTGGTCACATTGAGGCTTTAAAAATTAGTTATTCAACATTAGGCACAATGCAAATTACATTTTGAATCTTTTTTTCTACAGTCCAAAAAATCAATTTTCTGATGAAAAAACCTGTCGATTTTTCTCAAGATGGTCAGAAATGGTAATTTTTTAATGTTTAACTTTTTTGACTGTAAATGACTATTGCATGTGAATTATCACTTTTGGAACTAAAATAAATGTGTTTAGAGTCATTTTAATGCCTGAAATTGGTCGAAATAGAAGCTTCTGAGTAGGAGAAAAAGTCTATAAAAATGGCAATTTTGGTCACATTGAGGCTTTAAAAAGTAGTTATTTAACATGAGGCACAATCAAAAATGACATTTTGAATCTTTTTTTCTACAGTCCAAACAATCAATTTTCTGATGAAAAACAATGACCCGCGACCTGTCGATTTTTCTCAAGATGGTCAGAAATGGTAATTTTGTAATGTTTATTTTTTTGAAAGTAAATGACTATTGCATGTGAATTATCACTTTTGGAACTAAAATTAGTGTGTTTAGAGTCATTTTATTGCCTGAAATTGGTCGAAATAGAAGCTTCTAAGTAGGAGAAAAAGTCTGTAAAAATGGCAATTTTGGTCACACTGAGGCTTTAAAAAGTAGCTATTCAACATGAG